>NC_140991.1:208848249-209466748 GCF_052327205.1 Somniosus microcephalus
ACTCAGTTCAGAGTTGTCACCTTCACACGGAACCAGAGTCCAAGGAGATAGGGAGAGAGATCATGCCTATTTACTGGGGAGCCTGACTGTACCTTGTGCCGTGCAAGCGATTTCTGGCTACGGTTTCAGGTCAAATATCAGCAGGTTATAGGATTACTACCAGTTACAGCTAGTATATCGGGGCATGACACCTATTACTACCAGTCACATACAGAATATCAATAAGCTATTGTATTGCTGTTAGTTATGTGGGGAATCTGAGTGTTACCAGTATTACTATTAGTTATCAGTACAATTTCAGTGAATTACCATTAGTTACTGGTGGGATCAAAGTTCCTCCCACCTCTGATACCCCCTCTGTAAATCGCCTTCGGTTTCCCCTCTTCTCTGCCCTCGGTTTCCCTTCTTTGCCTGGTCATGGCTGGCCTCCTGGTTCTTGGAACTTCTCACACAACAACTGCTGGCATGAAACCACGAGTAAAGATTTTCAACTACAGGGGACCCAACCTTTATAAGGTAAATGCAATAAGATTTGTAGAAGTCATGTGATCAGACATCACGTAATCAGATGTCACATAATCAGATGCCATGTGGTCACATGTCATGTGATTAGAATTCCAGGAATGTCTCCAACCAGAGTTGGCAACCCTAATAACAGATGATCCAAGGTTCACCCTCCAGCCTGCTCTGAGTTAGCTGATCTCAGCCAGGGCTCCATGTGGGGTGCTACAATTAGCTCCAATTCCCCAGGGCTAGCGAAAGGAAACAAATTCAACCAATGTTCCTGCTCTTGAGCACTATCCAATGACTCAAGCTGAAAAATGGGGTGGGGGGGGAGGGGGGGCTGAACTATCCAAACTTCAGACTTATGAATATATGATGGCATCTGAACCCCCGGTATAGTCAAATAATGCATAATCGACTGAATGAAAAATAGTTTTTTTGTTGCTGATCTGAAATCTGTGCAATGTTTCTATATTTATTGATACTCTGTCAGTAACACACTCCCAGTCAACTAGTACTCTGTATTGAAGTAACATTTGAAATGTTTCAGCCTTAATGCCATCTTTCCCCAGCAACAAAAGTTGGTCAGCGAAGCACAGATTCTTGCAGGTGTTCTACACGAAACACTCCTCCGAGGAGTCGGGCTGTCGGGTTGAAGAGCTTGGAGTCTCCAGTTCGCAGATGAAATTTCAGTCTGTGACGTCACCTGTTGCCGGATGGCCCTTAATTGGCCTGCTGAGCCCGCTGGGCGGGCTCAACAAGGTCAATCAAGTTAAAATCGCGTGGATTGGCCGCATCTCAATGGAGGCGGGACTGCAACCCCGAAAGTTGCAGTCGCGCCTCCAACCCGACTCCTGAATGAAAATCCTGCCCATAGAGTACAAAAGCAAGGAAGTTATGATGAACCTTTATAAAACACTGGTTCAGCCTCAACTGGAGTATTGTGTCCAATTCTGGGCACTGTACTTTAGGAAGGATGTGAAGGCCTTAGAGAGGGTGCAGAAAAGATTTACGAGAATGATTCCAGGGATGAGGGACTTCAGTTACGTAGATAGACTGGAGAAGCTGGGGTTGTTCTTCCAAGAGCAGAGAAGGTTGAGAGGAGATTTGATAGAGGTGTTCAAAATCATGAGGGGTCCAGACAGAGTAGTTAGAGAGAAACTGTTCCCATTGGCAGAAGGGTCGAGAACCAGAGGACACAGATTTAAGGTGATTGGCATAAGAACCAAAGGCGACAGGAGGAAAAACTTTTTTATGCAGCGAGTGGTTAGGATCTGGAATGCAATGCCTGTGGAGGCAGATTCAATCGTGGCTTTCAAAAGGGAATTGGATAAGTACCTGAGGGGAAAAAATTTGCAGGGCTACGGGGAAAGGGCGGGGGAGTGGGACTAGCTGAAGTGCTCTTGCAGAGAGCTGGCATGGGCTCGACGGGCTGAATGGCCTCCTTCTGTGCTGTAACATTTCTATGATTCATTCTATGACTCAATATATGAATCAGCAGGACTGTATTATTTGAAACACAATCAAGGTAAAACATTCTGGGGTAGATTTTCATCTTTACCGCCTGGGCGTTAAGCATCTCCTGGGTGGAGCGTAGAAAGGAAAATCTGGTGCAGGAGATTGCACGAGCCAGAAGGATTTTCATCCCATTCATTTCCTCTCTGCACTCCACTCAGGTGATGCTCAGCACCCAGGTGGTAAAGGCAAAAATCTACCACTCTAGGTTAGAAACATTATGGGCTGGATTTTGTCACTGGGGCGGGCTGGGGTCGTGTAATTTGCTTTTTGTGTTAGCCACCCGATTCTAAATCGATGTGGGAGAATGAAGCGATTTTAACTTAAGTGGGCAATTGAGTTCCAGCGTGTGAGAACCCATGGCCCAATTAGTTTTTTCAGTCTAAAACTCGCCTCCGATGACGTCATCATTGCTGCTGCATTTAAGGTCTGCAACAAGCCTTGCTTCTTCTGCAGACTGACAACCTTTTGGCCTTTCATGTTAGAGGGACCTGGAGGCAGAAGGACCAGCGAGAGACCTAGGGCTGCTCCGAGGTTTGATGACGTTGCCCTGCAGGCTTTAGTGGAGGAAGCAAGAGCCAATAAGGAGGTGCTCTTCCCTTGTTCAGGGAGGAAGAAGCCTCCCCAGCAGACCAAGGCTGTGTGGATCCAGGTGGCCCAGGAGGTCAACTCTTTGTCGATAACCCGCAGAACCTGGCTTCAGTGCAGGAAGAGGTTTCATGACCTGTGCACTGGAAAAGTGAGTATGAATTTCCCATCACCCTCAATCTGATCCCCATTGCCTCTCCTCACCAGCACTCAGCTTTAGCGATCTCTTCCTTCACATCCCACTTGACACTGACATCCCTGCACCCTTACCCATTCCCTCTCTCTCTATGGTCACATTCACCTAACTATTTGACTATGCAGCCCTCACACTCCCTATCACTGTGATGCTATGAAAACAACTGAATAATGGTACTACATTAGCGGTTCTCCAGTCCTCTGGCACATCCTCTGTGGCCAGAGAGGTCCTGAATATATGCGTTAGAGCCCCCGTTTAAACTAACTTGGCAGGGGGATGGGATACAGAGGGGAGCTGAAATAGGGGGGGATGTGCTGCCAATTATAGAGAAAAAAACAAGTCAGCTTGGTAGACAGGGCAAATATATAAGGGCAAGGCTGGATGGCATCTATTTTAATGCAAGGAGTCTTGCAAATAAGGTGGATGAACTGAAGGTGTTGATAAACACATGGGAGTATGATATTGTTGCTATCACGGAGACATGGTTGAGGGAAGGGCAAGACTGGCAGCTCAATATTCCGGGGTACAGAATCTTCAGGCGAGACAGAGGGGGAGGTATAAGAGGAGGGGGTGTCGCAATATTAATTAAGGAGTCAATTACTGCAGTAAGGAGGGATGATATATTAGCAGGGTCCTCTAATGAGGCCATATGGGTGGAGCTTAAAAACAAAAAGGGGGCAAGCACTTTGCTGGGAGTGTACTATAGGCCTCCAAACAGTCAGGGGGAGATAGAGGAACAGATATGTAGGCAAATCTCAGAGAAATGTGCAAATAATAGGGTAATAATAATGGGGGATTTCAACTTCCCCAATATTAACTGGGATAGTCAGAGTGTGAAAGGCTCAGAGGGTGTAGAATTCTTAAAGTGTATCCAGGAGAGCTTTTTGAGCCAGCATGTAGAAAGTCCTACAAGAGAGGGGGTGGTACTGGACCTAATTCTAGGGAATGTGGCCGGCCAAGTGGAAAAAGTGCTAGTAGGTGAGCACTTTGGTGATAGTGACCATAATATGGTAAGATTTAAGGTGGTCATGGAAAAGGACAGGGATGGGCCGGAAATAAAGGTTCTAAATTGGGGGAAGGCCGATTTTAATAGGATAAGGCAGGATCTGGCCAAAATGGACTGGGATCAGCTACTTGTAGGAAAATCCGCATCGGAGCAATGGGAGGCTTTCAGAAGGGAGATTGAGATCATACAATGGCAACATGTTCCCGTAAAGGTCAAGGGTGGTTCCAAAAACCACAGGGAACCTTGGATGTCAGGGGATATACGAGAATGGATTAGGAAAAAAAGGAGGGCTTTTGGTAGATACAAAAGGCTAAAGACGGAGGAAGCCCTAGAGGAGTACAAAAAGTGCAGGGGGATACTTAAAAAAGAAATTAGGAGATCAAGGAGGGGCCATGAAATAACACTGGCGAGCAAAATAAAGGAAAATCCGAAGATGTTTTATAAGTATATTAAGGGTAAGAGGATAACTAGGGAAAAAATAGGGCCCATTAGGGACAAAAGTGGCAATCTGTGTGTGGAGCCGAAAGATGTAGGAGGGGTTCTAAATGAATTTTTTGCATCTGTTTTCACTATGGAGAAGGACGATGTAGACATAGAAATAGGGCGGGGGGACTGTGATATGCTCGAACATATTAACATCGAGAGGGAGGAGGTATTGGCGGTTTTAGCTGGCCTAAAAATGGATAAACCCCCAGGCCTGGATGAAATGTATCCCAGGCTGCTGTGTGAGGCAAAGGAGGAGATTGCGGGGGCTCTAACACATATATTCAGGACCTCTCTGGCCACAGGGGATGTGCCAGAGGACTGGAGAACCGCTAATGTAGTACCATTATTCAAGAAGGGTAGTAGGGAATAACCGGGGAACTACAGGCCAGTGAGCCTAACATCAGTGGTAGGAAAATTATTGGAAAAAATCCTGAGGGACAAAATTTGTCTCCACTTGGAGAGGCAAGGATTAATCAGGGATAGTCAACATGGCTTTGTCAAGGGAAGATCATGTCTGACTAATTTGATTGAATTTTTTGAGGGGGTGACTAGGTGTGTGGATGAGGGTAACGCAGTGGATGTGGTATACATGGATTTCAGTAAGGCCTTCGATAAAGTCCCGCACAGGAGACTGGTCAAGAAGGTAAGAGCCCATGGAATCCAGGGTGCCTTGGCACATTGGATACAAAACTGGCTTAGTGGCAGAAGGCAGAGGGTGATGGTCGAAGGTTGTTTTTGTGACTGGAAGCCTGTGGCCAGTGGGGTACCACAGGGATCGGTGCTGGGTCCCTTGCTGTTTGTGGTCTACATTAAATGACTTGGATATGAATGTAAAGGGTATGATCAGTAAGTTCGCGGATGATACAAAAATTGGTAGGGTGGTAAATAGCGAGGAGGGTAGCCTCAGTCTGCAGGACGATATAGATGGGTTGGTCAGATGGGCGGAACAGTGGCAAATGGAATTTAACCCGGAAAAGTGCGAGGTGATGCACTTTGGGGGGACTAACAAGGCAAAGGAATACACAATGAATGGAAAGACCCTAGGCAAGATGGAGGGTCAGAGGGATCTGGGTGTGCAAGTACACAGATCCCTGAAGGCGGCGGAACAGGTGGATAAGGTGGTAAAAAAGGCATATGGGATACTTGCCTTCATTAGCCGAGGCATTGAATATAAGAGCAAGGAGGTTATGATGGAGCTGTATAAAACACTGGTTAGGCCACAGCTGGAATACTGTGTGCAGTTCTGGTCGCCACACTACAGGAAGGATGTGATCGCGTTAGAAAGGGTGCAGAGGAGGTTCACCAGGATGTTACCAGGGCTGGAGCGCTTCAGCTATGAAGAGAGACTGGGCAGATTGGGTTTGTTTTCCTTGGAGCAGAGGAGGCTGAGGGGGTACATGATTGAGGTGTACAAAATTATGAGGGGCATAGATAGGATGGATGCTGAGGAGCTTTTTCCCTTAGTAGAGGGGTCAATAACTAGGGGGCATAGATTCAAGGTAAAGGGCGGGAGGTTTAGAGGGGATTTGAGAAAGAACTTTTTCACCCAGAGGGTGGTTGGAGTCTGGAACTCACTGCCTGAAAGGGTTGTGGAGGCAGAAACCCTCACAACATTTAAGAAGCATTTGGATGTGCACTTGAAATGCCATAGCATACAAGGCTACGGGCCAAATGCTGGAATATGGGATTAGATTAGACAGGGCTTGATGGCCGGTGCGGACACGATGGGCCGAAGGGCCTCTATCCGTGCTGTATTACTCTATGACTCTATGACACACAGGGAGGGCCCTCGGTCTTGCCACCTCACTCCATCTTTGTCTCCTTCTAAGCATCTATGCTATGGATTCTCTACACTCACTCCTTCATTCTCACTGAAACGCCACTTGTCTCCCTCATTGCAGGAAAAGAGAGCTCACAATAAGAGGGAACGAGTGAGGACAGGAGGAGGGCCACCCTCAGTAGTCCAGCTCACCCCCTGGGAGGATGCGGTCCTGGAAATCGTGGGAGTGGAGTGTTATGTTCATAAATAAATAGACGTTTTCATTATGAACAGCTAGCTTGAGCTAGTCATTTATTCAGCCATGTGGACTAGTGTACAGGCATCCATCTTGACTACTGCCTTGTGGGTAGCCCCACTACTAAACATACAGCTCCACCTAGTGTACCATTCTAGAATGACATGTTACTGATCATTACATCCCCCTTCCTTAGAGGTTAAACAAAATCAATATCAATCAATATCAATCAATCATAACGACATAAACATCTTCACAACAGTCAACACATTTTCAAAGCTTTACTTTATGAACTCTAACCTTTTCATTCTTTTATTATAGTTTTCTTTGTACTCAAAGATTAAGTCTATCAGGCTTTTTTACTTCACGTGAGGATCTTCTTAGCACAGGTAAGTCTGATGTGTTTGCATGAGAGCCTGTATGTGTGTTTGTGTTAGATTGTTCTGGTGGTGAGTGACAAGAGTCAGTTGGGGCATTGTCATCGATTTGCTCTTGGATAGTTTCTTGTGTTTTCAGGAGGGAACGGCGGTTCCTCCTGAGAATCTGTCCTTCCTCAGTTCTAACAGTGTATGACCTTGGTCCTACTTCCTCAAGAACTGTAGCTTTCCTGTTCCATGCATCTGGATCCTCAATCCTGACAACATCATCCCTTGTCAATGGTTTCAGAGTTTTGGATGACTTGTCATAGTGTGATTTCTGTTTCAGCTTTAACAGTTGAAGTCTCTGTCTCAGTTCCTTACTCTGCTTTTCTTTTGCACAGCAGGGTAGCGTGGTGCGCAACTTGCGACCCATTAGGAGTTCAGCAGGTGAAGAACCAGAATCTAAAGGGGAGGCTCAGTAGCTCAGCAGAGCGAGATAAGGATCAGACTTGCTTTCTGTTGCTTTCTTCAGAAGCTGTTTGAGAACTTGAACACCTTTCTCTGCTTTACCATTCAACTGAGCATACAGAGGACTGGATGTGATGTGTTGAAAGTCATAATGTGCCGCAAACTGTTGCCACTCCTTACAGTTGAAGCACGGACCATTGTCGCTAACGGCGATCCTGGGAATTCCATGTCTGGCGAAGATGGATTTAACATGCATTATGACACTGCTTGCTGATGTGCTTGAGAGCAGCGCCATCTCAGGATAGTTAGAATAGTAGTCAATCACTATTAGATAGTCTTTACCATTCAAATGAAAGAGGTCCATACCAACCTTTTGCCATGGTGCTGTTGGTAAGTCAGCTACTATCATTGGTTCCTTTGCTTGTTTGTTTTGGTGTTTCTGACATGTCTCACATATGCCTATCATGTTCTCAATGTCCTTATTTATGCCAGGCCAATAAACAGTGTCGCTTGCTCTCCTTTTGCATTTTTCAATTCCGAGGTGTCCCTCATGAATCCTTTTGAGCATATCTCTATGTAGAGCCTGTGGAGTGACTATTCTGTTCTGTTTTAGTAATAGTCCACTTGCGACACTTAACTCTGACCTGATGTGATAGTACTTTGGACAGGAACCTTTTGGCCAACCATGATGAATGTTCTCTATTACTGTTTGTAACACTGTATCTTTTACTGTTTCTTCTGCTACTTGCTTTGATTTTGTGTCTGACATGGGCAGCGCAGCAGTGACCATACTCACATGAACATCCACGTCTTTCTCAGTAGAGCTCACATGACTCATTGTGGGTGCTCGGGATAGTGCATCTGCTAACACTATGTGTTTGCCTGGTGTGTAGATCAGTTCAAAATCATATCTTTGCAGCTTCATCATGAGTCGTTGAATCCTTGGAGACATCTCATTCAGGTTTTTTTTTTATGATGGCAACCAGTGGGCAGTGGTCTGTCTCAACTGTGAAGGTGGGAAGTCCATATATGTAGCCATGGAACTTTTCTAGTCCAACTACCAAACCTAGACATTCCTTTTCAATCTGGGCGTATCGACACTCAGAATCAGTCATAGACCTGGAGACATAGGCAACAGGCTTCCAATCTTCACCCTCTGCTTGTAGCAAGACCGCGCCTAGGCCATCTTTTGATGCATCCGTTGACACTTTGATTCTCTTTGTTGGGTCAAAGAAGGTGAGTACAGGTGTGGTTGTCAGCACTGTTTTGAGGTTCATCCACTCTTGTTCATGTCTTTCTGTCCATGCAAACTCATTTGTTTTATGTAGCAGGTCTCACAGACAGGCTGTCTTGGCTGACAAGTTAGGAATGAACTTTCCAATGAAGTTTATCATCCCCATGATGCGTAGCACTCCTTTTTTGTCAGTGGGTCGGGGCATTTTGAGTATGGCGTTTACTTTTTCCATATCTGGCTCTATTCCTTTACCAGATAGATTATCTCCTAGGAAAGTGACTTTCTGGACGCCAAACTGACACTTGGCTTTGTTGAGCTTCAGTCCATTCCAGCGTATGCTCTGTAGCACTTTAGTCAGTCTCTCATTGTGTTCTTTCAGTGTGGAGCCCCAGATGATGATGTCATCAACATAGACCCGAACTCCTTCCAGACCTTCAATTATGTGTTCCATCGCTCTATGAAAGATTTCAGATGCAGATATTATCCCGAAAGGCATTCTGAGGAAACAACACCTGCCAAATGGTGTGTTGAAGGTATGGTATTTGATGCTCTCTTCATCCAGTTTTAGTTGCCAAAATCCTTGTGAGGCATCGAGCTTTGTGAAGTATCTGGCACCTAACATTTCACTGGTGATTTCTTCTCGCTTGGGAATCTGGTAGTGTTCACGTTTTATGTTTGCATTTAAGTCCTTTGGATCCATGCATACTCTTAGATCATTGTTCTTTTTCTTTACACATACCATGGAGTTAACCCAGTCTGTTGGCTCTTCGACTTTCCTGATGACTCCTAGTGTGGTCACTCTGTCCAGTTCTTTCTTGAGCCGGTCACACAGGGGTGCTGGAACTCTCCGTGGAGCATGTACCACTGGCTGAGCATTCTCCTTTAGCTGGATCTTGTAAGTGAATGGTAGAACTCCAAATCCTTTGAACACATCCTGGAAATTACTCACTACAGAATCCACCGAGTCATCTGGTCTGCTTATGGCACAGTTTATACGGTAGACTCTCTTGACCAGTTCTAAGTCCTCACAAGCTTTGTCACCTAATAGTGAATCAAGTCCTTCAGCCACAACAGAAAACATGAGATGATGCATTTTGTCTTTGACTGTCACTTTAAGTCTGCATACACCTAAGCTATCTATTTTCTGTCCATTATAGTTCTTCAGTAGTGCTGATTTTTTCTGTATTTTGGGCTTTTCTTTCATATTTTTAATGTCACTCATACTGATTAAGTTTGCTTTTGCCCCAGTGTCCAGTTTCAATGTAACTAATGCTCCATTTACCTGCAGTGGCATCATCCATTTGTCCTCTTTTACTGCATTAACTTTATGTTCAGCATTGTCCATTCCTGAGGGCTGCACATTTTCTGTATCCTTTTCTATATTGTCACATGACACCATTCCTACAAAAAATGTCTCACTGTCCTCAATCACATTGACTTGTTGCCCTTTCTTTGTTTTTACTTTTGAAAAGCATTGTTTGGCAAAGTGATTCTTTCCATTACATTTTGTGCACATTTTTCCAAACGCTGGGCATTGTCTTGGCTGGTGCTGGTAACCACAGCGTTTACAATTAAAAATTCCATCCTCCGATTGCTTTGCATTTCTGTTCTGCCCACATTTCTTCCCCTTGTAGGACACAGCACCGACTGTCGCACTGTCATTCACTACAGTCGCATTATTATTAATTTCACTGAAAGTCTTTGCATGCTGTTGAGCTAGCTCACTGGCATGGCATATTTTCACAGCATCCTCCAATGTTAGTTCGGTTTCTCTCAACAAACGTTCCCTGACTTTTTTTATCATGAATACCAAACACAATCTGGTCACGAATCATGGATGATTTCAGTTCAGAGAAATTACATGTCTGTGCTTTCAGTTTCAGATCAGTCACAAAGCTATCAAAAGTCTCATTTTGCTGCTGTGTCTGTGAACGGAACACGTACCTCTCATAGGTCTCGTTCTTTTTTGGAGAACAATGTGTATCAAACTTCTTTAGCACATCGTCCATTTTTTCTCTGTCCTCCTCTTGATCAAATACAAACATATTAAATACCTCTATCGCCTGCGGGCCTGCAACCGTGAGCAGTAACGCTATTTTCCTTGCGTCTGGCTTCGTACTGAACCCGATGGCAGCAATGTAGAGTTCGAATTGTTGTTTGAAGGTCTGCCAATTGCAGTCGACATTCCCCTCCGGTGGTTTCAAACCCTCCGGTGGCTTCAAATTCTCCATGTCGCGTTTCACAATATTCAGCAGATATTACCAATCCTGGTACCATGTTATGTTCATAAATAAATAGACGTTTTCATTATGAACAGCTACTTTGAGCTAGTCATTTATTCAGCCATGTGGACGAGTGTACAGGCATCCATCTTGACTACTGCCTTGTGGGTAGCCCCACTACTAAACATACAGCTCCAGCTAGTGTACCATTCTAGAATGACATGTTACTGATCATTACATGGACGATGCGTAAGTGGGGGATGGACAGACGGGTGCATCACAGCAAGCTGGTGACAGAATAGTTTTTCATCTCTCTCATTGACATTACATGAGTCACTGATAATGATTCTGAAGCTCTAACAGATGGACTTATGATCATCTGCAATATGCAATGTGTATGTAACCTTGGCATCACATCTCTGACTCTTTCCTTTACTCCCCCACAGGACCATCGACAGCACCCATCCCCACTAGTCAGGAGGAAGAGCCTGAGCATCCAGACTCCTCAGAGGAAGCTGCAACCTCTGAGGGCGCAGCATCAGCAGAATTCAGCGCACCCAGTGCCAGCGCATACATTCACACCTTGGTGGGACCTTCGCGAGATAGAGTAGTGTTGTCACCTAGTGTATCACAGCTCACAAGTGAGCATCAGCAGATGGTGGAGACAGGGACAGCAGTGGAGAGTCCTAGTCGGAGGGCGCAGGGCTCTCTCAGCTTGGCTCAGCTGCATGTTGGCCCTCTGCCTCTGGGTCTATCCATAAGATCAGCGGTGCTGGAACTCTGGGAACAGATGCAGGAGTCTCTGGCAGGTTTTGTCTCCAGGGTCGCTGTGAGTGTGGAGCAAATGGAGGAGTCCATTGCAAACATGAGCAGAGCCTTTGTGGAGTCATTGGCGCATGAACGCATCACCTTGAAAAGGATGGCAACCTCCATGGAGGTGATAAGTCACCAGAGTGCAGAAAACATGGTGATTGTTCTGAATAGAATGACATCTCTGGAGGAGCGATGGTCATTAATTGAACAGAGAAACAGGACCTTCATGGAAGTCCTTCTGAGTAAGACTGCCAGTGCAGATACTGGTCCCCATGGCCCCCCTGATGTGCAGCAAAGTGCTCTCAAGCCACTTGCAAGTGCTGAGGGGGACCTGACCCATGAGAGGGAAGTTGGTGGCAGACATCAAGGAAGTGGGGGCTCCTCGCCAAGTGCCCACACTTCCATGCCACTGCAGAGCCCTCGGTCAGAGCCCCACCAGAGTCCACATCCAACTGAGATCTGCGTCTCAACCCCTACACAGCCGCAGGAGCAGCAGACTGTTGGCGAGCCCTCACAGGTTCACAACCCCAGAGGACGCCCGCCAAAGGTGTTGAGACAGGAGCAGAAGGAAACTGAGCAAGGGGCCTCCACATCTGCTGAAGCCACAGGGGAAGCACCACATAGGAGCACGCGTAAGAGAAAGATACTGCACAAATAGTCACAAGGGTAGTCACTTGGGTGAAATTTGATGTTTAATGTTAAAAAGCCATCAGATGGTGACTGTAAATAAAAAATCTGATGGCTACTGCTGCAATTGTGGTATGTGTCATTTCGCTAATGGGACTTCCACATTGAGGGCTTAGGATTACTTGCAATTGTCGGTATGGTGGTCAAATTGTTAGGAATCTGCTGGTTCTTGGCCATTGTCGAAGCTCTAGTAAGAAGCTGCGAGGCAAAAGTGCTTGATTGGCTAGGCTAAGCAAATCTGGCCAAGATGAGTGCGTTCCTTGCATCCCGGGCAGCAATGTTCTCGCGTTCTGCTGCCGCTGGTTAATGGGCCTCTGCAAGATGTTCGTTTTCGCTCTCCTCCTCCTCCTCCTCCTCCTCCACCACCACCACCACCACCACCACCTCCTCCTCTGAGGAGGAGGATATGTGAGGAGCCACTTGGTCCTCAGGAATCTGCAAACCACGACGCTGTGCCATGTTGTGAAGTGCACAGCAAACCACGATGATTCTGGAGACCCTGGCACTCCTGTTGGTGCTGCTGTTGTTCATGGTTCTGCTGGTGCCGCGGCTGGCCTTCGTCCTCATCTGATGTCCAGAAGGGAAGGAAATAAATGGCTCCCATGCTTCTGGTATATGCCTCAGTTGAGGAAGCGCTCAGTCAAGGTGGCGAGAGGGGTTTCCCAGGAGGTCACACTGGAGATGGGTGTCAGGCTCCACACTTCCACAGCTGTGGTTATGCCTTCTAAAAGTTCCCCCAGACCTGAGACAACAAAGTCCTGCCACCTGCAAATGATGGCTGATCAAATATCCTATTTAATGGTGGAGCTGCAGCTAATAGTCAGCAATCCAATTGTGCTCCTGCCAGGTTTCACTGTCGTGTTTCAGAGCAGGCGTGCTTCATGTGGGAACAGGGTTAAAATCACAAAGGCCTTTCAAAATGGGATAATAGAGGCAATTTAGTGCTTGTTAAGTGCCTTAAGGGCCTATCCCACCTCTTGGAGGCAGGACGGAGACGGGAGCAATAAACACAATTTCTTGAAAATTGTTTGGAGGCGGGGTTGGGCCCGCCCACCACTTTTTGCAATTTTAACACCCCACACGCCTCCATAGCCCTGTGAAATTCGAGCCCTATAAGTTTCCAGAAAAGTCAAAGGCTAGAAAAGACAATTGGGCTCCCTCTACTATTCTAACTCTTCCAGCCTAATATGCAAGTTTTTTTTGCATGTCCCTAAAGACCGTGGGCTTGAAGTCTATGGCATTTCTGGTGCTTTCCAGATGTAGCTGTTGCAAGAGTGCACCAGACGGGCTGCAAATTTGGCTAAGACCCAGCATAACTGGGTCCCAACTTCCCCAGGAGTGAGGAGCATGACCTATTGGAGGTGGAGCCTCTTCCCATCCCAAACTAGGCCATCAATACAGGAGGGATTGAGGCCCAATGCAAAGGCTTCTTATGTTGGTAGTTCCCACTTTCTTGACCTTCAGAGGGACCTGGTGTCTCACTGGTGGCGATACAACAATGGGGCAGAAATTCCTCCCCAAACGCGTGAGTACGGAAGGGGTACTCACGCGTCTGGCCGGAGGAAATGCCGGTTTTCAGCATGCACAGCGCATGCACTGAAAACCGGCATTTCCTCTCCTCTAACCCAAGAGTTGAAGAGGCTAGCGCGTGCGCTGTAGGGGGCAGTGCGTGCGTCTTGCATTTCCTCTGTTTTGGGGGATTTGCGCATGTGTAAAGGCCTCCGGTCTTTACGCTTGTAAAAAGCACACGTAAGTATTTATTTTTACAGGTAAGTGGTGTTTTAGTGTAATTTAGAATTTTTTTCCCCACAGGTTTATTATTTTAAAGAATCTACAATAAGGTAAGTTTAGTTTTAGACCCTTTTTATTAAAAATTTATTTTTTTCAAAAAAAAAATTATTGTTTAAATTATTTTTTTTAACTTATTTATACTTAATTTAATGATTGGGATGTTTTTTAAATTTTTATTTAAAGTTTAAATAGTGTTTTGGGCCCCCGTAGTTTTCATGAGTTTGACAGTTCTTACTCTCAAACTCATGAATGAACCTTCCCCTCCCCTGATTGGTTGTACAGTGCTCATATATATATATCACCCTTTGTGTGAAGAAGGTCCTGATAGAAGCGTTAAAGACGCTACATAAATGCAAGTTGTTGTTGTTGTTTTTCACTAATTTATACTTATGGCCTCTGGTCCTGCCTAATTTTAAAATAACATTCAGAATATACTTTAACTGAGCAATATTACTTCATATACTTTTGTGACGTGCTTCCCTTAACCATCTTGTCTCTAGTATGCAGCTTTATAACCTCTTCTCATAGATCATTGCTCTTACACTTAAAATCATCCTCATTGCTCTTCTCTGTAACCTCTTCAATATTTGCATATCTACTTATATCATGACAGCAAGAACTGTGTACATTACTCTAAATGTGGTCTTACCAGTGCATTGTACAGCCTCCGTCGACTCCAGTCCAGATCCAAGGTTGTCTCATCCTTTGTCGTCGAATTACAGTATGCAGACGACGCTTGCGTCTGCGCTCACTCGGAGGTCGAACTCCAAACCATCGTCAACACCTTCACTGAAGCGTACAGGAGCATGGGCCTTGCACTAAACATCCGTAAGACAAAGGTCCTCTACCAACTTGCCCCCGCCACACAGTACTGCCCCCCGATGATCAAAATCTGCGACAAGGCCTTGGACAACATGGACCACTTTCCATACCTCGGGAGCCTACTGTCAACAAGGGCAGACGTTGACGACGAAGTCCAACACCACCTTCAGTGTGCCAGTGCAGCCTTCGGTCGCCTGAGGAAGAGAGTGTTTGAAGACCAGGACCTCAAACCTGGCACTAAGCTCATGGTCTACAGAGCAGCAGTGATACCCGCCCTGCTGTATGCCTCAGAGACATGGACCATGTACAGCAGGCACCTCAAAGCACTGGAGAGGTACCACCAACGCTGCCTCCGCAAGATCCTGCAAATCCATTGGCAGGATAGGTGCACCAATATCAGTGTCCTTGCTCAGGCCAACATCCCCAGCGTCGAAGCTTTGACCACGCTCAATCAACTCCGATGGACGGGTCACCTTGTCCGCATGCCCGTTACGAGACTCCCAAAACAAGCACTCTACTCGGAGCTCCGGCACGGCAAAAGAGCCCCAGGTGGGCAGAGGAAACGCTTCAAGGACACCCTCAAAGCCTCCTTGAAAACGTGTAACATCTCCACCGACACCTTGGAATCCCTGGCCCAAGACCGCACAAAGTGGAGGAGAAGCATCCGGGAAGGCGCCGAACACCTCGAGTCCCTTCGCCGGGAGCAAGCGGAAGCCAAGCGCAGGCAGCGCAAGGAGCGCCGTCAACCCAAACACCTCACCCACCTGCCCCTACAACCACCGTCTGCCCCACTTGTGACAGAGACGGTAGGTCCTGCATTGGACTCATCAGTCACCTGAGAACTCTTTTTAATGTGGAAGCAAGTCATCCTCGTTTCCGAGGGACTGCCTAAGGAGAAGTACAGCCTTAGCTTAGACACTCTCGACTTATATTCCACTGTTTCAGCTATAGAATAAGACATTCCAGCAATGTTAGGTTATTTGATTACCTCAGTACACTGTAGAGGCTTTGCCATTAACAGGGATTTCAGGTTCTAATTTGTTTTAATAGCTTAATAATTCATCGTTAAATTCAGGACTGAGGAGGAAGTCAGGAAACAGTCAAAAGGAATCACTTGCCAAATTTCAGAATATTGGAAAATGCATGAGACAATGTTGATTATTTCCTGTGCTTGGTGTCCTTCCCAGCTCTTTGATGGGGAAGTTAAAACTAATCATTTGGCTTCTCAATGACTTAATTGTTAACTGAGCCACAGAGATCAGGAAGGTCCCAGGTTGAATACACACTGAGCTAGCTGTTCTCAGCCAAGACACCTTCTTCTTACAGGCAACACTACCATTGCCCTTGGGTTAGGGAGGGGCAAATCAGACAACATTCCTACTCTTGTCTGCTATCTAGTGTTGAAAAGTGCAGATGTTGTGTTAGGGTGGGAATCAGTCTGTGTTGTGATGTCCCCCGCCCTCATGTTAGTATAGCCTGCAAATACTCACCATGTAACTTCACACATGAACAATGGCTATTTAGGTGATGTATGGTGACTGGCCACCTGTTAACCTGATTTCCCAGTGCAAGTCACCACTTTCAAGAGGGAAAGTGAGAAAATTTGAGAGCGAAAAATATAAAAGGATTAAAAAAAGTAGATAATTAATCATCTAGATCCGTAATGGCTCAGTGGTAAATGCAATATTTAGTGTGATACAGAGCAACACAGATCAGCAACATCCCACCACCATGCTGAGTTTGCTGATCTCAGCTGGGCTGGTAATGGGGCATTACAATTGACCTCAACATTCCATGGTTCGGCAGGACAGAAATCAGCCACTATTGCTATCCAGTGACTCTACTGGAATGTGCTCCTATGCAACATTCCCACTAAGCTGGAGGTCTTGCGCTGGCCACTCACTGGCTTTTACATGGAAGAAACCCCACATGCGTGAAAATTTGAATGGGCTGCGCAGCCAGTTAAAGGGATTGCACACGGAAAAAAATTAGAGGGAACATTGCTCCTATGTAGATGTTGAGTGAATAGGTTGGGATTTGGGAATGATGCCCTTTGTGGTTGAAAAGCCTGACACCATTCTCTGTCTTACACCTGAAGAATGGCAAATGCCAGAAGCCACGAGTGTCTGCGGAACTATGGGCTGGATTTTGCCAATGGGGTGCTTTTGGAGGCAGGACTCCCACTTATCGGGTTTCAGTCCCGCCTCCATCAACTTCTGGCCAATCCACGCTATTTTCCCTTGATTGACCTTGTTAAGCCCGCCCAGCGGGCTTAGCAGGCCAATTAAGGGAAAGCCGGTTACAGAGAACGTCAACGTATGACGTTTCATCTGTCAAAAATTTTTGACAGATGAATTGTCATCGTTTGACAGCTCTGTGAAGCTGTCAAACACTGACATTCTCTGTAGTTTGATGACTGCTTGAATACGAGAACTCATCAAACCTCTTTCTTTTGCAGAAATTAGATGGTTGTTGCATTGGAGAATGCAGCGGCCATCTGTCATCTCTGCCGCGGAGGCGTGAGACTCTCCGCATACCCACCAACTGAAGCCTGCAGGAAGAAACAAAGGTAAGTAAACTTTTTCTATCACTTTCCACTTACCTCAGATATTCACCTCTCCACATTTGCACCCACCACTTACCTTCACAGCACACTTTTGCACCTCTCCGACCCCCGCAGACCCACTACTTGCCTCGGTGACCCTGGCGGGTTTCGGAGCCTTCGGGAAGCCTGCACTTGTGTGGGCAAAATGGGGATAATTTTCTTAACTGCCTGAGTGACTGTAATCCCTTCCCACCAAGGAGACGGGACCCGGCACGGGACAGCTACCCGCAAGATGGCACGGAGGGGGGTTGGGGGCAGTTTGGGCACCCGCCCCCAGATTCTGCCATTTTGCCAACTGTCCCGCCTCCAAACCCACCTCCCCAGGGCTGGCAAAATCCAGCCCTATGCCTCTGCATGACTGGCCACATTCAGGACAGATGACAGATTGTGGGCTGGATTTTCCAAGCCCCGAGGAGATGGGTATGGAGGCGGGACAGCCGGTAAATTCGGAGAAAGTGGGAGCGGATGGCAAAGCCACCCCCATCCCGCCTTCGTGCCCTTTTGCCAGGAGGCAGGAAGATGTGTAGCTTCGGGTCCCGTCTCCTAGAGGCGGGAAAGGCATTTAATCCTTTTAACTGCCTGTTAACAGGTAATTAACAGGCAGAAAAAAGGAGTAGTGCCATTTTACCTTCACAGGTGAAGGCTTCCCAACCTCGGAGAACCCCGCCGGGTTGGAGGAGACGTGGAGGAGGTCTGCGGCAGTCGGAGGCACCTGGAAGTAAGGTGTAGAGGTGAGTGATGGGTACAAGTGTGGAGTGGTAAGTATGCAAGGTGAGTGATAAGTTTAAAAAAGTGTTCACTTACCTTGTTTTCTTCATACAGCCTTTAGCCGCGGTGGATTGGGAGAGCCGACACCCTGCTTGTCAATTTCACAGAATGGCTGTTGGAACCTCCGTTCCAATAGCCATGTGAAATATACAAATTTGAAAGGTTTGATGAGTCCTCAACACAAGGACTCATCAAACTGCACAGAATGTCAGTGTTTGACAGCTTCACAGAGCTGTCAAACGCTGACATTTCTTCTTTCAAGAAGTCTTGACAGATAGCACGTCTGACGTTGACATGATCTGTCAGTGACTTCCTCCCTAATTGGCCTGCTGAGCCCGCAGGCCGGGCTTAACAAGCTCAATCAGGGGAAATCCCTCTGGTTGGTCAGGCGAGCATGGAGGCGGGACATTGACACGACAAGCAGCTGTCCCGCCTCCAACTCACCTCCATTCACAAAATCTAGCCCTAAGCGAGGAGAGGCTTTTCAGCAAGTTGAACCTGATCCAGCTCTCACCTGATGTTCACAAACATACATGTCCTAGCAGAAGTCACTGAATCATAGAATAGAATGATACAGCATAGAAGGAGGCCATTTGGCCCATCGTGTTTTTGCCAGCTCTTTGAAAGACCTATCCAATTAGTCCCATTCCCCTGCCCATTCCCCATGGTCTAGGAAAATTTTCCCGTCAAGTATTTATCCAATTCCCTTTTGAAAGTTATTATTGAATGTGCTTCCACCACCCTTTCAGGGAGTACATTCGAGATCATAATAACTTGCTGCTTAAAAACAGTTCTCCTCATCTCGCCACTGGCTCTTTTGCCAATCACCTTAAATCTGTGTCCTCTGGTTACTGACCCTTCTGCTACTGGAAACAATTTCTCCTTATTTCCTCCATCAAAACCCTTCATTATTTTGAACACCTCCAGTAAATCTCCCCTTCACCTTCTTTGCTCTAAGAAGAACAACTCAGCTTCTCTAGTCTCTCCACTGTATCCCTGATATCATTCTGGTAAATCTCCTCTGCACCCTCTTTAAGTCCTTGACATCCTTCCTAAAGTGTGGTGCCCAGAATTGAACACCATAGTCCAGCTGAGGCCTAACCAGTGTTTTATAAAGGTTTAGCATAACTTCCTTGCTTTTGTACTCTATGGGGGTGATTTTCCCAGCACGGAGGAGGCGAGTTTGGAGGCGAGACAGTTGGAAAAATCGCAAAAAGTGAGGGTGGGTTCGGAACCCACCTCCAACCCGCCTCCACGCAATTTTGCCAGAGGCGGGTTTCATGGATGCGATTTGGTTCCGTCTCCATCAGTCGGGATAGGTAGTTAAGACCCTTAACAAGTGGCTAAGGGCCTCTATAATCCTATTCTGCCAGGCCTTTGTTATTTTACCACATTTTCCGCATGTTGTACGGCCCACCTAAACCACACCAGCTAATTCCTTTGGGTTGACAAGTGAGTGGCCTCCTCAAAGCTGCAGCTCCACCATTAAAACGGAGCTTTCAACAGGGATCAGTTGCAGAACTTTTGTTCCACAGGTCTTTCAGCATTTTTAGCAGGCCTACTGAAGTCGGAGGTGCTGCAGCTTCTATCTCTCAACTGTGGGACCTCCTTGGAAAACCCTCTCCCCGCTTGGACTGAGCGCTTCCCCAACGGAGCTATCTGCCAGCAGCATGGGAACCATTTATTTCCTTTCACCATGGACCTCAGATTCGGATGAGGAGCAGCCACGGCAGCAGCAGCAGAACCAGGCAGCTCAGCAGCAACAGCAGCAGGAGCGCCAACCTCCTGCTCACCCATCTGATGCTGCACAGGGCAGAAGGCACCAGCGCATGGAAACATGTCGCCGCAGGAGATACCCCCCTCTCAGGGTTTACAGACAGAGGATGAGCTACCTCAACATGAGTGAGCAGCAGTGCCAAAGGAGGCTGAGAGTTTCAAGAGAGGCTGTCGGAGACATCTGCGCACTGCTGCACCCAACCCTGGAGCCTAGAGGAATGGATGGACACCCCTTACCAGTGGCTGTCAAAGTCACCACCGCTCTCAACTTTTTTGCCTCAGGCTCATCCAGGGATCATCAGCAGACATCAGTGGCATCTCCCAATCGGCCGCCCACAGTTGCATCACACAGGTTACTGTAATGTATATACCTTTAAGGGGGGAACTATCTTTTACAGCTCATGTATACTGCAGTACCGGCAGTGACCACACCTGTATATAGCACTGAGTAGTAATCTGTACAGATCAGTTCCAGTGTGAGCCACGTTGCGTAAACACCTGTTGTACCATTCTCCTGCAATCTGTATCTTATTATACACAGACACAACATTGGCGACAAGGCAAGTTCGAACCTACCTGCAACTCTGCATCACCTCCCGGGGATTCGTTCCTGGAGATCAGTGGATTGGAGGTCAAGGCCAGAGACTCGGGCGTCGACCACGGGCAACCACCCAGTCATTCAGCAGAGACTCGAGGATTGCGGGGGAAGCTGTCGAGAGCCAGGCTTGGCTTTCCAGTCGAGGTGGTCCAGCGAAACGGGCTGGCAACAGGTAGTGCGCAGACCCTTCCCGGACAGCGGCGGGCTAGAGCCCGACCGAACGGCACAGCAAAGGGCCAAGCAGCGTCGACGGGGGAGAGAGAGAGGGCAGAGCGCACAGGGCGCAGCCGGTGTTCAGGGGCCGAGCAGCGTCGAAGAGAGGGAGAGAGAGACGCGCAGAAACCCGCGCGGTGCCGCCATTGCCACGAGGACCGCCGAGAGCGGCGTTGGCAGCAGCGCAGGAGAAGCGCGCGAAACCTACAGGGCACCGCCATTGCCACGAGAACCGTCGGGAGCGGCGTTGGCAGCAGCGGGGGAGGAAGGAAAGCGTGGGAGATGCCATTTTAAGCCATTGGGAGATGCCATTTTTAACCACACCCAAAATGCCGAAGAGTGGCAGTATCACCGCATTTGACAATGAAGTCAAAGTTTGGACTACATATGTCGAATGAATAGAGGTATACTGCAAGGCAAATGAGGTGTCAGATGACAAGAAAGCGTCGGTATTGTTAAATTTAATGGGTGCAAAGACGTATGGGTTATTACGAAATCTAGTAACCCCAACGAAGCCAATGGAAAAGAGTTTTGAAGACATAGTAACGATACCACAGGAACATTTAAACCCCACACCGCTGCTGATAGCAGAAAGATTCAAGTTTCACAAACGGAACCAGCATAAGGATGAAAGCAATGCTGATTATTTAACAGAACTGCGCAAACTATCAAAACACTGCCAGTTTGGAGCGGGACTGGCAGATACCTTAAGGGACAAGTTTGTGTGTGGGCTTCAAAGTGAAGGAACCCAGAAACGACTTTTATCTGAAAAGGACCTTATGCTGGGAAAGGCTTTCAGCATTGTGGTATCATATGAAGCAGCAGCACGGGGCGTTGCAGAGATACAACAGAGACCGCAAGAATATGGCACAAACAAAATGTCATATAGAACAGAGAAGTGCTATCGCTGTGGCAGAACAACACACGACCAGAATGATTGCTGGTTCAAAGACAAAGTGTGCAGACAGTGTGGAAAAGTAGGACACATAGCACGAGTCTGCAGGTCGGGAAAGGAAAGCAGCAATAAGAAACCTACCAAAGGAAAGTACAAGAAGGTACATAAGATGACGGAGAATAGTTCAGACGAACAAAAGAGTGATAACGACTCCGAAAGCAGGGAACTGAGTTGTCTGAAAATACATAATGTGATCACAACGGAGGATCACCGAACCATTTGGGTCACTCGCAAGATAGCAGGAGTCCAGGTAAAGATGGAATTGGACACAGGATCAGCCCTAACAATCATAAACCGACGGGACTACGAGCGGCTATTCTCACACATACCCTTGAGAGACACAAAAATTATTTTGAAGACGTACACGGGGCAAAAAGTCAACCCCAAAGGAAAAATAAGGGTGACCGTTATATATAACGGTAAGGAAACACCAAAACTAGACCTGTATGTATTGCAAGATGGAGGACCACCATTACTGGGACGTGAATGGATGCGGAAAATACAACTGGATTGGCATTCCATACAGGCACTGACTGTGGCTGACAAAAAGGATGACGACGTCACACCTGGGCGAGTGTCAAAGATCCTAACTGACGCGAAAGAAGTGTTCCAGCAAGGACTCGGAACACTAAAAGGCATGACAGCGACGATTAAAATTGAAGAAAACACAAGCCCAAAATTTTTTAAGGCCAGACAGGTACCTTATGTGATCTGCCCAGCCGTCGAAGCAGAGCTGGAGAGTCTGGAACGTTCAGGTGTACTGTCCAAGGTAGACTGGAGCGAGTGGGCTACACCCATCATCCCTGTGATGAAAAAGTCGTTGAGCAGCACGCCTGGGGAACCAAGGAAGGTTCGCATCTGTGGGGACTTTAAGGTAACAGTGAACCCGGTCCTTCACACCGTACAATATCCACTTCCGCGGATTAAAGATATTTTCGCCTCGCTATCTGGAGGAAAACGCTTCACTAAGATTGATCTGGCCTAGGCGTATCTGCAAATGGAGGTAGAAGAAGCATAAAAAAATACCTCACAATAAACACCCATAAAGGTCTCTACCAGTATAACCGGCTGGTATTCGGGGTAGCATCAGCTCCGGCTATTTGGCAGAGGGCAATGGAACAAGTCATGCAAGGGATCCCAGGGACCCAGTGTTATTTGGACAACATCCTGGTCACGGGCGAAAATGACAGTGATCACCTTGCCAACCTGGAGCAGGTGCTCACTAGATTGCAGGAATATGGGCTCCGAGCTAACCGCCCCAAATACGAGTTTATTAGAAAACAGATCTCGTATTATGGCCACGTTATCGATAAAGAGGGGTTACATAAGTCCCCAGAGAAGATTGAGGCAGTAATCAAGGCTCCAGCATCGGAAAATGTGTCACAACTGAGGTCGTTCCTCGGGCTGGGAAACTACTACCAGAAGTTCTTGCCAAATTTGTCCACAATACTACACCCACTGAACACCCTACTGCAAACTGGGGTGCCATGGAAGTGGAGTGACGAATGTAGATGAGCTTTCCAGAAGAGCAAAACACTAATCACATCGAAAGAGGTATTGGCCCATTACAACCCGGCATTACCAAGTCGGTTGGCATGTGATGCGTCACCCTACGGCATTGGAGCGGTGCTGTCGCACAAATTCTCGGACGGCTCAGAGAGGCCAATAGCCTTTGCGTCAAGATCACTAATCTCAGCTGAGCGTAACTACGCCCAGATTGACAGAGAGGCCCTCAGCCTAGTGTGGGGAGTGAAAAAGTTCAATCACTATCTGCACGGGCAGAAATTCACCTTGCTGACTGATCACCAGCCTCTTGTCTCCATTTTTAATCCGAAGAAGGGCGTTCCGGTGATGACTGCACAACGACTACAAAGATGGTCACTTTTTCTAGGGGCGCACCACTATGAGATTGAGTATAAGGGCACGAAACAGCATGGAAATGCTGATGGGCTATCACGCCTGCCACTGCCTACTGCGGAGGAAGCACCAGCAGTGGATCCTGTCGAAATATTCCATTCGACTATAGTTGAATACCTACCGGTAACTAACGCTTGTATTGAAAAGGAAACCCGAAATGACCCGACACTCTCTCGGGTATATGATTTGACGGTGAAGGGATGGCCAGCACATGGCGACTCACTGTTGCCAGCATTCTCGACAAGGAGAGAACAGCTGTCAGTGTGCCGGGGGACCTTGATGTGTGGATCCCGAGTGGTAATTCCACCCAAGTTAAGGGATAGCGTGCTCAATGAGCTTCATGAGGGTCATCTGGGAGGGGTAAAAATGAAAAGCCTAGCCAGGGCTTATGTGTGGTGGCCAGGAATCGATAAACAAATCGAGGACCTGATCAAGAGCTGCTCAGGATGCCAGAAATTCCAAAATGCACCACTACAGGCCCCTCTACACCCATGGGAGTGGCCCTCATCTCCATGGCAACGGGTGCATATTAATTTTGCTGGTCCATTCATGGACTCAATGTTTTTAATAGCCGTGGATGCACACTCGAAATGGCCTGAGGTCATCAAAATGTCCTCCACCACCACGGAGAAAACTATTGCAGTCCTACGGACCATTTTTGCCAGGAACGGCTTGCCAGAACAGATTTGCTCCGACAACGGACCACAGTTTGTGTCCGAAGAGTTCCGGAGTTCTTGAAAAAGAATGGGGTAAGGCATTACACATCCGCCCCGTATCATCCAGCCACAAATGGATTGGCTGAGAGGTTCGTACAAACCTTTAAGAAGGCAATAAGGCTATGTACAATGACAACATTCCGCTGCAGCACAAGGTGGACAATTTCCTGTTCGCCTACTGGAATGCGACACATGCAGTCACCAACCAGGCCCCAGCCATGATGTTCTTTAACCGAAGGTTAAGATCTCGCCTGGATTTGCTCAGACCAAATGTACGAAGAGATGTTGAGAGTAAGCAATTCCAGCACATCCATGAGAAGCCAACAAGGAGCTTCAATGTAGGGCAACCAGTCTTGGCCCGCGAATACCGAACAGAAAAATGGCAGCCAGGAACGACATGCACACGGCAGGGCCCACTAATGTACACAGTGGACGTTGGGGAGAGCATCGTGAGACGCCATGATGACCAGATCCTAGAGTCATAGGAACAAGTCTGTTGTGTATGTACCTTTAAGAGAAGAACTGATTCTATACTGCTGTACCGGCAGTGACCACCCCTGTATATAGAGCCATAGCAGGCTTCTGTACTTCAGTCTTAAGTTACCCTCTGTTCAGTAAATACCTGTTATTATTGTTCTCCTGCAGTCGGTGTATTATTTATACTCGGACACTACATTGGCGACGAACAGGTTCGAACTCACCTGCAGTACTGCATCACCTCACGGGGATCTTTCCCTGAGAAGAAGCTTCTTGGAGGTCGAAGTCAGAACAACGGGCGTCGACCGCGGGCAACCGCCCAAGGATCCATTGGAGTTTGGAGAGTTGCAGGAGAGGCTGTGGAGAGCTGGGCTTGGCTCCCCAGTCAAGGTGTTCCAGCAAATTGTGCTGGTAGCAGGTAGTGCGCTGACCCTTCCGGACTGCGGCGGGCTCGAGCTCGATCAAGCAGCTCTGCAAAGGGGCCGTGCAGCGTCGTCAGGAGGAAAAGAGAGAGAGAGAGAGGGTGGAGCGCACAGGGCACGGTCGGTGCTCAAGAACCGGGCTGCGTAGTGAAAATAAAACAAGGGGAAGGAAAAGTGAGACGCGCCGAAGCCGCGGGTCGCCACCATTACCCTGCAGAACGCTAGGAGCAGCGCGGCAGCAAGGGGAAGAAGGAAAAGCGCGGGAGGCGCCATTTTATTCCATTGGAGAAGAAGGAAAAGCGCGGGAGGCGCCATTTTAATCCATTGGTGAAGAAGAAAAAGCGTGGGAGGCGCCATTTTAAATCACCCAAGATGCCGAAAAGTGGCAGATCACTGCTTTCGACAACGAGGTAGAAGACTGGACCACGTATGTGGAAAGAATGGAAGTGTACTGCAAGGCAAATGAGGTGGCCGATGGAAAGAAGGCATCAGTATTATTAAATTTGTTGGGCGCGAGAACGTACAGCCTATTGCGGAATTTAATTACCCCAGCTAAACCAATGGAGAAAAGTTTTGAAGAGATTGTTAATATCTTACAGGAACACCTAAACCCTACACTGCTGCTGATAGCAGAAAGATTCAAGTTCCATAAAAGAAACCAGCACAAAGATGAGAGCAATGCTGACTATCTTATGGAACTACGCAAGTTATCGAAGCACTGCCAGTTCGGAGCAGGACTGGCAGACACCTTACGGGATAAGTTTGTCTGCGGGCTCCAGAGTGAAGGAACCCAGAAACGACTACTTTCGGAAAAGGACCTGACGCTAGAACAGGCTTTCAGCATGGCAGTATCCTACGAAGCAACAGCACGGGGAGCTGCAGAAATACAACAGAATCCACAAGAATACAGCGCTAACGAAATGGCGTATGGAGCAGAAAAGTGCTATCGCTGCGGCAGAACAACCCATGATCAGAAGGACTGCTGGTTTAAGGACAAAGTATGCAGGCAATGTGGGAAAATGGGACACATAGCAAGAGTCTGCAGGTCGGGAAAGAAAACCAACACTACAAGAACTACTAAGGAAAAGTACAAGAAAGTAAAGAAATTGACAGACAGTAGTTCGGAAGATCAGGAGAGTGATAAGGACTCCGGGAACAGGAGACTAAGTTGTCTAAAGTTACACAACGTGATCGCAAAGGAGGATCACCGAACCATTTGGGTCACCCTCATGATAGCAGGGTCCCCAGTAAAGATGGAATTGGACACAGGATCAGCCCTAACTGTCATGAATTGACGAGACTACGAGCGGCTATTCTCACACATACCCTTGAAGGACACGTCCATTGTATTGAAGACATACACGGGGCAAAATGTCTACCCCAGAGGAAAAATATGGGTGCCAGTTGAATACAACGGCAAGGAAACACAGAAACTATATCTATATATACTACCAGATGGAGGACCACCATTATTGGGACGTGAATGGATCCGAAAAATACAATTGGATTGGCATTCCATTCAGGCGCTAATTGTGACTGATAAAAAGGATGATGACGTCACACCTGGATGACTGTCAAAAATTCTAACTGACGCGAAAGAGGTGTTCCAACAGGAACTTGGGACTCTAAAAGGAGTAACGGCAACGATAAAAATTGAAGATAACGCAAACCCAAAATTTTTTAAGGCCAGACCGGTACCTTACGCGATCCGGCCAGCTGTTGAAGCAGAACTGGAGAGTCTGGAGCGTTCGGGTGTGCTGTCCAAGGTGGACTGGAGCGATTGGGCCACACCCATCGTTCCTGTAATGAAGAAATCATTGAGCAGCACGCCTGGGGAACCGAAGAAGGTTCGCACCTGTGGGGACTTCAAGGTAACTGTGAACCCAGTCCTGCACACAGTACAATATCCACTTCCATGGATAGAAGATATTTTCGTCTCACTATCTGGAGGGAAACGCTTTACAAAGATTGATCTGGCCCAAGCATATCTACAAATGGAGGTGGAAGAAGCGCCTAGGAAATATCTCACGCTAAACACTCACAAAGGCCTTTACCAGTACAATCGACTGGTATTCGGGGTAGCATCAGCCCCGGCTATTTGGCAGAGGGCGATGGAACAAGTCCTGCAAGGGATCCCGGGGACCCAGTGTTATTTGGACGACATCTTGGTTACGGGTGAAAATGACAGTGAACACCTTGCCAACCTGGAGCAGGTGCTCACGAGATTACAAGAATATGGGCTACGAGCCAACTGCCCCAAATGCGAGTTCTTCAGGAGACAAATCTCGTATTGTGGCCACATGATTGATGAGGAAGGGTTGCATAAGTCGCCGGATAAGATTGAGGCTGTAGTCAAGGCTCCAGCACCGGAAAATGTGTCGCAACTGAGGTCGTTCCTCGGGTTGGTGAACTACTACCATAAGTTCTTGCCGAATTTATTTACAATTCTGCACCCACTGAACGCCCTACTGCAAACTGGAGTAACATGGAAATGGAGTGATGAGTGTAAGCGTGCCTTTCAGAAATGTAAATGCCTAATCACTTCAAAAGAAGTATTGTCCCACTACAATCCAACGCTACTGATTCGGTTAGCATGTGATGCGTCTCCCTACGGCATCGGAGCGGTACTGTCACACAAATTCCTTGACGGTTCAGAGAGGCCAATAGCCTTTGCGTCGCGCTCGTTAACCTCAGCCGAGCGTAACTACGCCCAGATTGACAGGGAGGCCCTCAGCCTGGTGTGGGTGGTGAAGAAGTTCAATCACTATCTGCACGGGCAGAAATTCACCCTACTGACTGATCATCAGCCCCTGGTCTCCATTTTTAACCCAAAGAAGGGCGTTCCAGTGATGACGGCACAATGGCTGCAAAGATGGTCACTTTTTCTAGGGGCACATCAGTATGACATAGAGTACAAGGGTACAAAACAGCATGGAAACGCTGATGGGCTGTCGCGCCTACCGTTGCCTACAGTAGAGGAAGCACCTGCAGTGGACCCTGTTGAGATATTCCATGCGACCATAGTCGAATGTCTACCTGTTACAAACTCAAGTATAGAGAAGGAAACCCGAAATGACCCGACACTCTCTCGGGTCTATGATTTGACGGTGAAGGGATGGCCAGCACATGGCGACTCACTGTTGCCAGCATTCTCGCCAAGGAGAGAACAGCTGTCAGTGTGCCGGGGGACCTTGATGTGTGGATCCCGAGTGGTAATTCCACCCAAGTTGAGAGATAGAGTGCTCAATGAACTTCATGAGGGTCATCTGGGAGGGGTCAAAATGAAGAGCCTAGCCAGGGCGTTTGTGTGGTGGCCGGGAATCGATAAAGAAATCGAGGATATGACCAAGAGATGCACAGGATGCGAGAAGGTCGAAAACGCTCCACCACAGGCCCCGCTACATCCATGGGAGTGGCCTTCATCTCCATGGCAACGGGTACACACTGATTTTGCTGGTCCATTTATGGACTCAATGTTCCTAATCGCTGTGGACGCCCATTCGAAATGGCCAGAGGTCATCAAAATGTCCTCCACCACCACGGAGAAAACTATTGCAGTCCTACGGACCATTTTCGCCAGGAATGGCTTGCCAGAACAGATTTGCTCCGACAATGGGCCACAGTTTGTGTCCGAGGATTTCCGGAGGCTTCTGAGGAATAATGGGGTGAAACATTACACATCTGCCCCATATCATCCAGCCACAAATGGATTGGCTGAGAGGTTTGTTCAGACCTTTAAAAAGGCCATAAAGGCAATGTATAATGACGACATACCACTACAACACATAGTGGATAATTTCTTGTTTGCTTACTGGAATGTGACACATGCAGTCACCCACCAAGCTCCAGCCGTAGTGTTCTTCAACCGAAGGCTAAGATGTCGCCTGGATTTGCTCAAACCAAACATAAGACGAGATGTTGAGGATAAGCAATTCCATCACATAAATGAGAAGCCAACCAGGAGCTTCAAGATAGGGCAACCAGTCTTGGCCCGCGACTACCGAACAGAAAAATGGCAGCCAGGAACGATATGCACACAGCAGGGACCACTAATGTACACAGTGGACGTTGGAGAGAGCATCGTGAGACGCCATGCTGACCAGATTCTAGAGTCACAGGAACAGGCCAAACCCATACCACCAGCAGGTGCACCTGGTAATCAACCTGAAGTACAGATTGCGTCTACCTCAGAAGCAGTGGTATTGGAAGCTGACAAACCAACCAATGACAATGAACCAGAATCAACTCCGCTGCAAGAACAGGATACTCGAGAAAGGCGCTATCCAGTCAGGATCAGGAAGCCTCCTCAAAGGCTGAACTTATAAATGATTATTTCAGTTGATGTATATAGTACAGAGAAAATTGTAATTGTAATTAGTTGTTGTTTAGTTGTTAAATGAATGTTATGTACTGTTTATTTAAAAGGGGAGGAATTGTTGTGTATGTACTTTTAAGAGAAGAACTGATTCTATACTGCAGTACCGGCAGTGACCACCCCTGTTCTAAAGCCATAGCAGGCTTCTGTACTTCAGTCTTAAGTTACCCTCTGTTCAGTAAATACCTGTTATTATTGTTCTCCTGCAGTCCGTGTATTATTTATACTCTGACACTACAACGTCAACCCCATGCCTCGCCCATACGTACCTGGTGATGAACCCAACGTACAGGTCGCATCTACCCCAGAAACAGTAGCATCGGAAGCTGATGAACCAACCGACGACAGGGGGCCAGAATCGCCTCCGCACCAAGAGCAAGACACTCGGGAAAGGCGCTATCCAGAAAGGATCAGGAAGCCTCCCCAAAGACTGAATATATAAATAGACTATTTTCAGCTAATGTTGCATGTTAAAAGTGTTAATTGTAATTAGTTTGATATTTAATTGTTAAATGATTGTTATGGTACTGTTAACCTAAAAGGGGAGGAATTGTAATGTATATACCTTTAAGGGGGGATCTATCTTTTACAGCTCATGTATACTGCAGTACCGGCAATGACCACACCTGTACATAGCACTGAGTAGTAATCTGTACAGATCAGTTCCAGTGTCAGCCACGTTGAGTAAACACCTGTTGTACCGTTCTCCTGCAGTCTGTGTCTTATTATTCACAGACACAACAGTTACCGATGCCCTTTTCGCAAAGGTGCACAATTACATCCACTTCTCAAGGGATCAAGCAAGTGTAACCACGCGTTTGGTTGGCTTTGCAAATATGGCAGGCTTGCCAGTGGTTCAGGCCATCATAGACTGCACACATGTGGCCATTAGGGCACCCCATCACAACCCAGCTATCTTTGTCAACAGCAAGGGCTTCCACTCCCTCAACGTACAGCTGGTGTGTAACCACAAGAAGGAGATTTTGCATGTTTGCACCAAGTTCTGTGGTAGTTGCCATGACTCCTTCATCCTGCATTAGTCTAGTGTTCCTCTGCTCTTCAATCCGCCAAACCAACTTAACGGATGGCTCCTTGGTGACTAGGGCTACCTCCTGAACAAGTGACCAATGACGCTGATCAGGAGGCCAACTAACGAGGCTGAGGAGCGCTACAACGCCAGCCACATTTCGACCAGGTCCATCATCGAACAAACCATTGGCTTGCTGAAGAGGCGATTCTGATGCCTTGACAGATCAGGTGGAGCCCTACAGTACTCAGCAGCCAGGGTCTCCAGAATGGCCGTGGTCTGCTGTGCACTGTACAACATCATACAGCATCGTGGCTTGCAGCTTCCTGATGAGCCAATGGCTCAGTACATAGCCTCCTCAGATGAGGATGAGGAGGAGGAGGACCGAGCGGCGGTGCATCTACCAGTAGCAGTGGCAGCACGTGAGCACATGGCTGCCCGTGATGCAAGGGATGCACTCATCCTGGCCAGATCTGAATAGGTTGCTCATTGTGGCACATGTGCTTGGCTCCTTCTTAACACATGATAGAAAATGGACACGACTCTCTGGCCTCCTTTCACTCTGACCACCAACTGGAGCCCGCAATGTGGAGCTGCCTAGGCCAAAATAACAGATGCCATCACGCCAACAATTTGCCATCACCTCATTTTAAAACCTTCACACATGGATGGCATTTCATCAATAAACAGAAACAATCACCCAAGTGCTTACCCCTGTGACTAATTGTGCTTTATTTTTCTCTTACACGTGCTCCTACGTGGTGCTCCCCCTGTGGCTTCAGCAGAAATGGAGACCCCTTGCTCATTTTCATGCTGCTCCGGCACCTTTGGCGGGCATCCTCTGGGTTTCCGAGCCTGTGAGGGCTCGCCAACCGTCTGCTCATCCTACGGCAGTGTAGGGGCTGAGATGCCCATCTCAGTTGGGTGCGGACTCTGGTGGGGCTCTGTCTGAGGGCTTCGCTGTGGCTTGGAAGTGCAAGCACTTGGAGAGGAGCCCCCACTTCCTTGTTCTCTGCCACCAACTTCCCTCTCATGGGTCAGGTCCACCTCAGCACTTGCAAGTGGCTTGAGCTCACCTGGCTGCACATCAGAGGGGCCATGGGGACCCGTATCTGCACTGGCAGTCCTACTCAAAAGGACTTCCATGAAGCTCTGGTTTCTCTGCTCAATAGCTGCCCATGGCTCCTCCAGAGACATCAGTCTATTCTGAACATTCACCATGTTTTCCAGACTCTGGCGACTTAGGTCCTCCATGGCCGTAGCCATCCTCTCCTCTACCGCAGACACCCTTTCCAGAGAGGTAGCTATCGTTACCACAGAGGTAGCCATCCTTTCCACGGAGGTTGCCATCCTTTCCATGGTGGTGCGTTCATGCACCATTGCCTCCACAAAGGCACTGCTCATGTTAGAGTTTGACTCCTCCATCCTCTCCACACTCGCAGTAACCCTGGAGACAAAACCTGCCAGAGACTCCTGCACCTGCTTCTGGAGTTCCAGCACCACTCTCCTTCTGGATGGACCCAGAGGCACAGAGTCCACATGCAGCGGAGCAGAGCTAGGAGTGTCCTGTGACCTCTGACGAGGACTCTCCACTGCTGTCTCTGTCTCCACCACCTGCTGATGCTCACCTGTCAGCTGTGATACACATGGTGACAACACTACTCTATGTCTTGAAGGTCCCACTGAGGTGTGCGTATCTGCGCTGGTGCTGGGTGCGCTTACATCTTCTGACACTGCGTCCTCAGAGGTTGCAGGTTCCTCTGAGGAGGCTTGCGGCTCAGCCTCTTCCTCATCGACAGTGGGGTGGGGCTCTGTGGATGGTCCTGTGGGGGAGTAAAAGCATGGGTTAGACATTTCACGGAAGTGTGGTATGCACATGCAATAGTGCAGATGCTCAAGTGGCATTCTAATAATGTACGCCAGCAGCCATTTCAGCCACTCCAGCAGTGTAAATGAGAGAGACGCAAAACTATTCTGTCACCAGCTTGGTCTGCATCGCCCATTTGTCTATCCCCCACTTCCACCTCCAGCTCTGCACCGGCGATGTCCAGGGCCGCCTCTTCAGCCTGGGTGTGATGGGCTAGGGAAGGTGGCCCTCCTCCTGTCTTCACCCTTTCCCTTCTATTGTGGGCTCTCTTTTCTGCAGTGAGTCAAGTGGAGTTGGAGTGAGAATGATGCAGTAAGTTTAGAGAGTCCAGAGCATAGATGCTTAGAAGGAGACAAAGCTGGAGTGAGGTTCCATGTCCAAGGGCCCTCCCTGTACTTTGTTAGTTATTGTCATTGCATAACATTGAAAGGGAGTGTGAGGGCAGCATAGTCGAATAGTGAAGTGATTGGGTTCATAGAGTGAGAGGGATGGTGAAGGGTGTTATATCCATGTATCTTAATGTGTCCTTCAATAATCAGACTGCAGGGAACGATTCAACAGGCGTTTACTGAATGAGGGTTACTCTAGAACTAACTGTACAGATCACTACTCAGGGTTTATATACAGGTGTGGTCACTGCCGGTACTACAGTATACAGGAGCTGTAAAAAGTAGTTCTCTCCCTTAAGGTATATATACATTACATACATTACAATTCCTCCCCTTTTAGATTAACAGTACCATAATACTCATTTAACAATTAACATTTTTAATACACAGTTATATGAAAATAGTCCATTCATATATTCAGTCTCTGGGGAGGCTTCCTGATTCTTTCTGGATAACGCCTTTCCCGAGTGTCTCGCTCTTGGTGCGGAGGCGATTCTAGCACCCTGTCGTCAGTTGATTCATCAGCTTCCAATGCTATTGTTTCTGAGGTAGATGCGACCTGTACGTCGGGTTCCTCACCAGGTACGTATGGCCGAGACATGGGGTTGACTCGTTCCTGTGACTCTAGGATCTGGTCAGCATGGCGTCTCACAATGTTCTCCCCAACATCCACTGTGTACATTAGTGGCCCCTGCCGTGTGCATATCGTTCCTGGTTGCCATTTCTCTGTTCGGTAGTCGCGGGCCAAGACTGGTTGCCCTACATTGAAGCTCCTTGTCGACTTCTCATTGATGTGCTGGAATTGCTTACTCTCAACATCTCTTCGTGCATTTGGTCTGAGCAAATCCAGACGAGATCTCAACCTTCGGTTAAAGAACATCATGGCCGGGGCCTGGTTGGTGACTGCATGTGTCGTATTTCTGTAGGCAAACAGGAAATTGTCCACCTTATGCTGCAGTGGAATGTCGTCATCGCACATGGCCTTTACTGCTTTTTTAAAGGTTTGTATGGACCTCTCAGCCAATCCATTTGTGGCTGGATGATACGGGGCGGATGTATAATGCTTTACCCCATTCCTTTTCATAAATCTTCGAAACTCTTCGGACACAAACTGTGGTCCGTTATCAGAGCAAATCTGCTCTGGCAAGCCGTTCCTGGCAAAAATGGTCCGTAGGACTGCAATAGTTTTCTCTGTGGTGGTGGAGGACATTTTGATCACCTCAGGCCATTTCGAGTGCGCATCCACGGCTATTAAAAACATTGAGTCCATGAATGGACCAGCAAAATCAATATGCACCCGTTGCCATGGAGTTGAGGGCCACTCCCATGGGTGTAGAGGGGCATGTGGTGGTGCATTTTGGACCTTCTGGCATCCTGAGCAGCTCTTTGTCAGGTCTTCAATTTGCTGATCGATCCCCGGCCACCACACATAAGCCCTAGCAAGGCTTTTCATTTTCACCCCTCCCAGATGACCTTCGTGAAGCTCATTGAGCACTCTCTCCCTTAACTTGGGTGGAATTACCACTCGGGATCCACACATCAAGGTCCCCTGGCATACTGACAGCTGTTCTCTTCTGGATGAGAATGCTGGCAACAGTGAGTCGCCATGTGCTGGCCGTCCCTTCACCGTCAAATCATATACCCGAGACAGTGTAGGGTCATTTCGGGTCTCCTTCTCTATACCAGCGTTAGTTACTGGCAAGCATTCAATTATAGTCGAATGAAATATTTCGACAGGATCCACTGCTGGTGCTTCCTCCGCAGTAGGCAGTGGCAGGCGTAATAGCCCATCAGCGTTTCCATGCTGTTTCGTGCCCTTATACTCGATTTCATATTGGTGCGCCCCTAGAAAAAGGGACCAAAAACCAGTGGAATGAGCCAAGGCAGCAAGCAGCCCTTAAATGAAGCTGGATAAGTGACATCAGCAGAGGCGAGTTTCAGTCCCAAAAGACTAATTGGCCCAGGGGAACCCACACGTCTGAAATTAACTGGCCAATTAGGGGAAAATCGCAATTTTTTCCCACCTGACAGTGGAGGCTGGTCTGAAACTCGCCTCCAATAGGAAAATCGCTCCCTATATCTCTATTAATAAAGCCAAGGATCCCAAATGCTTTTTTTTAAACAGTCGTCTCAACTTGTCCTGCTGCCTTCAAAGATTTGTATATGTACTACACCCCCAGGTCTCTCTGTTTCTGCACCCCCTTTAAAATTGTACCATTTAGTTTATATTGCCCCCCTCATTCTTCCTACCAAAATGCATCACTTCACATTACTCTGCATTAAATTGCATCTGCCATGTGTCTGCCCATTTCACCAGTCTGTCTATGTTCTCCTGAAGTCTATTACTATCCTCCTCACTGTCTTCTACATTTCCAAGTTTTGTGTCATCCGCAAACTTTGAAATTATGCCCTGTATACCCAAGTCCATGTCATTAATATATATCAAAAAGAGTAATGGTCCCAACACCGATATATGGGGGACACCACTTCCCTCCAGTCTGAAAGACAACCATTCACCACTACTCTCTATTTTCTGTCTCTTAGCCAATGCTGTATCCATGCTGCCACTGCCTCTTTAATCCCATGGGCTTTAATTTTGTTGACAAATCTTTATCAAACGCCTTTTGAAAGTCCATGTACAAAACATCAACCGCACTATCCTCATTAACCCTCTCTGTTACTTCATCAAAGAACTCAATCATATTAGTCAAACATGATTTGCTTTGGATGGATAGATTTCTAGACACAAAAGTCATCAAGGGGTATGGGGAGAGAGCGGGAATATGGTATTGAGATAGAGGATCAGCCATGATCATATTGAATGGTGGAGCAGGCTCGAAGGGCCGAATGGCCTACTCCTGCTCCTATTTTTCTATGTTTCTATGGTGATCAGGAGCAGGAGCTCTGATCTGATTTTTTTTCCTTCTTCAATTCAGATCCACTGAGAGCAATTTCAATTACCTACCTACTGGCCTGGCTGACATCAGCTAACTTGGCACAGACTGTTGATCGAATCTGTGGCTTAGTGCAGCATCAGGCTATGTCCTTACACACCTTTTTAAAAAATAGTTAAACTACTGTAACTTACTTTCCTTTCTCCCTTTCATGTATTTTGGTTAATTGAACAGTACTTATATATTTATCTATCTATCTATCTATCTATCTGAGGGCAGCAGTTCACATAGGTGTGGACTTGCCATGTGATCTGTAACCTTAACTAATCCAGTTGCTACATAACTAATCTCAGTGTTGTCTCTAGACTTATTTTGCAAATTGGTAGCACTGGTAATATATATTTTAGGAAAAATCGCACTTAATACATATTGGCCTAGAAATTCGGTTGTTAGCGCCGGCGATTAGCGCCTAATGAGTCCGAAATGTGGGGCGTTACCCAATGTTCAGGCGGGCGCAATGAAGATAGCGACACCTCCCATATTGACTATACATTTAACGCCTGCACTAACTGTTAGCGCGCGCCCGCGTGCACAGGCAGATCATGACGTCATTTCAGTGTGCAACGCCTTTTTGGCGCCCCTGACTGGATATTCGGTGGCGTCCGGAACCTTTCCGCCTAGCGCTATTAGTGACAGTTCGATGGAATGTTACCAGGCCCTTCTCGGAGTCGGGGGGCGCTATTTAAAGGGGACAGCTCTGGTATAAAAGCTGCAGCCACTTGGCCTGTTCATTGTGATCGTTGCTGGAGAGAGTTGGTGAGCTACTGTTGAGCAGATTTTTTTGGATTTAGCCTTAGAATACTTGGGACCTTCAGACCTGTCTGGAGCAGTTGGAGCACTACACCTAACAGCGTTTTGCCCGACTGGCATCGGAATGGGAGCTGCTTTGGAGGGCCACGTCCTCATGGCCGGACACTTTGAAGGGGCACAGAGACGGCGGGAGGGGGGGCCGGGATTGGCCAGAAGGAGGAGGGGCAATGGAGGTCGGCCAATCCGAGGGTATGCTGCGAGGGTATTCAGGCAGCAGGTGTCATACCTTGCCAAGTCGGAGGAGCAGTGTGTGCGAAGGCTCCGATTCGGTAAGGAGGTTGTAACTGAGCTGTGCCACCTGCTTGCTGAGGATCTGCAGCTGCGTCTACAGTGCAGGACCTCTCTGTCGGTGGCCGTCAAAGTGACTGTTGCCCTCAATTTCTATGCCAGTGGATCCTTTCAGTCAGCCACTGGGGACATTGCGAATATCTCTGTTTGCAGTGCATTGTTGCATCCGGCAAGTGACAGCTGCCCTTTATAGAAGAAGGTGTCAATTCATCACCTTCCCTCTGACCCTGGAGAAGCAGGCGGAGCGCGCGCAGGGCTTCGCTGCTATTGCGGACTTCCCCATGGCGCAGGGGGCGATTGATTGCACACACGTGGCTTTGCAGACGCCATTACTGAATCCTGAGGACTTCCGCAACCGCAAGGGGTTCCACTCCCTCAATGTGCAGCTGGTTTGTGACCACCGCCAAATGATCATGGCAGTCAACGCCCAATTCCCAGGGAGCAGCCACGATGCGTTCATCCTGCGGCAGACCTCAGTTTGTGACCTTTTTGAGGGGCCGGCTCACCCACGAGGCTGGCTTCTTGGGGACAAGGGCTATCCTCTCTGCCCATGGCTCATGACACCACTCCGTTTGGCCGCAACCCCAGCAGAAGAGCTGTACAACAGCAGCCATCAGGCGACCAGGAACATTGTGGAGCACACTATTGGTGTGCTCAAACAGCGTTTCCACTGTCTAGACCATTCGGGGGGAGCCCTGCAGTACTCGCCGGAGCAAGTGGGTCACATCGTCGTCGTCTGCTGCATGCTCCACAACTTGGCCATTCGACACACCCAGCCAATGCCAGCTGTCCCTCAAGGTCCAGCAGAGCAGGCGGACGAGGAGGAGGAGGAGGAGGACGAGCAGGCGGATGAGGAGGAGGAGGAGGAGCATGCGGACGAGGAGGAGGAGGAGGAGGAGGAGGAAGATGGGAGGGCTCCTGAAAGTGGAAGGGCCATCCGTCAGAGGCTCATCAGGACTCGGTCGAGGCCCCTCTGACGGAATGATGGGTGTCATTCGTCCTGCGCACTTCGGATCTTTCAAAGCCTCTGAAGGCCAGCATGACTGTAAATAGTAACGTGTACCATTGCAAATTAAAACTTTTCTTTATTGTCAAAAAAGTCCTTCCTTCCAGCATGACAACGTCATGTCAACAGAAACCATAACTAACAAAATAACAGTTAACTCTTCGGCAAAGCCGCAATACTAAACAAACCATTTCCAACAATCACAACAGGTGAGGGAGTCCTTGAATTTGGCCAAAGAAACGTCTCAGCACCTCCCTCTACTGCTGGCCCCTTGATGGAGAACGACTTCTCTTTCGCGGTCGGCCCCTTCCCTCCCTGCTGCTCTTACGTAATTGAACCCCAGTGGCGGGGTCAAGGCTGGGGGACGCCTGCTGACTGTGTGGAAGCGCAGAAGCCCCTGAGGGATGGCCTGGATGACCTCTGGTCTTGGAGGGTGCGGAGGCTGGCTGCTTGATCTGGGAATGGCTGGAAGCAGAGTGCCCTGCAGGTGGTGGCAGCTGCACTGCAGACGTACCAGCGGTGGCATGAGCAATGGTCACCTGCCGAGAGAGGACACCTGCACCATGGTCGGATGACACACTGGCTCTCTGAGGGGACCGGTTCGGCTCATCCGCCACAATCGACTGCTCCACTGATTCCTGGCCTCGTATGGTACTGGAAGGGCCCGGGGTGATCCTAGCTGATGCAGATAGGGTGGCTGCAGTGAGAGTTCGTGTTGCCTCAATCTGGGTGTGGACGAGGCCAGCAAGTGACTGCGTGGCAGCAGTGAGGACCTGTGTGGCAGGTGCCAGTGCTTCGGAGAAGCCCTGGACAGTTCTTTCCATTGCTTCGGTCAAGGCCGGCGCAGTCCATTCCACTACCTCGAACAAGACCTTTCCAGGGATTGTCCGAAGCTCTGAACAGTCCTTTCCATAGCAGCCTCGAAGCCCTGGACAGTCCTCTCCATTGCTGCCCCGAAGCCCTGGACAGTCCTCTCCATTGCTGCTCCAAAGTCCAGCACACTCTTTGCCAGTGTTTCTATCGACTGAGGCATCCTCCCCACTGCAGCCATCAGCTCAGTGTGCCTGAGCCGGGCCTGGGTGCTCATTTCAGCTGGGCTACGCATCTCCTCTGCACTCTGTGCAGCAGTCATCGCTCCCTGCCTTGCCCTCCGGGGAGCCGGTGGCCGAACTTGCCTACCCTCCTCGCGTTGCTGCAGGCCGCTTATTCCGGCAACTGGCTCATCATCAGAGCCCACCCCCCTCCCCTCCAGGGAACTACTAGCCCCAGTCTGCAGATGTGTAGGCTCCCCTGAGGCTGGAACGGATGCTCCGGCTTCCTCCTGATCCTCGCCTCCGGAGGCACTGGCACTGGCAGCTTCAGGGCGCAGATCCCGAGTTGGTGATGCAGCATCTGAAAGCAGGGAGGTCGAAGAGTGGCTTTAGCAAAAGGACAGGTTGGCGGCAAGGCATGCCAGATTGCGGCAAGGCTCTGACATGGCTCCACAGTGAGAAAGCATGCTGGCGGGGGGACCAAGTGGAAGGAGACAGCTGAAAAAGGTGAGAGCCTTACCCTCGCTGTCGACAATGGGGTCGGCAGCTGCAGTGGTAACAGGACCACTCAGACGTCCTCCAAGAATCTGGTGCACTCTCTCCTCGAGATCTGTGAGAGTGACCACTTGTGGAGGTCCGCCACCGGTTCAAAGCTGGTCCTTGCGGATCATCGCCAGCTTGGACTGCAGTGGAAAGAAGGGGAAGTTCTGTTACATGATGCCCTGAGTGATCATCTCATGCCCCCAATGGTGCAAGAGCCCTTACATGATGCCTTGAGTCAAATGTGCATGTGTGTGCCCAGAAAGGACCATGGGTGCTTGCTGACAGATGGCCATTGGGGCATCATGGCTACAGGGTGCGCGAAGTCAGGTGCAGATGGAGGGAATCAGAAGTTTGCATAAACAACACTCACCCTAACGACCCGAGTGAGGTCGTTGAATTTCTTCCTGCACTGAACAGGGCTCCTGGTCGCCATGCTGCTGGAGTTGACCCTCTGACAAACATCCCTCCAAGCTCGGCGGTACTCCTTTTGATTCGGCCTCCTGCCATTGTTAGGATAGAGAACATCTCGACGGCGCTCCACTGCGGACACCAACTGCTCCAGAGCCTCAGTGCTGAAGCGCTCTGCTCTCTGTCTCACCTTCTCCATCTTGACCAAGTTTTTTGCGCCAGAGAAGGGCGAGCGCCGATTCTGAGGCCTACAGGGCGATGAGTGTGGAAGCTGAGGCTGACTGACCCACCCCTTTAAGAGCCGGCCAGCGCCTGGAAGTCTCGTGGTTATCGGTAATTGAGATCACCTGCGCTGCGCCCGTCCGCGCCGATATTGGGTAGCGCCGGATGTTTTGCGCCTTAGGAGGCCCGTGCAATGTCTGAATTCGCGCCTCAATCCCCTTTGGGGGCAATGCAACCCAATATCGCGCCAGGCGGTGATAAGTTTCGTCTGGCTATAAACTTTGCGCAGCGCCATTTCTAACGCCTCAAGCGGGGCTATACCCAATTTCTAGGCCTCTATATTTTTAATACATCACCTAAAAAATTGCCCCCACCACTAACGGTGACAGAACTGTGACCATCAGTACCCTCACCCGAGTGTTATATGCCCCAAAATACTCTCTCCAGTTACAATATAATTACAATAGATAGATAGTGTCCTCTGCAGCCGAGAACGAGAATCCCAAAGGGTGCGTTGCCTACCCGGTGTCAGGGTAAGGGATATCTCGTGGTGGCTGGAGAGGAATTTGGAAAGGGAGGGGGTAAATCCAGTTGTCATGGTCCATGTCGGAACAAACGACTTAGGTAGGAACAGGGAGGAGGTCCTGCTGAGGGTGTATCAAGAGTTAGGAGCTAAATTAAAAAGCAGGACCTCAAGGGTAATAATCTCTGGATTATTGCCCGAGCCACATGCAAATTGGCATAGAAACAGTCAGATCAGGAGAGTTAACATGTGGCTAAAGGGATGGTGTGGGAAAGAGGGGTTCCTTTTCATGGGACATTGGCACCAGTACTGGGACAGAAAGGAGCTGTACCGATGGGACAGGCTCCACCTGAACTGGGATGGGACCCGTGCCCTAGCGGAAAGGGTAAATAAGGAGGTGGCAAAGGCTTTAAACTAGTAAGATGGGGGGAGGGATTTACAAGAAATGAAACCAGCCTAAATATAAACAAAATAGGAAAGAAGAGCATAGGAAAGAGTAAAGTAAGGGAGGACATTGATGGCCAGGGAATAAATAGAGTTATAGAACAGGAGTTTAAAAAGATGGTTAAAAGTAAAGTAGAGGAACTGCTATTCAAAATGAGTTAATCTGTCTGTACACAGTGTCCGTAATAAAACAGGGGAGCTGGAGGCAATCATGCATTGCAAGGAAGCAGATATAGTAGGGATTACTGAGACATGGCTACAGAAAAATCAGGACTGGGAATTAAACACCGCAGGGTATGACATATTTAGAAAACATAGAGAGGGAAAAAGGGGAGGTGGAGTAGCTGTACTTATTAGGGTAACATAATGGCAGTAGAAAAAAGTGACACTGCTATCACCAAAGCAGAAATAGAATCCACGTGGATAGAAATAAAAGATAATGAAGGATCAATTACACTAATAGGTAGTCTACAGACCACCTAATAGTGGAAGGGAGGTGGAGGAAGATATATAAATTAGGGAAATGAGTAAAAAACATAGAATAATAATTATGGAGGATTTCAACTACCCCGATATTAATTGGACAGAAGAGGTAGGTAAAGGGGATAAGGGAATGGAGTTCCTACAATATGTACAGGACTCCTTTCTAACCCAATATGTAAAAAGCCCAACAAGGGGGGATTTGCTATTGGATCAAGTAATGGGGAATGAAGCAGAGCAGATAAGAGAAGTAAAAGTAGGGGAACATCTAGACAATAGTGACCATAATATAATATGCTTTAAGATAATAATTGATAAAGACATAAGTATGACAAAGACCAGGGTAATAGATTGGAGAAAAACTGATTTTGAGAGGCAGAGAATAGAACTTGACAAAATAAAATGGACAACAATATTGGCAAACAGTGACGTAGAACAGCAATGTGAAACATTTAAAACAGTGTTCAACAGAGTCCAGGAAAAATATATTCTGCTAAAAAACAAGAACAAGCTAAACAATAATGAGACACTGTGGATGGATAAAGCCATAAGGGAAAAATTTAGGGTAAGGAAAGGCAAACATTAAGTACATGGACAGCAGGGGAGAGCATGATAAGGAAGAATATGAAGAGATTAGGAGAGAAGTCAAAAAATTAGGAAGGCAAAGAGGAACTATGAAATTAAATTATCAAGCCACAGAAAACAAAAAAGTAAAATATTTTACAGACACATAAATAAAAAAGGAAGGTCGGGATGAGAATAAGGCCACTAAGGGATGGATAGGATAATACCACAGGCAGCGATAGAGAGATGGCAAAGATATTAAATAATTACTTTGCTTCAGTATTTACAGGGAGATAGAACAGATGGAGATGACATCGGATGATGAGATTAGTAATGAGATAATTGCATTTAAAATAAAATGAGGAGATATATTAAATAAACTAATGAAACTCAAAGAGGATAAAACCTCTGTCCGGACAGATTGCATCCGTGCATTTTAAAAGAATCTGGGGATGAGATAGCAGAGGCGTTACTACACATATTTAGTAATTCGTTAGAAAAAGGTGTAGTGCCAGAGGACTGGCAGATAGCTAACGTAACACCTATATTTAAGAATGGAGATAGAACATGTCCAGGGAGCTATAGACGAGTCAACTTAACATCGGTGGTAGGGAAAATAATGGAATCCCTACTAAAGGAGAAAATGGAAGAATATCTAGAAAGCAAAACTACAATAATAAATAGTCAGCAAGTATTTCAAAAGGGAAAGTCTTGCTTAACCAACCTTATTGAATTTTTTGAAGAGGTAACAGGGAGAGTAGACAAGGTAATGCAGTAGATGTAACTTATCTATATCTTCAAAAGGCCTTCGATAAGGTACCACATAATAGACTAATGAATAAGGTCAGGGAATGCGGAGTCAGAGGACAAGTAGCAGATTGGACAGCTAGCTAGCTGGCTTCAAGACAGAAAGCAGAGAGTAGGGGTAAAGTGTAGCTATTCAGAGTGGCAGAAAGTGGGAAGTGGTGTTTTACAAGGATCATTGCTGGGACCACTGTTGTTAAAATTTATATGAATGATTTAGACTTTGGAATCAAAAACACAATTTCTAAATTTGCGGATGACACCAAATTGAGGGGGATATTCAATACCGAAGAGGACTGCAACAAATTACAAGCAGACATTAATAAGCTTGCAGAATGGGCATACAGTTGGCAAATGAAATTCAACACAGATAAATGTGAGGTATTACATTTTGGTAAGAAAAATAGGAAGGTCACATATTACTTGGAAAATAAGAATCTAAATGGGGTAGAGGAACAAAGGGATCTTAGAGTACAAATACACAAATCACTAAAGTTATCGACACAGGTTAACAAGACCATAAAAAAGCAAACCAAGCACTAGGGTTTATTTCTAGACAGATAGAATTAAAAAGTAGTGAAGTTATGCTAAACTTGTATTGAACCTTGGTTAGACCACTCTTGGAGTACTGCGTACAATTCTGGTCACCATATTATAAAAAGGATATAGAGGCACTGGAGAACGTACAGAGAAGATTTACAAGGGTGATACCAGAAATGCGAGGGTACACCTATCAGGAAAGGATGAACAGGCTGGGTCTCTTTTCTCTTGAAAAGAGAAGGTTGAGGGGTGACCGAATAGAGGTCAATAAAATCATGAAAGGTTTTGCTAGAGTAGATACAGAGAGAGTGTTTCCATTTGTGGGGAAGAGCAAAACTAGAGGTCATCAACATAAGATAGTCACCAAGAAATCCAATAGGGAATTCAGAAGGAACTTCTTTACCCAGAGATTGGTGAGAATGTTGAACTTGCTACCACAGGGAGTGGTTGAAGCGAATACTGTAGTATAGATGCATTTAAGGGGCAGTTAGATAAACATATGAGGGAGAAGGGAATAGAGGGTTATGCTGATAGAGTTAGATGAGGAAAGATGGGAGGAGGTTCGAGTGGAGCATAAACGCTGGCATGGACTGGTTGGGCCGCCTGGCCTGTTTCTGTGCTGTATATCCTATGTAATCCTCTGTAATTCTATGTAATATAAATTTTGAAGGATAGGTCTGTAATTGTATTGGTGGGTGCTTTTCACAGTTCAAGTGGGCATAATAAGTACATTTGAAGTCTAGCATTATGCTTTAGATTGAAACTTACGCGACAAACCAGAATGAACCAACCTGATCAATGATAAGGTAGGACTGGAGGCTGTCAGGACCTGTTAAATTGGTTGGAAGGTAGTGGAAACCAATTGGATCAGTTGCAGGGTGGGGCAAGAAGATATCAGAATCAATCAATTAATCAGTCAAGTGCACACAAACCTGAGGCAGGAAAGTTTAAAATGAGCTGATTGTGTCTGTGTTGCTCATAGAAATTTGATCTATATGCTACAATTTAGCTTTTAAAAGTATTTTTATTTTCTTTAAATTAACTTTCTGTAGGATGCTTGGCTGTTGTTTTGCTTGAAGGTTAATTTTCTTCAAGATAGGTTTCAGCTGCTTCTGTGAGAGAAAGAGGATGTTCCCTGGTGTGACTGCATTCGCTGTTTCTATTGAAGCATTCCTTACCTCTCACTTGTAGAATTATTATGGTTTAAAAAAATACAGGTTAATGATTGAATGGGATTTTTCATCAGAACTTGGTCCTATGGGAACTCAAAAAACAGCCAGCAACTCAAAAATAATCTTGAATAAATAGTTATGATCAAGGCTACTGCTTTACAGTAATTGAATAAATTAAATATTCCAAGACCTTTACCAATGTTTTGCGATCACATTCTGTTATTCAATCTATTTTTCAGTGAAAACTAAACCCAAAGGTCTTGCCTATGACATGTGAAAATAAATAGTTATATTAAGAGTGCAGTAGAACAGAAGCTTTTAGTAACTTAATCTGCAAATCCACCAAAATAAGTTCAGAAGTTTTTTTTGCAGTGGTGTATTTAAAAAACTGTTATACCTGAAGCTTTGGCAGTCAGTTGTTGATTTTAGATATTGGAACATTACAAATTATCCAAAATAAAAATAGTACCTAACATTGAGAGTTAGAAGATCGTGAGGACAAGCTTACAACACACTGGGACTCAGGACATAGGACCATGGTAACTTTGTCACTGTCCACAATACACTTTGCAGCCTCTCTGCCTCAGTATTAATCAGGGACTAGAAGGGACTGGTGATATGGAACTGTCTTTGCTGCTGTGCACAGGGTGCTGCAGATACAGTTCCAACCTATCCTGAGTCACAGGTTCCAATTCAGCTGGAAACATTGTAACACGGCTTCAATAGCAAGGAAGGGTCACTGCTCCAAAAATACACAGCTGGACTCCACAAATAAAGAATTAGCTCTGCATATATACATCTTGTTAGATCCGTGTATTTTTGATGTAGTGTGTCCTTTAATAACTAGACACGAGACTGCAGGAACAATCAACAGGTATTTACTGGATGAGGGTTACTCTAAAACTAAACGTACAGATCCCTACTCAGGGTTTATATACAGGTGTGGTCACTGCCGGTACTACAGTATACAGGAGCTGTAAAAAGTAGTTCTTCCCCTTAAAGGTACATACACTACACATCTGGCTCCATGCTTAGTAGCCAGCAGTGCAAATATACGACTAGCTCCAGCCCAGGCAGCCAATTCTGGAAATATTTCTGTGTGCAAAGAGTCCCAGACCATACTTTTAATTTATATATTTAAATCATACAGCACAGAAGGAGGCCATTTGCCACATCGGACCTGTGATGGCTCTTTGAAAGAGTTATCCAATTAGTCCCACTCCTCTGCTTTTTCCCCATAGCCCTGCAAATTTTTCCTTTCTAAGTTTTTATCCAATTCCCTTTTGAAAGTTACTAATGAATCTGCTTCCACTACCCTTTCAGGCAGCGCATGCCAGATCATAACAACTCGCTACGTAAAACAATTCTCATCATCTTCCCTCTGGTTCTTTTGCCAATTACCTTAAATCTGTGTCCTCTGGTTACCGACCCTTCTGGCAGTAGAAACAATTTCTCCCTATGTACTTTATCAAAACCCCTCATGACTCTGAAATATTTGGAGGTGGCAAATCACTACATAGGTACCCTGACCCTGACCCTGACCCTGACTCTGACTCTGACTCTTGCCCTATGACAATAATAACAACAACAACTTGTATTTATATAGAGCCTTTAATGTAAAACGTCTCAAGGCCCTTCACAGGAGTATTATCAAATAAAATTTGACACTGAGCCACATAAGGAGACATTAGGGCAGATGACCACAAGCTTGGTCAAAGAGGTAGGCTTTGAGGAGAGTCTTAAAGGAGAAGAGCGAGGTATAGAGGTTTAGGGAGAAAATTCCAGAGCTTTGGGCCTTGGCAGCTGAAGACACGGCTACCAATGGTTGGGCAATTAAAATCGGGGATGCTCAAGAGGCCAGAATTGGAGGATCGCAGATATCTCGGAAGGTGGTAGAGCTGGAGCAGATTACAGAGATAGGGAAGGGCGAGGCCATGGAGGGATTTGAAAACAAGGATGAGAATTTTAAAATCAAGGGTTTGCTTAATCAGGAGCCAGTGTAAGTCAGCGAGCACAGTAATCCATGTTCACCCTCTTCCAACCCAGCCATGTGCCTCTCCCAGCTTACAACCAATATAGGACCCCAATTTACATATTTAACTTGTCTCTCGCTGGAAACAGCCTCGTGTGCTGCCCTTCTACTTACAGGCCTGCCTGAAAGTTGCATCCGGCAGACCTTGGGCGAGGTGCCCCCTGCTTTTCAACTGCCAATGCTGTTTTTCAGGTGAGAAACAGCCAGTGAACGGTTGAAAATCACCCCCAATTCTCATTTTATTGTTTGGTGAATAAGTCACATTTCAACAGCAGCAATTTCAGAAAACATAGAAACATAGAAGATAGGAGCAGGAGTAGGCCATTCGGCCCCTCGAGCCTGCTCCGCCATTCAATGAGATCATGGCTGATCATCCAAATTCAGTACCCTGTCCCTGCCTTCTCCCCATATCCCTTGATCCCTTTAGCCTTAAGAAATATATCCAACTCCTTCTTGAATATATTTAATGAATTGGCCTCCACCGCCCTCTGTGGCAGAGAATTCCACAGGTTCACCACTCTCTGGGTGAAGAAATTCCTCCTCATCTCAGTCCTAAATGGCTTACCCCTTATCCTTAGACTATGACCCCTAGTTCTGGACTCCCCTGCCATCAGAAACATCCTTCCTGCATCTAGTCTGTCCAGGCCTGACAGAATTTTATAGGTTTCGATGAGATCCCCTCTCAATCTTCTAAACTCCAGTGAATACAAGCCCAATCGACACAATCTCTCCTCATACGTCATTCCTGCCATCCCAGGTATCAGCTTGGTGAATCTTCGCTGCACTCCCTCAATGGCAAGAACATCCTTCCTCAGATAAGGCGACCAAAACTGCACACAATACTCAAGGTGCGGTCTCACCAAGGCCCTGTACAACTGCAGCAAGACATCCTTGTTCCTGTACTCGAACCCTCTCGCTACGAAGGCCAACATACCATTTGCCTTCTTAACCGCCTGCTGCACCTGCATGCTTACCTTCAGCGACTGGTGCACAAGAACACCCAGGTCTCTTTGCACTTCCCCTTCTCCCAATCTATTGCCATTCAAATAATAATCTGCCTTCCTGTTTTTGCCACCAAAACTGCATCTTAAAACTGTACTTTTTAATTAAAGGTACATACCATAATCCACATTACTAATCCAAATCTAGTTAAATGGGACCATAACTGGACTGACTGTTGCACAATCAAAGAGATTTTGAAGAAAACTCCAGGAATGTGAGAAGTGCAGGCAGTGTAAAGTAAATGAGACATATGTTATCTAAATTGCATTTCACTGTAACTGCCATTTATAATATGATTTAATCTGAGTAAAGCACCAAGTGCTTCATAATTTTATATTACAGCCCATTGCATTGCAACATTTTTCAGCTTTATTGTTTTGTGGTCCACTATCACAGGATTATACTGATCCTATATTTGAATTGTAAAAAAATTGAAAAATCTTTACATGAGGTAGAACCCAATTAGCTACTGAAAGCTAGATTCCACTGGGCCCTGTTAACAACCTCTCACGTCAAAATACATATTATATGGACTACAATTAACAAAGATGAAAATCGATCCAACATGCAATAAAATGAAAGGAGAATAAAAAGTAAAACATTATGTACAAATGCTGTAAATCTGTGAGATTCCTTCATGGCTCAGTTAATAAAGGTGCTGCCCATCGGGAAGGTCCCAGATTTGATCTCTGGTCTATGATGAAATACTTGGGGGTAGCGTTACCTTCGCCGGGGTGCTAATTTTAGTGCCCCGAAAAGGTTAGCGTCCCCGCGGCTGATTTTCCCAGGTAGTGCCCCAAGAGGGAGGAGGGGCGCTGCTAGGAGTGCCCCGCGTCCCTCTTGGGGCGCTGCGAGCCAATATCGCAGTGCTATGTGTCGCAACGCCATGCGCTGCGACACATCGCACCACTGTACTGCAGGCCTTCCTCCCCTTATTAAAGGGGAGGGGCCTGGCACAGCGTGTCCCGGTGCCCAGTTGGGCCACCAGGGATTGGGAGTGCTGGCAAACGAGCCCGACACTCAAGAGGAGTGCCGGGCTCATGGAGAGCAGCCGGCACCCTGTGGGGAGGCTTCACGGGGGCCGGGGACAGCAATGGGGGCAGGTGCTGGCAGGCACCCTGCAACAAAAATGGCCACCCGCCACCTCCTCTTTAACTAGCGCTGCCCTGGCTGCAGGTAGGCCCCCCTGACCCTGGCGAACATAGCGTCCGGCGGTAAGTCGGGGGGGGGGGTGCCACCCAATATTACAGCCGGGACGTGAGCAGGGCGCTGCGCATGGCGATAACGTTTAGCGCCGCCACTAACCTCCCGCTGAATTTCGCGGGAGGCGTTAGCGGCACCGCGCCCAGGCGCTAGTTGATTTGCACCCCTTTAGCAGGGCGCTAATGGGAGGTGCAAATCAACCGAATTTAGCCCCCTTGATCTTCAGTCAGGATGGTGCTCGAGCTACATAACTGGCCTTGGCAAGCCTGGGCTAAGGACCGGAAAAAATAGTCAGCCAGGGTTCCTGTTCTGATTTAACAACAGAAAATGCTGGAAAAACTCAGCAGGTCAGGCAACATCCGTGGAGAGAAATTTGAGTTGACGTTTCGGGTTGAACCCTTCTTCAACCTTTCTTCGACCCGAAACGTCAACTCAAATTTCTCTCCACGGATGTTGCCTGACCTGCTGAGTTTTTCCAGCATTTTCTGTTGTTATTTTGGATTTCCAACATCTGCAGTATTTTGCTATCGTTCCTGTTCTGATTGTTATCCTATGACCCATGCTGGAAAATCGATGTCCGAGGACATCAGGTAAGGCCATGATTGGGCATGTCTATGATCCTACCTCTCCATGGTGGAATAGCAGGTCAGATTCACTTACTACACTCACAGATGAGGACTGATTACTTAGGCAGACTACTTAAGGACTGTCAGCAGCAGTAGAACTCTTCCCCAATGTGAGCCAACACCTTCAGGAAGTGAGGGGAGAAAAGTCAGAACAAGAGAGAAAAGAAACTCCTATAGTCCTGAGTATTTCTGCAACACTGTTTTAGATTCTTCTGCTTTAAAAATGTACATAAAATAATTTAGCTCTGCATTTTTTCCCATTGTATATGAAGTGGCACAAGCTCAGAAGGCAGCTGTGCTGCTTGGTAGAAATAATTGGGCTTACTTTCAAAACTGCAAAGTCCTTTGAGTGCTCAAAGGATTATATTAAGAGAGTTAAACCACTGAACCATAAAGGTTTACGGCACAGAAGAAGGCCATTTGACTCACGGAAAGGTAAATAAGGATTGGGGGAGCGATCGGAATGTTCGCAATCAAGGAGGGAGGAAGCTCAGGGCAGGGGAGGCCCAAGGTATCCTTGTCTTGGCCCACAAAGAACAAGAACAAGAACAATAACTTGCATTTATATAGCACCTTTAATGTAGTAAAACAACACAAGGCACTTCACAGGAACGTTATCAAACAAAATTTAACAGCGAGCCACCTAAGGAGATATTAGGACAGGTGACCAAAAACCTTGTCAAAGAGGCAGGTTTTAAGGAGCGTCTTATAGGAGGAGTGAGAGGTGAAGATGCAGAGAAGTTTGGGGAGGGAATTCCAGAAGCTAGGGCCTAGGCAGCTGAAGGCCCGGCCGCCAATGGTGGAGCGATGAAAATCAGGGATATGCAAGAGGCCAGAATTGGAGAACATATAAAAATTAAAACCGCGCTAATCTGAGCCTCCTGTGGCTAGGTACCTGGCTGCCGCCAGCTTTTCAAAGTGGGTTTGAGACTAAGTGGCCCTTAGTTGGACCCACGGTTAAATTGGTATGCGTGTCCTGATGACGACATCAGAACATAACTTTGCCATTGAAATTAGGCCTCCACTTCTCTGGGGTAGGAGCCTTCCCATGCCTGAATTCAGGCAAGTTAAAATGGTGGGGGCGATGGGAACGCGTTGGGACATCTTAAAGAACCCGCTCACACCATTCCTACTAGTAACTCTCTGGGTTAAAATCAACCCTTGTACCAACAATCAAGATTAGATTGAATACGTGGATGAAAGTAAAAGGGTTCGATGGATATGGAAACAGAGCTATTTACCCATATGGAGGCTTAAACAGCCGACAAGGACTGGTTGGGTGGAATGGTCTGTTTCTGTGTTGTAACTTCTATATATTTCTATACTGGCATGTTTTACTTAGGCACATGCTAATCAGTTGTGAGGTAACGTGTTGGAGGCAGGCACTAGCCATCTGTAAAACTGATTCAAAGGATGGTATTAATATTGGAAAAACTCAGCAGGCCAGGCAACATCCGTGGAGAGAGAAATAGAGTCAACGTTTCAGGTCGAAACCCTTCAACCTGAAACGTTGACTCTATTTCTTTCTCCACAGATGTTGCCTGGCCTGCTGAGTTTTTCCAGCATTTTCTGTTGTTATTTCGGATTTCCAGCATCCGCAGTATTTTGTTATCGTACATGGTATTAATGCTGTTTTTCACTTGTTTCATTTTCAGAGAAGTTCATTGGGGAAGTATGTTAATGGAGAATATTTGTGTAAAGCTTAACATTAAATAGAGATGTCAATCGTGTTATTTACAAGCATTGATCCAACTATTCAGTAGTCAGTTGACATTCTAATAAGGCAAATTCCAGTCTTCATTAATTTTAGCAAAAAAGTAGATTGGAACAGGAATTGGCCATTCAACCCCTTGATCCTATTTCGCCATTTTAACTCCATCCACCCACCTTGGCTCCACATCCCTGAATACCCTTGACTAGCAAAAATCTATCAATCTCCAATTTAAAATTATTAATTGAACTAACATCTACTGCTTTTTGTGGGAAGAGAGTTCTGCACTTCTACCACCCTTTGCATGAAGAAATGTTTCCTAACTTCTCTCCTGAATGTCCTGGCTCTGATTTTAAGGATATATTCCCTTCTCCTAGACTCCCCACCAGCAGAAAAAGTTTCTCTCCATCTACCTTATCAATTTCTTTCAAAATCCTTCACCTTCTATATTCTAGGGAATACAAGCCTAGTTTATGTAATCGCTTCTCATAATTTAACCCATGGAGCCCTGGTAACATTCTGGCAAATCTGCGCTGCACTCCTTCCAAGGCCAATATATCCTCTCTAAGGTGCGGTGCCCAGACTGTACACAGCACTCCAGATATGGTCTGACCAGGGCTTTATATAGCTGTAGCAAAACTTATATTCTAGTCCTCTAGATATAAAGGCTAACATTCCACTAGCATTTTTAATTATTTCTTTTGTACCTGACTATTACATTTTAATGATCTGTGTACATGGACCCCTAAATCTCTTTGGACCGCCACTGTTCCTAGCTTTTCACATTAAAAAAATATTCAGATCTATCCTTTTTGGTCCAAAATTGGTGACTGCACACATAACTATGTTGAAATCCATCTGTCACAGTTTCCCGGAACCCCATGTTTGAATCCCTCCAATCAGGTTTCTATCCCTGCCACAGTACTGAAACGGCTCTCATCAAAGTCACAAATGACATCCTTTGTGACTGTGACCATGGTAAACTATCCCTCCTCATCCTTCTCGACCGGTCTGCAGCCTTTGACACGGTGGACCACACCTCTCTCCTCTGTCGTCCAGCTGGGTGGGGCTGCACTCAGCTGGTTCCATTCTTATCTATCCAGTTGTAGCCAGAGAATCACCTGCAATGGCTTCTCTTCCCCCTCCCACACCGTTACCTGTATACCCAAGGATCTATCCTTGACCCCTACCTATTTCTCAGCTACATGCTGCCCCTCGGTGACATCATCCAAAAGCACGTCAGGTTCCATGTGTACGCTTATAACACCCAGCTCTATCTCACCACCACCTCTCTCGACATCTCCACAGTCTCTAAATTGTCAGCCTGCTTGTCCTTTATCCAGTACTGGATGAGCAGGAATTTCCTCCAACTAAATACGAAACCATTTTCTTCGGTCACCACCACAAAATTCATTCTCTAGTCACTGACTCCATTTCTCTCCCTGGCAACTGTCTGAGGCTGACTGTTCGCAACCTTGGTGTCGTATTTGACCCCGAAATGAGCTTCCGACCACATAGTAAGACCGCCTATTTCCACCTCACCTTTTGGTTCCTCTAGACTAGACTATTCCAATGCTCGCCTGGCCAGCCTCCCATCTTCCACCTTCCATAAACTTCAGCTCATCCAAAACCCTGCTGCCCATATCCTAACTTGCATCAAATTCCAATCACCCTTCACCCTGCACTCACTGGCCTACATTGGCTTCCAGTCTGGTAATGCCTCGATTTTAAAATTCTCACCCTTGTGTTCAAATCCCTCCATGGTCTTGCCAAGGCACTAAGATCTGGAATTCCCTCCCTAAGCCTCTCTGCCTCTCTACCTCTTTTTCCTCCTTTAAGATGATTCTTAAGGCATACCTCTTTCTGCCCTAATATCCCCTTATGTGGCTCGATGTCATATTTTGTTTGCTAACACTCCTGTGAAGTGCCTTGGGGCGTTTTATTACATTAAAGGTGCTATTTAGATGCAAGTTGTTGTTGTTGTTTTGGCCATTAATTTATTCTATCAATGTCTCTTTATAATTTTATACTTCCGCCTGTATAGAAAATGATGAAATAAGGCTTTTTATTCACACCTATGTTCATACAAGTTTTATCATTAAAATTGCACCCAGAATAAAACATCTATATATATAAATCGGTCGATCTGTCTGTCTGTCTGTCATTCTGTCTGTCTGTCATTCTGTCATTCTGTCTGTCATCGCCTGTGCGTCTGGCGGGCTATGCGCTCGAAAGTTACAGGGCGTACCTACGCGCGCGTTACCTCCAAAGAAAGCTTACGCTTCCGAGACAGTTTTAAGCATATTTACGTTTCGGCCGGGCTAAAATCGCGCCCGCGGTATCCCAAAAACCTTCAACATTCCGCTCATTAGCATCTCATTATCCGCTCATTAGCGACAGAGTGACCTCGAGCTCGACCAGTCGTACGCCGGGTTGCTGGCGTGTGCCGCCGGGCCAATCGGTGCGTGTGTGGCCGGGCCTTATCGTTCTGAGCCGAGGTGAGTCGCCGCCATCTTGCTTCCATTCTTTTTCCTGCTTTCTGCGTCTTTCTTTTCAAATATACATTTCCACCAAAATAAAATTGAATTTATTAAATTGTTTTTAAAAAAATCACTCATTTGTAAACCTAACCTGAACATTCTTTTTCCTGCCTTTCCCCGTTTTTTTTCTTAGGCCTGAAAGCCTGCGCCTTTCTTGCCCAGCCAGGCCCGAGCTAGGTGATTGCGCTTCTGCTAAGCTCCTCACGCCCCCACCCCCGCCGTGTCACGTTACCCAGGGCAACGGCGTCAGCCACGAGGGTCAGGGTGCGCGTGCAGCAGGAGCAGGTGAGACGCGGCGTCTCTGTTCCGCGCTCAGCGGGGCTCGGCCGCCGGCCGTCTCTCAGAGCCGCAATCGGGCTCGGCGGGGGGGGGCGGGGCTCGGCCGCCGGCCGTCTCTCAGAGCCGCAATCAGCCTCGGCCGGGGGGGGGTGTGTGGCTCGGCCGCCGGCCGTCTCTTAGAGCCGCAATCGGGCTCGGCCGGGGGGGGGCGGGGCTCGGCCGCTGGCCGTCTCTCAGAGCCGCAATCGGGCTCAGCCAGGGGGGGCGGGGCTCGGCCGCCAGCCGTCTCTCAGAGCCGCAATCGGGCTCGGCCGGGGGGGGGGCGGGGCTCGGAGAGCGGGGCTCTCGGCCGGGGGGGGGCGGGGCTCGGAGAGCGGGGCTCTCAGCCTGGGCCCCCCCCGCCCCTTCCCCCCCACCCCCCCCCTTCTGCCCCCCCCTTCCGCCCCCCCCTTCCGCCCTCCCTTCCCCTTCCCGCCCCCCCTTCCCCCCCGCCGCTCCCCCCCGCCCCCCCGCCCCCCCTTCTCCCCCTCGCCCCTTCCCCCCGCCCCCCCTTCCCCCCCTCCCTTCCCCCCCACTCCTTCCCCCCTCCCTTCCCCCTCCCTTCCCCCCGCCCCTTTCCCCCCTCCCTTTCCCCCCCTCCCTTCCCTTCCCCCCTCCCTTTCCCCCCTCCCTTCCCTTCCCCCCGCCCCTTCCCCCCGCTCTCTTCCCCCACCCGCTCTCTCTTTTCCCCCCAGTCACTCTCTCTCTTCCCCCCAGTCGCTCTCTCTCTACCCCCCAGTCGCTCCCTCTCTTCCCCCCCCAGTCGCGCTCTCTCTCTCTCTTCTCCACCCCCCCCAGTCGCTCTCTCTCTCTCTCTTCCAACAACAACATGCCCTCGAAAAAGCCTCGGCACCGCCGGGCACTTCAGCTAGTCTATATATATAAATCGGTCGATCTGTCTATCTGTCTATCTGTCTATCTGTCTGTCATTCTGTCTGTCATCGCGTGTGCATCTGTCGGGCTATGCGCTCGAAAGTTACAGGGCTTACCTACGCGTGCGTTACGTCGAAAGAAAGCTTACCTTTCCAAAACGGTTTTAAGCGTATTTACGTTTCGGCCGGGCTAAAATCGCGCCCGCGGTATCCGAAAAACCTTAACATTCCGCTCATTAGCATCTCATTATCCGCTCATTAGCGACAGAGTGACCTCGAGGTCGACCAATCGAACGGCGGCTTGCTGCCGCGTGCGGCCGGGCCAGTCGCTGCGTGTGTGGGCGGGCCTTATCGTTCTGAACCGAGGTGAGTCGCCGCCATATTGATTCCAAGCTTTTCCTTTCTTTTTCCCGCTTTCTGCGTCTTTAAAAAAAATGTTGCTTTTTAAACACATATTGTTTAAAAAAAAAATGATTTAGAAACGAATTAACTTATCTAATCTCATTAATTTTCCTACCTTTCCCCGTTTTTCCAGGTAGGCCTCGAAGCCTCGGCTTCTCCTCCGCACCCACGCCCGAGCTAGGCACCTCCCGGCCCCACTCGAAGGCTGGAGGGGTGGGCCTCAGCCCAGCGCCGCTACCTTACTAAAGGGTGCGCGCGCAGCAGGAGCTGAGACGCGGCGTCTCTCTCTGGCTCGGCCGGGGGGCGGGGCTTGCTGAGCATCAAGGGTTACCCTGGCAACCGGGCCCGCCGGCCGTCTCGCACAGCCGCAATCGGCGGTCTTCACCTCGGGGGGGGGGGCGCGACCCTCTGCGGGGGCCGCGACCCTCGGGGGGGCGCGACCCTCGGGGGGGGGGCCGCGACCCTCGGGGGGGGCCGCAACCCTCGGGGGGGGCGCAACCCTCGGGGGGCCGCGACCCTCGGGGGTGGGTGGCCGCGACCCTTGGGGGGGGCCGCGACCCTCGGGGGGCCGCGACCCTCGGGGGGGGCCCCCCGCCCTCCGTCCCCTCCCTCCCCCCCGCCCCCCCTCCCCCCCTCCCCTCCCTCCCCCCGCCCTCCCTTCCCCCTGCCCCTCCCTTCCCCCCCTCCCCCCCTTCCCCCCTTCCCCCCCTTCTCCCCCCTTCCCCCCTCCCTTCTCCCCCCTCCCTTCTCCCCCCTCTCCCCCCCTCCCCCCTCCCCCCTCCTTCCCCCCGCCCTCCCCCCTCCCCCCTCCCTTCCCCCCCTCCCTTCCCCCCCGCCCTCCCTTCCCCCCCTCCCTTCCCCCCGCCCTCCCTTTCCCCCCCGCCCCACCCTCCCTTCCCCCCCGCCCTCTCTTCCCCCCACCCGCACTCTCTCTCTTCCCCCCAGTCTCTCTCTCTCTTCCCCCCAGTCACTCTCTCTCTACCCCCCAGTCGCTCTCTCTCTCTCTTCCAACAACAACATGCCCTCGAAAAAGCCTCGGCACCGCCGGGCACTTCAGCTAGTGTGAAATAAATCTAAGAGTAGAATATAATTACCACAGCAAACTTTTTCCACCATGACTCCAAATTTAATACGGAGGTCCCCAAACTGACCACCAGAGTCTGGATTTGTGCAATGCAAATGTTGAGCAGACTGGTGGCAGAATAAATGTGATTACATAGTTTCACAGTTTTATCTCATCCTATTATGGAGCAAAATTATGGTTCACTCCTGATCTACAGTGTAATTTGTCACAAAATTAAGATTCGTTATATGGTTCAAATTGTAATGAATGCATGTGTGCATTACAATTGCCTTACCTTGAGTGATTTTTATTTGATCAGGTTCAATCCACGGTAGAATCCTATATTGTACTGAAGCTGGACATTTTAGTTGTAAACTATTACAGGATTGGAAATATACAGGATTGGAAATAGAAGTTCAGCATTCTTGTTAAAATGTTTCTAAGTATGCTGCCAGCACTATGGTAGGTGTGGGAGGGAGGAACACAAGGCTTAACCATTGATTTACATAAGTGAAAGTCCTTAGAATGTACCTGTTAATCAGATGTCTGAGGTTATGCTGCATCAGCACTACAATAGTATTTATTGTGAACAATTTAGCCAGTTATCCAATTGATTAATTCGTGAAATTGCTTGGAGCAAATTATCATCGTAAGAATGCTTAATGCATTCATATGAATTTTTCTCATCTGTAAGATTTGCAAAATTTATGCATCTCCCCGAAGGTTATTATCGATAAAAGTGACCCTGCGTGGACATTTTTTTTAAATTAAAAAGGGTACCCAAGATGGCGTCCGTGCCTCGTGGCAGAAAGCCTACGGGTCTCCAAAATGGATTCTGCAGCACAGACAGTTTGGGGAAATCGAAACTAAGGCTGCAGGTTTCCTGTGAAAAGAACTTTGTGTTTTGGGACCCAGACAAAACTGTGAATTATGTATTAGGCCGAATTGGAGGCAGATCTAAATTCAATGAGGCCTACAGTTAAAGCCATCAAACAGTCTGCATAAATAATCGGAAACAGATTAAACACATCCATCGAGGCTGGACCAGCCCATCAAGGACTTTCAGGACAACACGAGTCAATTATCGGGCCGGTAGATGCAATTACCGGCCATCTAAAAACCATCAGTTACCATTATTTTAACTAGCCCGCCAAAATTAAAACAAAGAACTAACCTGATTTGGCGCGCAAATAAGGGTTTTTTGACAAAGGTATAACTGAAGGCCCCCAGGTAGTAATCAGAAGAAGAAGGAACTCCTGCTCTGCCCTCCTGCCGCTCTGCTGCTGTCGGTACTGCCGCTCCCCGGCTCTTTGGCCTCTCGCCCTCGTGGCTGCCGCTCTTCCCCCATCCCGTGCTTACCCCCTGGCCTTTGCCCGTGCCCTCTCCCACTCCATCCGGACTCGCCCCGACACCGGGTCGGGCGAACATGGGCAATTCAGGCCAGGCGAAGTGGGACGCGGCGAGGGGAGGAGGAGGGAAGACCATCCGGGGAAGGCCAACTGAGGGTAGGCTTCGAATTATCGGGCCTTCAGCCTCAGCCGGCCTGCGAGTATCTTCATGCAAACTCAAGCTGTCGGCGAAGAATCATCCCTGCAAGGTAAAGTACCCAAGCAGAGACTGTAACTTTGGGGTACTCGAACCTGGACAATGCCCTTGCAGCACCCGGAGCCCACGTGACGACGGCAGGCTCCAGAGAGCACCAAGAGCGAACCCCGAACCCAACCGCTGTTTTGAGTCTAACAAACCCTTTTGATTGGTGAGCATGAATTCTGACCCCTCATAGCTTAACCTATTTAGGTATAGGGGGTGGGATAAGGATAAGGGGATTGTTAAGGTCGTCATTTTCTCTCGATGTGCCGTGTGTTCCCCATTCCCTGTATAAGTATATTATTATGACTCTCTAGTAATTTTTGCCTGTAGAAGTGTACACTAATAATTTTCCATAAGATTGTATCTAGTTTTCCTCTTCAATAAAATCTTGGTTTTGTTTGCATCCAACCACCTGTCTACTCGAGTCTTCTCTGTATCGCTGCCTGTATCTAAGTCCGGTGTCCAGAATCCAGGGGGCGAGCGATTCGAACCGCTCAAGGAAGGTAGTCAGAGGCAAAGCTGACTGACCCGAACACGCCTATGCAAAACCCCCTACACATCCACTATTTTAAGGGAGGCATTACCCCATTTCTTTTAAATATGTTCATAAGGTTAATAATTCAGGTAAATTGGTGCACAAAAGAATTTTATGATGAACTTGTTAAGTGTTTGCATGCTAATATTTGCACAGCATTATTTCGAGGCTAAAACTTGTATGCAACTGCCAGCTACTTGGCAGCTCAGGTACAGTGTGGTTTCTTCTAAATGCTAACCACTAAGCTCAGCAATCTGTGCACAAACAGAGGGAGAGGGAACAAAAATCTTCCTGCAGGGTGTCCTAATTTTTTTATTATCTGTATTACTCCCAAGTTATTCTATGTAAAATCTTTCATCAGTTCAATTTGATTCAATAAATCATGTTTTAAATATCATAATATAACGCAATATTCAACACAATGCAATATTCCAGGCAATTAGCATTTTTTGTTTATTTGCCTTGATTTATTAGGGGTGATTTTATAGAATTATATTTCAGCCAGGGAGTCTGCCTACCAGGAGTGCAGATCAGGAATTCAGATGTAATGTTTCGCATAATTTTCCATCCAAAATGGATGGTTGGGAAAATCATGCTGAATGTGTGCCTAAATTCCTGTTTTATGGTTACCCCTTTAATGCAAAGTAATCCCTTTTTATTTTATTCTAAGGATTAATTCTCCTCTCTCATGTTCTATGTTCTTTAGCAGTGAATAAGCCAAAAACTATTTTTGCTTCAGTATCCCTGCTTCTGGTTTATACCACAAATTCCTATCTATTTAGACATTTAAAAATGGTTGTCCGCAAGGAGAGCGGTTGAGGTAAAGGAGCCATTTAATATACAGCTAGATATTATTGGGTTGGTATTCCTAGCAGAATTAGCTGAAGGGCCTCCTTCATCCAAACCTATTTTTTGATCTTGTTTCATTCTACCACTTGAGGACAACATTGAGGACAGTGTTGATGGTCAGCGAGAGGTAGAGTTAAGAGAAACAAAGGGGGTGATTTTGCCAATGGGGAGCTTTTGGAGGCGGGACTCCCACTTGTTGGGTTTCAGTCCCACCTCCATCAACTTCTGGCCAACCCACGCTATTTTCCCTTGATTGATCTTGTTAAGCCCGCCCAGTGGGCTTAGCAGGCCAATTAAGCGAAAGCCAGTTGCAGAGAACGTCACTGTATAACGTTTCATCTATCAAAAACTTTTGACAGATGAATTGTCATCATTTGACAGCTCTGTGAAGCTGTCAAACAGTGACATTCTCTGTAGTTTGATGAGGTCTTGAATTCAAGACCTCATCAAACTTCTTTCTTTTGCAGAAATGAGATGGTTGTTGCATTGGAAAATGCAACGGCCATCTGTCATCTCTACCGTGGAGTTGTGAGGCTCTTCGCATACCCACCGACTGAAGCCTGCAGGAAGAAACAAAGGTAAGTATACTTTTTCTAACATTTTCCACTTACCTCAGATACTCATCTCTCCACACTTGCACCCATCACTTATCTTCACAGCGCACTTTTGCACCTCTCCGACCCCCGCAGACCCACTACTTGCCTCGGTGACCCTGGCGGAGTTCGGAGCCTTCGGGAAGCCCGCACTTGTGTGGGCAAAATGGTGATAAGCCTATTTTCAGCCTGTTAACTACCTGTAAACAGGCAGTTAAGTGGCTGTAGTCCTTTCCTGCCTTCAAGGAGACGGGACCCAGCACGGGACGGCTACCCGCCTCCTGGCAAGATGGCACGGAGGCGGGTTGGGCACTCGCCCCAAAATTCTGCCATTTCCCCAGCAGTCCTGCCTCCATACCTGCCTCCCCAGGGCTGGCAAGATCGCACCCAAAGCATTTAAAAAAGGAAAGTGTAATTATTTACTTTGATCTTAGTTCAAGGAAAAATCTCATCTCTGGACTCTGACTATGAATGACACTACTTATTTGGTGATTCAGATTATATAAATGTAAGAAGTCCAATCTGTATTTTTATTAAATATTTATTTTCAGGATGTGGGTGATATTGGCAAAGCTGCATTTTTCCCATCCCTAGTTGCCCTGAGAAGATGGTGGTGGGCCTTCTGCTTGAACTCCAGCAGTGGTCTTGGTCTTCCCATGATTGTGTAAGGCAGGGAATTTCAAGACTTTGACCCAGCGATGATGAAGGAACAGTAATATATGTCCAAGTAAGGGTAGCATGAGGCTTGAAGGAAAACTTGGAGGTGATGATGTTGACGTGATCTTGCTGCATTTGTCCTTTTTGATAGTAGAGGTTTCAAGGCTGGGAGGTGCCATCGAAGTAAGCTTGTCAAGTTGCTGCTGTACATCCTGTAGATAGTATATGCAGCAGCGACTGCATCAGGGTGGAGGGAGTCCATGATGAATACAGTGGCAGGGCACTGAACAAGTAGACTGCTTTGTCCTGAACAATGTAGACTTGTCAACAAATAGACCCAATCCTGACCTTATGGCAGAGGGAAGGTCATTAATGAAGCAGCTGAAAATGGTTGGGTCAAGGATGGTCATGGAGAAACTCTGGCAGTGATGTCCTGAGCCTGCAATGATTGATCTCTGACAGCGATGACCATCTTTCTATGTGACATGTATGATTTCAGCAACAAGAAGGTTCTCTCTTTGTTCCCCCACCCTCATTAACCTCAGTTTTGCTAGGGCGCTGTGGTGCCATACTTGGCTGAATGCTGCCTTGATGTTGTAGACAGCTACTCTCACCTCTCCACTGGCATTCAAATGTTGTGTCCATGTTTGGGTCAAGGCTGTGATGAATTCAGGAGCCAAGTGGTTCTGGCACATCTTGGACTGAATATTAGTGAGTAGGTGTCACTTGATGGCAGTATTAATGACTTATTCTATCATTTTATTGGTGATTGGGAGGGCAGTAATTGATTGTGGCTTGTGGCTAGCACATACTGTAAAGTCTGTGTGTTATATGGCGAATTAATACACAGACTACAAGAGTAACTTTAACAGGACTTTACTATTCGAAGGTCAGGGCGAATCTGCCCAATAAATCCTTACACAGCACTTATATACCGGTGTGGTCACCACCGGTATTACAGTATACAGTAGCCAAGATAAAGTAGTGCAACCCTTAAAATAGTTCTCTTAAAGGTGGAACGTTACATACACTACAATCCTTCCTTTTTAGGTTAACAATATATATATATTCCCATTAATATAACATCATAACATATATACAACTTTATGTAAAACAGTTCACAGATTCAGTCTCTCTGGAGGCTTCCTGACTCTGTCCGGATAACGCCTCGGTGGTGTAGTAGTTTTCGGTGGTGTAGTAGGTTCTTCTGGCAAAGTCGAGGTGCGGACAAGTAACACTGAGTGCTTGGAATACCCTGTAAGACCTGCTCCATGGCCCTCTGCCAAATTGCAGGAGCCGAAGCCACTCCAAAAACCAGTCTATTATATCGATACAAGCCTCTGTGCGTGTTGATTGTGAGATACTGGCGCGACTCTTCCTCGACTTCCATCTGTAAGTATGCTTGCGCCAGGTCTATCTTGGTGAAGTGTTTCCCGCCAGACAATGACGCAAAGATATCCTCAATCCGCAGAAGCGGGTATTGTACCGTGTGAAGCACTGGATTAACTGTGATCTTGAAGTCTCCGCAGATGCGGACCTTTCCCGGTCCCCCTGGCTTGTTACTCGACGAAGGCTTCATGACGGGAACAATGGGCGTGGCCCACTCACTCCAGTCCACCTTAGACAGTACCCCTGAACGTTCAAGCTCTTCCAGTTCTGCCTCCACAGCAGGTCGTATCGCGTAAGGTACTGGCTTTGAAAAATTTTGGGCTTGCATGTTCTGCAATCTTGATTTTTGCCTTAATTCCTCTCAGTATTCCCAGTCCCTGCTGGAATACCTCTTTAGCCTCGTCCAATATTCTGGACAATCGTTCAGGTTTGACATCTTTCTTTCCGGAATCTACCGTCATTGTGTTTAGTGAGTGCCAGTCTATCTTTATTTTCCTGATCCACTCCCGCCCCAGAAGTGGTGGACCTCCCTCGGGTAGTACATATATGTCCATTCCTTGGTGTTCTTTGCCCTTGTGTCTCACCTTGACTTTTATCTTCCCGATGGGGTATACTTTATGCCCCGTGTATGTCTGCAATACTATCTCCGTATCCCGTAGGGGAATATGTTTGAATAACTTTTTGTAATCTTGCTTATTCATGACCGTCAACGCCGATCCGGTGTCCACTTCCATCTTCACTTGGACTTTTGCAATCTGTAGTGTGACCCAGATAGTTTGTCGGTCAGTTTCCTTACTCACATTGTGAATCCTCAGACTACCCAGTTCCTTGCTGTTGGAGTCTGAATCCGAATTCTGTTCATCTGAACTCTTCACAGTCACCTTATGTACCTTTCTGTACTTCTTCTGCGGTGACTTATTGTTGCTGGTCTTCTTTCCTGACCGGTATACTTTAGCAATGTGACCAAGCTTGCCACATTTTCTACATTCCTGGTTTTTAAACCAGCATTGGTTCTGGTCGTGTGTTGTCTTCCCACAACGATAACATTTCGTTGTACCCGAAGTCATTTGATCCACGCTGAGTACCGCTGTCTTCAGCTGCATTTCCGCCGTGCCTCTCGCTGCGGCTTCGTGCGATGCTGCAATAAGGACAGCCTTATCAAGTGTAAGATTGTTCTCTTCGAGCAGTCGCTTTTGTGTTTCTTCCTTCGACATCCCACACACGAACTTGTCTCTCAGTGCCTCTGTCAGATTTTCCCCAAACTGACAGTATTTTGCTAGCCTACGCAGTTCAACCAAGTACTCCGCATTGCTTTCCTCTTTTAGTTGCGTTCTCACATAAAATTTAGATCGTTCCGCTAACATCAGCGGTGTGGGGTTCAAATGATCCTTCAGGACAGCAACAATATTAGCGAAAGTCTGATCCGCCGGTTTAGCTGGTGATAGAAGATGCTTCAATAGCCCGTATGTCTTCGCACCCATTGAGTTTAGTAAGGTTAGAGCTTTATCCTAATTTGCTATCTTATTGACCTTACAATATATCTCGATGCGTTCTACATACGTGGTCCAATCTTCCACATCGGAATCGAAATCGTTGATGTTACTACGCTTAGGCATCTTCACAATCTTTCTGAGAACAACAACGAAATTTTTCTTTACTTTTTAACTTTTTTTTTTCAAAAATGGCGGTTTCCCGCGCTTATCTTCTTCCCCGCCTCCGAGGATGGCGGTTTCCCGCGCTTGTCTTCCTCTGGCGGGGGGTAAGCTTTGCCCCCGGGCGACGACCGCTGGCTTTCGGGTTTCGCAGCCTGCGCGCCGGCTTCAGTTTATTCTGAAGCTCTCCCGCTCGCTCGGGCTCTGTCTCTCCCTCAGCGGCTTTCAATCGTGCCTCCCCAGCCCTCTCGCAGTCCGGTCCTTTCCTCCCCGGCTGCGGCTGAGTTCTCCGCGGTTTTATTTATTTATTTCTTCCCGCGCCTTACGATCCCGGTCGCAGCGCCTCGTGGCCTTGGTAGCTGCCCGGCCTTTTTCGCCGGTCGCGGTCGAGCTGTCTCCCGACGCTGTTGCGTCTCCCAGCCCGCTTGTAGCCCGGTCTCTCACACCGGCTGCGTTCCCGCTCGTACCGCGGCTTCCGTGCCCTACGCTGCCCCAGTCTCAGCGTCTCTGGCCCCGACTTCTGTCCGGCTCCTTTCCCCCGACCGTGGTCGAGTTCACCGCCCTTATCCTCCATTTCTTTTTATTTTCCCCCTACTCACAGTCAACGTGGCCGACTTGCTTCTCGTGGCTGATCGGCTCACTCACCACCGTGGCAGAAGGGACGATCACTGCCTGTTGCTGATGGAAGGCTTTGTGTCTGAATTCTTCCTTCTTCCTTGCTCTGCAGACTCGAGTCTTCTCTCAGCAGAACGACGAGGGCAGATGCCTCTTCTCGACGCTCGTTAACTGCTTCGGATGTATCGCTGCCGCAGGGTAAGATCGAACTCGTCGCCACTGTAAAGTCTGTGTGTTATATGGCGAATTAATACACAGACTACAAGAGTAACTTTAACAGGACTTTACTATTCGAAGATCAGGGCGAATCTGCCCAATAAATCCTTACACAGCACTTATATACCGGTGTGGTCACCACCGGTATTACAGTATACAGTAGCCAAGATAAAGTAGTGCAACCCTTAAAATAGTTCTCTTAAAGGTGGAACGTTACATACACTACACATACTTGGGCAATTTTCCTTATTATCAGGTATTATGGAAGTATTGGAGTTTGGCTAAGGAACTGGATAGTTCTGGTACTCAGATCTTCAGCACTACACTCTGGATGTTATCAGAGCCCATGGCTTCACTGTGTCCAGTGTATTCAGCCACTTCTTAATGTCATGTGGAGTAAACTAAATTGGCTGTATATTGGCCCTCAGGGTGAGGCCGAGTAGAATTGTCCACTTGGCATTTTTGGATAAAGATACTTGCACTCACATGCTGGGTTCTGCCATGATTGAAGCTGGGGATGTTCATGGAGCCTCCTCCTGCCATTAATTGTCTGGTTGTTGGCCAGATGGGCTAGGGCTACAGAGCTTTGTTCTCATCTGTTGTTTGTGAGACTGCTGAGCTCTGTATATAACATATTACTTTTGGCGTTTAGCATTTAGGCAACATGGTGTTATATCTTCACTATGTTGCTGCCTCAGTCTAAAGTATGCTTAGTGCTTTTCGTAGAACGCCTTTCCACACTCCCCATTGAACCAGGGTTGGTCTCCCAGTGGATAATGATGGAAAAGTGAGGGATGTGCCAGGCCACAAAGTTACAAATTGTATTGATATACAATTCTGCTGATGTTGATGGTCTACATTGCCTCATGGCTGCCCAGTTTTGGGCTGCTACTTGTCTTCACAAGGACTGTGTGGTAGTCACCCCTAACATTGCTGTTTCGGGCAGTAGTGTCAGTGACAGATCAACAGCAAGGATGAGGTCAAATAAGTTACTTCCTCATGTTAGTTCCCTCACCGCCTGGTACAGGCTCAGTCTGGCAAGAGTCTTTCAGGACTCAGCCAGTTTGGTCAGGGATGGTACCACCAAGCGCCTCTTGGTAGTAGACATTGAAGTGCCCCACGGAGAGTACATTTTGTGTCCTTGCTTCCTTCAATGCTTCCTCCAAGTGATGTTCAACATAGAGGAGTACTGATTCATCAGTTGAGGGCGGGGGGGGAGGTGGGCAACAGGTGATCAGTAAGAGATTTCCTTGAACTTGTTTAACTTGAAGCCAAGAGTCTTCACGGGGTCCAGAGTCAACCTTGAGGATTCCCAGGACCACTTCCACCTGACTGTATACCACTGTGCTTCCACCTCTGGTGGAACTATCCTGCCCCTGGAACAGGACATATCCAGGGATGATAATGATGTAGTCTAGAATACTGGCTGATAGATATGAATCTGTGAGTACAACTATGTCATCCTGTTGCATGACTAGCCTGTAAGACAGCTCGCTCAATCTGGACAGCCGTTCCCCGGTGTAGAAAACATTGCAAGGTCAGTTGGTGTGTGATTGCCCGAGTTTTGTCCCAACATGATGCTTGAGTCATTGTCAACAGCTCTGTTCGATATTTCTCTGGTTGTCTTATTTTTTAATAATTGGTTTTCAACTGGGTGGTTTGCTAAGCCATTTCAGAAGGCACAATTAAGTGTCAACCACAGTTTCCATGTATCTCCATGTTAGTTGGAGATACAATCCAATCTTTTAGGTTCCCAATGAATCAGGGAAATAAATTCACTGCATGTTGTGATATAGAGCCATTATAGACCTGTCTTTTCTCCACCCTGACTTACATTGTGTATTTTCCGCTTTTTTATTTTTTATTTCCAATCTCCAGCATCTGAGGATCCAGACTTAATCCCTGATAAATGTTAATTCAGCTCATTTTAGCCTTAGCTGGGGCAGCGTTTGAGGCACTACAATTATAGTAGACAATGCTTGAGAGGGTATTCAGTTTGAAATCTCTATCCAAAGGGAGTGCAATCTCATACATAGTTTAAGAGAACATGCCATTGGAAACAAGTCACATGCCTCTCTTCTCACATGGGCATTCTCCCCAGCAAGCAATTTCTTTTTATTGACAAGAAACCATCTGTTACGATAATATGCTTCCCTTGGGTTCTGAGAGAGAGAGAGACTAGGTTTGAGTGTATAATATTTCTTTAAGCTCCTGAAGTTGTTCAATGAATTATGTAGAACTGTACATCGCTTTGAAGTATATTGATTTTGTAAGTGCAAAAGTAGTGACAGCTCCCTTTGACAACCATCAACATTTTATTTCATTGCCTTTTCTTATCTTACATAATGTGTAACAAGAGTTATAATGTTACATATAGCAATACTAAATAATCTTCAGCACTTTGTGGAAGCAAAGTTTCAGTTTGGATGCTATAATATAGTTTGTTCTGATAGTTATAGATACTGGCAAAGGAAATAACCTTAGCTTTAGCCTCAGCAGTACATTATATTGCCTATGTGTTTTACCTGATGATAAAAACTGTCAGATAAAATAATTTAGCTGCTGACAGTAAGGTCTTACCCCCAAAAGGAATGTAATCGACTAATTGGGGTCAGATTGGTGAAATTAGGCACCCAATCCTGATTTTCCATTTTTTCCTATCTGAGTGGGGACATGGAGTTACTGCTGGGGCTTGAGGTGGTCATCCTACTTCTACTGATCCGCCACCTGATTTTTGCTCTTTCTTGGTCAGTGCTACTGTTGTTGCTGATAAGGCCATTGGGTACCCAGCCACATAGAAATGCTATTTGGCGGCTATTTCAACATATTAACATAAACTGTTATGGACAGAGAAGAGTACTAACTTTAGGCGGCACTAATGTTTATTTACTTAAAAAAAAATCTTTGCCGTATTTTAAAATGAATCATTCCTTCGTGCCTTTCTCTGTGCAAACCATTCCCTGAGAGATAAGGCAGGTAGAGAATCTGCTCCTAGATTTATACCAGTGACACTTTGTGATCATGTGCTGTATTGTATAAGACTATGCTGGGCAGTTCGTCTGAGCTGGTCTGACACTGCCACTGTAACAGTGTCGGAAGTGCGATTGGAAATCCTGTTAACGTGAGTAAACGGGGTTGCCGACGCATTTCCGTCAAGGTTTGGGTGGCGGAGCAGGAGCAACTCCGAGGAAATTCCTGTCCTATATTATGTAATTGCATAAGTATCCTGCAACAGGATCCAGTGATCGAGGTCACACTGCTATTCATTTAATAAGTTCTTAGCTGAAAGGTGCATAGTCAGCAGGCTAAAGCATATACTGCTGGCAGGAATAAAGATAGAGATAATGATCTTGCACAAGGCAAAATGACTCTTCAAATTAATTCAAATTCAGTTTCATAGAATATAAAGGGCTAGAATATAAAGGGGAGGAAGCTATACAAAGCCTTGGCTAGACCACAGCTGGATTACTGTGTTCTGTTCCTTGGCACCACACCTTAGCAAGAATATACTGGCCTTGAAAGGAGTGCAGTGGAGACTTACCAGAATGATACTTGGATTCCAAGGCTTAAATTATTAGGTTTGTATCCCCTGGAGTTTAGAAGTTTAAGGTGTGATTTGATCCAAGTTTTAAGGGGCTAGTAAGGGGTGATGGGGTAGATGGAGAGAAATTATTTCCGCTGGTTGGGGAGTCTAGGACTCAGGGACATAGCCTAAAAATTAGAGCCAGATCTTTCAGGAGTGAAGTTAGGAAACACTTCTACATGCAAAGGGTGGTAGAAGTTTGGAACTCTCTTCCCCAAATGGCAGTTGATGCTAGATCAGTTGTTAAATTTAAATTGGAGATTGATAGATTTTTGTTAACCAAAGGTATTAAGGATATGGGACAAAGGCGGGTATATGGAGTTAGGTCACGGATAAGCCATTATCTCATTGAATTTCGTAACAGGCCCGAGGGGCTAAATGGCCTACTGTTGTTCCTATGTTCTTATGTTCCTAAGAGACAGTCAGTGGATCAGTTCCGTACATGATTAAGACATTTAGCAGTGAAGTCCGAGTTCCAGAATGTGAAAATCCAAATGTAGATTATTGAAGATATTTCAGGGAAATTTTGTTGACGCAACTAGAGAAAGAATGTGATCTGAATGAATTGTTGGAGCTAGCGTGGTCAATTAAGCTATCAGAAAGCAGGACAGTCGATGTAGACAATGAGCCAAAGATCACTGCCAAGAATTCGAATAGTATTAGTAATTGAAACCAAAATAAAAGGATGCAAAAGCTCAAGACAATTATCTCTGTAGTGGTGCATATCAATATTTGGTTGAGTATCCAGTGAAGGTAAATGATGTCAATCCTGTGGGAAAATGAATAATTTTTCACACTGCAGTTGCTTATGAAAAAAAAGTATTTAAAAAAATAAGCAAGCTGGGATGAAGCCACAGAACCAGAGCTGTGAACACAAGGAGAAAAACCCTGCAGATCAGAAATCAGCTAAAGCCAATGGTAGTTCAATAATAAGAAAACCACAGAAGTCTTGATAGTTGCAAGTCCTGCTGATCTTGGAGCAATGTTAACTCAAATTGATAAATCTACAAATTGAAGAACCAACAGTCATTTGTTATTTTTCACAGAATAGCAATGTAGCCAGATCAAATGAGAAGAACCTGCAATTGGATGGAAAGCACATTTTCATAGGTAACTGCAAAGATGGTTGTTCAAGGAGTTGAATTCCTCTTGTAACAAAAGTGGGAAAATTGCCTGCTTTTCTCTGTAACTAATGACTTGCTACCAGAATCCCAGGAATATGTGGCCTTGAAGTATATGATTTCTCAGAATCCGATTTCATTAGCATGACATTAATTATGGACTTAAAAAAGGGAATTCTCGCATTTTTTGTTAAAAAAGGAATTTCACCACTTAGGTTATTAAAGATTATAAGTCCCACGGGCCTGAAATTGTGAAACGCCAGTAGACTGCAAACTCAGTTGGGACCCAGATACGCCATCCTGGCCTTTTGAAACATAATGGCCTAGAAATTCAGTCTGGCCACTTTTGGGGCGGTAACGTCGGGCGGTCGCTAAAGTTAGCGCCCGCCAGAAAGTGTAGGCCACTTCGCCGATATTCAGTAGATTTGGCCAAGAGTTTGGGCGAGCGCTGAAACTGGCGTTGCACTGCTATCTTCAGGCGCTAAGCCGGCGATGCGGACTGATAACGCCGAGGCCGGGCGCAGCGCAGGTGCGGTCATGTTTTGATTGACAGCAGACACCCTGACGCCGGCCAGCTCTTAAAGGGGGAAGGGTCGACTTTGACTGCTGCCACGCCCTGCATAGTGGAGCCCTGCAGCTAGGCCTCAACACTGCTGGTGGACCCAAATAGCGCCTGAAGCCATGGAGAAGGCCCGTGAACGAGCGCAGCGCTTCTCCCAGCATGCTTTGAGGGTGCTGGTTAATGGTGTGGAAAAGAAAAGAGAGATCTTGTGCCCGGACAGTGGCAAGAAGGCTCCCAGGAGGCAGTACAGGAGAGCCTGGAAGAAAATCGCCCACAGGGTGTCATCCACCAGCGATGTCCCCAGGAGTGCGGACCAATGCCGCAAGAAGTACAACGACCTCACTCGGATGGTGAAGGTGAGTACCCTTTCCAGTGTCCTCCTCATCCTTGCATGTGCACCTCACATTATGGGCAAAGGGACCTCAAAGGCCTAATGGCCAGCCCTCCTCCCGCAGCTATGGCACTGGCATGATCATCAATAGCACTTTCTGCACTTAACACACTGGCCAAGCTATTCGACCATGGGAGGCAGTGCACACAGCAACAGGGCACCACACTGGCCAAGCTATTCGACCATGGGAGGCAGCGCACACAGCAACAGGGCACCACACTGTACTTAGAGGCCGTCCTTTCTCTTGCAGGCCAAGCTGGCGCGGAATTTGAGGAGCCAGTCTGCCACCGGGGGAGGCTGTCCCCAGTACCAGGCGCTCAGTGAGCTGGAGGAGAGCATGGCCCTGTTGCCATTGGAGATGCGGACCCTGTACTGGGACCCACTGGTAAGGACACGACCGGTTGGACCTCTCTCGTTGCCCTTGCGCTTCAGATCTACATCCTTTCCCACTGTCCGACCAATGCGCATAATGCCACCACTCATGCCTCCCTCGCTGACGTCCTGTCCTCACTTTAAAGCTACTCTTGTGCCTTCCTGCTTTCAGCTGGTGAGGAGGAGGTGGTCCCTGAAGCTCAGAGTGCCAGGCCCTTGGAGGAGGAGGACGACGAGGACCAGGAGGAAGGCGGCACATCGGGGGAACCCTCATCCGTGCCAGGGGATGGCAATGGAGGGGAGACGTCTGGCCTGGAGGAGAGGCAGGGGGAAGTGTTGCAGGGGGGTGTAGCTCCTGGGCCCAGTGGGGTCGAGGCACGCGGGAAGGGTCGGGCAGCACGGCGGCCTTCTCCCCAGAGGGGGGAAGTGTTGCAGGGGAGGGCAGTTCCTGGGCCCAGTGGGGTCGAGGCACGCGGGAAGGGTCGGGCAGCTCGGCGGCCTTCTCCCCAGAGGGAGAGTCCGCCCTCCAGTCCGGAGACGGTCCTCGCCCAGGAGGTGCGCCTCCTTGATGAGATGTCCGCGGCGTCGGAGCGGCGCCATAAGGAGTTCATGGGGGTTGTGGGACAGTTGCCTCAGGCCATTGAGTCCCTGGCTCATAGTGTGGTCGCTTTCGGGGAATCACAGGCCAGGGGGGTTGAGCAACTCGCGGCAGCACACGACAGGGGTGTCCAGCAACTCGCGGCAGCGCAGGACGGGGTGTCCAGCAACTCGCGGCAGCGCAGGACAGGGGTGTCCAGCAACTCGCGGCAGCGCAGGACGCGAGTCGCGAGTCCATGAGTGGTGCCGTCCAGTCACTGGCAGATCTGATGTGGGCACATACCAGGGCAGTTCGGGCACTCACTTCTGCCACACTCGCTGTGGCGCGGAGGCATCGCCAGGGCACCCGCCGCCCTGCTGCAGCACAGCGGTCTGGCCTCCACCAGATTGGTGCGCTTGCTGCACTGCCAGCCCGGCCGAGTGCCAGTGTCTCTGGCGAACAGCGCGCGCCTGGCATCAGCCAGCTTGCCCCCATTGGTGCAGCCAACACTGCCACTCCCCCAGCCAAGGTGCGACGAGCTGCTGCTGAGACTGATGCTGGCCAGCCACAGCTGCAGCAGTCAGCAGCCGGCCCCTCCCGGGCCGGGCCTCGTCTAGGCCGACCCCCAAGGGCATCTGCCGTCACGCATTGTGGCCCTCATGAGCCTTCCCCCAGCCTTGCCACACCCACAGGGCCCAGGTTGAGGCGGAGCAGCAGGTCGGGCAGGGGCCGGAGAAGCCTGCATAAGGACTCGCCCTCTCGGCACACCCAGTAGAGTGTGGTGATAGCGGTTTTTTTAATATGGGGGTGTTTGTGTTCTGGGGGGGGCTTATTTTGGTAAGGCCGAAGATGAAGGCATTTTCTGTTTTTATGGGGGTGTTTGTGTTGTGGAGGGGGGGGGCTTATTTTTGTAAGGCCGATGATGAAGGCCAATTGGATGGGCAAGTTTTGTTATTCCTCCCCAGGTTGTGGGAGTGACAGATGTTTTTGACTGTTTTTTGGGGGTCTCGTCTGTTTTTCTGTTTCATGTGGGAAGGGCCCTGAGTTTGTAAAATAAAGCTTTTTATTTATTCAGCATGTCCAGGTGTCATGTTTCAAGTGGTTGTTGCGTTAACCGGCTGAGGGCTTGCGGAGCGGCTGCATTCAGGTGCGTTCATTGCCACAGGCCATTCCCTGACAGGGGGCCTAGAAGTGTCGTTCAATAAGCCGCCGGCGGACGGCCCTTGGACCTTGTGGCTCCCTCCTGGGCTGGTACTCCTCCTCCTCCTCCTCCTCCTCCTCATGGTCCTCCTGCTCATCCTCCTGAGGTGGTGGTGCAACGTCAGGTGGCAGTGCCTGAGTCCTGCGGATAGCCAGGTTGTGCAGCATGCAGCACACGATGACGAACTGTGAGACTCTATCCGGCGAATACTGTAGAGATCCGCCGGAACGATCCAGGCAGCGGAACCGTTGCTTGAGGACGCCAATCGTTTGCTCTATGATGTTCCTTGTGGCTTGATGGCTTTCGTTGTATGCCTCCTCCGCTGGGGTCCTGGGCGCGCGGAGCAGGGTCATGAGCCATGTACACAAAGGGTAGCCCTTGTCCCCAATAAGCCATCCCCTTGGTGGAGGCTGTGCCTCGAACATGTCAGCCACAGTAGTCTGGCGCAGGATAAATGCATCGTGGCTGCTTCCTGGAAAGCGGGCATTGACAGCTAGGATGCGCTGCCTGTGGTCACACACCAGCTGTACATTGAGGGAATGGTAGCCCTTCCGGTTGCGGTAATCCTCGGCATTGTCGATAGGTGCCCGCATAGCCACATGCGTGCAGTCAATGGCGCCCTGCACCATGGGGAAGTCCGCGATCCTGCCAAATCCGACTGCACGCTGCTCCTGCCTCTCTAGGGTCATGGGGAAGGAGATGAATTGGTGTCTCCTCGCGAAAAGTGCATCGGTGACCTGCCGGATGCAGCGATGCGCGGCGAACTGGGAGATGTTCGCTATGTCCCCAGCAGCGGCTTGGAAGGAGCCGCTTGCATAAAAATTCAGAGCCACCGTGACCTTCACTTCCACCGAGAGAGACGTCCTGCACATCAGCTGTGGACGCAGATCTCTGTGAAGCAGCTGGCAGATCTCTGCAACCACCTCCCTTCTGAAGCGCAGCCTCTTAACACAATGCGCCGCAGTCATGGTGAGATAGGACACCTGCTGCCGGTATTGCCTGAGTGGGTAAGGCCTACGTTGCCGACGCCTGATGGCCCCTCTGCGTCTAGGCATGGCTGGCCCTCTCACACAGCGTCTGTGAGCCCTTTGCACATAATGCTGCAACTGAGGGTTGGAACCCCATACAGCCCCCATAATAAACTTGCAAACAGTGAAATCACAATGATTCAAATGTCAAAGCTCTGGCCAGAAGCCAAAAATACCTCTCCTATGTTGTCCCAAATCAGTAAGCTCTGTTCCTTGGTCTCTGTCCAGAAATCCAAAGCAGTAAAGTCATTGCAGCAAAATGGCTGGGCTTTATAGGTCAGTGTAAGTGCCCTTTAATTAGCGCTCCCCGAGGCCCACAGGGCCTCTGTTGCGTTCCACTTCACAGTTCTTAACAGCGCCACGCCCACATTTGGCTGGCGCCACTGAATTTCCGGTTTGGGGCGCACAAACAGCGTTGCACGACGAAATGACGTCATAAGCTGCGCACGCAGCTGAGCGGGCGCAAACACTTTGCGCCGGCGCTAAATGTCTACTGAATTTGGGCGTAGGCGCAGATCGGCCTGCGCCCGGGCGCTAAGTGCCTAGCGCTGGAAATATACCCCTCTTATGGCGTTAACGGCTGGCGAACGCAACTGAATTTCTAGGCCAATGTTTCCAGATGACCTTGTGGGGGTGGAATCTCCACCAGCCTGGCAAGGTCATTGTAGTGTATGTAACGTTCCACCTTTAAGAGAACTATTTTAAGGGTTGCACTACTTTGTCTTGGCTACAGTATACTGTAATACTGGTGGTGACCACACCGGTATATAAGTGCTGTGTAAGGATTGATTGGGCAGATTCGCCCTGACCTTCGAATAGTAAAGTCCTGTTAAAGTTACTCTTGTAGTCTGTGTATTAATTCACCATATAACCCACAGACTTTACAGTGGCGACGAGTTCGATCTTACCCTGCGGCAGCGATACATCCGAAGCAGTTAACGAGCGTCGAGAGGAGGCACCCGCCCTCGTCATTCTGCTGAGAGAAGACTCGAGTCTGCAGAGCAAGGAAGAAGGAAGAATTCAGACACGAAGCCTTCCATCAGCAACAGGCAGTGATCGTCCCTTCTGCCACGGTGGTGAGTGAACCGATCAGCCACGAGAAGCAAGTCGGCCATGTTGACTGTGAGTAGGGGGAAAATAAAAAAAAAAACGGAGGAAGGGCAGTGACCTCGACCACGGTCGGGGGGAAAGGAGCCGGACAGAAGTCGGGCCCAGAGGCGCTGAGACTGGGGCAGCGTGGGGCACGGAATCCGCGGTGCAAGCGGGAATGCAGCCGGTGTGAGAGACCGGGCTACCAGCGGGAACGCAGCCGGTGTGAGAGACCGGGCTACAAGCGGGCTGGGAGACGCAACAGTGTCGTGAGACAGCTCGACCGCGACCGGCGAAAGGCCGGGCAGCTACCGAGGCCGCGAGGTGCTGCGACCGGGATCGTAAGGCGCGGGAAGAAATAAAAATAAGAAACCGCGGAGAACTCAGCCGCAGCCGGGGGAGGAAAGGACCGGACTGCAAGAGGGCTGGGAGGCATGATTGGAAGCCGCTGAGGGAGAGACAGAGCCCGAGCGAGCGGGAGAGACAGAGCCGAGCGAGGGAGACCGAGGAGATTCAGCCAGCGGCTGGAACTGTTCGCCGTCAACGGGTTGTCCCCAGCGCCGGTTGCCCTGCCGAGAAAAGGGAACAAAGAACGCACTGAAGCCGGCGCGCAGGCTGCGAACCCCGAAAGCCAGCGGTCGTCGCCCGAGGGAAAAGCTTACCCCTCCCGCCAGTAGGCGGAGAAGAAGACAGGAGCGGGAAACCGCCATTTTGAAAGTGGGCGGGGAAGAAGACAAGCGCGGGAAACCGCCATTTTTGGAAAAAAAAAAGTTAAAGAAAAATTTCGTTGTTGTTTCTCAGGAAGAGTGTGAAGATGCCTAAGCGTGGCAACATCAACTAATTCGATTCTGATGTGGAAGATTGGACCACGTATGTAGAACGCATCGAGATATATTGTAAGGTCAATAAGATAGCAAATTATGATAAAGCTCTAACCTTACTAAACTCAATGGGTGCGAAGACATACGGGTTATTGAAGCATCTTCTATCACCAGCTAAACCGGCGGATCAGTCTTTCGCTAATATTGTTGCTGTCCTGAAGGATCATGTGAACCCCACACCGCTGATGTTAGCGGAACGAGCTAAATTTTACGGGAGAACGCAACTAAAGGAGGAAAGCAACGCGGAGTACCTGGTTGAACTGCGTAGGCTAGCAAAATACTGTCAGTTTGGGGTAAATCTGACAGAGGCACTGAGAGACAAGTTCGTGTGCGGGATGTCGAAGGAAGGAACACAAAAGCGACTGCTCGAAGAGAACGATCTTACACTTGATAAGGCTGTCCTTATTGCAGCATCGCACGAAGCCGCAGCGAGAGGCACGGCGGAAATGCAGCTGAAGACAGCGGTACTCAGTGTGGATCAAATGACTTCGGGTACAACGAAATGTTACCGTTGTGGGAAGACAACACACGACCAGAACCAATGCTGGTTTAAAAACCAGGAATGTAGAAAATGTGGCAAACTTGGTCACATATCTAAAGTATGCCGGTCAGGAAAGAAGACCAGCAACAATAAGTCACCGCAGAAGAAGTACAGAAAGGTACATAAGGTGACTGTGAAGGGTCCAGATGAACTGAATTCGGATTCAGACCCCAACAGCAAGGAACTGGGTAGTCTGAGGATTCACAATGTGAGTAAAGAAACTGACCGACAAACTATCTGGGTCACACTGCAGATTGCAAAAGTCCAAGTGAAGATGGAAGTGGACACCGGATCGGCGTTGACGGTCATGAATAAACAAGATTACAAAAAGTTATTCAAACATATTCCCCTACGGGATACGGAGATAGTATTGCAGACATACACGGGGCATAAAGTATACCCCATCGGAAAGATAAAAGTCAAGGTGAGACACAAGGGCAAAGATCACCAAGGAATGGACTTATATGTACTACCTGAGGGAGGTCCACCACTTCTGGGGCGGGAGTGGATCAGGAAAATAAAGATAGACTGGCACTCACTAAACACAATGACGGTAGATTTCGGAAAGAAAGATGTCAAACCTGAACGGTTGTCCAGAATATTGGACGAGGCTAAAGAGGTATTCCAGCAGGGACTGAGAACACTGAGAGGAATTAAGGCAAAAATCAAGATTGCAGAACATGCAAGCCCAACATTTTTCAAAGCCAGATCGGTACCTTACGCGATACGACCTGCTGTGGAGGCAGAACTGGAGGAGCTTGAACGTGCAGGGGTACTGTCGAAGGTGGACTGGAGTGAGTGGGCCACGCCCATTGTTCCCGTCATGAAGTCTTCATCAAGTAACAAGCCAGGGGGACCGGGGAAGGTCCGCATCTGCGGAGACTTCAAGATCACAGTTAATCCGGTGCTTCACACGGTACAATACCCGCTTCCGCGGATTGAGGATATCTTTGCTTCATTGTCTGGCGGGAAACACTTCACCAAGATAGACCTGGCACAAGCATATTTACAGATGGAGGTCGAGGAAGAGTAACGCCAGTATCTCGCAATCAACACGCACAGAGGCTTGTATCGATATAATAGGCTGGTTTTTGGAGTAGCTTCGGCTCTAGCAATTTGGCAGAGGGCCATGGAGCAGGTCTGACAGGGTATTCCAAGCACTCAGTGTTACTTGGACGATATCCTGATTACTGGAGAAGACGAGGAGGAACACCTCACAAATTTGAAACTGGTGCTCACCAGGTTGAAGGAATATGGCCTTCGAGTTAATCGCCAGAAATGTGAGTTCTTCCAGAAACGGATCTCGTACTGCGGTCATGTCATTGACCAAGAGGGGCTGCACAAGTCACCTGACAAGATCGAAGCGGTCGTGAAGGCCCCCGCTCCGGAAAATGTATCACAGTTGAGGTCGTTTCTGGGGTTGATTAATTATTACCATAAGTTTCTGCCAAATCTATCCACGGTGCTGCATCCGCTGAATGCTCTGTTGCGGAAAGAAATACCATGGAAGTGGAGCGAGGACTGTAAGAAGGCCTTTCGCAGAAGCAAGGCGTTGATTACCTCTGAGGAAGTGTTGGCTCACTTCAACCCAACGCTACCTCTTCGTCTAGCTTGTGATGCTTCCCCTTATGGTATTGGAGCTGTACTCTCACACAAGTTACCAAATGGCTCGGAAAGGCCAGTCGCATTTGCGTCCCGATCATTGACCTCCGCTGAGCGAAATTATGCTCAGATAGATAGGGAGGCTCTCAGCCTTGTGTGGGGAGTAAAGAAATTCAATCATTACCTGCAGGGCAAGAAGTTTACATTGCTGACAGACCACCAGCCGTTGGTGTCCATATTCAACCCTAACAAGGCCGTTTCCACTATGACAGCACAAAGGCTACAGAGGTGATCCGTTCTACTAGGGGCACACCAATATGACATCGAATACAAAAGGTCCAAACAGCATGGAAATGCTGATGGGTTGTCGCGCCTACCGTTGCCAGTGGAAGAAGAGGCGACTACAGTGGACCCAGTGGAGATGTTCCACTCAACCATAATGGAATGTCTACCAGTAACAAATTCCATGATCGAAAAGGAAACAAGAAATGACCCGACTCTCTCACGAGTCTACGATTTAACGGTGGAGGGATGGCCAGTACATGGCGAAGCAATGCTGCCAGCATTTTCGCACAGAAGAGAACAGCTGTCAGTGTGCCGAGGAACCTTGATGTGTGGATCTAGAGTGGTGATTCCACCCAAACTCCAGCAGAAAGTACTAAAGGAGCTTCACGAGGGGCATCTGGGTGGAGTGAAAATGAAGAACCTAGCCAGAGCGTTTGTGTGGTGGCCAGGTATTGATGGAGACATCGAAGAAATAACCAAGAGCTGTCTAGGATGCCAGAAGGTCCAAAACGCGCCACCACAAGCTCCTCTGCATCCATGGGAGTGGCCCTCATCTCCATGGCAAAGGGCACATATTGACTTTGCTGGTCCATTTATGGACTCAATGTTTTTAATCGCGGTGGATGCACACTCCAAGTGGCCGGAGGTAATAAAAATGTCCTCCACCACCACGGAAAAAACCATCACAGTATTAAGGACCATATTTGCCAGAAATGGGCTGCCGGAACAGATCTGTTCTGATAATGGACCGCAATTTGTGTCCGAAGAATTCAGGAAGTTCTTAAAAAGCAATGGGGTTAAGCGCTATACGTCCGCCCCATACCATCCCGCCACCAATGGATTAGCTGAAAGGTTTGTCCAGACCTTCAAGAAGGCCATAAAGGCCATGGGTAATGAAGACATAAATCTACAACATAAGGTAGATAACTTCTTGTTGGCGTACAGGAATGCAACACATGCGGTCACAAACCAAACTCCCGCCATGATGTTTTTCAATAGAAGACTAAGATGCCGGCTGGATTTGATTAAGCCAAACGTCAGAAGGGACGTAGAGAACCGGCAATTTCAAGGCATGAATGAAAGGCCAACTAGATCCTTTCAGATAGGTCAACAAGTTTTGGCCCGGGACTACCGTACCGAGAAATGGCAGCCTGGAACTATTGGAAAAAGGCTAGGATCGTTGATGTATACCGTGGACATTGGTGAAAGCATAATAAGGCGCCATGTTGACCAGATCATAGAATCATCCACAATGGCCCAACCTACTCCACAACTCTATACGTCTAATGTTGAAGCAGAGATACCCAGAGCATCTACCTCCGCTCCGGTAATACTGGAATCCGATGAACCTGAAACGGTCCTTCAAGCCGAATCGACCTTGACAGAAGAACCTACTACACCACCGAAAATGACTACACCACCGAGGCGTTATCCGGACAGAGTCCGGAAGCCTCCAGAGAGACTGAATCTGTGAACTGTTTCACATAAAGTTGTATATATGTTAAGATGTTATATTAATGGGAATATGTATATATTGTTAACCTAAAAAGGGAGGATTGTAGTGTATGTAACGTTCCACCTTTAAGAGAACTATTTTAAGGGTTGCACTACTTTGTCTTGGCTACGGCATACTGTAATACCGGTGGTGACCACACCGGTATATAAGTGCTGTGTAAGGATTGATTGGGCAGATTCGCCCTGACCTTCGAATAGTAAAGTCCTGTTAAAGTTACTCTTGTAGTCTGTGTATTAATTCACCATATATCCCACAGACTTTACAGTCATCAGTATGGGGAGGGTGAATGATGAAGCAGGACGAGGGGTGTGGACTCCCTACATCGAGAGTCTCTGCTCCTAGGCCCTCAGTCAGTACCCGGTTACAATTGGAACAGATACATGTGGCCTCACCGTGCATACTGCCTAATCCTGACAGATGTGGGGCCCACCAGAGGTTGCAGTCTGGGGTTAGGGCCTGCACCTCAAGGATCCAGGGCCAAATAAAACTGGGGAGCAGGAGGTAAGGGACCTGTAGGGATGCCCAGATTCCTCTTTCGCAGAGGACCTGGCAACCCTCTCCCCCGGGCAGGCCAGCTACCGCTGGCATTTCCAGGGTCTCCCAGGAGGAGGAATCGCTGCAGCACAGTTGTATCCCCAAACTGCAAGATACCTGTTTGTAGAGATTGCTCCCCTGACCCTTTGAACTTCAGCAGGGTCAATGATGGAGTTCTATGATGAGCACAATCCCGGTGTAATTGATAGGATTGGACCCTTATAGATTTTCTGGGTTCTTGCAAAAACTGGGCCTGGAGAATCCACAGTTATGCTATGATTGTGTTTACTGTAGAACTCTGCCACTGACAACACCAATGTTCTAGGGGTCAAGGGTAAGCCCTTCATGACCAGGCCTCTGGTGGTTTGGGGGCATATCTGTGACCACAGAAGTCCACAGAAATGCCAGTGGTAGCTTTTACCAGGTACCCTCTGTCATGAATCTTATCATGACTCATGAAGTAACACTGGACGGCCAGCTGGTGGCGCCGTCCAACGAGTATAAATATTCGGGCGTGGGCCCAGCTTGCTCAGGATGTTTCTTTAACCAGGAACTAGTGATTGTAACTAGAAATCTCATGGTTTTGAAACAGTTGATTAAAGCCTTGTTTTATACTCAAACCAAGTGCTCAGTAGTCTTTTTACATCAATTTAATCAACTGTGTATCGGCTCCACGCTCTGAGTGATTTCGGGAACAGCCAGCTACGACTTCAACTGTAGAAGGAACTCCGACGTAGTAATCAATCCATCATGGACAAACTACTCAGACCCGCCCGTCTCGACCTGGACCCGAATCCACCTACAACTGCTAAGGTATGGAAACACTGGTATCGTACCTTCAGCAACTTCCTCAGGGTGGGTGGTGAAAATGTTCCTGATACTTGCCAATTATGTATCTCCTCATGTGTTTGACTATATCGAAGACTGTGTAGACTATGACTCCGCTATCCTAATATTACAGCAATTATATGTTAAGGCCCCAAACAAAATTTTTGCTCGGCATCTACTGGCCACAACTCGACAACAACCTGGGGAATCACTTGACAAATTCCTTCAAAAGCTTCGCAGGCTCAGCAAGGATTGTAATCTTAAAGCTGTCACAGCTGAGCAGTACCAGGAGGAGTTAATTCGTGATTCCTTTATTAATGGGATTGCATCTCCCTTCATACGCCAGCGTCTGTTGGAGAATAAAACCCTTGAGTTACAGGCTGCCTACGACCAGGCATGTTCCCTGGACTTAGCAAAGAGGAATGCAGATACCTATCTTTTACCACGTGCATGGGAAGGTGCTATCACTTTTAATGACTCCTTCGAAACGTCTCGGGCGGAAGCCCTCACTGATGATGACTCTAACCTAGCTGATGACAATCCTGCCCTAGAAGTCTTCACTGATGACGACCCTGCCCTAGCGGCATCTTGGCAATCTGGAAGGAAGTGTTTCTTCTGTGGAGGTACATTCCACAATACGAAATTTTGTCCTGCTCGTAACGCAGTCTGCAATCATTGCAGTAAGAAAGACCACTTTTCTAAGGTATGCCAGTCAAGATCCTCTGTTAGTAAGAGAGGCCACTTTTCTAAAGTATACCGGTTGAGAGCCCCTGTTAGTTTTGCAGCTACTATCTATAAAACTGCTCCTCCCTGAAGAGCCACTACTAAGGTTACAGCTGCAATCTATAAAGCTGCTCCTCCCCCAAGAACCACTGCTAAGGTTACAGCTGTCAAGGGTAAAACTGCCCCTCCTCATATCACAGCTGTTTTTCCCCAAAGTCTGTCCCATGCAGCCACGAAGGTTTCGGTAAATGGACACATTTTGAGTGCACTAATCGACTCATGCAGCTCTAACAGCTTCATTAGTGAGCAGGCTGTCAGTAAGTTAAAACTGCGTATTTACCCCTCAGACAGGGAAATTGCAATGGCTCTCACGACACTGACCACCAACTCTTCCGGCTTTTGTCTTGTCGATCTTATTCTCAATGGCCGCACTTATTTCCGGCTCAGATTGCTCAAAAACCTATGCAGTGATGTGCTCCTCAGACAGGATTTCCAGAAACAACACAAAAGATTCACGTTCGAGTTTGGAGGGTCAAAGCTTACTATTTCCAAAGTACCATTTTGTGCGCTTTCGGTGGCTTCGCTTGACGTGCCCTCCTTGTTTTCCAATCTTTCCCCCCGATGTAAGCCCATAGTCACTAAATCATGATGTTTCAGCCAAGATGATCGATCCTTTATCGAGGCAGAAATCTCTCGCCTTCTAGCTGACGGTATCATTGAGCCATGTTCATCCTCCTGGCGGGCTCAAGTCATCGTTGTTAAAAATCCTCTGAAGCAACACAAGAAACGTCTTTGCATTGCTTACTCGCAAACTATTAACCAGTATACCGACCTGGATGCCTACCCACTACCACGCATCGACGACATGGTCAATAACCTTGCCAACTACAAGGTATTTTCAACTTTTGATTTAAAGAGCGCATACCATCAAGTACCGTTAAAGGACTCGGACAAAAAGTATACGGCCTTTGAGGCCAATGGTCGGCTTTATCAGTTCCGTCACCTTCCATTTGGGGTCACCAATGGGGTGGCCGTCTTTCAAAGGGCAATGGATAGCCTAGTCAAACAGGAGAACTTAACGGACACTTTTCCATATCTGGATAATATTACCATTGCTGGTCATGACCAGAAGGAGCGTGATGCCAACCTCCACAAATTTTTTGACATTCGCCGTCGTCGCAACTTAACCTTAAATTAGTCCAAATCTGTTAAATCAGTACCATCAGTCAACATCCTTGGCAACGGTGTCATCAAACCGGATCCAGAGTGACTTCGTCCACTTCAGGAGCTCCCTCCCCCCCAGCTCTCTTCGTCGGGCATTCGGCATGTTCTCCTATTATGCGAAGTGGATACCCCACTTCTCCGACAAGATCCAGCCCCTGCTTCACGCGAAGTCATTTCCATTGGAGGCAACGGCTATTTCAGCTTTCAACCTCCTCAAGCGACAACTGGAAAAAGCCACGCTTTGTTCCATCGATGAAAATCTTCCTTTCGTGGACGAGTGCAATGCATCGGAGGTGGCGATCACGGCTACCTTGAATCAAGGTGGTCGATCCGTTGCATTTCTGTCCAGAACTTTGCAGGGTAGCAAGCTCCATTATCCTCCTGTCGAAAAGGAGGCTATGGCTATCATCGAAGCAGTACGTAAATGGAGTCATTTTCTTGCTCGTCGCCATTTCACGCTTATAACCGATCAGCGCTCTGTGGCCTTTATGCTAGATAACCGGAAATGCACTAAGATCAAGAATAACAAAATACAACTCTGGAGGATGGAATTGGCTGCCTTTGGCTGCACCATACATTATCGACCCGGCAAAGAGAATGTGGCCCCGGATACCCTCATGCTTGCATTCTGCTCTTCTATGTCAACTTCGACTCTAGCAGATCTTCATACTGACTTATGCCATCCTGGCGTTACCCATATGTTGCACTTTGTGCGATCTAAAAATCTCCCATTTTCTATGGAAGATGTGAAAAGAACTTGCTCCACCTGTAGAATCTGTGCAGAATTAAAACCGCAATTCTTCTGTCCATCGGATGGCTCGCTCATACACGCTATGCAGCAACTCAGCATTGACTTTAAAGGGCCATTGCCTTCCTCAGCACGAAACACCTACTTACTTTGGTGGATGAGTATTCACGCTTTCCCTTTGCTTTCCCCTGTCCCAAAATGGATACTTCCACAGTGATCAAATGTCTCGATCAAGTCTTTTCCCTTTATGGCCAATTTCATCCACTCTGATCGGGGTCCCTCCTTCATGTCAAGCGAACTCAAAAGTTATCTTTCCCAACGGGGAATCGCCACAAGTAAAACGACACCATATCATCCCATCGGTAACAGACAGGTTGAGAGATACAACGCTATCATTTGGAACGCTGTTCATCTTGCACTGAGGTCATGCAACCTACCAGACCAGCAGTGGGAAACTATGCTCCCTGACGCATTGCATTCCATCAGGTCTCTTTTTCTACGTCCACCAATGTCACTCCTCACGAGCGATTCTTCAGGTTCCAGCGTCGCTCCACTCATGGGACGTCCCTACATCATGGTTGGCAGCTCTCGGCCCCGTGCTGCTCTGAAGATTCGTCCGATTTCCAAAAATTATCCCCATGTCGATGAGTTCGAACTAACAGACGTTAATCCCACATACGCGCACGTGCGGTACCCTGATGGCCGGGAGTCCACCGTTTCAAATCAAATCAAATCAAATCAAATCAAATCAAGTTTCACTCCGAGATCTGGTTCCCTGTCCAACCAGTCCCACGGGCCCAACTGGTAGAGGAACCAGACGCTCACAGAAATCACAGAAATCACAGAAACCTCACAGTACAGATAGAGGCCATTTCAGCCCATCGAGCCTGCACCGACACATATCCCACCCGATCCCCGTAACCCCTACACCAACACATATCCCACCCTATCCCTGTAACCCCACGTATTTAATCCCCCTAACACTAAGGGTCAATTTTTATCATGGCCAATCAACCTAACCCCGCTCTACGCTCCTTTGAGGATGACGCCCTACCTGGGACATCAAGGGATCTGCCGGCTGCTCCACTGGATCAACTCGGGGAGCCGAGCACTTCCCAGGGGATGGCCACCCGAAACCAGGATGGCGGTCAATCCCCCGCTACCAAACAAGATGACGCCAGCTCTGCGCCAGTGGGGACCCGCACCCGGAGTCACGATCTCCCCAGTCTTCCGCAAGTCGATCAAGGTGACACGGACCCCGTCGATCTACCAATATGGACCAAGCAACCCAGGGACCAAGACACAGTCCGAGGAGACGTGCCTTCCAGCCACAAGCAATGATCTAAAAGACTGCGGCTATTCGTGGTCCGCCTAATCCACTAAAAGGAAGTCGTCGAACTTCCAAAACTTTCAGGCGGGAAGAATGTCATGAATCTTATCATGACTCATGAAGTAACACTGGGCGGCCAGCTGGTGGCGCCGTCCAAGGAGAATAAATACTCGGGCGTGGACCCAGCTTGTTCAGGATGTTTCTGTAACCAGGAACTACTGATTGTAACTAGAAATCTCATAGTTTTGAAACAGTTGATTAAAGCCTTGTTTTATACTCAAACCAAGCACTCAGTAGTCTTTTTACATCACCCTCTTCCCACATTAGCAGAGGAATCTGGGTATCCCTGCAGCCTCCTTATAAAGGAAGTCTCTTCAAACCCTCCAAAAATGTTGGTCCTGATCTTTGGGAGTCAATGCCCTGACTAGTGCTCTGACTATGGCCCTGGCCCCGCAATTGACCACATTTGTGCTGGAATTGGGAAGTACACCTGGCGAAACCATATATATCTGTGAATCATTCGCTGGGTCCTGATTGAGAGCCTAGCAGCAGGAACTTGTGACTAAGGGAGTCTCAAACCCTAGCCTTTCCCCAACCTGTCCCATGATGCTAGTTCGAAGAAGAGCAATGGAGTTATCTTCGGTGTCCTGGCGATTATGATTTGATTGGGATTATGGAAACATGGCTCCAGGGTGGCCAAGGCTGGGAACTCAACATCCAGGGGTATTCAATATTCAGGAAAGATAGGCAAAAAGGAAAGGGAGGTGGGGTAGCATTGCTGGTTAAAGAGGGGATTAACACAATTGTAAGGAAGGATATTAGCTCTGATGATGTGGAATCTGTATGGGTAGAACTGAGAAATACCAAGGGGCAGAAAACGTTAGTGGGAGTGGTATATAGACCTCCAAACAGTAATACGGAGGTTGGGGATGGCATTAAAAGGGAAATTAGAGAAGCATGCAATAAGGGCACAGCAGTCATCATGGATGACTTTAATCTACATATAGATTGGGCTAACCAAATTAGTAACAATACTGTGGAGGAGGAATTCCTGGAATGTTTATGGGATGGTTTCCTGGACCAATATGTCGAGGAACCAACTAGAGATCAGGCCATCTTAGACTGGGTATTATGTAATGAGAAAGGATTAATTAGCAATCTTGTTGTATGAGGCCCCTTGGGTCGGAGCGATCATAATATGATGGAATTCTTCATTAAGATGGAAAGTGAAGTAGTTGACTCAGAGACTAGGGTCCTGAATTTAAATAAAGGAAACTACGATGGTATGAGGCGCGAGTTGGGTAGGATTGATTGGGGAATGTCACTCAAAGGGTTGACGGTGGATAGGCAACGGCAAACATTCAAAGACCGCATGGATGTACTACAGAATTTGTTCATCCCAGTTTGGCATAAAAATAAAACAAAAAGGTGACTCAACCGTGGCTAACAAGGGAAATTAGGGATAGCATAAGATCCAAGGAGAGGACATATAAATTGGCCAGAAAAAGCTGTAAACCTGAGGATTGGGAGCAGTTTAGGATTCAACAAAGGAGGACAAAGGGATTAATTAAGAAGGGGGAAATAGAATATGAGAGTAAGCTTCCAGGGAACATAAAAAGTGACTGTAAAAGCTTTTATAGATATGTGAAGAGAAAAAGATTGGTGAAGTCAAGCGTAGGTCCCTTGCAGTCAGAATCAGGGGAATTTATAATGGGGAACAAAGAAATGGCAGACCAATTAAATACATATTTTGGTTCTGTCTTCACAAAGGAGGACACAAACAACCTCTCAGAGATGTCGGGGAACATAGGGTCTGATGAAAGGGAGGAACTGAAAGAAATCAGTATTTGTAGGGAAATGGTGTTAAGGAAATTGACAGGATTGAAGGCCGATAAATCCCCAGGGCCTGAAAATCTACATCCTAGGGTACTTAAGGAAGTGGCCCTAGAAATAGTAGATGCATTGCTGATCATCTTCCAACATTCGATGGAATTTGGGACAGTACCCATGGATTGGAGGGTAGCTAATGTTACCCAACTATTCAAAAAAGGTAGTAGAGAGAAAACGGGTAAGCCTGACATCGGTAGTGGGAAAATGCTAGAGTCTATTATAAAAGATGTAATAGCAGAGCACTTGGAAAACAGTGACAGGATTGGACAAAGTCAATATGGATTTACAAAAGGTAAATTGTGCTTGACTAATCTACTGGAATTTTTTGAGGATGTAACTGGTAAAATAGATAAGTGAGAACCAGTGGATGTGGTGTATTTGGACTTTCAGAAGGCTTTAGATAAGGCCCCGCATAAGAGATTAGCGTGTAAAGTTAAAGCACATGGGATTGGGGGCAAGGTATTGACTTGGACAGAGAACTGGTTGGCAGACAGAAAGCAAAGAGTTGTAATAAACGGGTCTTTTTCCGAGTGGCAGGCAGTGACTAGTGGGGTACCGCAGGGATCGGTCCTTGGACCCCAGCTGTTCACAACATATATTAATGATCTAGACAAGGGAACTAGATCTAATATCTCCAAGTTTGCAGATGACACAAAGCTGGGTGGGCGTGTGTGCTGTGAGGAGGATGCCGAGAAACTCCAGGATGATTTGGACAGGTTGGGTGATTGGGCAGAAGCATGGCAGCTGCAATGTAACATGGATAAATGCGAGGTTATCCACTTTTGTGTCAAAAACAGGAAGGCAGATTATTATCTGAATGGCAATAGATTGGGAGAAGGGGAAGTGCAATGAGATCTGGGTGTCCTTGTGCACCAGTCGCCGAAGGTAAGCATGCAGGTGCAGCAGGCGGTTAAGAAGGCAAATGGTATGTTGGCCTTTGTAGCGAGAGGGTTTGATTACAGGAACAAGGATGTCTTGCTGCAGTTGTACAGGGCCTTGGTGAGACCACATCTTGAGTATTGTGTGCAGTTTTGGTCACCTTATCTGAGGAAGGATGTTCTTGCCATGGAGGGAGTGCAGCGAAGATTCACCAGGCTGATACCTGGGATGGCAGGAATGACGTATGAGGAGAGATTCGGTCGATTGGGCTTATACTCGCTGGAGTTTAGAAGAATGAGAGGGGATCTCATTGAAACTTATAAAATTCTGACAGGACTGGACGGACTAGATGCAGGAAGGATGTTCCCGATGGTCAGGGAGTCCAGAACCAGGGGTCACAGTCTAAGGATAAGGGGTAAGCCATTTAGGACAGAAATGAGGAGGAATTTCTTCACCCAGAGATTGGTGAACCTGTGGAATTATCTACCACAGCAGGCAGTAGAGGCCAATTCATTAAATATATTCAAGAAGGAGTTGGATATATTTCTTAAGGCTAAAGGGATCAAGAGATATGGGGAGAAAGCAGGGACAGGGTACTGAATGTGGATGATCAGCCATTATCGCATTGAATGGCGGAGCAGTCTCGAGGGGCCGAATGGCCTACCCCTGCTCCTATCTTCTATGTTTCTATCCCTCGATCAACATCACTAAAAAACACAGATCTGGTTATTATCATGTTGCAGTTTGTGGGAGCTTGCTGTGCACAAATTGACTGCTGCATTTCCTTCTTTACCACAGTGATTACAATTCAAAAGTACTTAGTTAGCAGTAAAGCGCTTTGGGATATCCTGAGGTTGTGAAAGGCGCTCTATAAATGCAAGACTTTTTTTTCCCATTTTAACCTCCCTAACGTTGATGGCCCAGTAAGGGTGAGTGGAAGCTCTAACCCCACAAGATAATTTGGAAACATCATCCATCTCAAGACTCCATTGGGAACCAATTTTAAAATTGCCTGAAGAATTCTCAAGCCTCATTGCGCAGTATGAAACTCTAAAAGTGATCGTTCTTAATGAAATCAGACAAGAACCAAAGAAGGATACTACAATATAAGCTGTGATACTCTGTCAATGTACAGGTAAATAGAAGCATCTTAAAGATACACACAAAACATTGCTGAATGTGAAAGAAGAAATATCAGTAAATATTAATGGAAACATAATTGCCATACCTAAAACATTGTAAGATCACTCAGTGAGCCTCACATATAGTGGTCATCAATAATCTAAGACAAAATCATTATTACATGAAAAAGCTGTGGTTCTCTGGCATCAACACAAAAATCAAGATCCCTAACCTAGTATGTCCGGGATCCACTGTTCACTCTGCAGACGCTCATTCCGAGCAAAAATCAGCCTCATCAGTCATCAAAGAACTCACTGCAGAAAATGAGATGCTATTCTGGCTGAGGGAGCTGTCAAGTCCCACATGGCTTGCTAGGCAAGACAACTGTACAACAAGTGAGAGCCACTTGCGATGTCTGAATTTCTAGAAAGTGAGTGCTCAAGGCTATGAGCCTTTTCCATCTGGCAATTACCTGCTTGTGATCATTAAATATGACTCAAGGTTTTCCAGAAGTTGAAAGAGATTGAAGCACCTACTACAGCCTCATTCAACCGGAAATTGCGAATTACTTTCCTGCATGAAGCAAAACCAAACCAAATTATTTGATCTGGAAGAAGAAGATGAAGGAAAATGCTGATAAGAGAAGGCACGCTTAAAATCTAGAAACCAAGGAAGAAAGCACATGGGCCGCTAATGCAGTAGGGATAGGCTGTTGCTCCGTAGACACTATGCACCTGGGCCCCATGTAGCTGGCCTCCTCTGACAGTGTGAGGTCATCTCATTTAGATATTGTTCCAGGCATGGTACACTGGGAATGTCACGCTGGCCACATTATTGGGGTTCAGTAGCTACTAAAGTGATACCTGTAGTGGTAGGGAGGAAGGCCAAATTTTGCGATTTCAGCCCCTCCTCTTCCTCATTTTAATAGGTTCCCTGCACATGAAAAATGGACACAGGGAGCCTGGCTGGCAGTGTAATTGCTTTGATAGATAGGTGGGAACGTTCCAATCTGCATGGAACATCTGCAAGGAGGTAAAGTGATTCACCCTCTGGTTTGACTTTCATTCCCATGGGAAGTGGCTAGCCTTGATGAAGTCAAGGGTCATTCATTAGGGGTGGTATTTGCTCACATTCATTTAAAATGTGACCTACTTTGGAGTACATTAAGAACAATTCCAATTGTTTAGAATTTGTGTCACTCTTGCTCATCATAAAAAAAGAAATACTTGCATTTATATAGCACTTTATCATACCTTCTAGAAATCTCTGAGAGCACTTCACACACATTGAATCACTGAATGTCACTCTTAACGTTTGCCTGCTGTTGACGATTTGCTCTTCAGCGTGACATCAGGTAGGAAATCATAGCCCCAAATCTGGCTTCTGGCTATCTGTGACATTCCATAATAGTACAACAATATGCTGTGCGACTGTCCCACCAGCTGCAGTGTGGTATTTATGTCAGCCCGACTGGTAGATCTGGTACTTCTTGCCCTACAAGAAATCATGGCTCATACATTTTATGACAAAGCAAGGTACCTTTCTTTCTATAGATGCAGGTTACATAAACGGTTTTGACTCGTTTGTTTGTCGTTCGACCTCGAAGAAGACAGCCAGAATATCTTCTCATTTTCTGCAGTGAGTTCTTTGATGACTAATGATACCGATTTTTGCTCGGAATGAACGTCTGCAGAGTGAACAGTGGATCCCGGATATACCAGGTTAGGGATCTTGATTTTTCAGGCAAGACTTCTTACATAGTCTTACATTTTACTTACAGCACAGAAATAGGCTATTCGGCCCAACAGGTCCATGCTCCACACGAGCCTCCTCCCAACCCTCTTCATCTAACCCCATCAACATACCCTTCTATTCCTTTTTCCCTCACGTGCTTATCTAACTTCCCCTAAAATGCGTCTATGCTATTTGCCTCAACTACTCCTTGTGGTAGCGAGTACCACATTCTAACCACTCTCTGGGTAAAGAAGTTTCTCCTGAATTCCGTATTGGATTTATTCGTAACTATCATATTTATTGACCCAGTTCTGGTCTCGCCCGCAAGTGGAAATATCTTCTCTACGTCTACCCTATCAAACCCTTTCATAATCTTAAATACCTCTGTCAGGTCACCCCTCAATCTTCTCTTTTCTGGAGAAAAGGGCCCCATCCTGTTCAATCTTTTCTATTAGATATAACCTCTCAATTCTGGTATCATTCTAGTAATTTTTTTTACATTTTCTGCAGTATTTCTATATCCTTTTTATAATATGGAGACCAGAACTATTCGCAGCACTCCAAGTGTGGTCTAACCAAGGCTCTATACAAGTTTAACATAACTTCTCTGTTTTTCATTCTATCCCTCTAGAAATTAATCTCAGTGCTTTGTTTGCTTTTTTTAAATGGCCTTACTAACCTGCGTCACCACTTTTAGTGATTTGTGTATCTGTATCCCCAGATCCCTCTGTAACTCTACCCCATTTAGTCACTTATTTTCCAAGGAGTATGTGGCCTCGTTAGTCTTCCTACCAGAATGTACCACCTCAAACTTACCTATATTGAAGTTCATTTGCCAATTATATGCCCATTCTGCGAGTTTATTAATGTCTTCCTGTATTTTGTTGCAGTCCTCCTCCATATTAAGTACACCCCTAATTTGGTGTCATCGCAAATTTTGAAATTGTATTTCCAATTCCCAAGTCCAAATCGTTTATGTAAATGGTGAACAACAGTGGTCCCAGCACCGACCCTTGTGGAACATTACTTCCCACCTTTTGCCAGTCACTTAGATAGGTGTGGATTAATTGAGGAAAGCCAGCATTGATTTGTTAAAGGCAAATCGTGTTTAACTAACTTGATTGAGTTCTTTGATGAGGTAACAGAGAGGGTTGATGAGGGCAATGCGGGAAGTTAGATAAGCACATGAGGGAAAAAGAAATGGAAGGGTATGTTGATGGGGTTAGATGAAAAGGGTTGGGAGGAGGCTCGTGTGGAGCATGGACCTGTTGGGGCGAATAGCCTATTTCTGTGCTGTAAGTAAAATGTAAGACTATGTAAGAAGTTTTGCCTGAAAAATCAAGATCCCTGGGCTCCTCCTCGCCTCGCTGCTCCCTGGAACTGGTCGGGCCTCGGTGCTCGCCTAACTAGCATTTTGTGCAGCTCCATCATAACCTCCCTGCTCTTATATTCTATGCCTCGGCTAATGAAGGCAAGTATCCCATATGCCTTTTTAACTACCTTATCTACCTGTCCTGCTGCCTTCGGGGGATCTATGTACATGCACACCAAGGTCCCTCTGATTCTCTGTCCTTCCTAGGGTCCTACCATTCATTGTGTATTCCCTTGCCTTGTTAGTCCTCCCAAAATGCATCACCTCACACTTTTCAGGGTTAAATTCCATTTGCCACTGTTCTGCCCACCTAACAAATCTGTCTATATCGTCCTGTAGCCTAAGGCTTCCCTCCTCGCTATTTACCACTCCACCAATTTTTGTGTCATCTGCAAACTTACTGATAATGCCTCCTACATTCATATCTGAATCATTAATGTACACTACAAACAGCAAAGGACCCAGCACCAATCCCTGTGGTATACCACTGGATACAGGCTTCCAGTCACAAAAACAACCTTTGACCATCACCCTCTGCCTCCTGCCACTAAGCCAATTTTGGATCCAATGTGCCAAATTGCCCTGGATCCCATGGGCTCTTACCTTCTTGACCAGTCTCCCATGTGGGACTTTGTCAAAAGCCTTACTGAAGTCCATGTAGACTACATCAACTGCACTACCTTCATCCACACACCTAGTAACTCCCTCGAAAAATTCAATCAAATTGGTTAGACATGACCTCCCCCTGACAAAGCCATGCTGACTATCCTTGATTAATCCTTGCCTCTCCAAGTGGAGACTAATTCTGTCCCTCAGAATTGTTTCCAATAATTTCCCTACCACTGATGTTAGGCTCACTGGCCTGTAATTCCCTGGTTTATCCCTACTACCCTTCTTGAATAATGGTACTATTTTAGCTGTCCTCCAGTCCACTGGCACCTCCCCTGTGGCCAGAGAGGTTCTGAAAATTTGTGTCAGAGCCCCTGCAATCTCCTCCCTTGCCTCACAGAGAAGCCTGGGATACATCTCGTCTGGGCCTGGGGATTTATCCACTTTTAAGCCCGCTGAAACCGCTAGTACCTCCTCCCTCTCAATGCTAATTTGTTCAAGTATATCACAATCCCCCTGCCTGATTTCTATGCCTACGTTGTCCTTCTCCATAGTGAACACAGATGCAAAATATTCATTTAAAACCTCACCTACATCTTCCGGCTCTACACACAGATTGCCACTTTGGTCCCTAATGGGCCCTGCTCTTTCCCTGGTTATCCTCTTGCCCTTAAAATACTTATAAATCACCATGGGATTTTCCTTTATTTTGCCCGCCAATGTTTTTTCATGCCCCCTCTTCGCTCTCCTAATTTCTTTTTTTAAGTACTTCCCTGCACTTTCTATACTCCTCCAGGACTTCCACTGTTTTTAGTCCTTTGTATCTGACAAAAGCCTCCCTTTTTTTCCCAATCCATTCTTGTATATCCCTTGACATCCAGGGTTCTCTGGGCTTGTTGGTCCCATGCTTGACCTTTACGGGAACATGTTGGCATTGTACTCTCTCTATTTCCTTTCTGAAAGACTCCCACTGCTCTGATGTGGATTTTCTTACAAGTAACTGATCCCAGTCCACTTTGGCCAGATCCTGCCTTATATTAAAATCGACCTTCCCCACAATTAAGAACATTTATTTTTGGTCCATCTTTGTCCTTTTCCATGACTACCTCAAATCTCACCGAATTATGGTCGCAGTCACCAAAATGCTCTCCTATTGACAATTCTACCACTTGCCCAGCTACATTCCCTAGAATTAGGTCCAGTACCGCCCCCTCTCTTGTAGGACTTTCTACATGCTGGCTCAAAAAGCTCTCCTGGATGCATTTTAAGAATTCAGCACCCTCTAAGCCTTTCCCACTCTGACTTTCCCAGTTAATATTGGGGTAGTTGAAATCCCCTACTATTATTACCGTATTATTTCTACACTTCTCTGAGATTTGCCTACATATCTGTTCCTTTATCTCCCCCTGACTGTTTGGCGGCCTATAGTACACTCCCAGCAAAGAGCTTGCCCCCTTTTTGTTTTTAAGTTCTACCCATATGGCCTCATTAGATGAACCTGCAAAGATATCATCCCTCCTTACAGCAGTAATTGACTCCTTGATTAATATTGTGACACCCCCTCCTCTTTTACACCCCACTCTGTCTCGCCTAAAGATTCTATACCCCGGAATATTGAGCTGCCAGTCCTGCCCCTCCCTCAACCATGTCTCTGTGATAGCAACAATATCACACTCCCATGTGTTCATCAACACCTTCAATTCACCTGCCTTACTCGCAAGACTCCTTGCATTAAAATAAATGCTATCCAGCCTTGCCATACTCTCTTGTGCCGTTACATATATGCTCTGCCTTCCAGGCTGACTTGTTTTTTCCTCTATATTTGGCTGTGCATCACCCTCTACTATAGCTCCACTCCGCATCCCATCCCCCTGCCAAGTTAGTTTAAACCCTGCCCAACAGTACTAGCTACCAACAGGAAACTAAAGCCCTCCCTCCTGCACCAACTCTTTAGCCACACATTCATCTGCTCTATCCTCCTATTCCTATACTTAGTAGCACATGGCACCGGGAGTAATCCAGAGATTACAACCTTTGAGGTCCTGCTTTATAATCTGCTACCTAGCTCCCTAAATTCTTGTTGCAGGACCTCATCCCTCTTTCTACCTATGTCGTTGGTACCAATATGAACCACGACCTCTGACTGTTCGCCCTCCCCCTTCAGAATGCCCTCCAACCGTTCAGTGACATCCTTGGCCCTGGCACCAGGGAGGCAACATACCATCCTGGAGTCACGTCTGTGGCCACAGAAACGTCTATCTGATCCGCCTTACGATAGAATCCCCTACCACTATTGCTCTCCCACTCTTTTTCCTCCAGGATTCTGCAGGATGCTTCTGTATCAATATAGGCTTCTCTAGGCAGGGTGCTCCCCGGGTAGGTGAATCTGTCCACAGCCTGAAGCATGTGATCACTGAAAGTGGTTTGACTAATGATAACCAAAATGACATAGGATGCAGACTTTAAAAAAAAATTGTCATTGGAGGGTATCTCCCTATACACTTATTTTGTTTCTTAAGTCCACACACCAGCTGCAGCTGAGAAAGCAGGTGGTGAAGTGGTACAAGGCCTTTGCCAATGCCACTCTAAACCAAAAGCTCAGAGATGGGGATGAACAGTCTCCCGACACTAAGCGGCGGGCGAGCCAATTGAAATAGTTAAGAGGCTGTTAAAAGGTACTTAAATAGCATTTTACCATCTATTTAACATTTTTCCATCTTTTTGACAAGTTTCATGGTGCTCGGGGATCATGTTAGGTAAGTAGATTTGGGTTTTCATGACTCTCCATTGCTGTGAATAGGTGACAGCTGCAAAAGTGGTATAAAAGTTACCATTTCATAGCTGTTCACTTTCCAGTGTTAGAAGCTGGAGCCTTCAGAATTTGGAACTCACTTTTGAGCTTTATGCAGTTTGGAAGTGTTTGGAGTAACTTCTTTATCCACTGTCACCTCCTTGGAGCAACCTCTCTCACCATTGACAGATCGCTTCTGTCATCTCAACTTCAGCTGCCATCTATTCCATCAGCATCGGTGCCCTTGAAAAAATTTCACCTTGGTCCTCAGAATCCCACTACGATCAGCCCCAACACCAAAATCACCGGGCACACCAGCAGCAACAACAACAACCCCAACCTTCTCTGCAATCCCCTGATGCTGGACAGGACAGAGGGCATCAGCACCTGACCACATTGCTGCCTGGGAGGCTAGGGATGGCTTCACCATGGCCAGATTTACTTCACTTGACACTCTACACCCTGGCTGCCACATTATGCGCCAGGTTGGCACCACCCCACACCAACACCATAAAGCATCCCTGCAATGCCCAAGACATTCCTTTCACACTCACCACCATTGCGGGGGGTGCCCTTATGTCCCACCATTCACTATAACTCATTAAGCCACTTCCAAAGGTGCACACAAATCTGTTCAAGAAGGCAAAGTGTTCAAAATAAACATTTCAATGTTTGACAACACATTAACAGAAACTCTACATAAACATTGGCTAAAAGACCCAAGTGCCTACCCTTGTGTGCTGTTAGTTGGTATGATTGGACAAGAATGAAGGTGAGTGTGAGGGGTGGCTAGTGAGATGGGGAAGTGATAATGTAGATAGAGAGGGATGGGTGGAGGTGCAAGGTAAGTTGGTGTGAGTAAAGATGTGCAGGAGTAGGGTAGGGAAGGCAGAGTGATGGGGATGTGATGAGTGGCACAGGAGGATGAGGTTGAGTGTGGCTTTGCAGTAACGTTTCATGATCTACTGAGATCGTTGAAAGGTTTGCGTCACTGCAGCCAGGTCCTCCTGATGACATCCCTGCTTGTGTCGTCCTGTGCAATGTGCAACCAGGCTGCGTTGATCTCCTGGGGAGGTCTCTTCCGCCCATTAGAAGGGAAGAGAACCCCCCTGCGTGCTGTGACTCCCTCCATAAGCATATGGAGGAAGTCGTGGGAGAGCCTGGGTGCAGCTGTGCACCTCTGTGCAGTGCTTGTCAGTGTCTGCATCACCTCAATGCTGTAGAACACTGACAGCACAACTGTCAAAATGAATGTGTGTATTGTCCCTTTAAGCAAACTGGCTGATGACGCGTCACCAAATGATGTAATCAGACCCACTTCCTTTTAGTTAGCCGAGAACCTCGTAGGGCGGGCTTAACAAGCCCAATCAATGCAAAATCACTTCAACAGAGGGTGATGGAACTGGGAGCAGGGTCGCAGTCCGCCACCTACCTCGGCTGCACTTAGCCTGCCTCCTACCTCGGCTGCACTTAGCCCGCCTCGGTAGGCGATATCGTGGCCTTTATCTCAGCATTCTGCCCATGTCATTTTGTTCACCTTTTCCAATTTTACCTCCAATCATTTTCTCTCTTGAAAGTTGTAAATTCAAACTAGAGCAATGTTCACAGGTACAGCCCCCTTCCAGTACCTCACTCAAATGGCCATTCTTCATGTGTGAGTCTGGACATTGAAAGTTGGCATCGTATTCAACTGTGGGCAATCTTGACCCTATCTGTGGCCAATCTTGACCCTATCTTTTCCCGATGTCCACGTGTGGATTTCCAGCACTGATTATGAGTAGAAGCTCTACCTATTTTACTTCTACTCTCCCTATCCAAAGGACACTGAGGCTAGTCGTAGTCCCTTCACCAGCACCCTGGCTGAGATTGGTGACTTCAGCACAGATCTAAAATCAAACCGGGCACCGTGCCATTCCTACACCTGCTGAACCATCAGGATACTGACATGGGTTTTTAAAAAATATTTGTTTTCTGCTCAGTGCTAAATATTCAGATGGGTACAACGCATCCCCAGAATCAGATGCCTATCCCTCTCCTTGAAAGCCTACATGGCTGCCATATTAATAAAAGTGAATCATAGGCAATCATGATTAATGGCTTTTCCAAAGAAAGTGCACCATATACGTATGCTTCACACAGACTCTGTGTAAGTCGGAATCAAAATTCTCACATCATGCTGCAGGGAAGATTTTATACTGAAGACAGCTGAACTATGAGAAATAAGTCAATTTGATGTACCGCACAGTGCACTATGTCACCACATTTGGTGTTATCACCATGTACATGGTGCTGTCAAGTTAAGTAAGTACATATTAGTTGAAAATCAAATATTAATGGAACTCTTCTCCCCCAGATCAATGCCATGTAAACTGGGATACAAATAAAGTGATGGTTAACAAATGAATTGGAGTGTATCTGTTTCTCTTTGAGTGTCCCTATGGTGTTGTGGTTAATGCACTCACTTCTTGCCACTGCTGCTGTTGGCCTGAGTCCCAGTGAACACTCTAGCCAACAGGCCATTTGTAGGTAATGAGTTTTCCCAGAAGTCAGACATTGGTTAGCTAAAGCAAAGACAAATGAGCCCTCTGTCCTTCTATCCAATACAAAATGCCTACTACCATCTGAGCCGGGGGGAATGTAAGTGTTGAGGACTCAGAGGAGACCACTTGTCAGTCACTTAATCACTAGCTTTTAGGACAATAGAATATATGTTAACAATTGTAAACAATTAAGAAAAATAGATTCAGTACTTTAATTTAGTTCTACTCTCAGTTGTCTCTAGAAATCCCTATTTTCTTCTCAGCTGAACTCCAACCTTCATGTGTGCTATCACATTCTCACGCTGCTTGCCTTGGATTTCTTATCATTGTTTGAATCAGATCTTTCTCTGTACTTATCTAAGCACTTATATCCTGCTAATTTCAGTACTTTAATTAGCTTTAACACTTTGGGTAAAAAATTTGGTAGCTTAGCGCCTCCCATTAGCGCTTGCACAGGGCAAATCCAGCCCCCCGCCATTGCGCCGTTGGTACGAGGTACCGCTGGGGACTTCAATGGCAGGCAGATCATGATGCCAGTGAGCGTGCAATGCTCACTGGGCACCCGATCTGGAAAATTAATTGTCGCCACTTACCTTAACGCCTCAACCAGACAGCAACAGGGAGAGCTGGCGTGCAGCTGCAGGAAGCCGGCTCCAGCGACGTTATTTAAAGGCATCAGCATTAATCATTTGCAGCTGTCTGGGCAGTGGTTTCCTGTCAGTTTCACCAAGTGGAACAGTTTGTTTGAGTAATTTCAAGTTTCTTTTGTATCAGCAGTCTTCTGGCAAGTGCAAAGTAGCTACATTTATTATTATAAGATTCAAACTGCTACATTTGGCAACATTAATGGGGGCTCTACTGACATGTTAACTCGCCCTCCAGGATCTACGGCAGAGGGAGCATAGGCAGCGAGAAATACGGGAATATGTGCACAGAGGGATGAGGTGGGACATCAGGGCTCTCACCAGGATGCCTTACCCACTGAGGGTATTCTGACAGCACTTCTCCTACCTTCAATTAAGCAAGGAGCAGTGTATTAGACCGCTCCGCATCACCAAGGTGGTGGTCACAGAACTCTGCCACCTCCTCCAAACCAGACTCACACCTCCTCCAAACCAGCCTCACAACAGGATGACTTAAACCCCAGATCCCTTTTGCTCACCACTTGCCCATCATACCATCCCTGTGTCATGCCATATCACCGCGTCCTCCTGGGTGCAAAGGTGAAATGAGAGAGACCACAAAATATTGCAAACTCCATTAATAAATTTATGCATAAACATATCACACATATTACATTCATTCTAATAACTAATGAACCTTGTGCCTGTCATTATGTGCAAGGTGTGAGATGTGGATGTGAGTGTTGGTTGGTAAGGATTGTTGATGGGTGAGAGCTGGGGGTGTGGTGCTTTGGGGAGTGTGTGAAGCTTGTGGTACAGAGGGTGGTATGTAATATTTGTTGAAGCATTCAATCACTATGACCACCCGACTGAGGTGGATTTGCATGAGCATACCTGCTTCAGTCCTCTGGCTCCTTCTCCTTGTTGTGCTTCTCATTGCTGAGGCAGCTGCACAGCCAGAAGTGCAGAGAATGAGGTGCTGCAGTATCAATGAACCTCCCCTGTAAGTATTGGGAAAGGCCTGTGGCAATGATGAGTTGCGTTTAGACTGCACCCAATATTGGTCCACTCTTTGAGTGTAACGCCACTGAGCTAGGCCTTTAAGACTTGATTTAGTGCTCCAATCATTTCTTTGAGCAGTGAGAGTGAATTTTGTGCAGTCTAAAGCATTAGCGCCTGGCGCTAATTCTCAAACTTTTTTAAAGATACTGCCCATTCCTGGGCTATAATGAATTTCTCGCCCTTTGAGTATTGGCAGAGGTAATGGTAAATATTTAGTAGAGATATCTATTAGAAAAAATGCTCATTCCAACAAAGTGACCCTGAATTTACCAAGTGCAATATTACCACCCAAATGCTTAACACATTCTTCTGAAATTACTTCCCCACTTTTTTTTAAAATAGCAATGAGAGGAATTTCAGACAAATACATTAAATGCTCATATCCCATGGTTCACTAATGTCCTTTATGGAATGAAATCTGCCGTCCTTACCTGGTCTGGCCTATATGTGACTCTAGACCCACAGCAATGTGGTTGACGCTTAACTGCCCTCTGAAATGGCCTAGAAAGCCACTCAGTTGTAACAAACCACTACAATACACAATAATAATAATGAAACCGGACGGACCACCCAGCACCGACCTCGGCACCAGCTACGGACAAGGCAATGAAACACCCAACCCAGTCGACCCTGCAAAGTCCTCCTCACCAACATCTGGGGACTTGTGCCAAAATTGGGAGAGCTGTCCCACAGACTAGTAAAGCAACAGCCTGACAGAGTCATACTCACAGAATCATACCTTTCAGCCAATGTCCCAACTCCTTCATCACCATCTCTGGGTATGTCCTGTACCACCGGCAGGACAGACCCACCAGGAGTGGTGGCACTGTGGTATACAGTCGGGAAGGAGTGGCCCTGGGAGTCCTCAACATTGACTCCGGACCCCATGAAGTCTCAAGGCTTCAGGTCAAGCATGGCATGGAAACCTCCTGCTGATTACCACCTACTGCCCTCCCTCAGCTGATGAATCAGTACTCCTCCATGTTGAACACCACTTGGAAGAAGCACTGAGAGTAGCAAGGGCACAGAATGTACTCTGGGTGGGAGACTTCAATGTCCATCACCAAGAGTAGCTTGGTAGCACCACTACTGGCCGAGTCCTGAAGGACATAACTGCCAGTCTGGGCCTGCGACAAATGGTGAGAATACCAACACGAGGGGAAAAACTTAACTGACCTCATCCTCACCAATCTTCCTGTCGCAGATGCATCTGTCCATGACAGTATTGATAGCAGTGACTACCGCACAGTCATTGTGGAGATGAAGTCCCGTCTTCACACTGAGGAGACCCTCCATTGTGTTGTGTGACACTACCACCGTGCTAAATGGGATAGATTCAGAACAGATCTAGCAGCTCAAAACTGGGCATCCATGAGGCGCTGTGGGCCATCAGCAGCAGCAGAATTGTATTCCACCACAATCTGTAACTTCATGGCCCGGCATATCCCTCACTCGACAATTATCATCAAGCCAGGGGACCAACTCTGGTTTAATAAGGAGTGTAGAAGAGCATGCCAGGAGCAGCACCAGGCGTACCTAAAATTGCGGTGCCAACCTGGGGAAGCTGCAACACAGGACTACATACATGCTAAAAAGCAGAAGCAGCATGTTATAGACAGGGCTAAGCGATCCCACAACCAACGGATCAGATCAAAGCTCTGCAGTCCTGCCACATCCAGTCGTGAATGGTGGTGGGCCATTAAACAACTAACGGGAGGAGGAGGCTCCATGAATATCCCCATCCTCAATGATGGTGGAGCCCAGCACGTGAGTGCAAAAGACTAGGCTGAAGCGTTTGCAACCTCAAAGGTAGTAATCTCAGGATTACTCCCAGTGTCACATGCTAGCGAGAGCAGAAATAGGAGAATAGACCAGATGAATGCGTGGCAGGAGAGATGGTGTAGGAGGGAGGGATTTAAATTCCTGAGGCATTGGACCCATTCTGGGGATGGTGGGACCTGTACAAGCTGGACGGGTTACACCTCAGCAGAAATGGGATCAATATCCTCGCAGGGGGGTTTGCTAGTGCTGTTGGGAAGGATTTAAACTAGTTTGTCAGGGGGCTGGGAACCTAAGTGTGGGCCCAGAACAGAGAGAAACAAAGCTGGAAGTGCAAGTTAGAAAAGTAGTCAGCAAAACTAGTAGGGAGCAGAAACAAAGGCCAACAGTAAAGAGGGTCAAAGTGCACAAAAATATTAAACAGGCAAAGTTGAAGGCACTTCATTTAAATGCACGTAGCATTCGCAACAAGGTGGATGAATTAATGGCACTAATAGAAGTAAATGGGTATGATGTAATTGCCATTACAGAGACATGGTTGCAGGGTAACCAAAGCTGGGAACTGAATGTTCCAGGGTACTCAACATTTAGGAAGGACAGACAAAAAGGAAAAGGAGGTGGCGTAGCGCTGTTAATAAGGGATGAGATTTGTACGGTAGAGATAAAAGATCTTGGCTTGGCAGGTCGTGATGTAGAACTGGAATCAGTTTGGGTGGAGCTAAGAAACAGCAAAGGGCGGAAAACATTGGTGGGAGTTGTTACGTCCGTGTGTAATTGAGACACGGACTGCAGGAGTTGGTTATAACAGGTGTTTACTGAATGGAGACAAAACTGGAACTACAATACAAAGTTACTACACAGGCTTATATACAGGGGTGGTCACTACTGGTACTGCAGTATACAGGGGCTGCAGAATATAGTTCCTTCTTCAAAGTACATACACTACAATTCCTCTGCTTTTAGCTAAACAGTACATAACATTCGATTAATAATTAAATAACATATTTACAATTACAGTTGCTATATACATTAGCTGAAGTTAAGCAATTATAAATTCAGTCTTTGAGGAGGCTTCCTGATTCTGTCTGGATAACACCTCTTTGGGGTATCAGGTTCTTCTGGCAAAGTTGATTCGGGATCAACGTCGTTGTTTGGTTCGTCTGCTTCCAATATCACCGATTCTGAGGTAGATGCAATTGGTACTTCGGTTTCATCACCAGGTGTATCGGATCATGGTGTGGATTTGACGTTTTCCAGTGACGCTAGAATCTGGTCAGCATGGCGTCTTACAATGCTCTCTCCAATGTCCACGGTATACATTAGAGGCCCTTGCCGTGTGCAGATCGTTCCTGGCTGCCATTTATCTGTGCGGTAGTCCCGGGCCAAAACTGGTTGACCTATCTTAAAACTCCTGGTCGGCCTTTCATTCATATTCTGAAACTGCCTGTTCTCCACATCTCTTCTGATGTTTGGCTTAACCAAATCCAAGCGGCATCGTAGTCTTCGATTGAAGAACATCATGGCTGGAGTTTGGTTGGTAACCGCATGTGTCGCATTCCGGTAGGCAAACAAGAAGTTATCCACCTTGTGTTGTAGGGGTATGTCTTCATTACACATTGCCTTGATAGCCTTCTTGAATGTTTGAACGAACCTCTCAGCCAATCCATTGGTGGCTGGATGATATGGGGCGGATGTGTAATGCTTAACACCATTGTTCTTTAAGAACCTCCGGAACTCTTCAGACACAAACTGTGGTCCATTGTCGGAGCAAATCTGTTCAGGCAGCCCATTTCTGGTGAATATGGTTCGTAAGACTGTGATAGTTTTTTCTGTGGTGGTTGAGGACATTTTTATTACCTCTGGCCACTTTGAATGTGCATCCACCGCAATTAAAAACATCGAGTCCATAAATGGACCAGCAAAATCAATATGCACCCTTTGCCATGGAGATGAGGGCCACTCCTATGGATGTAAAGGGGCTTGTGGTGGGGTGTTTTGGACCTTCTGGCATCCTGTACAGCTCTTGGTCATCTCTTCGATTTCTCTATCGATTCCCAGCCACCACACAAATGCTCTGGCTAAGTTCTTCATTTTTACCCCTCCCAGATGACCCTCATGAAGCTCATTGAGCACGCTATCCTTCAATTTGGGTGGAATTACTACTCTGGATCCACACATCAAGGTTCCTCGGCACACTGACAGCTGTTCTCTTCTCGGCGAGAATGCTGGCAACAGTGGTTCGCCATGTGCTGGCCATCCCTTCACCGTTAAATCATAGACCCTGGAGACTGTCGGGTCATTTCGTGTTTCCTTTTCTATGTTTGCATTCGTCACAGGTAGATATTCGACTATGGTCAAGTGGAATATCTCCACAGGATCCACTGCAGGTGCTTCTTCCACCATCGGCAACGGTAGGCGCGACAATCCATCAGCATTCCCATGCTGTTTAGTTCCTTTGTACTCGATGTCATATTGGTGTGCCCCCAGGAAAAGGGACCACCTCTGTAGCCGTTGTGCTGTCATTATCGGGACGCCCTTCTGAGGGTTGAAAATGGAGACGAGAGGTTGATGATCAGTTAGTAGAGTAAATTTCTGACCGTGCAGGTAGTGATTGAACTTCTTCACCCCCCACACCAGGCTGAGGGCCTCTCTGTCAATCTGGGCGTAGTTATGCTCAGCTGAAGTTAACGAGCGTGACGCAAAAGCTATTGGCCTCTCTGAACCATCAAGGAATTTATGTGACAGTACCGCTCCAATGCCATAGGGAGACGCATCACACGCCAGTCTTATCGGTAGTGATGGGTTGTAGTGAGCCAATACTTCTCTTGAAGTGATTAGGTCTTTACACTTCTGAAAGGCCCACTTACATTCATCGCTCCATTTGCATGCTACTCCAGTTTGTAGCAGGGCATTCAGTGGGTGCAGAATTGTGGAAAAATTCGGCAAAAACTTATGGTAGTAATTCACCAATCCGAGGAATGACCTCAGTTGCGACACATTTTCAGGCGCTGGAGCCTTAACTACCGCTTCAATTTTGTTAGGGGACTTATGTAACCCCTCTTCATCAATCACGTGGCCACAATACGATATCTGTTTCTTAAAAAACTCGCACTTTGGGCGATTGGCTCGTAGCCCATGTTCTCTTAGTCTAGTGAGCACCTGCTCTAGGTTGGCAAGGTGTTCACTGTCATTTTCACCTGTCACTAGGAAGTCGTCCAAGTAACACTGAGTCCCCGGAATCCCTTGCAGGACTTGTTCCATCGCTCTTTGCCATATAGCCGGAGCTGATGCTACTCCGAATACCAGTCGATTATACTGGTAAAGACCTTTGTGAGTGTTTATCGTGAGATACTTCCTAGAGGATTCTTCAACCTCCATCTGCAAATATGCTTGTGCTAGGTCAATTTTTGTAAAATGCTTCCCTCCAGATAGTGAGGTGAAAATATCTTCTATCCTCGGGAGAGGATACTGTACTGTGTGAAGGACTGGGTTCACCGTCACCTTGAAGTCCCCACAGATGCGAACCTTCCTTGGCTCCTCAGACTTATTGTTTAACATTTTCTTCATGACAGGAACGATGGGTGTCGCCCACTCGCTCCAGTCTACCTTAGATAACACGCCTGCATTCTCCAAATTCTCCAGCTCTGCCTTGACGGCTGGGCGAATTGCATACGGTACCGGTCTTGCTTTGAAAAACTTGGGAATTGCATTCTCTTCTATTTTTATCGAGGCGGTTACGCCTTTAAGAGTTCCCAGTTCTTGTTGAAATACCTCTTTAGCATTAGCTAAGATTTTTGACAATCATCCAGGTGTGACGTCATCATCCTTTTTACCAGCCACAGTCAGTGCCTGAATGGAGTGCCAGTCTAAACTTATCTTTCTAATCCATTCACGTCCCAATAACGGTGGTCCACCATCTTGCAGCATGTACAGATACAATTTCTGTATTTCCTTGCCGTTGTATTCGACAGGCACCCTTATTTTCCCTCTGGGGTACACTTTCTGCCCCGTATACATCTTCAAGACAATGGATGTGTCTTTCAAGGGTATGTGTGAGAATAGCCACTCGTAGTCTCGTCGATTCATGACGGTCAGGGCTGATCCTGTATCCAATTCCATTTTGACTTGGGACCCTGCTATCGTGAGGGTGACCCAAATGGTTCGGTGATCCTCTTCTGCGATTACGTTGTGAAGTTTGAGACAGCTTAGTCTCTTGTTCCCGGATTCACTATCGCTCTTCTGGTCTTCGGAACTACTGTCCGTCATCTTTTGTACTTTCCTGTACTGTTCCTTAGTAGCCTTTTTGTTGTCGTTAGTCTTCTTCCCGGACCTGCAAACTCGTGCAATGTGTCCCATCTTTCCGCATTGCCTGCATATTTTGTCCTTGGACCAGCAGTCCTTCTGGTCATGGGTTGTTCTGCCGCAGCGATAACATTTTTCAAATCCCTGTGCCATTTCATGGGTGCCGTATTCCTGTGGCTTTTGCTGTATTTCCGCAGCTCCCCTTGCTGCTGCTTCGCACAATACTGCCATGCTGAAAGCCTTATCTAGCGTCAGCTCTTTCTCTGAGAGTAACCTCTTCTGGGTTCCTTCACTCAGGAGTCCACAGACAAATTTGTCCCGTAGGGTATCTGCCAGTCCTGCTCCGAACTGGCAGTGCTTTGATAGCTTGCGTAGCTCCATAAGGTAATCAGCATTGCTCTCATCTTTATGCTGATTTCTCTTGTGGAATTTAAATCTTTCTGCTATCAGCAGCGGTGTAGGATTTAGGTGTTCCTGTAGGATATCAACAATTTTGTTAAAACTCTTCGCCATTGGTTTGGCTGGAGTGATCAGGTTCCGCAATAGGCCGTACGTTCTTGCGCCCATTAAGTTTAGTAGTACCGATGCCTTTTTCTCATCGGCTACTTCATTTGCCTTGCAATATACTTCGACTCTTTCCACATACGTGGTCCAGTCTTCTATTGCATTATCGAAGGCAGTGATATTGCCAGTCTTCGGCATCTTGGAGATCTAAGATGGTGCCTCCCGTGCTTTGCCTTCTTCCCCGATTGAACAAAATGGCGCCTCTTTGCGCTTTGCCTTCTTCCCCGCTGGATTAAGATGGCGCCTCCCGCGCTTTCTGTCTTCTCCGCTGCTGCTAGCGCTGTTGCTGGCGTTTTTATGCCTTGATGGCGACGCCCTATGGTCTTCGCGCACTTCCCCCCCGCGCTGCTGCTAACGCCGCTCTCCGCGGTCCCCGTGACAAACTGCAGCTCCTCGCGGCTTTCTGCGCTTCTAATTTCTTTTATTTTAATTATTACTGTTCCCGTCGTCAGAGCAAACCCTATGGGACACTTTCCTCCCTCTTCTCGGCTCTGTACGCTGCCCGGCTTCGTAGCACCGGCCGCGCCCTGTGTGCTCCACCCTCTCTTTCTCTCTCCTCTTCCCGACAACGCTGCTCGGCCCCGTTGAAAAGCCACCCGATCGAGCTCTAGCCCGCCGCAGCCCAGGAAGGATCAGTGTACTACCTGCCACCAGCCCGATTAGATGGAACACCATAGACAGGATAACCAAGCCCCGCTCTCGACAGCCTTTCCTGCAAATCTTCGAATTCGATGAATCAGAGGCGGTTGCCCACGGTCGACGCCCGTTTCTTCTGTTTGTTTTTTTTTTCTTCCTTCTGGCCTCGACCTCTAACAACTTCGCTTCAGGGATGGATCCCCATGAGGTGGTGCAGAACTGTAGGTACGTTCGGATCTGTTCGTCGCCAGTGTTACGTCCGTGTGCAATTGAGACACGGACTGCAGGAGTTGGTTATAACAGGTGTTTACTGAATGGAGACAAAACTGGAACTACTATACAGGCTTATATACAGGGGTGGTCACTACTGGTACTGCAGTATACAGGGGCTGCAGAATATAGTTCCTTCTTCAAAGTACATACACTACAGGAGTTGTGTATATGCCACCAAACAGTAATGGTAATGTAGGGCACAGTATCAATCAAGCGATTAGAAGTGCATGTAACAAGGGCAATACGGTAATCATGGGGGACTTTAATCTAAATATTGACTGAGGAAATCAAATTACCACTAATGGTGTGGAGGACAAATTCTTGGAATGCATGCGAGATGGTTTCCTGGATCAGTATGTGGAGGAACCAACCAGGGAACAGGCTATTCTGGATCTGGTACTGTGTAATGAGAAAGGGCTAATCAATAATCTTGTGGTAAAGGGGCCTTTAGGGACAAGTGACCATAATATGATTGAATTTTATATTAAGTTTGAGAGTGATGTAGTCCAATCTGAAACTAAGGTCTTCAATCTAAACAGGGGAAACTACAAGGGTATGAGGAACAAGTTGGCCATGGTAGATTGGGAGACTACACTGAAAGGTATGAAGGTGGACATACAATGGCAGACATTCAAGGAAATAATGCATAAATTGCAACAAACATATATTCCTCAAGGGCATAAAAGCCCAAAAGGAAAAGTGATCCAACCATGGCTAACAAAAGAAATTAAAGCTAGTACAGGAAACTCTCGTTTAAACGGCACCTAAAATCCAGAATTCTCTATTAACCGGCAAAATTCATACTCTGAAAACAACACCTCAATAACTGGAAATTTTGCCGAGTCCGAGTCTCCCGCGGTGGCCGAGTTAGTCAGTGGGGGTAGTTCTCCAAACTGCCACTACTCGGCTTCTTGGTGCTGTCGGAAGTCTGAACACCTCAATAACAGGAGCCTGACTCTCCCGCGCTGCCGGTAGTCTCTTCCGATCCGCCATTTTTCTGTTTTGTTTTGTTAAGTTTTGTTTTACTGTTAAGTAATTAAAGAGTTATGGATCACCCTCAATTGGCAGTACTGTACTTAATCAAGCATCTTCCACCATCCATTTAACACAACATTCTGTAGGTGAGTACCCAATTACTGTATACTGCACATTTCTTAATTTAAAAAAATTTTTGTTTGTTAAAAATAGCCTTGGTAGATAACCCTCTCTGTCATCCGGAATTTTTAATCAACCGGCACCATCCCGGTCCCGTTGGTGCCGGATACCCTATATTAAGTAAAAGGAGGAAGCTTATAAAGTTGCTAGAAAAGGCGGTCGGCCTGAGGATTGGGATCTTTTTAGAAATCAGCAAAGGGGGACCAAGAAATTGATAAAGAAAGGGAAAATGGAATATGAGCACAAACTAGCAAAAAATATAAAAACGGATTGTGAAAGCTTCTATGGGTATGTGAAAAGGAAAAGACTGGCGAAGGTAAATGTACGTCCTTTCCAGTCAGAGACGGGAGAATTTATAATGAGGAATGAGGAAATGGCAGAGAAATTAAATAAATACTTTGTTTCTGTCTTCACGGAGAAAGACACAAAAAACCTCCCAGAAATATGAGAAAACCAAGGGTGAGGCGAGAATGAGGAACTTAAAGAAATTATTATTAGTAAAAAAACAGTACTAGCAAAATTAATGGGACTAAAAGTCGATAAATCCCAAGGACCAGGTGACCTACATCCTAGGGTTTTGAAAGAGGTGGCCATTGGGATAGTGGACGCATTGGTTGTCATCTTCCAAAATTCTATAGATTCTAGAACAGCTCATGCAGATTGGAGGATAGCAAATGTAACCCCGCTATTTAAGAAAGGAGGGAGAGAGAAACGGGGAACGACAGAACTGTTAGCCTCATATCAATAGTTGGAAAAATGCTGGAATCTATTATAAAGGATGCAATAACTGCACACTTAGAAATTAATAGTAAGATTGGGCAGAGTCAACGTGGATTTAAGAAAGGGAAATCCTGTTTGGCAAACCTTTTCTAGTTCTTTGAGGATGTAACTAGTGAAGTAGACAAAGGGGAACCGGTAGATGTGGTGTATTTGGATTTTCAGAAGGCCTTCGATAAGGTCCCACACAAGAGGTTGGTGAACAAAATTAGAGCACATGGAATTGGGGGTAATATACTAGCATGGATTGAGAATTGGTTAACAGACAGAAAAGAAAGAGTAGGGATAAACTGGTCTTTTTTCAGGACGGCAGGCTGTGACTAGTGGGGTACCGCAAGGATCGGTGCTTGAGCCCCAGCTATTCACAATCTATATCAATGATTTAGATGAGGGGACTAAATGTAACATTTCCAAATTTGCTGATGACACCAAGCTAGGTGGCAGTGTCAGTTGTGAAGAGGATGTGAAGAGGCTTCAAGGGGATCTTGACAGGCTCAGTGAGTGGGCGAGAACATGGCAGATGGAATATAATGTGGATAAATGTGAAGTTATCCACTTTGGTAGAAAAAAACAGAGTATTTCCGAAATGGTGAAAGATTGGGGAATGCAGATGCTCAAAGGGACCTGGGTGTCCTTGTACATGAGTCACTGAAAGTGAATGTGCAGGTGCAGCAAACCATTAGGAAGGCAAATGATATGCTGGCCTTCATTACAAGAGGATTTGAGTACAGGAGTAAAGAAGTCTTACTCCAATTATATAGGGCCTTAGTGAGACCACACCTGGAGTACTGTGCACAATTTTGGTCTCCTTACCTAAGGAAGGATGTACTTGCCATAGAGGGAGTGCAACAAAGGTTCACGAGATTGATTCCTGGGATGGCGGGACTGTCGTATGAGAAGAGATTGAGTAAACTAGGCCTGTATTCTCTTGAATTCAGAAGAATCAGAGGGGATCTCATTGAAGCACACAAAATTATTACAGGGCTTGACAGGGTAGATGCTGGGAGAATGCTTCCATTGGCTGGGGAGTCTAGAACCAGGGGCCACAGCCTCAGGATAAAGGGTAGGCCATTCAGGACTGAAATGAGAAGAAATTTCTTCACACAGAGGATGGTGAACCTTTGGAATTCTCTACCCCAGAGGGCTGTGGAGGCTCAGTCATTGGGTATATTCAAAACAGAAGTCGATAGATTTCTGATTAGTAAGAGCATCAAGGGATATGGTGATAAGGCTGGTGAATGGAACTGAGGCAGAAGATCAGCCATGATCTCATTGAATGGCGGAGCAGTCTCGAAGGGCCGAATGGCCTACTCCTGCTTCTATTTCTTATGTTCTTATGTTCTTAACCATCTTCAGCCAGAAATGTCGAGTAGATAATCCAAATCGGCCTACACCTGAGGTCCCCACCATCACAGAAGCCAATTCGATTCATTCCACGTGATATCAAGAAACAGCTGAGTGCACTGGATACAGCAAAGGCTATCGGCCCCGACAACATCCCAGTTATCATGCTGAAGACTTGTGCTCCAGAACTAGCTGCGCCTCTAGTCAAGCTGTCCCAGTACAGCTACAACACTGGCATCTATCCGACAATGTGGTAAACTGCCCAGGTATGTCCTGTCCACAAAAAGCAGGACAATCCAGCCAATTACCGCCCCATCAGTCCACTCTCAATCAGCAGCGAAGTGATGGAAGGTGTCATCAACAGTGCTATCAAGTGGCATTTACTCACCAATAACCTGCTCACTGATGCCCAGTTTAGATTCCGCCAAGACCACTTGGCTCCCAACGTCAATACAGCCTTGGTCCAAACATGGACAAAGGAGCTGAATTCCAGAGGTGAGGTGAGCGTGACTGCCCTTGACATCAAGGCAACATCTGACCTGAGTGTGGCATCAAGGAGCCCTAGTAAAACTGAAGTCAATGGGAATTGGGGGGAAAACTCTCCACTGGCTGGAGTCATACCTAGCACAAAGGAAGATGGTTGTGGTGGTTGAAGGTCAATCATCACAGCCCCAGGACATCGCTGCAGGAGTTCCTCAGGGCAGTGTCCTAGGCCCAACCATCTTCAGCTGCTTCATCAATGACCTTCCCTCCAACATATGGTTAGAAATGGGGATGTTCGCTGATGTCTGCACAGTGTTCAGCGCCATTCACCACTCCTCAGATAATGAAGCAGTCCATGCCTGCATGCAGCAAGACCTGGACGACATTCAGGACAAAGCAGCCCGCTTGATTGGCACCTCATCCACCTCTTTAAACATTCACTCCCTCCACCACCAGCACATTGTGGCTGCAGTGTGTACCATCTACAAGATGCACTGCAGCAACTCGCCAAGGCTTCTTTGGCAGCACCTCCCAAACCCGCGACCTCTACTAACTAGAAGGACAAAGGCAGCAGGCGCATGGGAACACCATCACATCCAAGTTCTCTTCCAAGTTACACACCATCCCGACTTGGAAATATATCTCCATTCCTTCACTGTTGTTGGGTCAAAATCTTGGAACTCCCCTAACAGCACTGTGGGAGTACCTTCACCTCATGGACTGCAGCGGTTCAAGAAGGCGGCTCACCACCACTTTCTGAAGGGCAATTAGGGATGGGCAATAAATGCTGGCCTTGCCAGTGATGCCCACATCCCATGAATAAAAAAATAATAATTTCAGGGGCTCTGATTAAAATGTGTGCTTTGGACCTGTATTTTTAAAATCTTTTTATAATTATGCAGCATTAAAAATGTATACTTTTTATTGCAAATATCGTGTAACTGACCAGGACAAATCATTCAATAAAGAAAGGTAAATGTCAGTACATTTTGATTTAATTTCATTGCAATCTAGCCTCAAAGTTTTAACAAGGAAAAATAATTTCTGTCAGCTATTCTCCAAAGTAATGCCAGTTCCATCTGCCCAAAGTTGCTTTTATTTTTTATAAATTGAGTTTCAGCCGGATCTAAGTATAGGTTTAGATTTTGTTTAATTCCTATCATCCCAACAATTGAAATTTTACTTTGTGTAGTTCCAATCTGACCCCAGTGTTGTAACCTTATTTCACTTCACTTCACTCTGCTGTTAGAGTAGATTTGCTATATGGATTGAGTTTAATTTGCCAAAAAAGTGCTATATTTGATCTAATTTCACTCCAGCCTGCCCTGAAGTTGATTTGTTATTTAATTTTACTCCAGTGTTGCCCTGAAGATTTTTTTTTTAATTTTAGCCTTTTTTTGCCCCAAGTTATTACAGGTTATCTCAAATTATTACTTACTAGTGGCTTGGAGATTTGATTTACTCTTGATGCTAAAATGATACGGTGCGAGAATTCAATAATTGTGACTGGAGTTTAAATATAGTGCTATTATAGCAAATAGTATCCACACTGATAGCGCAGCACTGGAACATTAATCTAAGCTTCAAACTCAAGTACCCTAAAGCAATTTTCAATAACATTAAAACATTTGAAAATACAACATTAAAAAAGATAGCATTGCTTCAGAGTCTGCCTTTATTTCCCCATAAAGGAATCAAATTGCATGATCGATGGGGAGAATACTTGTCACTTTTGCACGTAGGCCAGCCCCTACATTCAACTTATCAAAAAAATTATATAAACATATGCTCCCTGCTAAGCCAGTGATTTAGCTGGAGTCCTCGGCAATGCTGCATATTAGTGGAATGGAATTATGCAAAACACTACCTGATGTAAAAATGTACTAGCAATATCGTTACAGAGCAAACACTCCTTGTTTTAGAACAAAACTCAAGTAATCAATACGGGCTCAAAAGCCCTCAGAAGCTTCAAGGTGCTTTTCCTCTTAATAATAATATTGATAAATGCATTGATGCAGTGCTCAATTTACAGACCACTATGTGCATGCAGGATTATAACATCAGAGTCTGTATTTGATTTGGTGGAGTGGATGGATTATTATGACAGACGACACAAACTGTTAAAGGAACTACTGTATTGAACTTCTTCAATGTGTTAGCCATACAGTAAAAAACTGTTATGAGTGATCTGCAATGCAGTTACATAAATAGATCAGAGGTCACAAAGTGCTTGATCTAATATTTTTTCTGGGCACCAGTAAAATGTTGACATGGGTTGGGTGGAGGGAGCACTGACAGAAGAAATATGTACAATTAAATCATTGTTCCAACAGCGTCAAAGGCTACGTCAAGGCTGCATGAAAATATAATTTAAAAGTATGACGATAAATATAAACACCAAACGCTTCCATTTTAAGACAAGTATCACAGACAAGGGGCCTCTGCAGGTAGATTCTTTAGGTTTTTAAATTAAATGACTGCATTTTTTCATAAACTGGCATCCACCAGGTCTTATTAGGAGCAAGAGGTAATTAAAAAATTTTCCCCCCTTTATTTGTTTATAATGGTGTTATTTTTGGAATACAATTAAAAACAAATCTGGCCTGTCTGGACCTGGAAGTACGTTTTTTTCTTAGAATCATAGAATCATAGAAAGGTTACAGCACAGAAGGAGGCCATTCGGCCCATCGAGCCCATGCTGGCTCTCTGCAAGAGCACTTCAGCTAGTCCCACTTCCCTGCCCTTTTCCTGTAGCCCTGCAAATTTTTTCCTTCAAGTACTTATCCAACTCCCTTTTGAAAGCCATGATTGAATTTGCCTCCACCACCCTTTCAGGCAGTGCATTCCACATCATAACCACTCGCTGCGTAAAATAGTTTTTCCTCATGTCGCCTTTGGTTTTCCTGCCAATCACCTTCAATCTGTGTCCTTTGGTTCTCGACCCTTCCGCCAATGGGAACAGTTTCTCTCTATCTACTCTGTCTAGACCCATCATGATTTTGAACATCTCTATCAAATCTCCTCTCAATCTTCCCTGCTCTAAGGTGAACAACCACAGCTTCTCCAGTCTATCCACGTAACTGAAGTCTCTCATCCCTGGAATCATTCTTGTAAATCTTTTCTGCACCCTGTCTGAGGCCTTCACATCCTTCCTAAAGTGCAGTGCCCAGAATTGGGCACAATACTCCAGTTGAGACCAAATCAGTGTTTTATAAAGGTTCATCATAACTTCCTTGCTTTTGTACTCTATGCCTCTATTTATGAAGCCCAGGATTCCTTATGCTTTTTTAACTGCCTTCTCAACCTGCCCTACCACCTTCAACGATTCGTGCACATATGCCCCCAGGTATCTCTGTTCCTGCACCCCCTTTAGAATTGTACCCTTTACTTTATATTGCTCTCCTAGTTCTTCCTACCAAAATGTATCACTTTGCACTTTTCTGCATTAAATTTCATCTGCCACATGTCCGCCCATTCCACCAGCCTGTCTATGTCCTCTTGAAGTCTATCACTATCCTCCTCACTGTTCAAATTTTGAAATTCTGTCCTGTACACCCAAGTCCAAGTCATTAATATATATCAAGAAAAGCAATGGTCCTAGTATCGCCCCCTGGGGAACCCCACTGTGTACCTTCCTCCAGTCCGAAAAACAACCATTCACCACTACTCTCTGGTTCCTGTCACTTAGCCCATTTCAAATCCATGCTGGCACTGTCCCTGTTATTCCATGGGCTTCAACTTTGCTGGCAAGCCTGTTATGTGGCACTTTATCAAACGTCTTTTGGAAGTACATGTACACCACATCAACCACATTGCCCAAATCAACCTTCTTTGTTACCTTATCAAAAAACTCAATCAAGATAGTTAAACACGATTTGCCTTTAACAAATCTGTGCTGGCTTTCCTTAATTAATCTACACTTGTCTAAGTGACTGTTAATTTTGTACCGGATTAACATTTCTAAAAGCTTCCCCACTACCGAGGTTAAACTGACTGGCCTATAGCTGCCGAGTTTATCCTTACACCCTTTTTTGAACAAGGGTGTAACGTTTGAAATCCTCCAGTCCTCTGGCACCACTCCTGTATCTATGGAGAATTGAAAGGTTATGGCCAGTACCTCCGCAATTTCCACCTTTACTTCCCTCAGCATCCTAGGATGCATCCCATCCAGTCCTGGTGACTTATCTACTTTAAGAACAGCCAGCCTTTCTAGTACCTACTCTTTATCAATTTGTATCCCATCCAGTATCTCAACTACCTCCTCTTTCACTATGATCTTGGCAGCATCTTCTTCCTTGTTAAAAACAGATGCAAAGTGTAGTGTATGTGCCTTTAAGTCAGAACTACTTTTTACAGCTCCTGTATACTGTAGTACCGGCAATGACCACACCGGTATATAAGCTGTGCGCATGCCTCTGTACCCCAGTCTAGAGATTACCCTCCTCCAGTAAAGACCTGTTATTTGTTAATGTACAGCATCCGTGTGATTATTTATCCACTGAACCACGGATCTAACAGTGGCGACGAGTGTCGATTCAAATCTACCTGCAACATAAAAAAATATATAAAAAATAGTCGAGTCCAGGAACACGGGCGTCGACCGCGAGCAACCGCCCAGCAGTCAGGCAGAGATCCAACTTCGCTGGGGAGGCTGTGGAGAGCCGGGCTTGGTTCCCCAGCCACAACGAGCAGTAAGAGACCGACGACAGGTCCAGAGCAGACCCTTCCAGAGCAGCGCCGGCTGGAGCCGGCCGACGGCAGAGAGAGAGCCGAGCAGCGTCGATGGGGTAAGAAAGAGGGTGAAGAGAGCAGGGCGCAGCCGGGGGTTGATCACCGAGCGGCGTCGAGGAAAAATACTGCAAACCGGAGAGAGAGAGGGTAAGAAACAGCCGGGTTCTAGACTGAGCGGCGTCGACAAATATCAAGAGAAGAACGCGCAGAGCACAGCCAGGGATCATGGGCTGATCAGGGTCCGCGGGGCGAAGCAAGGGGAGACGCCATTGAGCCGCGGAAAAGCAGGGAGAGCGCGGGAGACGCCATTGAGCCGCGGAGAAGCAGGGAGGGCGCGGGAGGTGCCATTGAACCGCGGAGAAGAAGGAAGAGCGCGGGAGACGCCATTTTGCGAAGCCGCAGCGGAGAAGACGGGCGAGCGCGGGAAGGAAGGAAAGCACGGGAGGTGCCATTTTGTGCCAGCGGAGAAGAAGGGGAAGCGCGGGAGGCGCCATTGGTGATAGTTAACGCACAACCAAGGATGCCGAAGAGTGGCAGTATTTCTACGTTCGACAATGAAGTCGAAGATTGGGCGACATATGTGGAACGTATTGAGGTGTACTGCAGGGCGAATGAAGTGCCAGATGCCAATAAAGCACTGGTTCTGTTAAATTCCATGGGTGCAAAAACTTATGGGTTACTGCGAAATCTAATAACCCCAGAGAAGCCGGTAAACAAGAATTTTGAAAGCATAGTAGAAATCCTACAGGACCACTTAAACCCCACACCGCTGCTGATAGCAGAACGATTTAAGTTCCATAAAAGGAACCAACACAAAGACGAAAGCAATGCTGAGTACCTAACGGAACTGCGCAAGCTATCGAAATATGCCAGTTTGGAGCGGGACTAGCAGACACGTTAAGGGACAAGTTTGTGTGTGGGCTACAAAGTGAAGGAACCCAGAAACGGCTTCTATCAGAAAAGGACCTTACGCTGGACAAAGCTTTCAGTATGGCAGTATCACACGAAGCAGCCGCAAGGGGCGCTGCAGAGATACAACGGAGACCGCAAGAATATGGCACCAACGAAATGACCTATGGAACAGGGAAGTGCTATCGCTGCAGCAGAACAACACATGACCAGAAAGATTGTTGGTTCAAGGACCAAGTGTGCAGACAGTGTGGGAATGCAGGACACATAGCAAGAGTCTGCAGGTCTGGGAAGAAAACCAACAGTAAGAAATCTCCACAGGAGAAGTACAAAAAGGTACACCAGGTGATGGACAGTGGTTCAGACGAACAGAAAAGTGACACAGACTCCGGAAGCAAGGAACTGGGTTGTCTGAAACTACATAATGTAACCGAAATGGAGGATCACCAGACTATCTGGGTTACACTCAAGATAGATGGATCCAAGTGGAAATGGAATTGGACACAGGGTCAGCTCTAACAGTCATAAATCAAAGAGACTACAAGCGGCTATTTTCACACATACCCTTGAAAGCTGCAGAGATTGTCTTGAAGACGTATACGGGGCAAAAAGTCTACCCCAAAGGGAAAATAAGGGTGAAAGTGACATATAAAGGTCAGGAAATACCTAAAATGGATATATATGTATTGCCAAATGGAGGACCACCACTGCTAGGACATGAATGGATCTGAAAGATACAATTAGATTGGCATTCCATACAGGCACTGAAGGTTGAGGCCAAAAAGGATGACGACGTCACACCTGGACGACTGTCAAAAATGCTAACTGATGCAAAAGAAGTGTTCCAGGAGGGACTGGGAACACTAAAAGGAATAACAGCAACAATTAAAATAGAGGAAAATGCAAGCCCAAAGTTTCTGAAGGCCAGACCAGTGCCTTATGCGATCAGACCAGCGGTTGAAGCAGAGCTGGAAGGGTTGGAACGTTCAGGAGTACTGTCCAAAGTGCACTGGAGCGAGTGGGCTACACCCATCGTCCCTGCAAAGAAGAGGTCGTTGAGTAATACGCCTGGGGAACCAAAGAAGGTCCGCATCTGTGGGGATTTTAAGGTGACAGTGAACCCAGTCCGTCACACGGTGCAATATCCGCTTCCACGAATTGAGGATATTTTCGCCTCGCTATCTGGTGGTAAACTCTTCACCAAAATTGATCTAGCCCAGGCGTACTTGCAAATGGAGGTAGAAGAAGCTTCGAAACATTACCTTACGATCAACACCCATAAAGGTCTCTATCAATACAACCGGCTGGTGTTTGGAGTAGCCTCGGCTCTGGCTATCTGGCAAAGGACGATGGATCAGGTCCTGCAAGTGATTCCAGGGACCCAGTGTTATTTGGACGACATCTTGGTCACGGGCGAAAATGACGGTGAACACCTCGCTAACTTGGAGAAGGTACTCGCCAGATTAAAGGAATATGGGCTACGAGCTAATCGCCACAAGTGCGAGTTTTTCCAGAAACAGATCTCGTATTGCGGCCACGTCATCGATGAAGAGGGGTTACATAAGTCCCCTGACAAGATTGAGGCAGTAGTCAAGGCTCCAGCACCGGAAAATGTGTCACAACTGAGGTCGTTCCTCAGGCTGGTAAACTATTATCACAAGTTCTTACCAAATTTGCCTACGGTATTACACCTGCTGAACACCCTACTGCAAACAAGGGTACCATGGAAGTGGGATGACGAACATAGATGAGCTTTCCAGAAGTGTAAAGAATTGATCACATCAAAAGAGGTGTTGGCCCATTTCAACCCAGCACTACCAATTCATTTGGCATGTAATGCATCACCCTACGGCATTGGAGCGGTGCTGTCGCACAAATTCCCAGACGGGTTGGAGAGGCCAGTAGCCTTTGCGTCTCGGTCACTAACCTCAGCCGAGCGCAACTATGCCCAGATTGACAGGGAGGCCCTCAGCCTAGTATGGGGAGTAAAAAAATTCAACCACTATCTGCATGGGCAGAAGTTCACCTTGCTGACTGACCATCAACCACTTGTCTCCATCTTTAATCCTAAGAAGGGTGTGCCAGAAATGACTGCACAGCGGTTACAAAGATGGTCCCTGTTTCTAGGGGCGAATCAATATGAAATAGAGTATAAAGGCACGAAACAGCATGGGAACGCTGATGGGCTATCACGCCTGCCACTGCCTACGGTGGAGGAAGCACCAGCAGTGGACCCTATCGAGATATTTTATTCATCGATAATTGAACGATTGCCAGTAACAAACGCGGATATAGAGAAGGAGACCCGCAATGATCCGACGCTGTCACGGGTATATGAATTGACGGTGAGTGGATGGCCAACACATGGCGACTCACTGTTGCCAGCATTCTCATCCAGAAGAGAACAGCTGTCAGTATGCCAGGGGACAGTGATGTGTGGATCCAGAGTGGTGATTCCACCCAAGTTAAGGGAGAGAGTGCTAAATGAGCTACATGAATGTCATCTGGGGGGAGTGAAAATGAAAAGCCTTGCTAGGGCTTATGTGTGGTGGCCGGGAATCAATCAACAAATCGAAGACCTAACTAAGAGCTGCTTAGGATGCCAGAAGGTCCAAAATGCACCACCACATGCCCCTCTACACCCATGGGAGTGGCCCTCCTCTCCATGGCAACGGGTGCACATTGATTTCGCTGGTCCATTCATGGACTCAATGTTCTTAATAGCAGTGGATGCTCATTCAAAGTGGCCTGAGGTGATAAAGATGTCTTCAACCACTACAGAGAAAACGATTGCAGTCCTACGGACCATATTTGCCAGAAACGGTTTGCCAGAGCAGATCTGCTCTGATAATGTACCACAGTTTGTGTCCGACGAGTTCCAAAAATTCATGAAAAGGAATGGGGTAAGGCATTACACATCCGCCTCGTATCATCCAGCCACCAATGGATTGGCTGAGAGGTTCGTACAAACCTTTAAGAAGGCGATAAAGGCCATGTGCGATGAGGAAATTCCACTACAGCATAAGCTGGACAATTTCTTATTAGCCTACCAAAACGCGACACATGCAGTTATCAACCAGACCCCGGCCATGATGTTCTTTAACCGAAGGTTGAGATCTCGTCTGGACTTGCTCAGACCAAATGTGCGAAGAAATGTTGAGGATAAACAATTCCAGCACATCAACGAGAAACCGACAAGGAGCGTCAACGTAGGGCAACCAGTCTTGGCCCGGGACTATCGAACAGAGATGTGGCAACCCGGAACGATATGTACAAGGCAGGGGCCATTAATGTACACAGTGGATGTCGGGGAGAACATTGTGAGACGCCACGTTGATCAGATCTTAGCATCACAGGAATGCGTCAAACCCATGTCTCGAGTACCTGGGGATGAACCCGACATACCGGTAGCATTTACTTCAGACCCAGTAGCAGTGGAACCCGATGAACTACCCGATGAAAAGGGGTCAGAATCGCCTCTGCACCAAGAACAAGAACCTCTGGAAAGGCGCTATCCTGAAAGGGTCAGGAAGCCGCCCCAAAGACTGAATCTATAAATGGACTTTTGTTATTGAATGTACATGTAAAAATGTAATTGTTATTTAAATATTAAGGGGGTATTATTAATCTAAAAAGGGAGGAATTGTAGTGTATGTGCCTTTAAGTTAGAACTACTTTTTACAGCTCCTGTATACTGTAGTACCGGCAGTGACCACACCGGTATATAAGCTGTGCGCATGCCTCTGTACCCCAGTCTAGAGATTACCCTCCTCCAGTAAAGACCTGTTATTTGTTAATGTACAGCATCCGTGTGATTATTTATCCACTGAACCACGGATCTAACACAAAGTGCTTATTTAGTACCTCAGCCATGCCCTCTGCCTCCATGCGTAGGTCTCCTTTTTGATCCCTAATCAACCTCACCCCTCCTCTTACTACCTGTTTATTATTTATATGCCTATAGAAGAGTTTTGGATTCCATTTTAAGTTAGCTGCCAGTCTATCCTCATACTCTCTCTTTGCCCCTCTTATTTCCTTTTTCACTTCCCCTCTGAACTTTCTATATTCAGCCTGGTTCTCACTTGTATTCTCAACCTGACATTTGTCATATGCCCCCTTTTTCTGCTTCATTTTACTCTCTATCTCTTTCGTTATCGAGGGAGCTCTGACTTTGGTTGCCCTACCTTTCCTCCTCGTGGGAATGTACCTCGACTATACCCAAACCATCTCCTCTTTAAAGGCAGCCCATTGTTCGATTACAGTTTTGCCTGCCAATCTTTGATTCCAATTTACCCAGGCCAGATCCATTCTCAACCCACTGAAATTGGCCCTCCCCCAGTTAAATATTTTTACTCTAGATTGCTCCTGGTCTTTTTCTATAGCTAATCTAAACCTTATGATACTGTGATCACTGTTCCCTAAATGTTCTTCTACTGACACTTGCTCTACTTGACCCACCGCATTCCCCAGAACCAGATCCAGCAATACCTCCTTCCCCTTTGGGCTGGAAACGTACTGATCAAGAAAGTTCTCCTGAACACACTTCAGGAATTCTTCCCCCTCTCTGCCCTTTACACTATTACTATCCCAGTCTATATTAGGATAATTGAAGTCCCCCATTATCACTAGTCTATTGTTCTTGCACCTCTCTGTAATTTCCCTGCACATTTGCTCCTCTATATCCTTTCCACTAATTGCTGGCCTATAGAATACACCTAGTAGTGTAATGGCACCTCTATTGTTTCTCAACTCTAACCAAATAGATTCTGTCCTTGACCCCTCCAAGACATCCTCTCTCTCCAGCACTGTAATATTCTCCTTAATCAATAGTGCCACCCCACCTCCTTTCTTTCCTTCCCTATCTATCCTGAACACCTTATATCCAGGAATATTTAGTACCCAATCCTGCCCTTTTTTGAGCCAGGTCTTCATTATCACCACGACATCATATTCCCATGTATTTGTGCCTGCAACTCACCAACCTTATTTACCACGTTATGTGCGTTTACACACATGCACTGTAAACCTATCTTAGACCTTCTTGCAGTCTCTCTTAGTCTGACCCCACCTAATACTGTACTATTTCTTAATCTAGTGCTATCTGTCTTTCCCAATCCTTTGTTCCTTTGTGCACCTTGTTTCTCCTTTCTAATGCTGCATCTTGGCGCCCATCCCCCTGCCAAATTAGTTTAAACCCGCCCCAACAGCACTAGCAACCCCACTCCCCCTTGCGAGGATATTGATCCCGATTCTGTTGAGGTGCTACCCATCCGGCCTGTACAGGTCCCACCTCCCCAGAACCGGTCCCAATGTCCCAGGAATCTGAAGCCCTCCCTCCTGCACCATCTCTCCAACCATGCATTCATCTGCTCTATCCTGCTATTTCTATACTCACTAGCTCATGACACGGGAGTAATCCAGAGATTACTACCTTTGAGGTCCTGCTTTTTAATCTATTTCCTAGCTCCCTAAAATCTGCCTGAAGGACCTTATTCCTCTTTCTACCTATATCGTTGATACCGATATGGACCACGACCTCTGGCTTTTCGCCTTACCCCCGTCAGAATGTTCTGCAGCCGCTCAGTGACATCCTTGACCCTGGCACCAGGAAGGCAACTTACCATCCTGGAATCACATCTGCAGCCGCAGAAACGCCTGTCTGTTCCCCTACCTATCGAATCCCCTATCACTATTGCTTTCCTGATCTTCCTCCTCCCCCCTGTACAGCTGAGCCACCGTGGTGCTGTGGAATTGGCTCTGGCTGTACCCGCCAGAGGCACCATCGCCCTCACCAACACCGGTCAGAGAGTAAGATGTCTGGTGGTCACCCATTCCTTCTCTGCCTGCACACTGTTACGCTGCGGGGTGACCACCCCCTGAAACCTGCTATCCACGTAGCTCTCAGCCTCACAGATGCACCGCAGTGACGCCAGCTGCTGCTCAAGCTCCAAAACCTGGAGTTTCGAGCTCCTCCAGCTGATGACACTTCCTGCACATGTAGTTGTCCAGGACACGGGAAGTGTCCTGGAGTTCCCACATGACACAAGATGTGCAATCCATGGGACTGAGGTGCCCTGCCATGCCTCTATTTAATAGACTATTAACTAAATTAACAGAAATGAACTCAAGACTTAAAAAAAAAATCACCAGCTACTCATCCATTTTTTTTCTTTTCAGCTCCTTCCCTTGTGCTGACGTCACTTTATTTTTTTTTTAACTCGCTCCCTGATGCTCGTGCTCCCTTCGGGTTCCAGGCTCTTGGGCCTACCTTTATCTCCGGCTGCTCCTCTCGTTCTCTCCTCCTCCCTCTGTCCAAATTCCCACTCACTCCAAATTCCCAACATTAGCACTCTGTTTAGAAGCTCTCCGTTTAAGATCACTCTGTGCAGGCCACTCTCTTGGGGAAGCTGTGTCTCATGTTTGGCAGCACTAGGGGAAGGAGCAGGGTCACCTGCTTTGAAAAAGACACCATAAAGATCTTGGTGCAGGAAGTGGTGCAGTGGAGGGAATTCGTATGCACCTCGCATGCTGCAGGGTCATGAAAAGTGAGATCTGAGGAGCCTGGCAGGAGGTGGTAGACACAGTAAACGCCAGAAGCAGTATCCAGAGCAGGTGGCTGCAGTGTAGAAAACAATTCCAACAACCTCACCAGGAGGGACAAGATGGGCAGTGGACTGATTAATACGAGCATGATCTCTTACCTCTTACCCATGAGTTTGTTCACTTTCTCTCTACCTTCCCACTGGTGCCTTTGATGCTCCATTGTGTATTTTCTACCACATTCCTTGCCCAACATCATCTCTGCACCAGCATACCCAGGACAATTCACTAACAGTTCCTTCCATGACTTGCATCTGTGCACTGCATATTTCTGTCTTCATAAACACCATGGAGTGCATCTTCACACATGGGAGTAGGCAGATTCAATGCAACATTGTTAGATATTGAAATCCTACTTTTGCTTTTGTTGGAGAAGGCAGGGGACAAATGCCACAATGGGAGAGAGTTGGTAAAATGACATGGGCTGACCCAATTTGAGGTGTGTGCCCTCCAAGAACAGGGCTGGGATGTGAAGAAGTTGGCCAGAGAAGGGGAACATAAGAACATAAGAAATAGGAGCAGGAGTAGGCCAATCGGCCCCTCGAGCCTGCTCCGCCATTCAATAAGATCATGGCTGATCTGATCCTAACCGACAATCCACTATCACAGAACCATCTCCTGAATCTAACAGAATTAGACACACGAAATAGGAGCAGGATCAGGCTACATGGCCCCTGGGCCCGCTCCGCTACCCACAGGGCCATGACCGATCCGAACCGAGACTCATGTCCAAATTCCTGCCCGCTCCCCGTAACCCTTAATTCCCTTTACTTCTAGGAAACTGTCTATTTCTGTTTTAAATTTATGTAATGATGTAGCTTCTACAGCTTTTTGGGGCAGCATATTCCATGGACCTGAGGAAATCTACATGATATAAGGGGTTAATTTCAAGTGCTTGCTGGGTAAAAGTTTTCAGACTTGACACTGGGCAAGTGTCGATGTGTAACTAGAGCTATTGCACGTACTCGAACTACAGCCAAGAACAGATGCCTGCCCACCTAATGAGAATGTAGAAGTGGAATAATGAGTTTCTTTGATGTACCAATGACCTGATAACTTGTGACCGAAAGCAAAGCTTGCCTCCCTTATATATGATTAAAGAGGACCTCCGGTTACACGATTCATGCCCTGTTATAGATTAACGGTTGACTTATGTGTCCAGGATCCTTCTGTCAATATGTTATTTCTACCTGATGATTAATCTAAAATGTATCCTGATAGAGGAACAAAGGGATTTCAATCAAACTTGTTTGTTACACTGTATAAATATAGAACGTTTACACTGTATCATTGGAATAGTAGCCTCACCCCTTGAGTGGAGGTGCTGATTCCCCTTGCAAGAAGTAAAATAAAAGGCCTGTCCGTCTGACGAATCCAAGTGTGTATTGAGTCATTACCCAGAGCTAAGAAGTAAGGCACTTCTACAATTTGGAGGTTCCACCGAGATGGCTTGCTGTACCAATTGGTGAGTTAACAGACGCCGAGTACGTTGCTCGGTTGGGAAAATCCCATCGGCCGAAGGTGGTGTTTTGCCACATTTTTGGGACTTTCCCTGCCATAAGCATAGCTGCGCACAGTCTGTTTATTCCATTGGACAGCACTGCCATCGGGTAATTGACTCACAAGGTTCGGGGGTTAAACTGCCGTTGTGACTGCTTCCCTTTCAGAAACGGAACAGAGGACCAGCCATGAGGCGCTGACGCCCCGCGAACAGGATCGTGCAGAAAAGGACTGTAGGAAGCGCTGAAATAAAGGTACCAGAGAGAGAAGGTTAAGTCAGGAATTTGATTAACTAAGGAGCTAGCGATTTATTGGAAATTGAACTAGCAAGGTTCCAGCTTGCTGAGAGAGAAGGTTAAGTCAGGAATTTGATTAACTAAGGAGCTAGCGATTTACTGGAAATTGAACTAGCAAGGTTCCAGCTTGAAGTTAGCTGGGACAAATTGAAGGCCCTTTTTGCTAAAGATTTGGCTAAAGGGAGTAGGGTAGAAGGAGAGAAGAGCTTGAAGTTAGCTGGGACAAATTGAAGGCCCTTTTTGCTAAAGATTTGGCTAAAGGGAATAGGGTAAAAAAAAGAGAGAAGAGTGGGCGGTTGTCTGAAACACAGTGTCAATGTTTAATGTTTATGAGAGTGAGTATTTAACTACTTGTTATTATCAATCAACTTTGCAGCTTTGTCCAGTAAGGCTGCATAGGTTGGGGATTTAGTAACACTTTGGTTGTTGTTTAACAAGTGTATTGTTTATTGTTTATTGTTATATGTATTAATGTTTAGTCATGTCTGATCTGTAGAGGCGTCCCACGCAGATCATAGAGTGTTACGGAATTGTTGTATGTTTTAACTAAAATATTTAAGCTGCTACAATGGGTTCTAGTAACAGTAAACTGCCTGAAAAAGGCACGCCAGCCGCTTTTATGTTAAAACATTGCGGTCAGTCAGCTATTGACCACTTACCAAGTTGGTCCAAATGGACCTCAGGCAGTAATCACCCCTTTCCACCAGATGGAACGTTTAATATAGACAGAATTACTTGTCTCGAGGAATGCCTGTTAGAAAGAGACCCCGGAAGAAAAAGGAATAAGGGTGTGGATTGGTCTGCATTTTGTGATTGGAAAAGAGAAGCCGAGAAAAGAAGGGAGATGAGTGTTATTGCCAGCAAAAGGGGGAGAGAGCAGGAAAAGCAGAAAAAGATCCCTCAAGCTCTGCAATGCCCATTAAGTAAAGAGAAGAAATCCCCCACGGAAGACGAAGAAAAGGAGGATAGTGATGATGATTTAGTCCAAACAACTAGGAGGTTATATCCTCAGTATGAGCCACTACCAGCAGTATTGCCAAAACCCTCCCCACGTCAGTCGGTGTATTTGCCCAATGAAAGAGACCCAACACCCTGTTCTGTATACATGGGAAGTGCTACAAGGAAATCTACGATCAGATCTAGTAGATATTTTACGTAGATGGATCAGCATTGAGAGACTTGAAGGGAAGTCCAAAAACAGCATATGCAGTGGCTACCCAGAACGAAACAATAGAAGCGTTTCGTCTCCCAAGTTCATTTTCAGCACAACAAGCGGAATTATTTGCGCTAACCAGAGCATGTATATTAGCTACAGGTCAATCTGTTAATATTTATACAGATTCTAGATATGCGTTTGGAGTAGCCCATGATTACGGACAAATTTGGAAACTTCGTGGTTTTTTTAACATCTTCAGGAACCCAAATTAAAAACGCACAAGAGGTGAAAAACCTTTTATTGGCAATCCAAAAACCTAAACAAGTTGCAATTATTAAGTGTCAAGCGCACACAGGGCATTTGGATGAGGTTGCACTGGGAAATGCAGCAGCAGATCAAGCTGCTAAAACCGTAGCCTTATCACAAATAGGATCACAGGTTAAGACTTGTCCAGTTAAAGAAAGTACAGATCAACAACAGACCCCGTCCCTGAATGATGTGCTAGCCCATCAAGAAAAGGCTAGCCCTGAAGAAATAGCGGAGTGGAATGTTAATCATTGTTTTAAAAACACTGACGGCTTATGGGTTCATCATGACGGCCGCATGGTGGCACCCAAATCATTACTATCACCAATTGCCCGATGTGTTCATAAATTCACCCATGCGGGCAAAGGGGGGATGGCGGACTACATCCTCAAGACCTGGTATGCACCAGGAATCTCAAAGTTGGCAAAACAAATATGTGAAAATTGTACTATCTGCCAGACCATAAATGCAGGGAAAATAAAGAAGGTACAGCCCGCATCCACCCAAACCCCATGGGCCCTTTTGTACACTTACAAATGGATTTTATTGAATTACCTGTATGTATGAGCTTTAAATATATATTAGTTATTATTGATATGTTTTCAAGATGGATTGAAGCGTTTCCTTGTAGAAAGAATGACGCTACTACTGTTGCTAAATGTTTATTGAAGGACATTGTACCTCGCTTTGGGATACCAGCAAAACTGTCAAGTGACAATGGGTCCCATTTTACGGGAACAGTGATTAAGGAACTATGCAAAGCTTTACAGATTAACCAGCACCTTCATTGTAGTTATCATCCACAGTCGGCTGGACTAGTGGAAAGATATAACGGGATGCTGAAAAACAAGCTTGCAAAACTGTGTAAAGAAACTGGACTTAAATGGGTTGATTTGTTACCCATAGCTTTAATGACAATGCGGTCTGCTACCAACAGAATTACAGGATTGTCGCCTCACGAGATCGTCATGGGAAGACCACAAAGATTGCCTTTTTCGGCACCTTTAACAGCTAAACAAATGGACATTCATAAAATGGAGGAAGATATGTTGAGTTATTGCATTGCACTAACCAAATGCATTTCTAGTTTCCATCAACAGGTGAAGGAAGCCCAGGTCGATCCCGCTGAAGGAAAGTGCCATACTTTCGAGCCAGGAGATAACGTTTACATAAAAATCTTCAAACGAAAGAATGGCCTTCAACCCAGATTTGAGGGACCCTTCCAAGTACTCCTGACCACAAACACCGCTGTAAAAGTAAAGGAGCGACCAACATGGATACACGCGTCCCATTGTAAGAAGGCATCAGTCGAAGATAATACACTGCCAAGATGAACTGGATTTGGACTTTAACAAGACTGTTCTCTTTGTCAACGATAATTGAAACTGCCATATTGATTTACCCAGATCCCCTGAAGGGCAAACCATGCATAGAAGAATGTGTACTTTTAAACAGTGATTTCTTTTATATTATATGCTATAACGAGACTATGAAGGTTCAGCTTCAGGATCACACTATGCAGGTACCCCCGTATCAACCCCTGAGTCTTAGGATTAGGCAGGATAGGATAGTAGAAGAAGATAGATGGAGTAAGTGCAAATGTAACTACACTTTGACTAAAACTACTACTAAACCACCGGGCGCAGTCAAATGGCCCTATTGGGGACGGTGGAACCTGTCCACAGTACAAAATTTGACGAGTAAAAAAAAAAATCTGGAAAGGAGAACAAGGAATAGGAATGATGCACCAGATATGGAACAAATTTGAAGCCTATAATAACACCTATTTCATCTGTGGGCATAGAGCATACCCCTGGTTACCACAAAATTGGACTGGGTCATGTTATTTGGGATATGTAGTGCCTTATATACATCACATTTCATCTTTGGATAGCCACCCTGGGACACGAGCAAAACGAGCCATTACAGAAATTGAAAGGTTCTTTGCTATAGCATTTCCCTGGTATGGAACAGGGAAGTTAACAAGAGAATCTATAAACATGGCAGCAGTGTTGGAACAAATAGCCAATGATACTGCAGATGCTCTTAGTGATGTAAACGCAGAAATGGTGGCTTTGCGCACTGTTGCCTTACAAAACCGCATGGCTCTGGACTATTTGTTGGCAAAAGAAGGGGGCACATGTGCAATCATAAAAACCGAATGTTGCACCTATATCCCAGATAGCTCAGAAAATATCACCAATCTGGTAAACCACATAAAGAAGGCCGTAGAGAAACTACGTCAACCTGAACCATGGTCAATGTGGGATTGGATTTCAGGATGGGGAGGAGCATTGGGAAAGCAAATTTTGGAAGCTTTTATCGCAATTGTGATGATAATAATTTTAATTAGTTTATTGATTGGTTGTTTAAAATTATTGTGTACAAAAGTCCTTTCCTTATTAGCGTCAACTCCTCCAGTACCAATGATGTCTGAATATGAGGATATTAAGGGTGAGACCTTTGATGTAGAGTTTCTTAAACTTAGCGAGATAGATTGTCCTTAGAAAGGACAAAAGGGGGGAATGAGGAAATCTACATGATATAAGGGGTTAATTTCAAGTGCTTGCTGGGTAAAAGTTTTCAGACTTGACACTGGGCAAGTGTCGATGTGTAACTAGAGCTATTGCACGTACTCGAACTACAGCCAAGAACAGATGCCTGCCCACCTAATGAGAATGTAGAAGTGGAATAATGAGTTTCTTTGATGTACCAATGACCTGATAACTTGTGACCGAAAGCAAAGCTTGCCTCCCTTATATATGATTAAAGAGGACCTCCGGTTACACGATTCATGCCCTGTTATAGATTAACGGTTGACTTATGTGTCCAGGATCCTTCTGTCAATATGTTATTTCTACCTGATGATTAATCTAAAATGTATCCTGATAGAGGAACAAAGGGATTTCAATCAAACTTGTTTGTTACACTGTATAAATATAGAACGTTTACACTGTATCATTGGAATAGTAGCCTCACCCCTTGAGTGGAGGTGCTGATTCCCCTTGCAAGAGAAGTAAAATAAAAGGCCTGTCCGTCTGACGAATCCAAGTGTGTATTGAGTCATTACCCAGAGCTAAGAAGTAAGGCACTTCTACAGACCTACCACCCTCTGAGTGAAGTAGTTCCTCCTCATCTCAGTTTTGAAAGAGCAGCCCCTTATTCTAAGGCTATGCCCCCTAGTTCTTGTTTCACCCATCATCGGGAACATCTTCCCCGCATCCACCCGATCCAACCCCTTCACAATCTTATATGTTTCAATAAGATCGCCTCTCATTCTTCTGAACTCCAATGAGTAGAGTCCCAATCTACGCAACCTCTCCTCATATGTCCATCCCCTCATCCCTGGGATTAACCGAGTGAACCTTCTTTGTACTGACTCGAGAGCAAGTATGTCCTTTCTTAAGTATGGACACCAAAACTGTACGCAGTATTCCAGGTGCGGTCTCACCAATACCTTGTACAACTGAAGCAATACCTACTTATTTTTATATTCTATCCCCCTAGCAATGAAAGCCAACATTCCATTGGCCTTCTTAATCACTTGCTGCACCTGCATACTAACCTTTTGAGTTTCGTGCACCAGGACCCCCAGATCCCTTTGTACTTCAGTACTTTCCAGTTTCTTGCCATTAAGATAATAACTTGCTCTACGATTTTTCCTGCCAAAGTGCATAACCTCACACTTTCCAGTATTGTATTCCATCTGCCAAATCTCTGCCCACTTACTTAGCCTGTCTATGTCCCCTTGCAGGATTTTTATGTCCCCCTCACTCACTACTTTCCCTCCCATCTTAGTATCATCTGCACACTTTGATATGTTACACTCGGTCCCCTCCTCCAAATCGTTAATATAGATTGTAAAGAGTTGGGAACCCAGCACTGACCCCTGTGGAACACCACTAGTTACTGATTGCCAGTCTGAGAATGAACCATTTATCCCAACTCTCTGCCTTCTGTTAGATAGCCAATCCTCTATCCATGCCAGAATATTACCCCCAATCCCGTGATTTTTTATCTTAAGCAATAATCTTTTGTGTGGCACCTTGTCAAATGCCTTTTGGAAGTCTAAATACACTACGTCCACTGGTTCCCCTTTATCCACCCTATATGTTAGTGGTGCAAGGGGCATGGCCTCAGCTCAGAGTTAGTACAATATTTATTCTTCCTTTACATTTTATCCTATTTACAGTACTCACACAAGCACTGACTTGCAAGCTTACATACATTAGTGGCTCCATGCCAGCTATTTAGCAAAGGCTGCTGTGCAATAAATTGTTCTGTGGACTTGCTCCTAAAATGACCTCTGCCAGTATAGCTGAAGAAGCTGTTATGGGCCCTCTAAACAGGACTCACCCAACACCTCACCTGGCACCTCATCACTTCATTTTACGGTGACAAGCACCAGCACAGAGCCATCCACTGCAGGGATTTTGATAGGCAGTTTGAAGGCAGCGTGCAGGGCACAAGTGAGCAGGAGCAGGTGGACGTGGTCTTGTAGGAACAGAAAGAACTTCTGCAGAATGTGAGGTCATCTCCAGCCACAGTTGGTGGGGCCAGGGATCCTGATCTCTGGGGCTCAGTTTTTAAAAGAAAGAGACCTAGAAATTCAGTAGCCCCCCCAAATACGGGCATGAGGATCACGATGCGATAGCAACCCGCGCCCGCTCGGAGGACTGCACAGCAACTTCATGCTGCCTACTCATTTGCTTGATTGTAGCGTTCAGCCCAGCACTGAACGTACTGCTGAGTGGCTGAATGCTCAGTAGGGGGTCCAAGTTTGTGCGAGGCTAGCTCCAAAGCAAGCCTGCACTACTTAAAGGCCGTCTTCACCTCATAAGGGAGGTGCATTCTGTCTGCAGCAACTCATGCAACTGGCTGGGGGAGACTACAGGGGAGAGAGTGTGCACCAAGGTTCTCTGATGCAGCACTGGGGGCCTTGGTGCAGGAGGTGGAAAGGAGGAGAGAGTCTTATATCCACATGGGGCCAGGAGGCCCTCCAGGCAAACTCAAAAATGCCAATGGGAGCAGATAGCTAGAGCAGTCAATTCCAGCATTTTCGCCCTGAGGAGCTGGCTGCAGTGCAGGAAGAAGTTTAATGACATCAGTCGAGTGGTCAATGTTGTGTCCGTGTGTTAATAGAGACACTGAAGGCAGGAGTTGGTTTCACAGGTGTTTACTGAACAAAGTCTGGAGGTGAACTAACTGATACAACACAATATACAGGCTTATATAGCCCGAGTGGCCATTACCGGCATTACAGTACACAGGGGGCTCTTAAAGGCACATACACTACAATTCCTCCACTTTTAGCCAACCAGTACATAATATTTCAAGTAATCATTAATTACATGTTACAAGAACAATAAGCTACACATTGCTGCAGTTAATCAATTATAAGTCAGTCTCTCTGGAGGCTTCCTGACTCGGTCCGGATAACACCTCGGTGGTGCAGTAGTTTCTGGTGGTGTAGTAGATTCTTTTGGCAAGGCTGATTTGGCTTGAATGCCAGTGTCGGTGTGGTGTATGTAACCTGTTCCACCTTAAGAGAACTACCTTAAGAGATGTACTACTTTCTCTTGGCTGCTGTATACTGTAATACCGGTGGTGACCACACCGGTATATAAGTGTTGTGTAGGGATTTGCTGGGCAGTTCAGCCCTGACCTCCGAATAGTAAAGACCTGTTAAAGTTATTCTTGTGGTCTGTGTCCAGTGATTTATAATAAGCATAACTGGGACACACAGACTTAACAGTGGCGACGAGTCCAATCTTACCCTGCGGCTGTTTTACATCCAAGGCAGCTTCGTCCTCAGAACGGGCGTCGAGAAGAGGCATCCACCCTCATCATCCTGCTGAGCACCATCACATGGGAGGCATCGAGAACCCGGGTTAAAAAGAAAAATTCTGACCACGAAGCCCTCCATCAGCGACAGGCAGTGATCATCCCTTCTACCACGGTGGTGGGTAAGCCGATCAGCGGCACGAGCAGAAAGTCGGCCGCGTTGACTGTGGAGTGGGGGAGGGAAAACGGAGGAAAAAGGGCGGAGAACTCGACCACGGCCGGTGAAAAGGGCCGGGCTGCAATCGAGGCCGAGAGACGCAGCGACTGGGGCAGCTTAAGGCACGAGAGCCGCGGAGAACTCAAACGCAGCCGGTGTAAAGGACCAGGCTGCATGCGGGGCTGAGAGGCGCAACAGCAGGGGAAGCGTGAATGCCCACGGGAACCGCGGGGGAGTAAAAGCAGCGTCGGGGAATTGAGAATGGCTGGGGAGGCGAGAACGGCAGCAGCACGGCAATCGCCATTGCAGCCAGCGGGGGAAGAAGGCAAACGCGGGAATCCGCCATTGTAGTCGGCGGGGGAAGAAGACGAGCGCGGGAAAGACCGCCAAGTGCGGGAAGCCGCCATTTTGAGAAAAAGAAAAATTAAAAAACTTGCAAGGATGCCTAAACATGGGAACATTAATACCTTTGATAGCGATATCAAAGATTGGACCACGTATGTAGAACGCATGGAAGTTTATTGTAAAGCAAATAAGGTACCAGATGATGAGAAAGCACTAACCTTATTAAGCTCAATGGGTGTGAAGACATACGGGCTATTGAAGCACCTTCTGTCACCAGATAAACCGGCGGATCAGACTTTTGCGAATATTGTTACTGTCCTGAAAAATCATTTAAACCCCACGCCGCTGATGATAGCGGAACGATTTAAATTTTACAGAAGAACGCAGCTGAAAGACGAAAGCAATGCTGAATTTTTAATTGAACTGCGTAAGCTATCAAAGTACTGTCAGTTTGGAACAGGACTAGCAGATGCGCTGAGAGATAAATTTGTGTGTGGATTGTTAAAAGAAGGAACACAAAAGCGACTGCTTGAGGAGAATGATCTTATGCTTGATAAAGCTGTCACTATTGCAGCATCGCACGAAGCCGCAGCGAGAGGCAGTGCGGAAATGCAGCTACGGTCACTGGAACTCCGCACCAATCAAATGGTCTTGGGTACAGTAAAATGTTATCATTGTGGAAAGACAACGCACGATCAGAACCAGTGCTGGTTCAAAAATCAGGAATGCAGAAAATGTGGCAGGCTTGGTCACATAGCTAAAGTATGCCGGTCAGGAAAGAAGACCAGCAACAAAAAGTCACTGCAGGAAAAGTACAGAAAGGTACACAAGGTGACAGAGAACAGTTCGAACGAACAGAAGTCAAATTCAGACTCCAGCAGTAATGAACTGGGTAGTCTAAGAGTACACAATGTTGGTAATGAAGCAGACCTCCAAACAATCTGGGTCACACTTCAGATAGCAGGAGTCCAAGTGAAGATGGAATTGGACACTGGATCGGCATTGACGGTCATGAATAAGCAAGATTACAAAAGGTTATTCCCACATATTCCCCTACGGGATACGGAGATTGTATTGAAAACATACACGGGGCAAAGAGTATACCCCATCGGGAAGATAGAGGTAAAGGTGGTCCACAAGGGCAAAGAAAGCCGAGGAATGGACTCATATGTGCTACCTGAGGGAGGTTCACCACTACTGGGACGGGAGTGGATTAGGAAAATAAATATGGACTGGCATTCCTTAAAAGCACTAACGGTAGATTCCGGTAAAAAAGATGTCAAACCTAAACGATTGTCCAGAATATTGGACGATGCTAAAGAAGTGTTCCAATAGGGACTGGGAACACTGAGAGGAATTACGGCAAACATCAAGATTGAAGAACATGCAAACCCAAAATTTTTCAAAGCCAGACCGGTACCTTATGCGATACGACCTGCTGTGGAAGCTGAGCTGGAAGGGCTAGAACGTTCAGGAGTACTGTCTGAGGTAGACTGGAGTGAGTGGGCCACGCCCATTGTCCCCGTCATGAAGCGTTCATCGAGCAACAAGCTGGGGGAACCGGGGAAGGTTCGCATCTGTGGTGATTTCAAGATCACTGTTAATCCGGTGCTTCACACGGTGCAGTATCTGCTTCCGCGGATTGAGGATGTCTTCTCTTCGTTGTCTGGCGGGAAACACTTCACCAAGATAAACCTGGCGCAGGCGTACTTACAGATGGAAGTTGAGGAAGAGTCACGCCAGTATCTCACGATCAACACGCATAGAGGCTTGTACCGGTATAATAGACTGTTTTTTGGAGTGGCATCGGCTCCAGCAATTTGGCAGAGGGCCATGGAGCAGGTATTACAGGGAATTCCAGGCACACAATGTTACCTGGATGATATTCTGATTACAGGAGATGATGACAAGGAACACCTTGCAAATTTGGAACTGGTGCTCACCAGATTGAAAGAATATGGACTTCGAGTAAATCGCCAGAAATGTGAGTTCTTTCAGAAGCGGATCTCGTACTGTGGTCATGTCATTGACCAGGAGGGGCTTCATAAGTCTCCTGACAAGATCGAAGCTGTTGTGAAGGCTCCCGCTCCGGATAATGTATCCCAGTTGAGATCGTTCCTAGGGTTGATTAACTATTACCATAAGTTTCTGCCAAATTTATCCACGGTGCTGCACCCGCTGAACGCTCTTTTGCAGAAGGGAGTACCATGGAAGTGGAGCGAGGACTGTAAGAGGGCCTTTCGCAAAAGCAAGGCATTGATCACCTCAGAGGAAGTGTTGGCTCACTTCAACCCAACGCTGCCTATTCGTTTGGCTTGTGATGCTTCTCCATATGGTATTGGGGCAGTACTCTCACACAAGTTGCCAAATGGCCTGGAGAGGCCAGTTGCGTTCGCATCCAGATCATTGACCTCCGCTGAGCGCAACTATGCTCAGACAGATAGGGAGGCTCTCAGCCTTGTGTGGGGAGTAAAGAAGTTTAATCATTACCTGCAGGGCCAAAAGTTTACGCTTCTGACAGACCACCAGCCGTTGGTATCCATTTTTAACCCTAAGAAGGGTGTTTCGGTGATGACAGCACAGAGACTCCAGAGATGGTCCCTTTTCCTAGGGGCACATCAATATCAGATCGAATTCAAAGGTACAAAGCAGCATGGTAATGCTGATGGGCTGTCGCGCCTGCCACTACCTACAGAGGAGGAGGCACCGACGGTTGACCCTGTTGAGTTATTTCAGTCGACCATCATTGAATGTTTACCAGTCACCAATGCAAGTATTGAAAGAGAAACCAGGAATGACCCGACACTGTCCCGGGTCTACGAAGTGACAGTGAAGGGATGGCCAGCACATGGTGATCCACTGTTACCGGCATTCTCAGCAAGACGAGAACAGCTGTCCGTCTGTCAAGGAACATTGATGTATGGAACAAGAGTGATTATTCCTCCTAAGTTAAGAGAGAGAGTTCTAAAGGAACTGCATGAAGGTCATCTGGGGGGAGTCAAGATGAAAAGCCTTGCTAGGGCTTACGTGTGGTGGCCGGGTATCGACCAACAGATAGAGGATCTGACGAAAAGCTGCTCAGGGTGCCAAAAAGTGCAAAATGCACCTCCGATTGCACCGCTGCATCCATGGGAATGGCCTTCAACCCCATGGCAACGTGTACATATTGACTTTGCTGGTCCATTCATGGACTCCATGTTTTTAATTGCGGTGGACGCACATTCTAAATGGCCAGAAGTGATTAAGATGACTACCACTACCTCGGAAAAGACGATCGCGGTGCTAAGAACGATATTTGCAAGAAATGGATTGCCAGAACAAATATGTTCAGACAACGGACCGCAGTTCGTGTCAGAAGAATTCCAGAAATTCATGAAGAAGAATGGGGTGAAACATTATACCTCTGCCCCATATCATCCGGCTACAAACGGGTTGGCCGAGAGATTTGTACAAACGTTCAAAAAAGCAATAAAGGCCATGAGCGAAGATCAGATTCCACTACAACACAAGGTGGACAAATTCCTACTGGCATATCGAAACGCCACTCATGCAGTGACAAACCAAAGTCCTGCCATGATGTTCTATAACAGGAGGTTGTGGTCCAGGTTGGACTTGTTAAAACCAAATGTGCGGAGGGAAGTTGAAAACAAACAGTTCCAGCATATAAATAACAAGACCACTCGGAGTTTCGAAATAGGACAACCAGTGTTAGCCCGGGACTATAAAAACGAGAAATGGCAATCTGGAACAATTCGGGCCAGACAAGGACCCCTGATGTACACGGTAGATATTGGTGAAAATGTAATACGGCGTCATGCTGACCAACTGGTAGAATCGAGAACAAGGGTCGAACCCATGGTTACGGCAGAGACAACCGTGGAAGAAGTTAGTGAACCTGAAGCATCTACCTCAGAAGTGAATGTACCTGATGATGATGTCCAATCCATAAGAGACCAACTAGATGAGTCACCCCAGCAACGAGAATCAGAGACCCCTGAAAGGCGTTATCCAACTCGAATCAGGAGGCCTCCTCAGAGACTGAATCTTTGAACTGTTTTGCATGAAGTTGTATATATATATGTTATTATGTTATGTTAAATGGGGATATAACTGTTAAGCTAAAAAGGGAGGATTGTGGTGCATGTAACCTGTTCCACCTTAAGAGAACTACCTTAAGAGATGTACTACTTTCTCTTGGCTGCTGTATACTGTAATACCGGTGGTGACCACACCGGTATATAAGTGTTGTGTAGGGATTTGCTGGGCAGTTCAGCCCTGACCTCCGAATAGTAAAGACCTGTTAAAGTTATTCTTGTGGTCTGTGTCCAGTGATTTATAATAAGCATAACTGGGACACACAGCCTTAACAGTCGGGTTCATCTGGTTCCAGTATCACCAGATCGGAGGTAGATACTATGGGTATCTCTACTTCATCATTAGGCGTATAGAGTTGTGGTGTAGGTTGTCCCTTTTCGGATGACTCTATGATTTGGTCAGCATGGCGCCTTATTATGCTTTCTCCAATGTCCACGGTATACATCAGCAGTCCTAGTCGTGTGCAAATAGTTCCAGGCTGCCATTTCTCGGTACGGTAGTCCCGGGCCAAAACTTGTTGACCTATCTGGAAGGTTCTAGTTGGCCTTTCATTCATGCCTTGAAATTGCCGGTTCTCCACGTCCCTTCTGATGTTTGGCTTGATCAAATCCAGCCGGCATCTTAGGCTTCTATTGAAGAACATCATGACGGGAGTTTGGTTTGTAACCATATGTGTTGCATTCCTGTATGCAAACAGGAAGTTATCCACCTTATGCTGAAGTTTTATGTCTTCATTACCCATGGCCTTTATGGCCTTCTTGAAGGTCTGGACAAACCTTTCAGCCAATCCATTGATGGCGGGATGGTATGGGGCGGACGTGTAATGCTTAACCCCATTGTTTTTTAAGAACTTCCTGAATTCTTCGGACACAAATTGCGGTCCATTATCAGAACAGATCTGTTCAGGCAGCCCATTCCTGGCAAATATGGTCCTTAATACTGTGATGGTTTTTTCCGTGGTGGTGGAGGACATCTTTATTACCTCCGGCCACTTGGAGTGTGCATCAACCGCGATTAAGAACATTGAGTCCATAAATGGACCAGCAAAGTCGATGTGTACCCTTTGCCATGGAGATGAGGGCCACTCCCATGGATGTAGAGGGGCTTGTGGTGGAGCGTTTTGGACCTTCTGGCATCCTAGGCAGCTCTTGGTCATTTCTTTGATGTCTCCATCGATACTTGGCCACCATACAAACGCCCTGGCTAGTTTCTTCATTTTCACTCCACCCAGATGCCCCTCGTGAAGCTCCTTTAGAACTTTATCCTGGAGTTTGGGTGGAATCACCACTCTGGATCCACACATCAAGGTTCCTCGGCACACTGACAGCTGTTCTCTTCTTTGCGAGAATGCTGGCAACAGTGGTTTGCCATGTGCTGGCCATCCCTTCACTGTTAAATCGTAGACTCGTGAGAGAGTCGGGTCATTTCTCGTTTCCCTTTCAATGGCAGAATTTGTTACTGGTAGACATTCGACGATGGTAGAGTGGAACATCTCCACTGGGTCTACTGTAGGTGCCTTTTCTACCGTTGGCAACAGTAGGCGCGATAAACCGTCAGCATTCCCATGCTGTTTTGATCCTTTGTATTCTATGTTATATTGGTGTGCCCCTAGAAATAGGGACCACCTCTGTAGCCTTTGCGCTGTCATAATGGGAACACCCTTTTTAGGGTTGAATATGGAGATGAGGGGTTGATGGTCAGTCAACAAGGTAAATTTTTGTCCGTGTAGGTAATGGTTGAATTTCTTCACTTCCCATACCAGGCTGAGTGCTTCCCTGTCGATTTGGGCATAGTTACGCTCAGCTGAGTTCAATGAGCGTAATGAGCAAAAGCTATCGGCCGTTCCGAGCCATCAGGGAATCTATGCGATAATACCGCTCCTACGCCGTAAGGGGATGCATCGCACGCCAGTCTGATTGGCAGTGATGGGTTGTAATGAGCCAAAACTTCCTTGGACGTGATTAAGTCTTTGCATTTATGGAAGGCACGTTTACAGTCTTTGCTCCATTTCCAAATTACTCCTGTTTGTAGCAGTTCATTAAGAGGGTGCAGAAGAGTTGATCAGTTCGGTAAAAATTTATGATAGTAATTTATTAATCCCAGGAATGGCCTTAATTGTGAAACATTTTCAGGTGCTGGGGCTTTTATGACCACTTCAATTTTTTCAGGTGACTTATGCAACCCTTCCTTATTAATTATGTGGCCACAATATGATATTTGATTCTGGAAAAATTCGCACTTGGGGCGATTTGCTCGTAGGCCCCGTTCTCTCAGCCTAGTGAGCACCTGCTCCAAATTGGCAAGGTGCTCGTTGTCATTTTCTCCTGTTACAAGGATGTCGTCTAGGTAGCATTGAGTCCCCGGAATCCCTTGGAGGACTTGCTCCATAGCTCTTTGCCAGATAGCTGGAGCTGATGCTACTCCGAAAACCAGTCGATTGTACTGGTACAGGCCTTTCTGTGTATTTATCGTGAGATACCTTTTAGAGGCCTTTTCAACCTCCATCTGTAGATATGCCTGTGCCAAGTCAATTTTGGTGAAACGTTTCCCTCCGGATAGTGAGGCGAAAATATCTTCTATCCTCGGAAGAGGATACTGTACCGTGTGAAGGATCGGGTTTACAGTCACCTTGAAGCCTCCACAGATGCAAATTTTTTTCTGTTCGTCAGATTTATCATTATTCACCGTTTTCTTCATGACCGGGACGATGGGTGTTGCCCACTCGTTCCAATCTATCTTGGATAATACGCCTGCCTTTTCCAAATTCTCCAGCTCTGCCTCGACTGCTGGACGAATTGCGTATGGCACCGGCCTTGCCTTAAAAAACTTGGGAATTGCCGCATCTTCCACTTTTATTGAGGCAGTGATGCCTTTCAAGGTTCCTAGTTTCTCTTGAAACACTTCCTTGGCGTTGGCCAAGATGTCTTTTAATCGTTCAGGTATGACGTCATCATCATTTTTTTCCTTACTGGTCACCGTCAGTGCCTGAATGGAGTGCCAGCCTAAACGTATCTTCCTGGTCCATTCACGTCCCAACAGCGGTGGACCACCATCTTGTAGAACGTATAAATACAACTTCTGTATTTCCTTGCCGTTGTATACAACAGGCACCCTTATTTTTCCTTTGGGGTATACTTTCTGCCCCGTATATGTTTTCAAGATAATGGATGTGTCTTTTAAATGTATATGCGGAAATAGCCGCTCGTAATCCCGTCGATTTATGACGGTCAGAGCTGATCCTGTATCTAGCTCCATTTTAACTGGGGACCCCGCTATCGTGAGGGTAACCCAAATGGTCTGGTAATCTTCTTTGGCAATTACATTATGTAATTTGAGACAGCTTAGTCTCTTGTTTCCGGAGTCGCTATCGCTCTTCTGGTCTTCGGAGCTACTGTCCGTCATCATTTGTACCTTTCTGTACTTTTCTTTATTGTTTTTTTTTTCCTGTCCGTGGATTTTTTTTGTCCAGATCGGCATACCCGTGCAATGTGTCCAATCTTTCCGCATTGCCTGCATGCTTTGTCCTTGAACCAGCAGTCCCGCTGGTCATGGGTGGATCTGCCGCAGCGATAACATCTCTCGAAACCCTGTGTCATTTCATGGGTGCCGAAGTCCTGTGTCTTTTGCTGTATCTCTGCAGCTCCTCTTGCGGCTGCTTCGTATGATACAGCCATACTGAAAGCCTTGTCCAGTGTCAAATCTTTCTCAGAAAGCAGCCTTTTCTGTGTTCCTTCACTTAGGAGACCGCAGACGAATTTGTCTCGAAGATAATCTGCCAGTCCTGCCCCGAATTGGCAGTGCTTTGATAGCTTTCTTAATTCGGTGAGGTAATCAGCGTTACTTTCATTCTTGTGTTGATTCCTCTTGAAGAATTTGAATCGTTCCGCTATCAGCAGCGGTGTTGGGTTTAAGTGCTCCTGTAGGGTATCAACAATTTCCTTAAAATTCTTGTCCTTTGGTTTGGCTGGAGTGATTAAGTTTCGTAACAGCCCGTATGTCTTTGCGCCCATTAGATTTAGAAGTACTGACGCCTTTTTATCATTTTCTATTCCATTTGCGGTGCAATATACCTCCACTCTTTCCACATATGTGGTCCAATCCTCTATATCGTTATCAAAAGCATCAATATTGCCAGCCTTAGGCATCCTGGAAAAAAAATGGCGCTTCCCGCGCTTTTCTTTCTTTCCTGCAGAAAAGATATGGCGCTTCCCGCGCTTTCCCGCCTCTGCTGCTGCTGACAACGCTGTTTTCCGCGGTTTTTATTTTTTAATTTTTTTTTATTTACAGGTGGAGACTCGTTCCCGCCGGACTCTCTCTGCTAGGTCCGAACGCCGAGCGCCGGCCGTCTTCGAGTGCTCCCCCGCCGTCTGTTTCTGCTTGCCTCCGCCTTCGCTGCTTGGCCTCGCTGCAGAGCCAGCCGTGGAGCCCCAGCCCGCCGCCCAGGAAGGATTATTGCAGTACCTGCCACCAGCTCGGCTAGCTGGTGAAACCACAGCTTTTTTTTTTTCTTGCTTTTCTTCGACTTTGGACGTCTGAGGAATCGATGTCCTTGAGGTGCTGCCAAATTGCAGGTAAGTCCGTTTCCAATTCGTCGCCACTGTTGTGTCCGTGTGTTAATAGAGACACTGAAGGCAGGAGTTGGTTTCACAGCTGTTTACTGAACAAAGTCTGGAGGTGAACTAACTGATACAACACAATATACAAGCTTATATAGCCCGAGTGGCCATTACCGGCATTACAATACACAGGGGGCTCTTAAAGGCACATACACTACAGTCAAGGTCAGTGAATTCATCTTCAAATGCCATAACTCATTATCTGCACCATTAGCCTCAGACACTGCTCAATGCACCACACCCCCATCACTCACCTAGCAACAATCTCTACGAAACAGTCATCTCACATTCATAGCTTCACCTCACCCTCACACACTTACCACTGCTGCAAGCCTCACACCCACATCTCACAGTTTGCACACACTGACAGTTATTCAATCATGACAGGCACATCACCCAAACACGTTGCACCCACACTCACTGACACACTTCCCTTTCTCTTGCAGAACAAGATGGCTCACAATCGGAGGCAGCAGGGGCTACCCGAAGGGGCACAGTGCGACTACATAATCTCACCCACCCCCCCCGGAGGAGACGGTGCAGGCCATTCTTAGCAGGGCAATTGCTGAGCCCATGGCCAGTGGCGGGCCTATCCAAGATGGCGGTATCCTCATACTTAATCCTCCTTCTAATGTTGCGCTTCCCCCTCATCCCACTATCTTTTATAAGCTGCAGATGGTGTAAGCATACACCTGTTGCTTCCCCCCCTTCCATCACCACAACCTTACCCTTGTGCCTTTTTCTATTCAGATAGCCAAGAACTACCACCTGGCCAGGCACTGGTGGAGGAGCAGGAAGAAAGTGATCATGAAGACACAGTGTCACACGATTTCACAATCCCAGCCATCAGCTCAGTTACTGACACTCCATATACTTTAGAGGATAGGTTAGATGTGGGATCTGCACATTGTGAGACACATTGTGCATCGCCGTTCCCTTTGTCTCAAAATTGGGCTCGTGCAATTAGTCATCTAGGCTTGGTGCTCTGGAATTGCCTCCCTAAACTCCTTTGCTTCTCCACCTCCCCATTTTCCTTGAAGAGCCGCCTCAAAATCAACTTCTTTGACGAGATTTTAAGCATCCCTCTTAATATCTCCTTCTTTGGCTCGACATCTATTTTTGTTGATTACACCACTGCGAAGCTCCTTGAGGCGTTTTTCTATGTTAAAAGTGTTATATAAATGCAAGTTATTATTGTGTCCTTTGTCACCCAGGCGACAATGTTAGATATCACCAAATAATGTACTGCCTTAAAATAAAGGCTTCATGAGTGTGGCCTGGTATTCTGGCTTTCACCTGCATGATCCAGTGTTGATTGTCACACACAAGAGTCACATTTATAGAATTGAAGCCCTTATGGTTCAAGTAGGGGGCACTCCTATTGGCTGTGAAATGAAAAATTCCATGGGTGCCATTTATTAACTCCTGTACTTTTGGGAATTCTGCCATTTGGAAGAACTCTAAGGCGTGGGTCTGTTTCTCTCTGGTTTCCACGGGGAGATAGATGTAGTTGTTTGCTCTTGCAAACAAGGCATCTGTCACTTGCTTAATGCAGTGATGCACTGTTGACTGACTGTGTAGGGGGGGGTGGCGTGTGGTGGTCAGTCGGTTATGCCTCTGACTGCCCGTGAGCGGTTCGAATCGCTCCCACGCCCCTGAGGTTCTCGACACCGGACTTAGGTACAGGTAGCGATACAGAAAAGACTCGAGTAGACAGGTGGTTTGGATGTAAGCAGAACTCAGTGTTAAATCCGTGAATTTTGATGTATGGTGTCCTTCAATAAATCGACAGAGACTGCAGAGGAACAATCAACAGGTGTTTACTGGATGAAGGTTACTCTAAAACTAAAGTACAGATCCCTAATCAGGGTTTATATACAGGTGTGGTCACTGCCGGTACTACAGTATACAGGAGCTGTAAAAAGTAGTTCTCCCCTTAAAGGTACATACACTACAATTCCTCCCCTTTTAGATTAACAGTACCATAACATTCATTTAGTAATTAACACTTTTAACATGCAACATTAACTGCAAATAGTCCATTTATAAATTCAGTCTTTGGGGCGGCTTCCTGATCCTTTCTGAATAGCGCCTTTCCTGAGTGTCTTGCTCTTGGTGCGGAGGCAATTCTGGCCCCCTGTCGTCGGTTGGTTCATCAGCTTCCGATGCTACTGTTTCTGGGGTAGGTGCTACCTGTATGTCGGGTTCATCACCAGGTACGCAAGAACTGGGGTTGACTCGTTCCTGTGACTCTAGGATCTGGTTGACATGGCATCTCACAATGTTCTCCCCAACATCCACTGTGTACATTAGTGGCCCCTGCCATGTGCATATCGTTCCTGGTTGCCATTTCTCTGTTCGGTAGTCGCGGGCCAAGACTGGTTGCCCTACATTGAAGCTCCTTGTTGGCTTCTCATTGATGTGCTGGAATTGCTTACTCTCAACATCTCTTCATACGTTTGGTCTGAGCAAATCCAGACGAGATCTCAACCTTCGGTTAAAGAACACCATGGCTGGGGTCTGGTTGGTGACTGCATGTGTCGCATTTCTGTAGGCTAACAGGAAATTGTCCACCTTATGCTGCAGTGGAATGTCATCATCGCACATGGCCCTTACTGCTTTTTTAAAGGTTTGTACGAACCTCTCAGCCAATCCATTTGTGGCTGGATGATACGGGGCGGATGTGTAATGCCTTACCCCATTCCTTTTCATAAATCTTCGAAACTCTTCGGACACAACCTGTGGTCCGTTATCAGAGCAGATCTGCTCTGGCAAGCCGTTCCTGGCAAATATGGTCCGTAGGACTGCAATAGTTTTCTCCGTGGTGGTGGAGGACATTTTGATCACCTCAGGCCATTTCGAGTGCGCATCCACGGCTATTAAAAACATTGAGTCCATGAATGGACCAGCAAAATCAATATGCACCCATTGCCATGGAGATGAGGGCCACTCCCATGGGTGTAGAGGGGCATGTGGTGGTGCATTTTGGACCTTCTGGCATCCTGAGCAGCTCTTTGTCAGATCCTCGATTTGCTGATCGATTCCCGGCCACCACATATAAGCCCTAGCAAGGCTTTTCATTTTCCCCCCTCCCAGATGACCTTCGTGAAGCTCATTGAGCACTCTCTCCCTTAACTTGGGTGGAATTACCACTCGGGATCCACACATCAAGGTCCCCTGGCATACTGACAGCTGTTCTCTTCTGGATGAGAATGCTGGCAACAGTGAGTTGCCATGTGCTGGCCATCCCTTCACCGTCAAATCATATACCCGAGACAGTGTCGGGTCATTTCGGGTCTCCTTCTCTATACCAGCGTTAGTTACTGGTAAGCATTCAATTATAGTCGAATGAAATATTTCGACAGGATCCACTGCTGGTGCTTCCTCCGCAGTAGGCAGTGGCAGGTGTGATAGCCCATCAGCGTTTCCATGCTGTTTCGTGCCCTTATACTCGATATCATATTGGTGCGCCCCTAGAAAAAGGGACCATTTTTGTAGCCGTTGCGCAGCCATCACCGGAACGCCCTTCTTTGGGTTAAAGATGGAGACAAGTGGTTGGTGGTCAGTCAGCAAGGTGAACATCTGCCCGTGCAGATAGTGGTTGAACTTTTTCACTCCCCACACTAGGCTGAGGGCCTCCCTGTCAATCTGGGCGTAGTTACGCTCGGCTGAGGTTAGTGACCGAGACGCAAAGGCTACTGGCCTCTCTGAGCCGTCCGGGAATTTGTGCGACAGCACCGCTCCAATACCATAGGGTGATGCATCACACGCCAACCGAATTTGTAGTGCTGGGTTGAAATGAGCCAACACCTCTTTTGATGTGATCAATTCTTTGCACTTCTGGAAAGCTCGTTTACATTCGTCATTCCACTTCCATGGTACCCCTGTTTGCAGTAGTGTGTTCAGTGGGTGTAGTACTGTAGACAAATTCGGCAAGAACTTGTGGTAGTAGTTCACCAACCCGAGGAACGACCTCAGTTGTGACACATTTTCCTGTGCTGGAGCCTTGAAATAAAGCCTAGATTAGAAAGGCAAATCTATTCTTTATTTCAATTTATTAACTTTATGTCAGAATGGAGCGATATCTTCAACCAGAACGATTCAATGCTGACCCTAATTCTGCAGGAGTGGATGATAACTGGTATTGTACATTTAATTTTTTTTTGGGCGTGTTGGATCAAGAGTCTCTAAATAAGCTGAATATGCTGATCAACTACATTGCTCCGGATGTGTATAAGTATATTTTGGACTGTAAAACTTACGAAGTGGCTATTTCTACATTGGAAAAGATTTTTGTTAAACCAAAGAATGAGGTAGTTGCACGTCACCTTCTATCTGCCCGTAGGCAGCAGGTGGGAGAATCTTTGGATACTTATTTACAAGCACTTCAGTGCCTTAGTGTTAACTGTAATTATAAGGCCGTGACGGCTGAAGAATATAAGGAAGAATCGGTACGGGATGCTTTTATTAATGGATTACTGTCTAGATCAATTCGTCAGCGGTTGTTAGAAAATAAGACTTTGGATCTTAAGAGTGCTTTTGAGCAAGCTTCTACATTGGATGTGGCTCAGAGAAGTTCAGATTCTTATGCTCCTATTAATCGGCCTATGACTGTGGTTTCGGCAGTTCCGGATGAAAAGGAATTATGTGGACTTAATAGGAGTGGTTTACTAGATTCTGAAACAGTTTCTACTTCAGCGGCTGTTGCCTCTAGGATTCAGGAGTGTTATTTTTGTGGGAACGTCCGGCACCCTCGTCTGAAGTGTCCTGCTCGGGAGGCTGTGTGTAGTAAATGCGGCAAGAGAGGTCATTACGCACGTGTGTGTAAATCATCAGGTTCAATTACCTCCTCTGTGACTATTCAGCCTTTAGATAGGGCGTTTATTGCATCAATTTCTGCTGCATTTGCTCATGGCCTAAACAAAGCTATAGTTACGGCCCAAGTTAATGGGTTGGAAGTGAAGGCCCTTATAGATACGGGCAGTACCGAGAGTTTTATAAGTCTTCAGTTTGCAAAGGAGAAGCATTTGAAAATTTCGCCTGTTTCCTATCAGGTGTGTATGGCTCAGACGACTCTCACTTCACAAGTAGCTGGTTGTTGCCTTGTGAAATTGATTCTTCTAGGTAATACGTATACTGATATACGCCTATCTGTTTTGCCTAATCTCTGTGCGGATATTTTGATTGGTCATGATGTGCTTCAGTTACACGAGTCTCTCAGTCTTTCATTTGGAGGGACTAAGCCACCTTTATCTATTTGTGGATTAACCTCTTTATCCATTTCTCCATTATCACTTTTTTCCAATTTGATGCCGGATTGTAAGCCAATTGCTACCAAGTCAAGAAGGTATAGCAGTCAGGATAGAGAATTTATTAATTCTGAAGTTCAACGTCTCTTATTGGAAGGAATCATTGAACCTAGTTGTTCGCCTTGGCGGGCACAGGTAGTTGTCACGACTAACGAGAGACATAAGAAACGAATGGTGATAGACTATTCCCAAACTATTAATAGGTATACTCAATTAGATGCGTACCCTTTGCCTAAGATTCATAAAGAATATGGCACAAATGAAATGTCATATGGAGCAGTGAAGTGTTATCGCTGCGGCAGAACAACACACGACCATAAGGATTGTTGGTTCAAGGACCAAGTGTGCAGACAATGTGGAAAAGTAGGACACATAGCAAGTGTCTGCAGGTCGGGAAAGAAAACCAGCAGCAAGAAATCTCCACAGGAGAAGTACAAAAAGGTACATAAGGTGATGGACAGTAGTTCAGACGAACAGGAAAGTGATACAGACTCCGGAAGCAAGGAGCTGGGTTGTCTGAAACTACATAAGGTAACCAAAATGGAGAATAGATTTGCCTTTCTAATAAAGAATAATCACCACAAGCCTTGACTACTGCCTCAATCTTTTCAGGGGACTTATGTAATCCCTCTTCATCAATAACGTGGCCACAATACGAGATCTGCTTCTGGAAAAACTCGCATTTGTGGCGATTAGCTCGGAGCCCATAATCCTTCAATCTAGTGAGCACCTGCTCCAGGTTGGCGAGGTGATCACTGTCATTTTCGCCCGTGACCAGGATGTCATCCAAATAACACTGGGTCCCTGGAATCTATTGCAGGACTTGATCCATTGCCCTTTGCCAAATAGCCGGAGCCGATGCTAACCCGAACACCAGCCGGTTGTATTGGTAGAGACCTTTATGAGTGTTGATCGTGAAGTACTGTTTCGAGGCTTCTTTTACCTCCATTTGCAGGTACGCCTGCGCCAGATCAATCTTAGTGAAGCGTTTCCCTCCAGATAACGAGGCGAAAATATCTTCAATCCGCAGAAGCGGATATTGTACAGTGTGAAGGACTGGGTTCACTGTCACCTTAAAGTCCCCACAGATACGAACCTTCTTTGGTTCCCTAGGCATATTACTCAACGAGCTCTTCATTACAGGAACGATGGGTGCTGCCCACTCGCTCCAGTCCACTTTGGATAGTACTCCTGAACGTTGCAAACCTTCAAGCTCTGCTTCGACGGCTGGGCGGATCGCATAAGGTATCGGTCTGGCCGTAAAAAACTTTGGGCTTGCATTTTCCTCTATTTTGATCATTGCTGTTATGCCTTTTAGTGTTCCGAGTCCCTCCTGGGACAGTTCTTGTGCGTCAGTTAGCATTTTTGACAGTCGTCCAGGTGTGACGTCGTCATCCTTTTTGGCATCTACAGTCAGTGCTTGTATGGAATGCCAATCTAGCTGTATCTTCCGGATCCATTCACGCCCTAGTAGTGGTGGTCCTCCATCTGGCAATACATATAGGTCCATTTTTGGTGTTTCCTTGTCGTTGTATATCACGTTCACCCTTATTTTTCCTTTGGGGTAGACTTTTTGCCCCATGTATGTCTTCAAGACAATCTCTGTATCTCTCAAGTGTATATGTGAGAATAGCCGCTTGTAGTCCCTTCGGTTTATAACTGTTAGGACTGATCCTGTGTCCAATTCCATTTTCACTTGGACACCGCCTATCTTGAGCGTGACCCAGATAGTTTGGTGATCCTCCATTTTGATTACTTTATGTAGTTTCAGACAACCCAGCTCCTTGCTTCCGGAGTCTGTATCACTTTTCTGTTCATCTGAACTACTCTCCGTCACGTTATGTACCTTTTTGTACTTCTCCTGTGGAGATTTCTTGCTGCTGGTTTTCTTTCCCGACCTGCAGACACTTGCTATGTGTCCTACTTTTCCACATTGTCTGCACACTTGGTCCTTGAACCAACAATCCTTATGGTCGTGTGTTGTTCTGCCGCAGCGATAACACTTCACTGCTCCATATGACATTTCATTTGTGCCATATTCTTGCGGTCTCTGTTGTATCTCTGCAGCGCCCCGTGCGGCTGCTTCATGTGATACTGCCATGCTGAAAGCCTTGTCCAGCGTAAGATTCTTTTCTGATAGAAGCCGTTTCTGGGTTCCTTCACTTTGAAGCCCACACACAAACTTGTCCCTTAAAGTATCTGCTAGTCCCGTTCCAAACTGGCAGTGTATCGATATTTTGCACAGTTCCGTTAAATACTCAGCATTACTTTCGTCTTTATGCTGGTTCCTTTTGTGAAACTTAAATCTTTCTGCTATCAGCAACGGTGTGGGTTTTAAGTGGTCCTGTAGGATTGCCACTATGCTTTCAAAATCCTTTTCCACTGGCTTCTCTGGGGTTACTAGGTTTCGCAGTAAGACGTACGTTTTGCACCCATGGAATTCAACAATACCAGTGCTTTCCTGGCATCTGGCACTTCATTCGCCTTGCAGTGCACTTCTACGTGTTCTGTATATGTTGCCCAATCTTTGACTTCATTGTCGAACGCTGTGACACTGCCACTCTTCGGCATCCCTGGGTGTGGTTAGGCTGGCTAAAAATGGCGTCTCCCGCGCTCTCCCTTCTTCTCCACTGGCTCAGAATGGCGTCTCCCGTGCTTCCTTTCTTCCCCCGCGGATGCTGCTCAGGCCTTGAAACCCCCGGCCGTGCTCTGCGCGTTTTCCCCTCTCTCGTTGACGCCGCTCGGTCTTCAACCCCGGCTGCGCCCTGTGCGCTTTACCCTGTCTCTTACCCCGTCGACGCTGCTCGGCCTTTTTCTGTGCCATCTGTCGGCTCCAGCCGCCGCCGTCCGGGAAGGGTCTGCGCCGTACCTGCTGCCAGCCCGCTGCGCTGGATTGTCGCGACTGGGGAACCAAGCCCAGCTCTCCACAGCCTCCTCTGCGATGTTCAAGTCCTCTCCGGATGGTCGACGCCCACACTGGTGGAATCGGCCTTCTTCTACAGAGTTGCAGGTAGGTTCGAATCGACTTGTCGCCACTGTTAAATCCGTGAATTTTGATGTATGGTGTCCTTCAATAAATCGACAGAGACTGCAGAGGAACAATCAACAGGTGTTTACTGGATGAAGGTTACTCTAAAACCAAAGTACAGATCCCTACTCAGGGTTTATATACAGGTGTGGTCACTGCCGGTACTACAGTATACAGGAGCTGTAAAAAGTAGTTCTCCCCTTAAAGGTACATACACTACACTCAGGATTTTATTAAACAGGAAAAAGTTAATCCAGTCTTAAGAGAAATTACCAGTGTATAACATTACAGGCAAATGCAAATAACTATGCTTATACAGGGAATGGGGAACACACGGCACATCGAGGGAAAACAACTATCTTAATGATCCCCTTATCCTTATCCCACCCCCTATACCTAACTAGATTAAGCTATGAGGGGTCAGAACTTCATGCTCACCAATCAAAAGCTTTGTTAGACTCAAAACAATGGTTGGGTTCGGGGTTCGCTCTTGGTGCTCCCTGGAGCCTGCCGTCATCACATGGTCTCTTGGCGCTGTAAGGGCGATGTCCAGGTTTGAGTACCCCAAAGTTAAAGTCTCTGTTTGGTTACTTTACCTTGCAGGGGTGATTCTTTGTCGCCAGTCGCCAGTTTGAGGTGGTGTACAGATATTTGAAGGTCGGCCGAGGCTGAAGGCCCGATAATTCGAAGCCTCTCCTCAGTTCATCTCCTCAGTTGGTCTTCTTCAGCCGGTCTTCCTCAGGTGGCCTTCCCTCCGGTGGTCTTCCCTCCTCCCCTCGTCATGTCCCGCCTCGCCTGGCCTGAATTGCCCGTGTCCGCCCGACCCGGGGCGATTCCAGAGGGAGTGGGAAAAGGGCACGGGCAAGGGCCAGGGGGTAAGCACGGGATGGGGAAAGAGCGGCAGCCGCGAGGGCGAGGGGCCGAAGAGCAGAGAGAGCAGCACCAGCACACAGAGAGAGAGTGATTACTGAAAATGTTCCACCAGGGTGGATTCACAATATCCAATATCTTCGTCCCTGTCTCTACTGTTTTCTGTGCGAGTGCATAAATTTTTTTCTGCGAAACTATAACGGCTTTGAGTATTTTGGCCAGATGTTCAGGGAGAGGGGGAATTTCGTAGCCAAAGTGCGCTATGTACTTTTGCAAATCTGTAAAATTCTCCTTCACAGTGAGGTGAACAGTGGAGGGCTCAGAAATGGGGACAATTTGCTCCTGGGCCACTTGAACTTCTGCCTTGGGTTTAAAACAGAAACTGCTGTCACTTACCTGACACCAACAATGCTGTCCATGCTGGTAGTGGGATGCGCCGGTGATGACGCAATATGTCCCACCTCCTATATATGCTACCTGCGGGGGAACATGGCCTTGTGCCATTGCCTCCATGGTACAATTTACAGGCTTCATGTCAGCAGCTCTGAACCCACACTGCGGTTTTGAAAAGGCATTCAAGTGCTGGGGACACAGGATTATGTGTGCTCCCCGGCTCCGGCACCCTGAGAGGTCAGTACCTGTCATGGCGTGCTTCCACTTAATGATGTAAGGCGGGACCGCTGTGAAACGAATGTGTGCACCCCCTTGAATGACTCCAACATTCTCCACCCTGTATACTGGTGCGGGTCAGGCTGTCCTACCCATGGCCGGCATCCTAACTACTACTCCCATGATTGTGTGGTTGGACCGCCCACAATCCACGGGGACTGGATGGGCTTCGGAGGCTAGCTGGAGTTGGCACGGGCTCAATGCATTCTCAAAAGGGTGGAGGGCTGCGCGCTGCTTGTTGCTAATCCAGGAGGGGACCAAACCATGTTTTAAATCCTCCAGATTATTGCGGCCCTCGCCCAGTAACCATGCCCCGTATAGCACGCACACCTCATTCTGCGCAGACTGGTCAGAAGCATTTCTGTCCTCCTGTGTGAGAGCATTTACCGTCTTTGCGTGCTTTTCCAACTTGGCTATGATCTCTTTTAAATGGACCGTCATGGCATGGTCCTCATGCAACTCCGAGCCCACTACCTTGTTCTCATCCAGTAATATCCCTTTCAACTGTGTTTTTAAACTGTTTATCTGGGTCTGCAGCTCTATGTCATCCAAGCTGTTGATGACAGAGGACCCAGTATTAAACGCAGTAAAAACATAATTCCATACTCCCCTTCTTTGTCTCCCTGCATTACTCAAAAATTCTCGGTGTGTGGTGTAGAGTTCAGTCTTGTTCACGTGGGCAAAATCGAACTTGTAAAACTTCTTGAACATGTCCTTTAATAGGGCCTGGTATAACTGCTCTGTTTCTTTGGGGCACCACTCCAGTAAATGTACCTCCGTGAGATTTAAAATCACGGAGGCTACCGCGTAGTGTACCCCCTGGTACAGCATCTGATCAATCAATCAATCAATCAACTTTATTGTCATTGTTAGTGCACAAGTGCAGTACAATGAAATGTAGGCTGGGGACTAATGCCAACCCATTCCCTGGTCCCTTGGTGGTGGTGGGGCAATCTTTCCTGGATAACCTCGCCGCCTGCGCTGTGGGCGGGGCACAAGTTCAGTGGCGTTGACTGGATCGGGGTGTAAGGGACCGCACACACCTTCAGGCTGGTATCCCACTTCATCCCCTCCCCGGTGTCGTGCCACTGCCGGTGGAAAACAATGGATATTGTGATAAATCCATGTAGTGGAAGAAGAACTCGAAGAGGCGATATCGTAGAATTAGCACGAGTACTTTATTAACAAACAGAGTAACAAACATCATGCCTGCATCCTGGCATTTCACTCTTTGCTGACCTTGACAGGAAGCAAACCTCTGACCTTAGCAGGAAGCAAACCTCTGACCTTAGCAACAGCATTGGCTACAGCACCACCTGGTGGATAACCTTAATCATAACATCCCAGATTACTATATCCCTCCCCCCTTAAGATTTCAGTATGAATTTCTTAACAAACAACCATTCCTGAGGGTCACATAAGGAGTCTCCATTCATCATGTTCCATACTTGACTAATCTAACAGTTCAGTATCAATCTCTCTGGTGGCTTGCGAGTCCTTTGTGAATGTCTAACAGTAAAGTCCCTGCTTGTTTGTGGTGAAGCCACCAGCTGCTCCTGAGCAGTGCTCAGAGTATCTGACTCTGCAACGATGGTTTCCTCTTGACGAATAGGTTCCTGTGGAGTTGTCTCTGTCCCTGGTGGTGGCACCACAGATGCACTTGGATAACTGGGGGCAACCCTGTCTTCAGTCATTGCATCTGGAACCTTCATTTCAATTTCCCCTTGTCTGGGAAGTATCTGATCTACATGTCTGCGTACTACCCTACCATCTCCCAACATGACCTTTTATGATACTGGACCTGTCATTGAGTCTATGAAGCCAGGAATCCACTTTGGTCCATAACTGAAATTCCTGGTAAGGACCGCATCTCCTCCAAAACTTCGGCTCTTTGTTCTTTTGTCATGGTTCACTTTTTGTTTGTTTTGTCTGTTTTCCATTTTCCTTCTTAGGCCTGGGTGGACAAGGTCAAGAGTGGAGCGTAGTCTATGACCTAATAACATCTCAGCAGGAGAGAGTCCTGTGGTGGATTGAGGTGTTATTCTGTAGCTGAACAGAACCCATGACATTTTGGCTGCTAAACTCCCTTCTGCACTTTTTTTTATCATCTCCTTAAATGTTTGTATGGCTCTCTCCACAAGTCCATTCGAGGACAGATGATATGGAACCGAGGTCACCTGCACTATGCTATTTTTTCTCAAGAACTCTTTTGTCTCTGTACTCACAAAACAAGTGGCATTGTCACTCACCACGATCTCGAGTAGCTCTTGATTACTGAAGCTCTGACGCAGGCAGTCTATAGTAGTAGTGGCGGAAGCAGAATTTACAGGATAAACATCCATCCATTTGGAATGTGCATCAATGATTATGAGGAACATCTTCCCCATGAATGGACCCGCATAATCTAAGTGCAATCTTCCCCATGGTTTATCCGGCCAATCCCAGGGGTGGAGAGGAGCCGCTGCTGGTGCCTTCCGGTGTTCCTGACAAGTGCTGCATGTCTTGACTAGATTTTCTATCTCCTCATCTAGCTTTGGCCACCACAAGTAACTCCTAGCCAAGGCTTTCATACGCGAGACCCCAGGATGACACTGATATAGTTGCTCTATGATAGACTGTCGTGCTGGCTGTGGAATAATCACTCATGCTCCCCACAACACGCAACCATCCTGCACTCTCAGCTCTGTTTTCCTGACACTGTAGGGTGTGAAGTCAGCCCCTTCCGGATGCTGTGGCCATCCCCTCACCACATATCCTCGAACTCTAGACAGTACTGGATCTTTACCTGTCCATGTTCTTACTTGCTCTGCTGTCACAAGTGCCATGTCAGTGTCGTCCAACATCAAAACTCTGTCCTCTGGAGCTGCAAGGATAGGTGTGCCTGGCAGTGGAAGATGGTTCAAGGCATTTGCATTCCCATGGTACTTGCCCGCCTTGTAGACGATGACATACTCTTATGCCCTCAACGTCACTGCCCACCTCTGGATCCGGGGTGACACCATCTGTGGACCTGCTTTCATTTCATTGAAAAGAGAGAGAAGAGGTTTATGATCGGTGCATATGGTGAACTTCCTGCCATATATGTACTTGTGGAACCTCTGTAACCCAAACATTACTGCTAACCCCTCTTTGTCTAACTGGGAATAGTTTTTTTCCGCTGGTGTTAGAGTTCGGGACATAAACCCAATTGGTCTTTCAGTTCCATCTTCCATGCAGTGTGAAAGAACTGCCCCCACCCTGTAAGGTGAAGCGTCACAAGAGAGAATGATGTCTTTCTCTGCATTGTAGTGAACCAGCACATCCGACGACAACATCAGTTTCTTGGACTGTTCAAATTAAACCCCCTGCTCCTCTCCCCACTGCCACTGTGTCTCCTTGCGCAGTAGTTTGTGAAGAGGTGCTAACACAGTTGACAAGTTTGGTAAAAACCTGTTATAATAGTTCAGCAGTCCCAGGTAAGCTTTTAACTCAGCCACATTTGTAGGAGCAGGGGCGTCCTGCAGTGCTTGTACCTTCTCCTTGAGTGGATGGAGCCTGGTGGCATCCACTCTGTGTCCCAGGAACACTGCCTCATTCCCCAGGAAAGTGCACTTACTCCTCTTGAGCCAGAACCCTGCCCTCTCCAATCTCTGTAGTACCTCTCTCAGAGTTCTCAGAAGCTCCTGGTCGGTTCTTCCCATCACCAGAATGTCACCCAGATAGATGGAAACATGTGGAATCCCTTGCAGTACACCTTCGATTGTCCTCTGGAAGATAGCTGGACTAGATGAGACACCAAACGGTAAGCGGTTATATGTAAACAAGCCCTTGTGCGTATTTATGGTGACATACTTCTTTGATTCGTCATCCAGTGTAATCTGCAAGTAGGCATGACTCATATCCAACTTTGTGAATTTCTTTCCTCCAGCCAGGTTTGCAAAGAGACCCTCTGTTTTGGGAATCGGATACTGCTCTAGTTTGGACACCCGATTGACTGTCAATTTATAGTCTCCACAGAATCTTACCGAATTGTCCGGTTTTAAAACAGGTACAATGGGAGCTGCCCATTCCGAACATTTCACTGGCTCCAGTATGTTCTCTCTCAATAGACGGTCAAGCTCAGCCTCTACCTTTGCCTTCATGGCATAAGGCACAGGTCGTTGTTTAAAAAACCTTGGCGGTGCCTCCTTGTCTACATAAATCTTAGCTGGGGGACCATTAAATGTGCCAAGTTCCTCCTTGAACACATTCTCATGTTCACTCAACACTTCTTGCAAAGTCAACTGTTTGCCCGCATCTATTTGAAGTACTGCTCCCCAGTCTAATTTAAGTTCTTTTATCCAGCCCCGACCTAACAGGTTTGGTCCGGTACCCGATACTATAACTACAGGTAGCTGTTCCACTGTGTTGCACAGTTACATTAGCTGTACCTAATGTCGCTACTCGTTCACCTGTATATGTTTTAAGATGCAGGGAGCAAGGCTTTAAATCTGGAACTTGTGCACGGTTCCACAATTTTGAGTAATCTGCCTTGTTCATTATGGTCACGCCGCACCCTGTATCCACTTCAAAGTTCACCTTAGAGTCATTTACTGTCAGTTGCAATGTGATAGGAGCCACTTTTGGAATGTTCTCTAACATGCTATACATTATGAACATGTCCTCTTCTTCCTCAGCTTCCCCGCTGATGTGATGTGCTCCATGTTTTTTCACTTCTCTCCCTTGGTTTTGCTGTCCTCCCCCTTTTGGTTTGGATTCCTCCACAGGTGATTTCGCCCTGCAAGCTCATTTTATGTGCCCTTGTTTCCCACACTTGTAGCACTTTTCCTCCAGAAACCGGCATTCACTCACCAGGTGATCGCCCTTGCATCTATAACATGCCTTCACATGCTCACGTTGTGGTTTCTGAAGCATGTTCAACTTGTGCACAACAACCTGACCTGCAACTTGCGTAGCATTAGCCCTGTCTGAACCTTGTATTTCTTTTACATCTCAGTTCTCTGTCTCTATGGCTTGAGCAAGTTCCAATGCTTTTTCATAAGTAAGCCCAGTCTCGGATAATAATCTACGCTGCATTCGGTCATCCATAATTCCGCAAACTAGCCTATCTCACAGCATTTCCTTCAGGTTGTTCCCATAATTGCAATCTTGTGCTAATTTACGCAACACCGCTACATAGTCCATTATGCTCTCTTCCTCTTTCCTGTTCCTTGAATTAAACTTGAACCACTGTACAATCTCACTAGGCTTAGGGTTGAAATGTTCTTTTAGCAAAGCCACTAATTCAACAAATGATTTGTCTCCAGGCTTTTCAGGACTGAGCAGATTCTTCATCAAACTGTAGGTTTGGCTTCCCACTGAACTAAGCAGAATGGTTTTTCTTTTTCCAGCATCATTTATTTCATTTGCTTCAAAAAAATAACCCAACACTTCACAGTATTCCTCCCAGGTTTGTGCTTGACTATCAAAAGCGGAAACCGTTCCTACCATGGCAGCCATGCTCTCTTCCAGCTGGTAGCTAACCGTAGCTCGTAATTTTGTTGTTTAAACATCCTGGCAGACTTTACTTCTTTATTCAGGGTCCTTTAGTTACCTCGTCGCCAAATGTGATAAATCCATGTAGTGGAACAAGAACTCGAAGAGGCGATATCGTAGAATTAGCACGAGTACTTTATTAACAAACAGAGTAACAAACGTCATGCCTGCATGCTGGCATTTCACTTTTTGCTGACCTTGACAGGAAGCAAACCTCTGACCTTAGCAGGAAGCAAACCTCTGACCTTAGCAGCCATATTGGCTACAGCACCACCTGGTGGATAACCTTAATCATAACATCCCAGATTACTATAGATATGCCTGCGGGGCAGACCGTCTCTGACCCCTACATACAGATGTAAATCCCTTGATCCGGTTCCCACTGTTAGATCCATGATTCTGAGAGTATGCTGTTTTTCAATAACCACACGGATGCTGTAACTTAACAATAAACAGGTATTTACTGGAGGAGGGTAGTCTCAAGACTGGGGGTACAGAGGCATGCACAGGGCTTATATACAGGTGTGGTCACTGCCGGTACTACAGTATACAGGAGCTGTAAAAGTAGTTCAGTCTTAAAGGCACATACACTACAATTCCTCCCCTTTTAGATTAGTAGTACCCCTAATATTCAAATAACAATTAACACTTTAACATGTACATTAAACAACAATAGTCCATTTATAGATTCAGTCTTTGGGCGGCTTCCTGACCCTTTTGGGATAGCGCCTTTCCTGAGGTTCTTGTTCTTGGTGCAGAGGCGATTCTGACCCCTTTTCATCAGGTAGTTCATCGGGTTCCACTGCTACTGGTTCTGAGGTAGATGCTACCGGTATGTCGGGTTCATCCCCAGGTACTCGAGACATGGGGTTGACGCGTTCCTGTGAGGCTAAGATCTAATCGACGTGGCGTCTCACAATGTTCTCCCCGACATCCACTGTGTACATTAATGGCCCCTGCCTTGTGCATATCGTTCCGGGTTGCCATTTCTCTGTTCGATAGTCACGGGCCAAGACTGGCTGTCCTACATTGAAGCTCCTTGTCGGCTTCTCATTGATGTGCTGGAATTGTTTGTCCTCAACATTTCTTCGCACATTTGGTCTGAGCAAGTCCAGACGAGATCTCAACCTTCGGTTAAAGAACATCATGGCCGGGGTCTGGTTGGTAACTGCATGTGTCGAGTTTCGGTAGGCTAATAAGAAATTGTCCAGCTTATGCTGTAGTGGAATTTCATCGTCGCACATGGCCTTTATCGCCTTCTTAAAGGTTTGTACGAACCTCTCAGCCAATCCATTTGTGGCTGGATGATACGGGACGGATGTGTAATGCCTTACCCCATTCCTTCTCATTAATTTTTGAAACTCTTCGGATACAAACTGTGGTCCATTATCAGAGCAAATCTATTCTGACAACCCGTTTCTGGCAAATATGGTCCGTAGGACTGCAATCGTTTTCTCTGTAGTGGTTGAGGACATTTTTATCACCTCAGGCCACTTCGAATGAGCATCCACTGCTATTAAGAACATTGAGTCCATGAATGGACCAGCGAAATCAATATGCACCGGTTGCCATGGAGAGGAGGGCCACTCCCATGGGTGTAGAGGGGCATGTGGTGGTGCATTTTGGACCTTCTGGCATCCTAAGCAGCTCTTAGTTAGTTCTTCAATTTGTTGATCGATTCCCAGCCATCACACATAAGCCCTAGCAAGGCTTTTCATTTTCACTCCCCCCCAGATGACCTTCATGTAGCTCATTTAGCACTCTCTCCCTTAACTTGGGTGGAATCACCACTCTGGATCCACACATCACTGTCCCCTGGCATACTGACAGCTGTTCTCTTCTGGATGAGAATGCTGGCAACAGTGAGTCACCATGCGTTGGCCATCCCCTCACCGTCAAATCATATACCTGAGACAGCGTCGGATCATTGCGGGTCTCCTTCTCTATATCCGCGTTCGTTACTGGCAATCGTTCAATTATTGACGAATAAAATATCTCGATAGGGTCCACTGCTGGTTCTTCCTCCACAGTAGGCAGTGGCAGGCGCGATAGCCCATCAGCGTTCCCATGCTGTTTCGTGCCTTTATATTCTATTTCATATTGATTCGCCCCTAGAAACAGGGACCATCTTTGTAACCGTTGTGCAGTCATCACTGGAACGCCCTTCTTAGGATTAAAGATGGAGACAAGTGGTTGGTGGTCAGTCAGCAAGGTGAACTTAGAGTCATAGAGTCATAGAGTTATACAGCACGGATAGAGGCCCTTCGGCCCATCGTGTCCGCGCCGGCCATCAAGCCCTGTCTAATCTAATCCCATATTCCAGCATTTGGTCCGTAGCCTTGTATGCTATGGCATTTCAAGTGCTCATCCAAATGCTTCTTAAATGTTGTGAGGGTTCCTGCCTCCACAACCCTTTCAGGCAGTGAGTTCCAGACTCCAACCACCCTCTGGGTGAAAAAGTTCTTTCTCAAATCCCCTCTAAACCTCCCGCCCTTTACCTTGAATCTATGCCCCCTAGTTATTGACCCTTCTACTAAGGGAAAAAGCTCCTCAGCATCCATCCTATCTATGCCCCTCATAATTTTGTACACCTCAATCATGTCCCCCCTCAGCCTCCTCTGCTCCAAGGAAAACAAACCCAATCTGCCCAGTCTCTCTTCATAGCTGAAGCGCTCCAGCCCTGGTAACACCCTGGTGAACCTCCTCTGCACCCTCTCCAACGCGATCACATCCTTCCTGTAGTGTGGTGACCAGAACTGCACACAGTATTCCAGCTGTGGCCTAACCAGTGTTTTATACAGCTCCATCATAACCTCCTTGCTCTTATATTCAATGCCTCGGCTAATGAAGGCAAGTATCCCATATGCCTTTTTTACCACCTTATCCACCTGTTCCGCCGCCTTCAGGGATCTGTGTACTTGCACACCCAGATCTCTCTGACCCTCCGTCTTGCCTAGGGTCTTACCATTCATTGTGTATTCCCTTGCCTTGTTAGTCCCCCCAAAGTGCATCACCTCGCACTTTTCCGGGTTAAATTCCATTTGCCACTGTTCCGCCCATCTGACCAACCCATCTATATCGTCCTGCAGACTGAGGCTACCCTCCTCGCTATTTACCACCCTACCAATTTTTGTATCATCCGCGAACTTACTGATCATACCTTTTACATTCATATCCAAGTCATTAATGTAGACCACAAACAGCAAGGGACCCAGCACCGATCCCTGTGGTACCCCACTGGCCACAGGCTTCCAGTCACAAAAACAACCTTCGACCATTACCCTCTGCCTTCTGCCACTAAGCCAGTTTTGTATCCAATGTGCCAAGGCACCCTGGATTCCATGGGCTCTTACCTTCTTGACCAGTCTCCTGTGCGGGACTTTATCGAAGGCCTTACTGAAATCCATGTATACCACATCCACTGCGTTACCCTCATCCACACACCTAGTCACCCCCTCAAATTAGTCAGACATGATCTTCCCTTGACAAAGCCATGTTGACTATCCCTGATTAATCCTTGCCTCTCCAAGTGGAGACAAATTTTGTCCCTCAGAATTTTTTCCAATAATTTTCCTACCACTGATGTTAGGCTCACTGGCCTGTAGTTCCCCGGTTTTTCCCTACTTCCCTTCTTGAATAATGGTACTACATTAGCGGTTCTCCAGTCCTCTGGCACATCCCCTGTGGCCAGAGAGGTCCTGAATATATGTGTTAGAGCCCCCGCAATCTCTTCCTTTGCCTCACACAGCAGCCTGGGATACATTTCATCCGGGCCTGGGGATTTATGCATTTTTAGGCCAGCTAAAACCGCCAATACCTCCTCCCTCTCGATGTTAATATGTTCGAGCATATCACAGTCCCCCCGCCCTATTTCTATGTCTACATCGTCCTTCTCCATAGTGAAAACAGATGCAAAAAATTCATTTAGAACCCCTCCTACATCTTCCGGCTCCACACACAGATTGCCACTTTTGTCCCTAATGGGCCCTATTTTTTCCCTAGTTATCCTCTTACCCTTAATATACTTATAAAACCTCTTAGGATTTTCCTTTATTTTGCTCGCCACTGTTATTTCATGGCCCCTCCTTGATCTCCTAATTTCTTTTTTAAGTATCCCCCTGCACTTTTTGTACTCCTCTAGGGCTTCGTCCGTGATATACCTATCAATTCATCCAATGAAAAGCGACGAGTTAAGAAAGTAACTATAGGTTTTTATTGGCTAAATAACAGAGCCCACCCTCGTGGGTGATCGGATCCAACAAGGAGGAATACCAGCCAGTCGACCACCTTTATACCTGGGCAGGTAGGTGGAGCCATGGGCGGAGTCAGCAGTGGTCAGCCCAGGTATAACAGCATGACAAGAGGCGACCTCGTATAGTGATACAACAGTGTGAACAGTGATAACCATAGAGTAACGATATAACAGTGATAACTATAGTGTAACGATAGTGAACGACAAAAGTGGTTTACCACATTCACCCCTTGTTTAGATTTGAGTCCGGCGGGGTGATGTGTACTACCAGTTCTGGTATGTCAGTCTGTCCGGAGGCCTCGTAAGCCTTTCCGATCGTCGCAGCGGCGGTGTTGCATTCTCCGGTGGTGATGCTGGTGTCTGCGTGGTCGGCGAGGGCTCGTGGGGTTCCGGCATGCCGTCTACCTGAGCTGGAATCGGGGGGGGGTGGGGGGGGTGAAGGTGGTGTCTCGGGAATGTCCGAGGGTGCGAGGTCTCGCAAGGAGACTGTGTCCTCCCGCCCGTCTGGGTATGCCACATAGGCGTACTGAGGGTTGGCGTGCAGGAGGTTCACCCTCTCGACCAGGGGGTCCGTTTTATGGGTCCTCACGTGCTTTCGCAGCAGGACGGGCCCCGGAGAGGTCAGCCAGGTTGGTAGTGTGGTTCCTGTAGCCGACTTCCTGGGGAAAACAAACATTCGTTCATGGGGGGTGGCGTTAATGGCGGTGCAAAGTAGTGACCGGATGGAATGCAGCACTGCCGGGAGGACTTCCTGCCAGCAGGAGGTTGGGAGGCCCTTAGACTTTAAGGCTAAGAGGACGGCCTTCCATACAGTCGCGTTCTCTCTTTCCACCTGGCCGTTCCCTCGAGGGTTGTAGCTGGTGGTCCTGCTTGCAGCAATACCTCTTGCTAGTAGGAACTGGCGGAGTTCCTCGCTCATGAAGGAGGAGCCCCGGTCACTATGTATATAGTTTGGGAACCCGAACAAGGCGAAGAGGTCGTTCAGGCATTTAATGACCGTGGTACTGGTCATGTCTGGGCAGGGGAAGGCGAAGGGGAAACGGGAGTACTCATCAACAATGTTGAGGAAGTACACATTACGGTCAGAGGACGGGAGGGGCCCCTTAAAATCGATGCTCAAGCGCTCGAAGGGGCGGGTGGCCTTGATCAGGCTTGCTCTGTCCGGCCTAAAGAAATGCGGTTTGCACTCGGCACAGGTCTGGCAGTTCCTGGTCATGGTCCTGACCTCCTCGATGGAGTAGGGCAGGTTACGGGCCTTAATGAAGTGGTAAAGTCTGGTGACTCCGGGGTGGCAGAGGTCGTTGTGGAGGGTCTGAAGTCTATCAATTTGCGCATTGGCGCATGTAATTCGTGATAGAGCATCAGGGGGTTCGTTCAGCTTACCTGGCCGGTACAAGATATCATAATCATAGGTGAAGAGTTCGATTCTCCACCTCAAGATCTTGTCGTTCTTGATTTTACCCCTCAGCTTGTTATTAAACATAAAAGCGACCGAACGCTGGTCGGTGAGGAGGGTAAATCGTTTGCCTGCCAGGTAGTGCCTCCAGCGTCGTACAGCCTCCACAATCGCCTGGGCCTCCTTCTCGACCGACGAGTGTCGGATCTCAGGGCCCTGTCGGGTCCTTGAGAAGAAGGCCACCGGTCTCCCCTCCTGGTTAAGGGTAGTGGCTAGGGCGAAGTCGGATGCATCGCTCTCCACTTGGAAGGGGATGGACTCATCCACCGCGTGCATTGTGGCCTTAGCAATGTCTCCCTTAATGAGGGAGAAGGCAGCGCACACTTCCTCCGTAAGGGGGAAGGATGTGGACTTCATGAGGGGTCTGGCTTTGTCCGCATAATTGGGCACCCATTGGGCATAGTAGGCGAAGAGCCCCAGGGTTCTCTTCAGCGCCTTTGGGCAGTGGGGGAGGGGTAACTCCATGAGGGGGCGCATTCTTTCGGGGTCGGGGCCGATGAGTCCATCCTCTACTACGCAGCCGAGGATGGCAAGGCGTGAGGTGTTAAACACACATTTCTCCTTATTGTAGGTGAGGTTCAGCCGTTGGGCCGTACGGAGGAATCTCTCCAGATTAACATCATGGTCCTGCCGGTCGCGGCCGCAGATGGTGACGTTATCTAGATAGGGGAACGTGGCGTGCAGCCCATTCTGGTCAACCATCCGGTCCATCTCCCTTTGGAAGACCGAAACCCCGTTGGTGACGCTGAAGGGAACCCTAAGGAAGTGGTAGAGGCGGCCATTCGCCTCGAAGGCGGTATACTGGCGGTCCTCAGGGCGGATAGGGAGTTGGTGGTAGGCCGACTTAAGGTCGATGGTAGAGAATACTCGGTATTGTGCAATCTGATTGACCATATCAGATATGCGGGGAAGGGGGTATGCGTCCAGCTGGGTGTACCGGTTTATGGTCTGGCTGTAGTCGATGACCAGGCGGTTTTTATTGCCGGTCTTAACGACCACGACCTGGGCACGCCAGGGGCTGCTGCTCCCCTCGATGATGCCCTCTTTCAGGAGACGCTGCACCTCAGAGCTAATGAAGGCTCTGTCCCCGGCGCTGTACCGCCTGCTCTTGGTAGCGACGGGTTTGCAGTCGGGGGTGAGGTTAGCGAACAGGGAAGGTGGCGGGACCTTGAGGGTGGATAGGCCGCAGGTGTTACGCGGTGGGCGGTTTAAAGGCTGCTGGTTGTCGACTGTGAGTGGGGGGAGGGGTCCGCCTAATGCTAGAGTGACGCTTTGGAGGTGGGATTGGAAGTCCAGCCCTAGTAGGACGGCAGCGCAGAGCTGGGGGAGGACGAGGAGTTTAACATTTTTATACTCCGTGCCCTTAACCGACAGGGTCACGACACAGTAGCCGCTGATGTCTGTGGCGTGGGACCTCGATGCCATCGAGATCCGGTTGCGTGTTGGCCGGACAGTGAGGGAGTAGTGGCTCACCGTGTCTGGGTGGATGAAACTCTCCGTGCTTCCGCTGTCGAACAGGCAGGTCATGGCGCGGCCGTTTACTTTGATGTCCATCATGGACTTGGACAGGTGGTGCGGGCGGGCTTGGTCCAGTGTGACGGAGGCTAGTGTGTTGCTCAGCGAGCTGCCGTTGTCTGCGGGTGAGGCGGTGGTCGAGTCCGGAGGCGAGGTGGCGGTCGAGCGTGGAGGGTAAAATGGCGGCGCCCACGAGGTTGGACAAAATGGCGGAGAAGATGGCTGCCCCCACAACTCACATGAGGCACTGCTGGTGTCGGTTGCCTGGATCAAAGATGGCCGCCCCCATGACTCACACGTGGGGATGCTGGCATCTGTGGCCTTGATGGAAGATGGCCGCCCCCACAACTCGCATGAGGCACTGCTGGCCTCTGTTGATCTCTGTTGGCCTCTGCAGGCCTTAGCAAAGTGGCCTTTCTTCAGACAGCTTGAGCACGTCGCATTTCTCGCTGGGCAGCGCGCCCTAGGATGTTTCGCCTGGCCGCAGAAGAAGCAGCCGGCGGCCCGATCGCGGGGGTCCGAAGTCGCAGCCGGTACCGGGGGTGGCGGTCCCGATCGGGTCCGGGACGCCGATGCAGAGGTAGGTCCCAGGGGCGGCGCTGCGAGGGGTATCGCGGTCGGGGTCGGTCCCGAGTCCCAGGGTCGCAAATTACTGTACCTGGAGTACGCCTCGAGGTCCCGATGGGCCACTTCTAGGGAGCGAGCGAGGGCTGCAGCTGTGTTCAGGTCAAGGTCCTTTGCTTCAAGAAGTCTTTGCCGTGCGTAGTCGGACCGCAGGCCTTTCACGAAGGCATCGCGGACATTTTCTTCAGTATTTTCTGCCGCTGATACCGCTTTAAAGTCACAGTCCCTGCCGAGTGCTTGTAGCGCCCGTATAAATTCATGTACCGACTCTCCTGGCTGTTGCGGGCGGGATCTTAGGAGGTGTCTGGCATACATGGAGTTTACCGGGCTCCGGTACTGTTGTTTCAGCAGGTTGATGGCGGCTTCGTATGTTTTAAGGTCCCGGATGAGTGCGAATACTTTAGGGCTCACTTGGGCGGTCAGAACTCTTAGCATGGATTTCTGAGGCACGCCGGATTCTCCCAGGTAGGATTCGAAACAGCTCAGCCAGTGTTCGAAGTCGAGGGCTGAGTTTGCTGCCTGTGGGTTTAGATCCAGGTACGGTGGTTGGAGGGCTCGCAGCCAGGCTGGCTGCTGTGGCTGTTGTAGCTGGGCGTCTGGCTGGTCGCTTGGCTGGTCGTTTGACTGGTCGTTTGACTGCTCAAGTGTCGACATTTTAAAATTTAGCCAATAAAATTGATATACCTATCAATTCATCCAATGAAAAGCGACGAGTTAAGAAAGTAACTATAGGTTTTTATTGGCTAAATAACAGAGCCCACCCTCGTGGGTGATCGGATCCAACAAGGAGGAATACCAGCCAGTCGACCACCTTTATACCTGGGCAGGTAGGTGGAGCCATGGGCGGAGTCAGCAGTGGTCAGCCCAGGTATAACAGCGTGACAAGAGGCGACCTCGTATAGTGATACAACAGTGTGAACAGTGATAACCATAGAGTAACGATATAACAGTGATAACTATAGTGTAACGATAGTGAACGACAAAAGTGGTTTACCACAGTCCGTCTTTAGCCTTTTGTATCTGCCAAAAGCCCTCCTTTTTTTCCTAATCCACTCTCGTATACCCCCTGACATCCAAGGTTCCCTGTGGTTTTTGGAACCACCCTTGACCTTTACGGGAACATGTTGCCATTGTATGATCTCAATCTCCCTTCTGAAAGCCTCCCATTGCTCCGATGCGGATTTTCCTACAAGTAGCTGATCCCAGTCCATTTTGGCCAGATCCTGCCTTATCCTATTAAAATCGGCCTTCCCCCAATTTAGAACCTTTATTTCCGGCCCATCCCTGTCCTTTTCCATGACCACCTTAAATCTCACCATATTATGGTCACTGTCACCAAAGTGCTCACCTACTAGCACTTTTTCCACTTGGCCGGCCACATTCCCTAGAATTAGGTCCAGTACCGCCCCCTCTCTTGTAGGACTTTCTACATGCTGGCTCAAAAAGCTCTCCTGGATGCACTTTAAGAATTCTACACCCTCTGAGCCTTTCACACTCTGACTATCCCAGTTAATATTGGGGAAGTTGAAATCCCCCATTATTATTACCCTATTATTTGCACATTTCTCTGAGATTTGCCTACATATCTGTTCCTCTATCTCCCCCTGACTGTTTGGAGGCCTATAGTACACTCCCAGCAAAGTGCTTGCCCCCTTTTTGTTTTTAAGCTCCACCCATATGGCCTCATTAGAGGAACCTGCTAATGTATCATCCCTCCTTACTGCAGTAATTGACTCCTTAATTAATATTGCGACACCCCCTCCTATTATACCTCCCCCTCTGTCTCGCCTGAAGATTCTGTACCTCGGAATATTGAGCTGCCAGTCTTGCCCCTCCCTCAACCATGTCTCCGTGATAGCAACAATATCATACTCCCATGTGTTTATCAACACCTTCAGTTCATCCACCTTATTTGCAAGACTCCTTGCATTAAAATAGATGCCAGCCAGCCTTGCCCTTATATGTTTGCCCTGTCTACCAAGCTGACTTATTTGGTAAGAACTTGTGGTAGTAGTTTACCAGCCCGAGGAACGACCTCAGTTGTGACACATTTTCCGGTGCTGGAGCCTTGACTACTGCCTCAATCTTTTCAGGGGACTTATGTAACCCCTCTTCATCGATGACGTGGCCACAATACGAGATCTGTTTCTGGAAAAACTTGCACTTGTGACGATTAGCTCGTAGCCCATACTCCTTTAATCTGGTGAGCACCTTCTCCAAGTTGGCGAGGTGATCACTGTCATTTTTGCCCGTGACCAAGATGTCGTCCAAATAACACTGGGTCCCTGGAATCCCTTGCAGGACTTGATCCATTGCCCTTTGCCAGATAGTCGGAGCCGAGGCTACCCCGAACACCAGCCGGTTGTATTGATAAAGACCTTTATGAGTGTTAATCGTAAGGTACTGTTTTGAAGCTTCTTCTACCTCCATTTGCAAGTACGCCTGGGCTAGATCAATTTTGGTGAAGCGTTTACCTCCAGATAGCGAGGCGAAAATATCCTCAATTCGTGGAAGCGGATATTGTACCGTGTGAAGGACTGGGTTCACTGTCACCTTAAAATCCCCACAGATGCGGACCTTCTTTGGTTCCCCAGGCGTATTACTTAACGACCTCTTCATTACAGGAACGATGGGTGTAGCCCACTCGCTCCAGTCCACTTTGGACAGTACTCCTGAACGTTCCAACCCTTCCAGCTCTGCTTCGATAGCTGGTCTGATCGCATAAGGCACTGGTCTGGCCTTAAGACACTTTGGGCTTGCATTTTCCTCTATTTTAATCGTTGCTGTTATGCCTTTTAGTGTTCCTAGTCCCTCCTGGAACACTTCTTTTGCGTCAGTTAGCATTTTTGACAGTCGTCCAGGTGTGACATCGTCATCCTTTTTGGCCTCAACCTTCAGTGCCTGTATGGAATGCCAATCTAATTGTATCTCCCGGATCCATTCACATCCTAGCAGTGGTGGTCCTCCATCTGGCAATACATATATATCCATTTTAGGTATTTCCTGGCCTTTATATATCACTTTCACCCTTATTTTTCCTTTGGGGTAGACCTTTTGCCCCATATACGTCTTCAAGACAATCTCTGTAGCTTTCAAGGGTATGTGTGAAAATAGCCGCTTGTAGTCCCTTTGGTTTATGACTGTTAGGGCTGATCCTGTGTCCAATTCCATTTTCACTTGGACTCCGCCTATCTTGAGTGTAACCCAGATAGTCTGGTGATCCTCCATTTTGGTTACCTTATGTCATTTCAGACAACCCAGCTCCTTGCTTCCGGAGTCTGTGTCACTTTTCTGTTCGTCTGAACCACTGTCCATCACCTGGTGTACCTTTTTGTACTTCTCCTGTGGAGATTTCTTACTGTTGGTTTTCTTCCCAGACCTGCAGACTCTTGCTATGTGTCCTGCTTTTCCACACTGTCTGCACACTTGGTCCTTGAACCAACAATCCTTCTGGTCATGTGTTGTTCTGCCGCAGTGATAGCACTTCCCTGTTCCATAGGACATTTCATTGGTGCCATATTCTTGCGGTCTCCGTTGTATCTCTGCAGCTCCCCTTGCGGCTGCTTCGTGTGATACTGCCATACTGAAAGCCTTGTCCTGCGTAAGATCCATTTCTGATAGAAGCCGTTTCTGGGTTCCTTCACTTTGTAGTCCACACACAAACTTGTCCCTTAACATATCTGCTAGTCCCGCTCCAAACTGGCAGTGTTTCGATAGCTTGCGCAGTTCCGTTAGGTACTCAGCATTGCTTTCGTCTTTGTGTTGGTTCCTTTTATGGAACTTAAATCATTCTGCTATCAGCAGCGGTGTGGGGTTTAAGTGGTCCTGTAGGATTTCTACTATGCTTTCAAAATTCTTGTTCACTGGCTTCTCTGGGGTTATTAGATTTCGCAGTAACCCATAAGTTTTTGCACCCATGGAGTTTAACAAAACCAGTGCTTTACTAGCACCTGGCACTTCATTTGCCCTGCAGTACACCTCAATGCGTTCCACATATGTCGCCCAATCTTCGACTTCATTGTCGAACGTAGAGATACTGCCACTCTTCGGCATCCCTGGCTGTGATTTAACTGTCAAAAATGGTGTCTCCCGCGCTTCCCCTTCTTCTCCGCTGCGGCTTCTAAAAATGGCATTTCCCGCGCTCTTCCTTCTTCTCTGCGGCTCAATGGCGTCTCCCGCGCTCTCCCTTCTTCTCCCCACGGACACTGTTCAGCCCTTGAGCCCTGGCTGTGCTCTGTGCATTCTCTTTTTTTCTCTCGACGCCGCTCGGTTCTGAACCCGGCTGTTGCTTTACCCTCTCTCTCTCCATTTTTTTTTTTTTTCTCGATGCCGCTCGGTTTTCAACCCCCGGCTGCGCCCTGTGTGCTTCACCCTCTGTCTTACCCCGTCGATGCTGCTCGGCTTTCTCTCCGCCGTCGGTCGGCTCCAGCCGCCGCTGTCCGGGAAGGGTCTGCGCTGGACCTGTCGTCAGTCTCTTGCTGATCATTGTGGCTGGGGAACCAAGCCCGGCTCTCCACAGCCTCCCCTGCGATGTTCCCTCTCTGCCGGACGACTGGGCGGTTGCTCGTGGTTGACGCCCGTGTTCCTGGCCTCGACTTTTTTTTTTTACATCGCCTTCCCGGAGTGAATCCTCGAAGGGAAATGCAGAGTTGCAGGTAGATTCGAATTGACACTCGTCGCCACTGTTAAATCCGTGATTCTGAGAGTATGCTGTTTTTCAATAACCACACGGATGCTGTAACTTAACAATAAACAGGTATTTACTGGAGGAGGGTAGTCTCAAGACTGGGGGTACAGAGGCATGCGCAAGGCTTATATACAGGTGTGGTCACTGCCGGTACTACAGTATACAGGAGCTGTAAAAGTAGTTCTGTCTTAAAGGCACATACACTACACCCACCACTTGTCCCAACACACACTTAGTCCTCCATGAGTCCCGGTAATCGTCCGATGGGTGTTGTTTCCCAACCGTTCCCACTCGACTTCAGAGTTCCTCATGTCCTTGCTCAACTTCCTGAGCCACCACCACCTATCCAGAGGAATGTGTCCTTTACACGTCAAACATATTCGCTTTCCAACGGTGACGCTGACCCTCGTGGTAACGACTCGTACCCTGGGGCACAGGAGGGAGGCTTCCCCGTACGTGAATCCGGTTTGGCTGGAGTACTGAGACAAATTGGACCCCAGCCATCCTGGCCACCTTCCCTCGTGGAAGTAAACGGCAGTTTCCTCCGCATCCCGTTCACCGCTCCCATCGATCGCCAGGGGCACCTTGACTCCCGAACACCCGTAGATGTGGGATTCCTGGACGTCGCCCCTCCTCTCCACACTCATCCCGATCAGGGCAAATAGGATTACGATCCATTCCATTCCGAAAATCTCTCTGCAAAAAGATGTAAAAGAACATGCAGCCAGGTCCCCAAGAGATTCTCTGGCTTGGTGAAGCATGGTCGGGTCCCGCGACCTCGACCCAAAGATACCCTCTTAACAGACTACTCACATAAAACTACCCATCACCTTATTTAACTTAAATTATAAACACCCAAACTTAAGCTAAATAATTACTCAACAATAAACACAAACTTAAACTAAAACTATATACATCCGCCGCTCCTCTCCGGGCGGCCAGGCTAATCCCTGGTCGGACTGCGGCTCGCCGCTACCCCCGGCGTGACCGCACCGTCCTTGACTGTTGGTCCTTCGCAGCCCGTGGCTGCTGGCTGAGGGCGGCCCTTGGTAACTGGAGGGCTGGTGACCATGGCTTTCTTGGCTGGGGCATCCGTGGGGACCTTCTAGGGGCTCTGACGGGTGGGGCTTTCTTGGCCGCTGGGCCTTTTACCCGAACCGCTGCTCCCCCAGGCTTGACCCCTCCCGAACCCGGGCTGGGGGCAGGTAACTTTTCACAGCCTGCTGCTGCGAGCTGAGAGTCTCCGCCCCCAGGTCCCATGGCTCGGTCCGGGGCGGGGTTTTTGACCTCAGGTCCCTCCCTCTCTACATCTGGGTTAGGGGCGGGGTTTTCGCCCTCAGGTCCCTCCCCCTTGTCTGGATCCCAGAAGAGTGGGGGGGGGTGTCCCAACCGATGGGCGGGATGGTCCCTCCCTTCAAACAAGCCACAGCGCCTGCCTGTGCAGTCTGTGAACTCGCTCCTGCTGCAGGCTGAGGATCTTTATCCTCAGACCTTTTCCCAACTGGCTGCTTTCCCCTTTCAGGTGTAAACAGCTTACACTGGTTGATATAACCAGTGGCCTGTTTTAAAACCTGTGCTGAAGGCTCGCCCGCTGCCCCGAACGGACCTTCTAGGGGCTGCCCTTTCTCTTTCCTCACCGGGACGGTCTTACAGATGGGATCTTGGGCCCAGACCCGCTTTAGGTCCAGGGCCAAAACTACCCCCCATGTGCCTCCCTTGTCCTGGACTGCGGCTTCCGGACCTTCCCGATAGGGGTCCCGGGATTCTCCTTCCCCAGCCTTATCTATGGCCCTTTCTCCAGCGCGCACGGTCAGACCGAGGAACTTCACCTCCTGCTGGCTGATCTGCGCCTTCTTGGGATTTACCTTAAACCCTTCTGTCCTAACAGCTCCAGCAGTTCGGCCATGCTCCTCTTTCAAATCTGTGAACAGGAGCAGGTCATCCACATATTGAACCAACTGTCTAGGCTGGCTAAAATCCTTCAAACTGTCGGCCATGCACTGATGGAAAATGCTGGGGCTGTTGTCGAAGCCCTGTGGCAAACAGTTCCACGTGTACTGTTGCCCTTTAAACGTAAAGGCAAACTTGTACTGATCCTCCCTCCTTACAGAGATGGACCAAAACCCATTGGAAATATCCAGCACCGTGAAAGTGGTCGCAGATGCTGGAATACTCCCGATGAGGTCGGCAACTGCTGCTACTGTGAGTGCGCAGGCTGGGATGTTACTATTGAGCACTCGATAGTCCACCGTGGCCCTCCAGGAATTGTCCGGCTTTCTGACCGGCCATAACGAAGAATTCACGTGGGTAGCTATTGGCCTCAGAACTCCCTGCTGCACTAACGAGGACATGGCTGCTTCCATGTCTGGCTCTGCTTCCCTGGGGAAGTTATACTGTTTCTATGGTCGGGCCATGGGGTCCCCATCTATGCTGACCTCAAACCCTGTGACCCTCCCGCAGTCGTGTTTGTGAGTGGCAAATGTGGCCAGATGGGCCTGCACAAATGCCTGGAACTCCGGTGGGGTGTTGCTGACCATGAGCCCGAGGTTATAATCCTCTTTGGGCTTCATGGTGTAGAGGGTCCCCTTCCCTTCCTTACCCGGGATAACTACGATCTCACCGTTCTTTACTTTTCCTGCCCCCCAAAGGCAGTGATTCCTCAAATCCACTAGGATCCCATGGCCCACAATAAAGTCGGCTCCCAGGACCCCTCTTCCATCCTCCATGTCCCATTTCATCAGGACACACGTCCACTTGGAGCGGCCCTATCCGAATGGCGAGCGGGATGGAAACCGAGCCAGCCTGTTCCCTACCCGTGAACCCCGATAGACTGTATGGGACCCCGCTGGAGAGAGGTGAGATGATGGGGTTAGCTGAGTAGATCACGGTGCGCGATGCCCCCGTGTCCAACAGATAGGTCCCTGTCACCTTTTCCACCTCAATCTCCAAAAGGGGTCTCCTCCACTCATCATATCGGAGCGAACACAGGTAAACAGGCTGCGCTGGCTCTAGTCACGGCTGTGGGTTGGATGGGGCTGACGGGGTGAGAGCACCGGTGGCAGCTGCTACTCTCCCCTGGCCAGTCAGTAAGGACCTCATGGTGTCCAAAAGTGACTCGACCTCTGCGGAAGGGGTCCCTACCCCCGCCTTTTGGGCTGGGGCTGTGGGATGCATTCCCTTGTTATCCTTCCAAGGGTTTTTGCACTTCTTCCGCCAGTGACCATCCTTCTCACACCCGTAACAATTGGTCTTGGTGTTGGGGGGGTTTCTCCCTTCCTGGTGCCACTCCTTTCTACTCTGCACTCCTGGTTTTATCTTATGCACCTTCCCCTTTGGTGGGTGTGCATCGGTTCCACTGCCGTTTTTGTAGGCTAGGGTTAGCTGCCTAATTACCGTGAGCTCTGTGGTCTGGGGATCTTTGGGGTCGAACCAGGCTTCTGCCTTGGCCCGGACCTATGGCAAGCTGTTCGCCACCAGGCAACGGAGCCAATGCGTCAGGGAATCCCCGTTCAGGAACGTCCGGCCTGGCGTCCCCGGGCAAGCTTTCCGGTACACCGGCCACAGCCGGTCCGCAAAAGCCTGCGGGGTTTCCCCAGAAAGCTGAATTGTCTTCTCCACGTGGGAGAAGGTACTTCCCTCATCCATCCCCATGGCCTCTGTTGTGTATTTTGAATGTTGTATTTGAATTGCCCCACATAGCTTACCGTAGTTGTGATGTGCAATGCACTATGGGAAATAGAGTGCATGGAGTTGAGAAGATTCTTTGGAAAGTGATGGCTGTGAACTGAACTCTGTCTCCTGCGTACTCTTTTAATTGTTTTATACAAGCAAGGTTATTAAACTCTTGAGATTTAACAAATGTGGCGACGAGGACGTTTGAACTTACGTGGCTCTGCTGTGTGGAAAATAGTCGGGTTTTACGTGTTTAAAACTGTTATTTTTGCCGTGGACAGTTAATTAAAGTGAGGCTGGCTCGAGGATAAAGGAGCTTGAAATGGCGGGAAGACGAGACGGCGTATAAGGTACTAACGACTTGAGAAAGGGGAGGAAAAGCAGTGAGTAAATCGGGAAGGACATTTATTCAACTGTGAAACGATCTGTGAATTGAAGCACTAAATAACTGATAGTGATTTTAGTTGAGTTCAACATTGGAAGGATCCTTAGTGAATGATAATTAGGAGCATGAGAGAAGGAAAATGGCTGGAATTATCGGTAACATTGGACCGTTTGATGAGAATGTCGAACAATGGAGCTCATACACAGAATGATTTGAATACTTCACACAAGCAAATGACATTGGAGGGAACAAAGTAGTACCTACATTGTTAAGTGTGATGGGACCAAAGACTTTCAATCTTTTGCGTACTTTAGTGCATCCAGATAAACCAGGGACTAAACAATATAGCGAAATTGTGGAGATACTAAAAGGGCATTTTTCACCCAAACCCCTAGTCATAGCTGAGAGGTTTAGGTTCCACAGGCGTAACCAGGAAGAAAGAGAAACAGTGACCATGTTTGTAGCTGCACTAAAAATACTACCAGAGCACTGTGAGTTTAATGACGTGCTAAATGATACTATAAGAGACAGGCTAGTGTGTGATATGAGAACTGAAGCCATACAGAAGAGACGATTAACGGAGAGTAATCTGACTCTACAAAAGGCCACTGAAATCAGTATTTCCATGGAATTGGCAGCTAAGGAAGCTCAACAGTTGGGTGCGACAGAAAAAGTGCACAAAGTAAGAACAGAGAGCCAAGGGCCATGCTTCTGTTGTGGCAAAATGGGGCATTTTGCATCTGCATGCTGGTGTGTGGACATGGATTGCCACAGCTGTGGTAAAAAGGGACATATTCAGCGTGCATGCAGAAATAAAAAGGACACAGAGAAAACGTCAAAGACAGAAGGAAGAAAAAAAACATTCAGACAAAAGACAAAGAAGCATGTCCGCTCTGTAGAACAGGACAAAACAGAGGCCAGTGACACTTCAGAGGAGGAACTATCACTGAACGTGCTGACTGTAGCTGGGGATTCGCATGGCTACTGGGTCTCACCCTTGCTAGAGGGGCAGCCTGTGCGAATGCAGATCGATACCGGGGCAGCAGTATCTCTTATGTCAGAGACAGTCTACAAAAAGACATTAAAGCACCTTCCACTTCAGCCAGCTAACATAGCGTTAAAGACATATACCGGTCAAAGAGTAACCGTGAGAGGTATCACTGAGGCCACAGTTCAGTTGAATGGACAAACTAGGAAGTTACCACTCTACGTAGTTAAAGGAGACTACCCCTCCCTACTGGGACGTTCGTGGATGGAGAGAATAAAATTAGACTGGTCATTGTAGAGTCCGTGCCTTAATAATACACGGACTGCAGGAGAACAATAAAACAGGTATTTACTGAACAGAGAGTAAACGTCAGACTGAAGTACAGAAGCTTGTTAGGGCTTTTTATACAGGTGTGGCCACTGCCGGTACTGCAGTATAAAATCAGTTCTTCTCTTAAAGGTACATACACAACAATTCCTCCCCTTTTAGATAAACAGTACAAAACATTCATTTAACAACTAAATAATAACTAATTACAATTACAATTTTCTCCGTACTATATACATCAACTGAAATAATTATTTATCAGTTCAGTCTTTGAGGAGGCTTCCTGATCCTGACTGGATAGCGCCTTTCTCGAGTATCCTGTTGTTGCGGCGGAGTCGATTCTGGCTCATTGTCATTGGTTGGTTCGTCAGCTTCCAATACCACTGCCTCTGAGGTAGACGCAATCTGTACTTCGGGTTCATTACCAGGTGCACATGCTCGTGGTATAGGTTTGGCTTGTTCCTGTGACTCTAGAATCTGGTCAGCATGGCGTCTCACGATGCTCTCTCCAACGTCCACTGTGTACATTAGTGGTCCCTGCTGTGTGCATATCGTTCCTGGCTGCCATTTTTCTGTTCGGTAGTCGCGGGCCAAGACTGGTTGTCCTATCTTGAAGCTCCTGGTTGGCTTCTCGTTGATGTGCTGGAATTGCTTATCCTCAACATCTCGTCTTATGTTTGGTTTGAGCAAATCCAGGCGACATCTTAGCCTTCGGTTGAAGAACATTATGGCTGGAGCTTGGTTGGTGACTGCATGTGTCGCATTCCGGTAAGCAAACAAGAAATTATCTACCTTGTGTTGTAGTGGTATGTCGTCGTTATACATCGCCTTTATTGCCTTTTTAAAGGTCTGAACAAACCTCTCAGCCAATCCATTTGTGGCTGGATGATATGGGGCAGATGTGTAATGTTTCACCCCATTATTCCTCAGAAACCTCCGGAAATCCTCGGACACAAACTGTGGCCCATTGTCGGAGCAAATCTGTTCTGGCAAGCCATTCCTGGCGAAGATGGTCCATAGGACTGCAATAGTTTTCTCCGTGGTGGTGGAGGACATTTTGATGACTTCTGGCCATTTCGAATGGGCATCCATGGCGATTAGAAACATTGAGTCCATAAACGGACCAGCAAAATCAATGTGTACCCATTGCCATGGAGATGAGGGCCACTCCCATGGGTGTAGAGGGGCCTGTGGTGGTGCATTTTGGACTTTCTGGCATCCTGAGCAGCTCTTGGTCAGGTCCTCGATTTGTTTATCGATTCCCGGCCACCACACAAACGCCCTGGCTAGGCTTTTCATTTTTGCCCCTCCCAGATGACCCTCATGAAGCTCATTGAGCACTCTGTCTCTCAACTTGGGTGGAATTACCACTCGGGATCCACACATCAAGGTCTCCCGGCACACTGACAGCTGTTCTCTCCAACAGTGAGTCGCCATGTGCTGGCCATCCCTTCACCGCCAAATCATAGGCCCGAGAGAGTGTCGGGTCATTTCGGGTTTCCTTCTCTATACTTGAGTCTGTAACAGGCAGACATTCGACTATGGTCGCATGGAATATCTCAACAGGGTCCACTGCAGGTGCTTCCTCTACCGTAGGCAACGGTAGACGCGACAGCCCATCAGCTTTTCCATGCTGCTTCGTACCCTTGTACTCTATGTCGTACTGATGTGCCCCTAGAAAAAGTGACCATCTTTGCAGCCGTTGCGCCGTCATCACCGGAACGCCCTTCTTTGGGTTAAAAATGGAGACCAGGGGCTGATGATCAGTCAGTAGGGTGAATTTCTGCCTGTGCGGATAGTGATTGAACTTCTTCACCTCCCACACCAGGCTGAGGGCCTCCCTGTCAATCTGGGCGTAGTTACGCTCGGCTGAAGATAACGAGCGCGACGCAAAGGCTATTGGCCTCTCTGAACCATCAAGGAATTTGTGGGACAGCACCGCTCCAATGCCTTAGGGAGACGCATCACATGCCAACCGAATCGGTAGTGTTGGGTTGTAGTGGGCCAATACATTTCTGAAAGGCATGCTTACACTCATCACTCCAATTCCATGTTACTCCAGTTTGCAGCAGGGTGTTCAGTGGGTGCAGAATTGTAGATAAATTCGGCAAGAACTTATGGTAGTAGTTCACCAACCCGAGAAACGACCTCAGTTGCAACACATTTTCCAGTGCTGGAGCCTTGACTACAGCCTCAATCTTGTCTGGTGACTTATGCAACCCTTCCTCATCAATCATGTGGCCACAATACGAGATTTGTCTCCTGAAGAACTCACATTTGGGGCGGTTGGCTCGTAGCCCATATTCCTGCAATCTAGCGAGCACCTGCTCCAGGTTGGCAAGGTGTTCACTGTCATTTTCGCCCGTAACCAGGATGTCGTCCAAATAACACTGGGTCCCCGGGATCCCTTGCAGGACTTGTTCCATCGCCCTCTGCCAAATAGCCGGGGCTGATGCTACCCCGAATACCAGTCGATTGTACTGGTAAAGGCCTTTGTGAGTGTTTATCGTGAGATATTTCCTAGATGCTTCTTCCACCTCCATTTGTAGATAAGCTTGGGCCAGATCAATCTTCGTAAAGTGTTTCCCTCCAGATAGTGAGGCGAAAATATCTTCTATCCGTGGAAGTGGAGATTGTACTGTGTGCAGGACTGGGTTCACAGTTACCTTAAAGACCCCACAGATGCGAACCTTCTTCGGCTCCCCAGGCGTGCTGCTCAATGATTTCTTCATTACAGGAATGATGGGTGTGGCCCACTCACTCCAGTCCACCTTTGACAGCACACCCGAACGCTCCAGACTCTCCAGTTCTGCTTCAATGGCTGGGTGGATCGCGTACGGTACCGGTCTGGCCTTAAAACATTTTGGGTTTGGGTTATCTTCGATTTTTATCGTTGCCTTTACTCCTTTTAGAGTCCCAAGTCCTTGTTGGAACACCTCTTTCACGTCATCTAGAATTTTTGACAGTCGTCCAGGTGTGACGTCATCATCCTTTTTGTCAGTCACAGTTAGCGTCTGAATGGAATGCCAATCCAATTGTATTTTTCGGATCCATTCACGCCCCAATAATGGTGGTCCTCCATCTTGAAGTATATATAGATACAGTTTCTGTGTTTCCTTGCCGTTATATTTAACTGGCACCCTTATTTTTCCTCTGGGGTAGACTTTTTGCCCCGTGTATGTCTTCAATACAATGGACGTGTCCTTTAAGGGTATGTGTGAGAATAGCTGCTCATAGTCTCGTCGATTCATGACAGTTAGGGCTGATCCTGTATCCAATTCCATCTTTACTTGGGACCCTGCTATCATGAGGGTGACCCAAATGGTTCGGTGTTCCTCCTTTGCGATCACGTTGTGTAACTTTAGACAACTTAGTCTCCTGCTCCCGGAGTCATTATCACTCTCTTGACCTTCCGAACTACTGTCTGTCATTTTTTTTACTTTCTTGTACTTTTCCTTAGTAGTTCTTGTAGTGTTGGTTTTCTTTCCCGACCTGCAGACTCTTGCTATATGTCCCATTTTCCCGCATTGCCTGCATACTTTGTCCTTAAACCAGCAGTCCTTCTGATCATGGGTTGTTCTGCCGCAGCGATAGCACTTTTCTGCTCCATACGCCATTTCGTTAGCGCTGTATTCTTGTGGTTTCTGTTGTATTTCCGCAGCTCCCCGTGCTGCTGCTTCGTAGGACACTGCCACGCTGAAAGCCTGTTCTAGCGTCGGGTGCTTTTCCGAAAGTATTCGTTTCTGGGTTCCTTCACTCTGGAGCCCGCAGACAAACTTATCCCGTAAGGTGTCTGCCAGTCCTACTTCGAACTGGCAGTGCTTCGATAACTTGCGTAGTTCCGTAAGATAGTCAGCATTGTTCTCATTTCTGTGCTGGTTTCTTTTATGGAACTTGAATCTTTCTGCTATCAGCAGCGGTGTAGGGTTTAGGTGTTCCTGTAAGATATTAACAATCTCTTCAAAACTTTTCTCCATTGGTTTAGCTGGGGTAATTAAATTCCGCAATAGGCCGTACGTTCTCGCGCCCATTAAATGTAATAATACCGACGCCTTCTTTCCATTGGCCACCTCATTGGCATTGCAGCACACGTCAATTCTTTCCACATACGTGGTCCAGTCTTCTACCTCGTTGTCGAAAGCAGTGATACTGCCACTCTTCAGCATCTTGGGTGATTTAAAATGGCGCCTCCTGTGCTTTTTCTTCTTCCCCAATGGAATAAAATGGCACCTCCCGCGCTTTTCCTTCTTCCCCTTGCTGCCACGCTGCTCCTAGCGTTCTACAGGGTAATGGCAGCGACCTGTGGCTTCAGCGCGTCTCACTTTTCCTTCCCCTCATTTTATTTTCTCTACGCTGCCCGGTTCTTGAGCACCGACCGCGCCCTGTGCGCTCCACCCTCTCTCTCTCTCTTTCCTCCCGGCGACGCTGCCCGGCCCCTTTTGCAGAGCCGCTCGATCGAACTCGAGCCCGCCGCAGTCCGGAAGGGTCAGCGCACTACCTGCTACCAGCACGATTTGCTGGAACACCTTGACTGGGGAGCCAAGCCCAGCTCTCCACAGCCTCTCCCGCAATTCTCCGAACACCGATGGATCCTTGGGTGGTTGCCCGCGGTCGACGCCCGTTGCTCTGACTTCGACCTCCAAGAAACTTCTTCTCAGGGAAAGATCCCCGTGAGGTGATGCAGTACTGCAGGTGAGTTCGAACCTGCTCGTCGCCACTGTAGAGTCCGCGCCTTAATAATACACGGACTGCAGGAGAACAATAAAACAGGTATTTACTGAACAGAGAGTAAACGTCAGACTGAAGTACAGAAGCCTGCTAGGGCTTTTTATACAGGTGTGGCCACTGCCGGTACTGCAGTATAAAATCAGTTCTTCTCTTAAAGTTACATACACAACACTCCAGTCCCTCTCTGACGAGTGTAAAAGGGGGCAGAGCGGGTATGAGGAGCTTAGAGATGCGGTTCTAGAGGCTGTTAAATCTCAAGAGTTTAATAACGTTGCTTGTGTAACAATTAAAAGAGTACGCAGGAGACAGAGTTCAGTTCACAGCCATCACTTTCCAAAGAATCTTCTCAACTCCATGCACTCTATTTCCCATAGTGCATTGCACATCACAACTACGGTAAGCTATGTGGGACAATTCAAATACAACATTCAAAATACACAACATCTCATCCCCTCTTACATTAGATGTCCCAATTGAACCACAAATTTTTTAAAACACAATAACCTGGGAGTGAGGGTAGACTTCCTCCAACCATGGCTATATCCATGGGGATTATTCTGCCCCAGGTAAAGGGTAAGCCTCTGAATTATAAGTTCAAACGTACAGGGGCCCGCCGCTCTCTGGTAGGATACTGGCGGTCAACCTGGCTCTCCAGTTCATTGTCTCTCACAGGTGACATCAACACAGGTGTAGGCGGCTGCAGTGCCTGTATACAGGTCTCCCTTGCTGATGAGATAGGGGCTGAAGTGGCTGCTTCCTCCGAAGGTGAGCCTCTCGGTGTAGAAGGCAGATGGCCCACAGCGTCACCCAATGGCAGATAAACTGCTTTTGGTGGTTCAGTGGGTGTTGCTGCACTTCGTAGAAGCTGATCGGTGTGTCTCTTCCAGACAATGTCCTCGGGTGTCTGTACAGTGTAGGATACTGGACCAGTCTGTGCAATGACAGTAGCAGGAACCCACTTAGGTCCACCACTGTAGTTCCGTGCCAACACATGTTCACCTGGACTGAAGACTCTGTCTTTGGAGCGTTGTTCACGTCGCTTGATCTGCTTGTCCTGCTGATACTGTACTACGTCTTTCACCTTTGGCGGTTTCAGCAGGTCAAAGTTGGTTCATAGCTCTCTTTTGAGCAGTAGAGTGGCAGGTGATGCTTTTGTGGTCGCATGTGGTGTGTTCCTATAGCTCAACAGGAAACTATTCAGGCGCTGATGAAGCATTCCCTGGCCTTGCGATGCCTTTAGAGAGTGTTTCATGGTCTGAACAAACCTCTCAGCTAGACCATTTGTCGCAGGGTGGTATGGTGCAGCCCTGATATGTTGTACACCATTCACCTGCAGGAATGTAGCCATTTCTTGTGACACCCACTGTGGACCGTTGTCTGAGACAAGTTGCATCAGAGATCCAAATCGGCTGAACACCTCACCTAACTTCTCAATGGTCTTCGCAGCGGTGGTGGACCTCATTATAACAACCTCTGGCCACTTACTGTGTGCGTCAACAGCCACCAGGAACATTCTCTCCTCGAATGGACCTGCAAAGTCTACATGAATGCGGTGCCATGCTTCCTCTGGAAAGTCCCAGGGGTGAAGAGGTGCAAGCTATGGCACATTACAAACTCTCTGACATGAGGAACAGGTTTTAGCTTTGTCCTCAATCTGTCCATCCATACCCGGCCACCAGAAGTAGCTCCTTGCTATTTCTTTCATACGAACCATTCCACAGTGTCCGGAGTGTAGTTGCTGTAACACTGGTTTCCGTAGCGATGGTGGAATAACCACTCTCCTACCCCACAGCAAACATCCAGACTGCACCGACAGTTCGTTTCTCCTTAAGAGATATGGTTTCAGGTTTGGGTCATCGCTGTCAAGCCTGCCCCTGACGATAATGTCCAGCACTGCAGACAACACTGGGTCGTTTCTGGTGTTTCGTCGGACCATGTGTCGAAATAACAGGCGCGTTCTCCACCTGCCTAAAATAGCAGATGTCCATGCTACGCATCATAGGCTTGGTGACAGGCAATGGCAACCTGGAAAGACCGTCGGCGTTGCTGTGCAGGTCAGGCTTACGATGTCTAATGTCAAATGTGTGTGCAGACAACAGCAGCGCCCACCTTTGCATTCTGCTCGCAGCAAGTGATGGAATCCCTGTATGTGGCCCGAAGATGTTCGTGAGAGGGCGGCGATCTGTTAGTAGGGTGAACTGTCTCCCGTACAAATATTGGTGAAACTTGCGAACGCCAAAAACGACGCTCAGTGCTTCTCGTTCTATTTGGGCATAGTTAGTTTCAGCTCTGTTCAAAGTCCTAGATGTGAATGCTATCGGCTTCTCTTCTCCGTTTGGCATGATATGAGAAACGACCGCTCCCACACAATATGACGATGCATCGCAAGCTAACTGTATTGGTAATGAAGGGTTAAAATGCGTCAAAGCCTCTGACTTCAGGAGCGTGTCCTTTGCTGTCATGAACGCCTCCTGGCACTTGTTAGTCCATTCCCACTGCTTGTCTTTACATAGCAACCAATGCAGCGGCCTCAGCATCGAGGCTAGGTTCGGTATGAACCGTCCATAGTAGTTCAGTAACCCTAGAAAAGAACACAGCTGGCTGATATTTTCAGGTGCTGGGGCATCCACGATTGCCTTGGTCTTGGACGGTGCCTTGTGAAGGCCTGTGGCATCGATCACATGACCGAGGTACTCAACTGATGCCTGAAAAAAAATCGCATTTATCCCTGCGAACTCTGAGTCCGTAATCCCTCAGTCTCTGTAGCGTTGCATCCAAGTTCTGCAGATGGTCTTGGTCATCACACCCAGTAACTAAGATATCATCTAAGTAGCACTGGACTCCAGGCAATCCACTAAGGATCTAGTCCATAGCACATTGGAAAAGCGCTGGAGCTGATGTAATTCCGAAAGGAAGTCGACGATACCTAAATAGGCCCTTGTGCGTCACAATAGCCAGCATTTCTCGTGACTGTTCATCCACATGCATTTGCAGGTAGGCTTGACAGAGGTCGATTGTGCTAAACTTCTGGCCCCCAGCAAGTCCCACAAACAAATCATCAATATGGGGGAGCGAATATTGCTCCACTGACAATACAGGGTTAACAGTTACTTTAAAATCTCCACATATCCTAACTCCACCCCCTTTCTTGAGCACTGGTACGATGGGCGTTGCCCATTTACTCACGCTGACTGGTTCTAGTACTCCGCTTTCAACTAGGGCTTCTCAGTCAGCCTCGACTTTTGGTCTGATGGCATAAGGTACGGGCCGTGCCTTCATAAACTTGGGTTTGCTATCCTGCTTAATATGAAGCTTCACAGTAATATCTTTCATGCTACCCAGTTCTCCATTAAAGACTTCTGCATGTTTCTTTAAGATGGCAGGTAAGCCTGGATCATTGTGTGACATCATGTAGACTGATGACTGTTGTGTATGTACCTTCAAGAGAAGAACTGATTTTATACTGCAGTACCGGCAGTGGCCACACCTGTATAAAAAGCCCTAACAGGCTTCTGTACTTCAGTCTGACGTTTACTCTCCGTTCAGTAAATACCTGTTTTATTGTTCTCCTGCAGTCCGTGTATTATTAAGGCGCGGACTCTACAGTGGCGATGAGCAGGTTCGAACTCACCTGCAGTACTGCATCACCTCACGGGGATCTTTCCCTGAGAAGAAGTTTCTTGGAGGTCGAAGTCAGAGCAACGGGCGTCGATCGCGGGCAACCGCCCAAGGATCCATCGGTGTTCGGAGAATTGCGGGAGAGGCTGTGGAGAGCTGGGCTTGGCTCCCCAGTCAAGGTGTTCCAGCAAATCGTGCTGGTAGCAGGTAGTGCGCTGACCCTTCCGGACTGCGGCGGGCTCAAGCTCGATCGAGCGGCTCTGAAAAAGGGGCTGCGCAGCATCGCCGGGAGGAAAGAGAGAGAGGGTGGAGCGCACAGGGCGCGGTCGGTGCTCAAGAACCGGGCAGCGTAGAGGAAATAAAACGAGGGGAAGGAAAAGTGAGACGCGCCGAAGCTGCGGGTCGCCGCCATTACCCTGTAGAACGCTAGGAGCAGCGTGGCAGCAAGGGGAAGAAGGAAAAGCGCGGGAGGTGTAAAGTCTGTAGGTATTATGGCGAATTAATACACAGACTACAAGAGTAACTTTAACAGGACTTTACTATTCGAAGGTCAGGGCGAATCTGCCCAATAAATCCTGACACAGCACTTATATACCGGTGTGGTCACCGTCGGTATTACAGTATACAGCAGCCAAGATAAAGTAGTGCCACACCTAAAATAGTTCTCTTAAAGGTGGACGGTTACATACAATAGTTCTCTTAAAGGTAGAACAGTTACATACACTACAATCCTCCCTTTTTAGCTTACAACATACTTATTCCCCATTAACATAACATCATAACATATATACAACTTATGCAAAACAGTTCACAGATTCAGTCTCTCTGGAGGCTTCCTGACTCTGTCCGGATAACGCCTCGGTGGTGTAGTAGTTTTCGGCGGGGTAGTAGGTTCTTCTGGCAAGGTCGATTCGGCTTGAAGGACAGTGTCAGGTTCATCTGATTCTAGTATTACCAGATCGGAGGTAGGTGCTCTGGGTATCTCTGCTTCAACATTAGCCGTGTAAGGTTGTGGAGTAGGTTGGTCCTTTGTGGATGACCCTATGATCTGGTCAACATGTCGCCTTATGATGCTGTCACCAATGTCCACGGTATACATCAGTGGCCCTAGCCTTTTCCCAATAGTTCCAGGCTGCCATTTCTCGGTACGGTAGTCCCGGGCCAAAACTTGTTGACCTATCTGAAAGGATCTAGTTGGCCTTTCATTCATGCCCTGAAATTGCCGGTTCTCTACGTCCCTTCTGACGTTTGGCTTAATCAAATCCAGCCGGCATCTTAGTCTTCTATTGAAAAACATCATGGCGGGAGTTTGGTTTGTGACCGCATGTGTTGCATTCCTGTACGCCAACAAGAAGTTATCTACCTTATGTTGTAGGTTGATGTCTTCATTACCCATGGCCTTTATGGCCTTCTTGAAGGTCTGGACAAACCTTTCAGCTAATCCATTGGTGGCGGGATGGTATGGGGCTGACGGTTAGTGCTTGACCCCATTCCTTTTTAAGAACTTCCTGAATTCTTCGGACACAAATTGCGGTCCATTATCAGAACAGATCTGTTCCGGCAGGCCATTCCTAGCAAATATGGTCCGTAATAATGTGATGGTTTTTTCCGTGGTGGTGGAGGACATCTTTATTACCTCCGGCCACTTGGAGTGTGCATCCACCGCGATTAGAAACATTGAGTCCATAAATGGACCAGCAAAGTCGACGTGTACCCTTTGCCAAGGATATGAGGGCCACTCCCATGGATGCAGAGGAGCTTGTGGTGGCGCGTTTTGGACCTTCTGGCATCCTAGACAGCTCTTGGTTATTTCTTCGATGTCTCCATCAATACCTGGCCACCACACAAACGCTCTTGCTAGGTTCTTCATTTTCACTCCACCCAGATGCCCCTTGTGAAGCTCCTTTAGCACCTTATGCTGAAGTTTGGGTGGAATCACCACTCGAGATCCACACATCAACGTTCCTCGGCACACTGACAGCTGTTCTTTTCTTTGCGAAAATGCGGGCAGCATTGGTTCGCCATGTGCTGGCCATCCCTCCACCGTTAAATCGTAGACTCGTGAGAGAGTCGGATCATTTCTTGTTTCATTTTCGATCATTGAATTTGTTACTGGTAGACATTCCACTATGGATGAGTGGAACATCTCTACCGGGTCCACTGTAGCTGCCTCTTCTACTACTGGCAACGGTAGGCGCGATAACCCATCAGCATTTCCATGCTGTTTGGACCTTTTGTATTCGATGTCATATTGGTGTGCCCCAAGTAACACGGACCACCTCTGTAGCCTTTGCGCTGTCATAGTGGAAACGGCCTTGTTAGGGTTGAATATGGACACCAACGGCTGGTGGTCTGTCAGTAATGTGAACTTCTTGCCCTGCAGGTAATGATTGAATTTCTTTACTCCCCACACAAGGCTGAGGGCCTCCCTATCTATCTGAGCATAATTTTGCTCGGCGGAGGTCAATGATTGGGACGCAAATGCGACTGGCCTTTCCGAGCCATTTGGTAACTTGTGCGAAAGTACTGCTCCAATTCCATAAGGGGAAGCATCACAAGCTAGACGAAGAGGTAACGTTGGGTTGAAATGAGCCAACACTTCCTCAGAGGTAATCAACGCCTTGCTTCTGCGAAAGGCCTTCTTACAGTCCTCGCTCCACTTCCATGGTACTTCTTTCCGCAACAGAGCATTCAGCGGATGCAGCACCGTGGATAGATTTGGCAGAAACTTGTGGTAATAATTAATCAACCCCAGAAACGATCTCAACTGTGATACATTTTCCGGAGCGGGGGCCTTCACGACAGCTTCTATCTTGTCAGGTGACTTGTGCAGCCCCTCTTGGTCAATGACATGACCGCAGTGCGAGATCCGTTTCTGGAAGAACTCACATTTCTGGCGATTAACTCGAAGGCCATATTCCTTCAACCTGGTGAGCACCAGTTTCAAATTTGCGAGGTGTTCCTCCTCGTCCTCTCCTGTAATCAGGATATCGTCCAAGTAACACTGAGTGCTTGGAATCCCCTGTAAGACCTGCTCCATGGCCCTCTGCCAAATTGCTGGAGCCGAAGCTACTCCAAAAAACAGTCTATTATAACGATACAAGCCTCTGTGTGTGTTGATTGTGAGATACTGGCGCGACTCTTCCTCGACTTCCATTTGTAAGTATGCTTGTGCCAGGTCTATCTCGGTGAAGTGTTTCCCGCCAGACAATGAAGCAAAGATATCCTCAATCCGCGGAAGCGGGTATTGTACCGTGTGAAGCACCGGATTAACTGTGATCTTGAAGTCTCCGCAGATGCGGACCTTTCCCGGTCCCCCTGGCTTGTTACTTGATGAAGACTTCATGACGGGAACAATGGGCGTGGCCCACTCACTCCAGTCCACCTTAGACAGTACCCCTGAACGTTCAAGCTCTTCCAGTTCTGTCTCCACAGCAGGTCGTATCGCGTAAGGTACCGATCTGGCTTTGAAAAATTTTGGGCTTGCATGTTCTGCAATCTTGATTTTTGCCTTAATTCCTCTCAGTGTTCCCAATCCTTGCTGAAATACCTCTTTAGCTTCGTCCAATATTCTGGACAACCGTTCAGGTTTGACATCTCCCTTTCCGGAATCTACCGTCATTGTGTTTAGTGAGTGCCAGTCTATCTTTATTTTCCTGATCCACTCCCGTCCCAGAAGTGGTGGACCTCCCTCGGGTAGCACATACATGTCCATTCCTCGGTGATCTTTGCCCTTGTGTCTCACCTTGACTTTTATCTTTCCGATGGGGTATACTTTATGCCCCGTGTATGTCTGCAATACTATCTCCGTATCCCGTAGGGGAATATGTTTGAACAACTTTTTGTAATCTTGGTTATTCATGACCGTCAACGCCGATCCGGTGTCCACTTCCATTTTCACTTGGACTTTTGCAATCTGTAGTGTGACCCAGATAGTTTGTCGGTCAGCTTCTTTACTCACATTGTGAATCCTCAGACTACCCAGTTCCTTGCTGTTGGAGTCTGAATCCGAATTCTGTTCAACTGTACTCTTCCCAGTCACCTTATGTACCTTTCTGTACTTCTTCTGCGGTGACTTATTATTGCTGGTCTTCTTTCCTGACCGGCATACTTTAGATATGTGACCAGGCTTGCCACATTTCCTACATTCCTGGTTTTTAAACCAGCATTGGTTCTGATCGTGTGTTGTCTTCCCACAACGATAACATTTCGTTGTACCCGAAGTCATTTGATCCATACTGAGTACCGCTGTCTTCCGCTGCATTTCCGCCGTGCCTCTCGCTGCGGCTTCGTGCGATGCTGCAATAAGGACAGCCTTCTCAAGTCTAAGATCGTTCTCTTCGAGCAGTCGTTTTTGTATTCCTTCCTTCGACATTCCGCACACGAACTTGTCTCTCAGTGCCTCTGACAGATTTACCCCAAACTGGCAGTATTTTGCTAGTCTACGCAGTTCAACCAGGTACTCTGCGTTGCTTTCCTCTTTTAGTTGCGTTCTCCCGTAAAATTTAGATCGTTCCGCTAACATAAGCGGTGCGGGGTTCAAATGATCCTTCAGGACAGCAACAATATAAGCGAAAGACTGATCCGCCGGTTTAGCTGGTGATAGAAGATGCTTCAATAACCCGTATGTCTTCGCACCCATTGAGTTTAGTAAGGTTAGAGCTTTGTCATAATTTGCTATCTTATTGACCTTACAATATATCTGGATGCGTTCTACATACGTGGCCCAATCTTCCACATCGGAATCGAAACCGTTGATGTTACTACGCTTAGGCATCTTCACCCTCTTCCTGAGAAACAACAACGAAATATTTCTTTAACTTTTTTTTTTCCAAAATGGCGGTTTCCCGCGCTTGTCTTCTTTCCCCGCCCACTTTCAAAATGGCGGTTTTCCGCTTCTGTCTTCTTCCCCGCCTACTGGCGGCTTCCCGCGTTTCTTCCCCTGGCGGGAGGGGTAAGCTTTTCCCTCGGGCGACGACCGCTGGCTTTTGGGGTTCGCAGCCTGCGCGTCGGCTTCAGTGCATTCCTTGTTCCCTTTTCTCGGCAGGGCAACCGGCGCTGGGTACAACCCGTTGACAGCGAACAGTTTCAGCCGCTGGGCTGGATCTCGCTCAGTCTCCCTCGCTCGGGCTCTGTCTCTCCCGCTCGCTCGGGCTCTGTCTCTCCCTCAGCGGCTTCCAATCGCGCCTCCCAGCCCTCTCGCAGTCCGGTGCTTTCCTCCCCGGCTGCGGCTGAGTTCACTGTGGTTTATTTATTTTTATATCTTCCCGCGCCTTACGATCCCGGTCGCAGCGCTTCGTGGCCTCGGTCGCTGCCCGGCCTTTTTCGCCGGTCGCAGTCTAGCTGTCTCACGACGCCGTTGCGTCTCCCAGCCCGCTTGTACCGCGGCTTCTGTGCTCCACGCTGCCCCAGTCTCAGCGCCTCTGGGCCCGACTTCTGTCCGGCTCCTTTCCCCCGACCGTGGTCGAGTTCACCGCCCTTATCCTCCGTTTATTTTTTTATTTTCCCTTTACTCACAGTCACCGTGGCCAACTTGCTTCTCGTGCTGATCGGCTCACTCACTACCGTGGCAGAAGGGACAATCAGTGCCTGTTGCTGATGGAAGGCTTCGTGTCTGAATTCTTCCTTCTTCCTTGCTCTGCAGACTCGAGTTTTCTCTCAGCAGAACGACGAGGGCGGGTGCCTCTTCTCGACGCTCGTTAACTGCTTCGGAAGTATTGTTGCCACAGGGTAAGATCGAACTCGTCGCCACTGTAAAGCCTGTAGGTATTATGGCGAATTAATACACAGACTACAAGAGTAACTTTAACAGGACTTTACTATTCGAAGGTCAGGGCGAATCTGCCCAATAAATCCTGACACAGCACTTATATACCGGTGTGGTCACCGTCGGTATTACAGTATACAGCAGCCAAGATAAAGTAGTGCCACACCTAAAATAGTTCTCTTAAAGGTGGACGGTTACATACAATAGTTCTCTTAAAGGTAGAACAGTTACATACACTACAGGAGGCGCCATTTTATTCCATTGGGGAAGAAGAAAAAGCGCAGGAGGCGCCATTTTAAATCACCCAAGTGCCGAAGAGTGGCAGTATCACTGCTTTCGACAACGAGGTAGAAGACTGGACCACGTATGTGGAAAGAATTGAAGTGTACTGCAATGCCAATGAGGTGGCCAATGGAAAGAAGGCATCGGTATTATTAAATTTAATGGGCACGAGAACGTACGGCCTATTGCGGAATTTAATTACCCCAGCTAAACCAATGGAGAAAAGTTTTGAAGAGATTGTTAATATCTTACAGGAACACCTAAACCCTACACCGCTGCTGATAGCAGAAAGATTCAAGTTCCATAAAAGAAACCAGCACAGAGATGAGAACAATGCTGACTATCTTACGGAACTACGCAAGTTATCGAAGCACTGCCAGTTCGAAGTAGGACTGGCAGACACCTTACGGGATAAGTTTGTCTGCGGGCTCCAGAGTGAAGGAACCCAGAAATGACTAATTTCAGAAAAGGACCTGATGCTTGAACAGGCTTTGAGCGTGGCAGTATCCTACGAAGCAGCAGCACGGGGAGCTGCGGAAATACAACAGAAACCACAAGAATACAGCACTAACGAAATGGCGTATGGAGCAGAAAAGTGCTATCGCTGCGGCAGAACAACCCATGATCAGAAGGACTGCTGGTTTAAGGACAAAGTATGCAGGCAATGCAGGAAAATGGGACATATAGCAAGAGTCTGCAGGTCGGGAAAGAAAACCAACACTACAAGAACTACTAAGGAAAAGTACAAGAAAGTAAAAAAAATGACAGACAGTAGTTCGGAAGATCAAGTGAGTGATAATGACTCCGGGAGCAGGAGACTAAGTTGTCTAAAGTTACACAACGTGATCGCAAAGGAGGAACACTGAACCATTTGGGTCACCCTCATGATAGCAGGGTCCCAAGTAAAGATGGAATTGGATACAGGATCAGCCCTAACTGTCATGAATCGATGAGACTATGAGCGGCTATTCTCACACATACCCTTAAAGGACACGTCCATTGTATTGAAGACACACATGGGGCAAAAAGTCTACCCCAGAGGAAAAATAAGGGTGCCAGTTAAATATAACAGCAAGGAAACACAGAAACTGTATCTATATATACTTCAAGATGGAGGACCACCATTATTGGGACGTGAATGGATCCGAAAAATACAATGGGATTGGCATTCCATTCAGGCGCTAACTGTGACTGACAAAAAGGATGATGACGTCACACCTGGCCGACTGTCAAAAATTCTAGCTGACGTGAAAGAGGTGTTCCAACAAGGACTTGGGACTCTAAAAGGAGTAAAGGCAACGATAAAAATCGAAGATAACGCAAACCCAAAATTTTTTAAGGCCAGACCGGTACCGTACACGATCCGCCCAGCCGTTGAAGCAGAACTGGAGAGTCTGGAGCGTTCGGGTGTGCTGTCAAAGGTGGACTGGAGCGAGTGGGCCACACCCATCGTTCCTGTAATGAAGAAATCATTGAGCAGCACGCCTGGGGAGCCGAAGAAGGTTCGCATCTGTAGGGACTTCAAGGTAACTGTGAACCCAGTCCTGCACACAGTACAATCTCCACTTCCACGGATAGAAGATATTTTCGCCTCACTATCTGGAGGGAAACACTTTATGAGGATTGATCTGGCCCAAGCGTATCTACAAATGGAGGTGGAAGAAGCATCTAGGAAATACCTCACGATAAACACTCACAAAGGCCTTTACCAGTACAATCGACTGGTATTCGGGGTAGCATCAGCCCCGGCTATTTGGCAGAGGGCGATGGAACAAGTCCTGCAAGGGATCCCGGGGACCCAGTGTTATTTGGACGACATCCTGGTTACGGGCAAAAATGACAGTGAACACCTTGCCAACCTGGAGCAGGTGCTCACTAGTTTGCAGGAATATGGGCTACGAGCCAACCGCCCCAAATGCGAGTTCTTCAGGAGACAAATCTCGTATTGTGGCCACATGATTGATGAGGAAGGGTTGCATAACTCGCCAGACAAGATTGAGGCTGTAGTCAAGGCTCCAGCACCGGAAAATGTGTCGCAACTGAGGTCGTTTCTCGGGTTGGTGAACTACTACCAAACGTTCTTGCCGAATTTATCTACAATTCTGCACCCACTGAATGCCCTGCTGCAAACTGGAGTAACATGGAAATGGAGTGATGAGTGTAAGCGTGCCTTTCAGAAATGTAAATGCCTAATCACTTCAAAAGAAATATTGGCCCACTACAACCCAACACTACCGATTCGGTTGGCATGTGATGCGTCTCCCTACGGCATTGGAGCGGTGCTGTCACACAAATTCCTTGACGGTTCAGAGAGGCCAATAGCCTTTGCGTCGTGCTCGTTAACTTCAGCCGAGCGTAACTACGCCCAGATTGACAGGGAGGCCCTCAGCCTGGTGTGGGGGGTGAAGAAGTTCAATCACTATCTGCACAGGCAGAAATTCACCCTACTGACTGATCATCAGCCCCTGGTCTCCATTTTTAATCCAAAGAAGGGCGTTCCGGTGATGACGGCGCAACGGCTGCAAAGATGGTCACTTTTTCCAGGGGCACATCAGTACGACATAGAGTACAAGGGTACGAAGCAGCATGGAAACGCTGATGGGCTGTCGCGTCTACCATTGCCTACGATAGAGGAAGCACCTGCAGTGGACCCTGTTGAGATATTCCATGCGACCATAGTCGAATGTCTGCCTGTTACAAACTCAAGTATAGAGAAGGAAACCCGAAATGACCCGACACTCTCTCGGGTCTATGATTTGACGGTGAAGGGATGGCCAGCACATGGCAACTCACTGTTGCCAGCATTCTCGCCAAGGAGAGAACAGCTGTCAGTGTGCCGGGGGACCTTGATGTGTGGATCCCGAGTGGTAATTCCACCCAAGTTGAGAGACAGAGTGCTCAATGAGCTTCATGAGTGTCATCTGGGAGGGGTAAAAATGAAAGCCTAGCCAGGGCTTATGTGTGGTGGCCGGGAATCGATAAACAAATCGAGGACCTGACCAAGAGCTGCTCAGGATGCCAGAAAGTCCAAAATGCACCACCACAGGCCCCTCTACACCCATGGGAGTGGCCCTCATCTCCATGGCAACGGGTACACATTGATTTTGCTGGTCCATTTATGGACTCAATGTTTCTAATCGCCGTGGATGCCCATTCAAAATGGCCAGAAGTCATCAAAATGTCCTCCACCACCACGGAGAAAACTATTGCAGTCCTATGGACCATCTTCGCCAGGAATGGCTTGCCAGAACAGATTTGCTCCGACAATGGGCCACAGTTTGTGTCCGAGGATTTCCGGAGGTTTCTGAGGAATAATGGGCTGAAACATTACACATCTGCCCCATATCATCCAGCCACAAATGGATTGGCTGAGAGGTTTGTTCAGACCTTTAAAAAGGCAATAAAGGCGATGTATAACGACGACATACCACTACAACACAAGGTAGATAATTTCTTGTTTGCTTACCGGAATGCGACACATGCAGTCACCAACCAAGCTCCAGCCATAATGTTCTTCAACCGAAGGCTAAGATGTCGCCTGGATTTGCTCAAACCAAACATAAGACAAGATGTTGAGGATAAGCAATTCCAGCACATCAACGAGAAGCCAACCAGGAGCTTCAAGATAGGACAACCAGTCTTGGCCCGCGACTACCGAACAGAAAAATGGCAGCCAGGAACGATATGCACACAGCAGGGACCACTAATGTACACAGTGGACGTTGGAGAGAGCATCATGAGATGCCATGCTGACCAGATTCTAGAGTCACAGGAACAAGCCAAACCTATACCACGAGCATGTTCACCTGGTAATGATCCCGAAGTACAGATTGCGTCTACCTCAGAAGCACTGGTATTGGAAGCTGACGAACCAACCAATGACAATGAGCCAGAATCGACTCCGCCGCAAGAACAGGATACTCGAGAAAGACGCTATCCAGTCAGGATCCGGAAGCCTCCTCAAAGACTGAACTTATAATAATTATTTCAGTTGATGTATATAGTACGGAGAAAATTGTAATTGTAATTAGTTATTATTTAGTTGTTAAATGAATGTTATGTACTGTTTATCTAAAAGGGGAGGAATTGTTGTGTATGTACCTTTAAGAGAAGAACTGATTTTATACTGCAGTACCGGCAGTGGCCACACCTGTATAAAAAGCCCTAGCAGGTTTCTGTACTTCAGTCTGACGTTTACTCTCTGTTCAGTAAATACCTGTTTTATTGTTCTCCTGCAGTCCGTGTATTATAAAGGCGCGGACACTACATGGAGGAGATTACTCTCCAGGGAGAATAGCAGCATTTTGGCATTCTCAGCATCATCGCAGTCGTTGATGCTGGCGGTCTGCTCTATTTCCCTGAAGTGGATCGAGGGGTCTCCCCTTGTGGAAAGCTTCGGGATATGGTTGACCATAACCCTGAGCTGTTGGGTGTCGAAGGGTAACATGAATTGGTTTTGGAGGGGTCCCTCAATGTCACCATTGGCGGGTGGGCCGAACCTCCGATGCCGCGCTGGGCACATCGGTCCCGGCTCCAGCCTCTCGGGCGGGGGTTGCTCTACCTCCGCCTCCACCTCTGGCTCCGCTTCGGGTTCCACCCCCCCGGCTCCACCCCCCTTGCTGCCAAACCTGACTGAAGCTTGGCCCTACGGGTGGTGGCTGTGCGGTCTCCTCTCTCTCAACCGGGTTGTCCCTAGGCACCACCAGTGACGTTGGAACTGTCCTCCCCTCGTTCCCCATAAAATCTGCCTGTCCTGCCTTTGGGCTTACGAGGCATACCATGTCTTTTGCCTTCCAGAGGGCCCGGCTCAGATTTTCTATCCTCTCTCTACAGGGGCCGTGGTCTGCCTCCTCAAACCCCTGTTCACTTGCTAGCTTGCAAGCGGCTTTTACCTTCTGTACTTTCTCTTCCTGTTCCCTGATCTGCCTTGCCAAGCGGGCGTTTTTCTCCCGCAAGCTGAACTCGTTTCTGTAGTGTATGTACCTTTAAGAGAGAACTACTTTTACAGCTCCTGTATACTGTAGTACCGGCAGTGACCACACCTGTATATAAGCCTTGAGCATGCCTCTGTACTCCCAGTCTTGAGGCTACCCTACTCCAGTAAACACCTGTTGATTGTTAAGTTACAGCCTCCATGTAGTTATGGGAAAACATCCTACTTTAAGAATCACGGATCTAACAGTGGCGACGAGGTCGATTTGAATCTGCCTGCAACTCTGCATTTCTCTTCAAGGATTCGCTCCGGGAGGACGGTGGAAGAAAGTCGAGGCCAGAAGCACGGGCGTCGACCACGAGCAACCGCCCAGTGATCTGGCAGAGAGTAAACATCGCAGGGGAGGCTGTTGAGAGCCGAGCTTGGTTCCCCAGCCACGACGATCCAGCAACAGACTGGCAACAGGTACAGCGCACACCCTTCCCGGACAGCGGTGGCTGGAGCCGACCGATGGCATAGAAAAAGCCGAGCAGCGTCGATGGGGTAAGAGAGAGGGTGAAGCGCACAGGGCGTGGCCGGGGGTTGAAAACCGAGCGGCGTCGAGGAAAAACAAACAGAGAGAGAGAGAGGGTAAAGCAGCAGTCGGGTTCAGGACCGAGCGACGGCAACGGGAAAGGCGCACAGGAGAACGCGCAGAGCACAGCCAGGGCTCCAGGGCTGAACCGCGTCCGCGGGGAGAAGAAGGGAGAGCACGGGAGACGCCATTGAGCCACGGAGAAGAGGGAGAGCGCGGGAGACGCCATTTTTAGAAGCCGCAGCGGAGAAGAAGGGCAAGTGTGGGAAGAAAGGAAAGTGCGGGAGACGCCATTTTGTGCCAGCAGAGAAGAAGGGAGAGCGTGGGAGATGCCATTTTAGACAGTTAAATCACACCCAGGGATGCCGAAGAGTGGCAGTATCACTGCGTTCGACAATGAAGTCGAAGATTGGGCGACATATGTGTAATGCATTGAGGTGTACTGCAGGGCGAATGAAGTGCCAGATGCTAGGAAAGCACTGGATTTGTTAAATTCCATGGGTGCACAAACCTATGGCTTACTGCGAAACCTAATAACCCCAGAGAAGCCCGTGGATAAGAATTTCGAAAGCATAGTAGAAATCCTACAGGACCACTTAAACCCCACACCACTGCTGATAGCAGAAAGATTTAAGATCCACAAAAAGAACCAGCATAAAGATGAAAGTAATGCTGAGTACTTAACGGAACTGCGCAAGCTGTCGAAACACTGCCAGTTTGGAGTGGGACTATCAGATACGTTAAGGGACAAGTTTGTGTATGGGCTTCCAAGTGAAGGAACCCAGAAACGGCTTCTATCAGAAAAGGAGCTTACGCTGGACAAGGCTTTCAGCATTGCAGTATCACATGAACCAGCCGCACAGGGCGCTGCAGAGATACAACGGAGACCGCAAGAATATGGCACCAATGAAATGTCATATGGAGCAGGGAAGTGTTATCGCTGCGGCTGAACAACACACGACCAGAAGGATTGTTGGTTCAAGGACCAAGTGTGCAGACAGTGTGGAAAAACAGAACACATAGCAAGAGTCTGCAGGTCAGGGAAGAAAACCAACAGCAAGAAATCTCCACAGGAGAAGTACAAAAAGGTACATAAGGTGATGGACAGTAGTTCAGACGAACAGGAAAGTGATACAGACTCCGGAAGCAAGGAGCTGGGTTGTCTGAAACTACATAAGGTAACCAAAATGGAGGATCACCAGACTATCTGGGTCACACTCAAGATAGACGGAGTCCAAGTGAAAATGGAATTGGACACTGGATCAGCCGTAACAGTCATAAACCAAAGGGACTACAAGCGTCTATTTTCACATATACCCTTGAAAGCTACAGAGATTGTCTTGAAGACGTACACGGGGCAAAAAGTCTACCCCAAAGGAAAAATAGGGGTGAAAGTGAAATACAAAGGCCAGGAAATACCTAAAATGGACCTATATGTATTGCCAGATGGAGGACCACCACTACTAGGACGTGAATGGATCCCGAAGATACAATTAGATTGGCATTCCATACAGGCACTGAAGGTTGAGGCCAAAAAGGATGACGACGTCACGCCTGGACGACTGTCAAAAATGCTAACTGACGCACAAGAAGTGTTCCAGGAGGGACTCGGAACACTAAAAGGCATAACAGCAACGATTAAAATAGAGGAAAATGAAAGCCCAAAGTTTTTTAAGGCCAGACCGATGCCTTAGGCAATCCGACCAGCCGTCGAAGCAGAGCTGGAAGGGTTGGAACATTCAGGAGTACTGTCCAAAGTAGACTGGAGTGAGTGGGCTACACCCATCGTTCCTGTAATGAAGAGGTCGTTGAGTAATACGCCTGGGGAACCAAAGAAGGTCCGCATCTGTGGGGATTTTAAGGTGACAGTGAACCCAGTCCTTCACACGGTACAATATCCGCTTCCACGGATTGAGGATATTTTCGCCTCGCTATCTGGAGGTAAACGCTTCACCAAAATTGATCTGGCCCAGGCGTACCTGCAAATGGAGGTAGAAGAAGCCTCGAAACAATACCTCACGATCAACACTCATAAAGGTCTCTACCAATACAACCGGCTGGTGTTCGGGGTAGCATCGGCTCCGGCTATTTGGCAAAGGGCAATGGATCAAGTCCTGCAAGGGATTCCAGGGACCCAGTGTTATTTGGACGACATCCTGGTCACGGGCGAAAATGACAGTGATCACCTCGCCAACCTGGAGAAGGTGCTCACTAGATTATAGGAATATGGGCTACGAGCTAATCGCCACAAGTGCGAGTTTCTCCAGAAGCAGATCTTATATTGTGGCCACGTTATTGATGAAGAGGGGTTACATAAGTCCCCTGAAAAGACTGAGGCAGTAGTCAAGGCTCCAGCACCGGAAAATGTGTCACAACTGAGGTCGTTCCTCGGGCTGGTGAACCACTGCCATAAGTTCTTACCAAATTTGTCTGCAGTATTACACCCACTGAACACCCTACTGCAAACGGGGGTACTATGGAAGTGGAATGACGAATGTAAACAAGCTTTCCAGAAGTGCAAAGAATTGATCAATCAAAAGAGGTGTTGGCCCATTTCAACCCAGCACTGCCAATTCGGTTTGCATGTGATGCATCACCCTATGTTATTGGAGCGGTGCTGTCGCACAAATCCCCAGACGGGTTGGAGAGGCCAGTAGCCTTTGCGTCTCGGTCACTAACCTCAGCCAAGCGCAACTACGCCCAGATCGACAGGGAGGCCCTCAGCCTAGTATGGGGAGTAAAAAAATTCAACCACTATCTGCATGGGCAGAAGTTCATCTTGCTGACTGACCACCAACCACTTGCCTCCATCTTTAATCCAAAGAAGGGCGTTCCGGTGATGACTGCACAACGGTTACAAAGATGGTCCCTTTTTCTAGGGGCGAACCAATATGAAATAGAATATAAAGGCACGAAACAGCATGGAAACGCTGATGGGCTATCACGCTTGCCACTGCCTACTGTGGAGGAAGCACCAGCAGTGGACCCTATCGAGATATTTTATTCGTCAATAATTGAACGATTGCCAGTAACTAACGCGGATATAGAGAAGGAGACCCGCAATGATCCGACACTGTCTCGGGTATATGATTTGACGGTGAGGGGATGGCCAACACATGGCGACTCACTGTTGCCAGCATTCTCATCCAGAAGAGAACAGCTGTCAGTATGCCAGGGGACAGTGATGTGTGGATCCCGAGTGGTAATTCCACCCAAGTTAAGGGAGAGAGTGCTAAATGAGCTTCACGAAGGTCATCTGGGAGGGGTGAAAATGAAAAGCCTTGCTAGGGCTTAGGTGTGGTGGCTGGGGGTTGATCAACAAATCGAGGACCTAACTAAGAGCTGCTCAGGATGCCTGAAGGTCCAAAAGGCACCACCACATGCCCCTCTACACCCATGGGAGTGGCCCTCCTCTCCATGGCAACGGGTGCATATTGATTTTGCTGGTCCATTCATGGACTCAATGTTCTTAATAGCACTGGATGCACACTCGAAATGGCCTGAGGTGATAAAAATGTCCTCAACCATTACAGAGAAAACGATTGCAGTCCTACGGACCATATTTGCCAGGAATGGCTTGCCAGAGCAGATTTGCTCTGATAATGGACCACAGTTTGTGTCCGAAGAGTTTTGGAAATTTATGAGAAGGAATGGGGTAAGGCATTATACATCCACCCCGTATCATCCAGCCACAAATGGATTGGCTGAGAGGTTCGTACAAACCTTTAATAAGGCGATAAAGGCCATGTGCGATGATGAAGTTCCACTACAGCATAAGGTGGACAATTTCCTGTTAGCCTACAGAAATGCGACACATGCAGTTACCTACCAGACCCCGGCCATGATGTTCTTTAACCGAAGGTTGAGATCTCGTCTGGATTTGCTCAGACCAAATGTGCGAAGAAATGTTGAGGATAAACAATTCCAGCACATCAATGAGAAGCTGACAAGGAGCTTCAATGTAGGACAACCAGTCTTGGCCCGTGACTACCGAACAGAGAAATGGCAACCCGGAACGATATGCACACGGCAGGGGCCATTAATGTACACAGTGGATGTCGGGGAGAACATTGTAAGACGCCACATTGAGCAGATCTTAGCATCACAGGAATGAGTCAACCCCATGTCTCGTGTACCTGGGGATGAACCCGACATACCGGTAGCATCTAACTCAGAAACACTAGCAGTGGAAACCGATGAAAGGGGGCCAGAATCGCCTCCGCACCAAGAACAAGAACCTCAGGAAAGGCGCTATCCAGAAAGGATCAGGAAGTCGCCCCAAAGACTGAATCTATAAATGGACTATTTCTGTTTAATGTGCATGTTAAAGTGTTAATTGTTATTTGCATATTATGGGTACTGCTAATCTGAAAGGGGAGGAATTGTCGTGTATGTACCTTTAAGAGAGAACTACTTTTACAGCTCCTGTATACTGTAGTACCGGCAGTGACCACACCTGTATATAAGCCTTGAGCATGCCTCTGTACTCCCAGTCTTGAGACTACCCTACTGCAGTAAACACCTGTTGATTGTTAAGTTACAGCCTCCGTGTAGTTATGGGAAAACATCCTACTTTAAGAATCACGGATCTAACAGTTTCCCTTGGCCTCGGTGACTTGGCACCGTAGGTATTCCAACTGGGCCTTGTGTTCTCCTACTAAATGTACTCTCTCTTGGTTCAAAGCCTGCAAAGCTACTAATAACTTCTCCCCTGCGAGAGCCTTATCCTGGATCTCCAGGGCTGACTCCTTAACTCGACTGCCTGTGCTGCAACGAGCCCGTCCAAGAGCTGGACCTGCTTTTTAAAGCACATCATCCAAACTGATTTCTCTAAGGACTTCTTGTGTTCCTTTCCCTCTGTCCACTTAGCTGCTGCATCTATCGGACACCCAGCCCTTAACAGAGTGGTGATCCACTTCTTAGTGATATTCACCTTGCTAAACACATAATCAGAAATCCTTTCCTCCATCACGTTTCGCTCATCCGAACCATTGTCTACTGTATCGCAACCTTGTTGCCGGTGTCCTGCTGCTGTTGCCATTTCTGTAGGGGGGGTGGCGTGTGGTGGTCAGTCGGTTATGCCTCTGACTGCCCGTGAGTGGTTCGAATTGCTCCCACGCCCCTGAGGTTCTCGACAGCGGACTTAGGTACAGGTAGCGATACAGAAAAGACCCGAGTGGACAGGTGGTTTGGATGTAAGCAGGACTCAGGATTTTATTAAACAGGAAAAAGTTAATACAGTCTTAAGAGAAATTACCAGTATATAACATTACAGGCAAATACAAATAACTATGCTTATACAGGGAATGGGGAAAACATGGCACATCGAGGGAAAACAACTATCTTAATGATCCCCTTATCCTTATCCCACCCCCTATACCTAACTAGATTAAGCTATGAGGGGTCAGAACTTCATGCTCACCAATCAAAAGGTTTGTTAGACTCAAAACAGCGGTTGGGTTCGGGGTTCGCTCTTGGTGCTCCCTGGAGCCTGCCGTCATCACATGGTCTCCAGGCGCTGTAAGGGCGATGTCCAGGTTTGAGTACCCCAAAGTTAAAGTCTCTGTTTGGGTACTTTACCTTGCAGGGATGATTCTTCATCGCCAGTCGCCAGTTTGAGTTGGTGTACAGATATTCGAAGGTCGGCCGAGGCTGAAGGCCCGATAATTTGAAGCCTCTCCTCAGTTTGTCTCCTCAGTTGGTCTTCTTCAGCCGGTCTTCCTCAGGTGGCCTTCCCTCCGATGGTCTTCCCTCCTCCCCTCATCGCGTCCCGCCTGGCCTGGCCTGAATTGTCCGTGTCCGCCCGACCCGTTGCCGGGGCGATTCTAGATGGAGTGGGAAAAGGGAACGGGCAAAGGCCAGGGGTAAGCACGGGTCGGGGAAAGAGCGGCAGCCACGAGGGCGAGGGGCTGAAGAGCAGAGAGAGCAGCAGCTCCAGCACACAGAGAGAGAGCGATTGCTACCCGGGGGCCTTCAATTATATCTTTTTTCGAAATCCTTATCTGCGCGCCAAATCAGGTTAGTTCTTTGTCTTAATCTTGGTGGGCTATTTTAAATAATGGTAGCAATGCATACTAACTGTTTTTAGATGGCCGGTAATCACATCTACCGGCCCGATAATTGACTTGTATTGTCATGAAAGTTCCTTGATGGGCCTGTCCAGCCTCGATGGCTCTATTAATCTGTTTCCGATAATATATGTAGACTGCTTGATGGCCTTAACTATAGGCCTAAACTGAATTTAGATTTGTCTCCAATTCGGTCTAATGCATAATTCAGAGTCCTGTCTGGTTTCAAAATACAAAGTCTCTCTTCACAGACACTGCAGCTTTGGGTTTCGATCCACAAGCTGTCTGCATTGCAGAGTCCATTTTAAAATCTCACAGGCTTTCTGCCACGAGGCACGGACGCCATCTTGGTTACCCTTTTTGATTTAAAAAGTCCACGCAGGGTCCCGTTTATTAATAACAGCCTTCGGGGAAATGCAGAAATTTTGCAAATCTTACAACTGATGTTACTAATATCCTCAAAATCCTCTGTGAAGAAGCAGAGGTAAAAATGTTTACAGTGGTTGTAACTTTGACTGCCACCAGCAATGCTTTGCCTTCCCTGGTACAGGGATTTTTTGATATATATAAATGACCTGGATATTGGAATACAGAGTAGAATTTCTAAATTTGCCGATGACACCAAACTTGGGGGTGTGGCAAACAGTGAGGATGATACCAATCGACTGCAACAGGACATAGAAAGGCTAGCAGAATGGGCAGACAAGTGGCAGATGGAATTTAATACAGAGAAGTGTGAGGTGATGCATTTTGGCAGAAGGAACAGGGAGAGGCAATATACACTTAATGGCACAGTTTTAAAGAGTGTGCCGGGACAGAGGGACCTTGAGAGTTAACGTGCATAGGTCCCTGAATGTGACGGGACATATTGAGAGAGTGGTTAGCAAAGCATGTGGGATCTTGGGCTTCATAAGTAGAGGTATTGAGTACAAAAGTAGAGAAGTTATGCTGAACTTTTATAAAGCGCTGGTTAGGCCACAACTGGAGTATTGCATCCAATTCTGGTCACCGCACTTTAGGAAGGATGTGAAGGCACTTGAGAGGGTGCAGAGGAGATTTACCAGAATGGTTCCAGGGATGGGGGACCTTAGCTACAAGGACAGTTTGGAGAAGCTGGATTTGTTTTTATTAGAGCAAAGGAGGTTGAGGGGTGATTTGATAGAGGTGTACAAGATTATGGCGGGTTTGGATAGGCTAGACGGGGATAGGCTAGACGGGGAAAGGCTGTTCCCACTAGTTAATGGTAGAAGGACTAGGTGACACAGATTTAAGATTTTGGGCAGGAGATACAGGGGGGACGTGAGGAAAAACTTTTTTACGCAGCGAGTGGTGAGGACCTGGAACTTGCTGCTGACGGAAGTGGTGGAAGTGGAGACACTCAATGTTTTCAAGGGGAGACTGGATAGGCACTTGAGGGAAATAAACTTGCAGGGCTACGGGGATAGAGCGGGGGAATGGGACTGACTGGATTGCTCTGCAGAGAGCCGGCACGGTCTCGATGGGCCGAATGGCCACCTTCTGTGCCGTTATGACTCTATGGGCTGGATTTTAAGTCAGGTGTGGGCTGCTGTCGTGTTATCCGAATTTCATGCTTCCCACACAAATCTAAATGGATGTGGGAGATTGATGTAATTTTAACTCAATTGGCCAATTGATTTGCAACGTGTCAGAAGCCTTTGTGTAATGTATGTACCTTTAAGGGGGAGAACTACTTTTTACAGCTCCTGTATCCTGTAGTACCAGCAGTGACCACACCTGTATATAAACACTGAGTAGTGATCTGTACAGTCAGTTGCAGTTTCAACCCTCATTCAGTAAACACCTGTTGATCGTTCCCTGCAGTCTTTTGTCTGATTATTGAAGGACACAACATTAAGATACACGGATCTAACATTGGCGACGACGCAGATTCCAACCTACCTGCAACTCTGCATCACCTCCCAGGGATTCGCTCCTGGAGAACAGTGGAAGGAGGTCGAGTCCAGAAGCGCAGGTGTCGACCACGGGCAACTGCCCAGTCATCCAGCTGAGATTTGAGCATCGCAGGGGAGGCTGTCGAGAGCCAGGCTTGGCTTTCCAGTCACGGCGGTCCAGCGAAACGGGCTGGCAACAGGTACTGCGCAGACCCTTCCCGGACAGCGGTGGCTAGAGCCGACCGAGCGGCACAGAAAAAGGCCGAGTAGTGTCGAAGGGGGAGAGAGAGAGGGCAGAGCGCACAGGGCGCAGCCGGTGTTCAGGACCGAGTGGCGTAAATGGGGAGAGAGACAAGAGAGAGCAGAGCGCAGCCGGTGTTCAAGGGCCGAGCAGTGTCAACGGGGGAGAGAGGCGCGCAGGAAAACACGAGGCGCTGCCATTGCCACGAGGACCGCAGAGAGCGGCATTGGCAGCAGTGCAGGAGCAGCGCATGAAACCCACAGGGTGTCGCCATTTGCCACGAGGACCGCTGAGAGCGGCGTTGGCAGCAGCGCGGGAGACGCCATTTTAAGCCGCAGCAGGGAAGAAAGGAAAGCGCGGGAGACGCCATTTTAAGCCAGTCTAACCACACCCAAAAATGCCGAAGAATGGCAGTATCACAGCGTTCGACAATGAAGTCGAAGATTGGACGACATATGTCGAACGCATAGAAGTATACTGCAAGGCGAATGAAGTGCCAGATGACAAGAAAGCGCTGGTATTGTTGAATTCAATGGGTGCAAAAACGTATGGCTTACTACGAAACCTAGTAACCCCAGACAAGCCAGTAGAAAAGGATTTTGAAAACATAGTGTCAATCCTACAGGACCACTTAAACCCCACACCGCTGCTGATAGCAGAAAGATTTAAGTTTCACAAAAGGAATCAGCATAAAGATGAAAGTAATGCTGAGTATTTAACGGAACTGTGCAAGCTATCAAAACTCTGCCAGTTTGGAACGGGACTAGCAGATACTTTAAGGGACAAGTTTGTGTGTGGGCTTCAAAGTGAAGGAACCCAGAAACGGCTTCTATCAGAAAAGGATTTTACGCTGGACAAGGCTTTCAGCATTGCAGTATCACACGAAGCAGCAGCACGGGGCGTTGCAGAGATACAACAGAGACCGCAAGAATATGGCACAAATGAAATGTCATACGGAACAGTGAAGTGCTATCGCTGCGGCAGAACAAAACACGACCATAATGATTGCTGGTTCAAGGACAAAGTGTGCAGACAGTGTGGAAAAGTAGGACACATAGCAAGAGTCTGCAGGTCAGGAAAGAAAACCAGCAGCAAGAAATCTCCACAGGAGAAATACAAGAAGGTACATAAGGTGACGGAGAGTAGTTCAGATGAACAGAAGAGTGATACAGACTCTGGAAGCAAGGAGCTGGGTTGTCTGAAACTACATCATGTGATCAAAACGGAGGATCACCAAACTATCTGGGTCACGCTCAAGATAGCAGGAGTCCAAGTGAAAATGGAATTGGACACAGGATCAGCCCTAACAGTCATAAACCGAAGGGACTACAAGCGGCTATTCTCACATATACCCTTGAGAGATACAAAGATTGTCTTGAAGACGTACACGGGGCAAAAAGTCTACCCCAAAGGAAAAATAAGGGTGAACGTTATATATAACGGCAAGGGAACACCAAAAATGGACCTATATGTATTGCCAGATGGAGGACCACCACTACAAGGACGTGAATGGATCCCGAAGATACAGCTAGATTGGCATTCCATACAAGCACTGACTGTAGATGCCAAAAAGGATGACGACGTCACACCTGGACGACTGTCAAAAATGCTAACTGACGCACAAGAAGTGTTCCAGCAGGGACTCGGAACACTAAAAGGCATAACAGCGACGATCAAAATAGAGGAAAATGCAAGCCCAAAGTTTTTTAAGGCCAGGCCGATACCTTATGCGATCCGCCCAGCTGTCGAAGCAGAGCTGGAAGGTTTGGAACATTCAGGAGTACTGTCCAAAGTGGACTGGAGCGAGTGGGCTACACCCATCATTCCTGTAATGAAGAGGTCGTTGAGTAATACGCCTGGGGAACCAAAGAAGGTTCGCATCTGTGGGGACTTTAAGGTGACAGTGAACACAGTCCTTCACACTGTACAATATCCGCTTCCGCGGATTGAAGATATTTTCGCCTCGCTATCTGGAGGGAAACGCTTCACTAAGATTGATCTGGCCCAGGCGTACCTGCAAATGGAGGTAGAAGAAGCATCGAAACAGTACCTCACGATCAACACTCATAAAGGTCTCTACCAACGTTCCTGAGAGGACTGGAGGTAGATAAACAATGGCAAACATTTAAAGATAGAATGACAAAATTGCAAAATTGCAAAATTGCAAAAATTGTTTATACCAATCTGGCATAAAAGGAAATCTAAAAAGGTGACTCAACCGTGGATAACAGGGGAAATTAGAGACAGCATAAAATCCAAAGATAGGGCGTATAAAATAGCCAAAAAAAGCGCCAGAGCGGAAGATTGGGAACAGTTTAAGATAGAGCAAAGGAGGGCAAAGGGCATGATCAAGAGGGGCAAAATAGCTTACGAAAACAAGCTGGCGGAAAATATAAAAACTAACTCCAAAAGCTTTTATAAATATATCAAAAGGAAAAGACTGGTGAAAACCAAAGTTGGTCCATTGCAGTCAGATACGGGGGAATATATAATGGGAAATAAGGAAATGGCAGATCAACTAAATGCATACTTTGGGTCAGTCTTTACGAAGGAAGACACAAAAAACCTCCCTGGGATATCGGGAAAAATAGGGACATTGGCAAAGGAGGAACTGACGCAAATCAATATCTCTAAGGATATGGTGTTAAGGAAGCTAAAGGGATTGAAGGTGGACAAATCCCCAGGGCCTGATAACATGCATCCTAGGGTACTGAAGGAGGTGGCCCTAGAGATAGCGGATGCACTAAGGATGATTTTTCAGAATTCATTAGACTCGGGAACAGTGCCGATGGATTGGAGGGTAGCTAACGTTACCCCACTATTCAAAAAGGGGGGTAGGGAAAAAGCAGGTAATTACAGACCTGTAAGCCTTACATCAGTTGTGGGCAAAATGCTGGAGTCCATCATTAAGGATGAAATAGCGGAGCACTTAGCAAATGGGGACAGGATAGGACAGAGTCAACATGGATTTACAAAGGGTAAATCGTGCTTGACTAATCTATTGGAATTTTTTGAGGGAGTAACTGGTAGAATAGATGGGGGAGAGCCAGTAGATGTGGTGTACCTGGACTTCCAAAAGGCCTTCGATAAGGTCCCACATAAAAGATTAGCATGGAAAATTGAGGCTCATGGGATAAAGGGGAAAGTTTTGGCGTGGATAGGGAACTGGCTGTCAGATAGAAAACAGAGAGTTGGAATAAACGGCTCATTTTCTGAATGGCAGGCAGTAACAAGTGGGGTACCACAGGGATCTGTCCTGGGCCCCCAGCTGTTCACAATTTACATTAATGACCTGGATCAGGGAGTCGGATGCAGCATTTCCAAATTTGCAGACGACACTAAACTAGGAGGTGGGGTGGGCTCAGAGGAAGAGACCAGGAAGCTCCAGAGCGATTTGGACAGACTGGGCGATTGGGCGGATAAATGGCAGATGCACTATAATGTGGACAAGTGCGAAGTTATCCACCTTGGGTGCAGGAACGGGAGGGCAAATTATTATTTAAATGGCAATAGATTGGGAGAGGGGGAAGTACAGAGAGACCTGGGTGTTCTTGTACACCAGTCACTGAAGGCGAGCATGCAGGTGCAACAGGCGGTCAAGAAGGCAAACGGTATGCTGGCCTTCATAGCAAAAGGGTTAGAATACAGGAACAGGGATACCTTGCTGCAGCTGTACAGGGCACTGGTGAGACCACACCTCGAGTACTGTGTACAGTTTTGGTCGCCTCATCTGAGGAAGGATGTTCTTGCCATGGAGGGGGTGCAGCGGCGATTCACCAGGCTGATACCAGGAATGGCGGGAATGACCTATGAGGAGAGACTATGTAGTTTAGGGATGTACACACTGGAGTTTAGAAGATTGAGAGGGGACCTCATAGAAGTGTATAAAATTCTGACAGGTCTAGACAGACTGGATGCAGAAGGAATGTTTCCCTTGGCGGGTGAGAACAGAACTAGAGGACATAATTTAAGGATAAGGGCTAAACCATTTAGGACAGAGATGAGGGGGAATTTCTTCACTCAGAGAGTGGTGAACCTGTGGAACTCATTGCCACAGAGGGCAGTGTACGCCAGCTCATTAAATATATTTAAGAGGGAATTAGATATATTTCTACGGGCAAAAGGGGTTAAGGGTTACGGAGAGAAGGCGGGGACGGGATACTGAATTAAAGGATCAGCCATGATCTCATTAAATGGCGGAGCAGGCACGAAGGGCCGAATGGCCTACTCCTGCTCCTATCTTCTATGTATCTATGTAATACAATCGGCTGGTGTTCGGGTTAGCATCAGCTCCGGCTATTTGGCAAAGGTCAATGGAACAAGTCCTGCAAGGGATTCCAGAGACCCAGTGTTATTTGGACGACATTCTGGTCACGGGCAAAAATGACAGTGATCACCTCGCCAACCTGGAGCAGGTGCTCACTAGTTTGAAGGAACATGGGCTCCGAGCTAATCGCCACAAATGCGAGTTTTTCCAGAAGCAGATCTCGTATTGTGGCCACGTTATTGATAAAGAGGGGTTACATAAGTCCCCTGAAAAGATTGAGGTAGTAGTCAAGGCTCCAGCACCGGAAAATGTGTCACAACTGAGGTCGTTCCTCGGGCTGGTGAGCTTCTACCATAAGTTCTTGCCGAATTTGTCGACCGTACTACACCCACTGAACACCCTACTGCAAACGGGGGTACCATGGAAGTGGAGTGACGAATGTAAACGAGCTTTCCAGAAGAGCAAAGCATTGATCACATCAAAAGAGGTGTTGGCTCATTTCAACCCAGCACTACAAATTCGGTTAGCGTGTGATGCATCACCCTATGGCATTGGAGCGGTGCTGTCGCACAAATTCCCGGACGGCTCGGAGAGGCCAGTAGCCTTTGCGTCTCGGTCACTAACCTCAGCCGAGCGTAACTACGCCCAGATTGACAGGGAGGCCCTCAGCCTAGTGTGGGGAGTGAAAAAGTTCAATCACTATCTGCACGGGCAGAAGTTCACCTTGCTGACTGACCACCAACCACTTGTCTCCATCTTTAATCCAAAGAAGGGCGTTCCGGTGATGACTGCGCAACGGCTACAAAGATGGTCCCTTTTTCTAGGGGCGCACCAATATGAAATCGAGTATAACGCACGAAACAGCATGGAAACGCTGATGGGCTATCACGCCTGCCACTGCCTCCTGCGGAGGAAGCACCAGCAGTGGATCCTGTCGAAATATTTCATTCGACTATAATTGAATGCTTGCCAGTAACTAACGCTGGTATAGAGAAGGCGACCCGAAATGACCCGACACTGTCTCGGGTATATGATTTGACGGTGAAGGGATGGCCAGCACATGGGGACTCACTGTTGCCAGCATTCTCATCCAGAAGAGAACAGCTGTCAGTATGCCAGGGGACCTTGATGTGTGGATCCCGAGTGGTAATTCCACTCAAGTTAAGGGAGCGAGTGCTCTATGAGCTTCACGAAGGTCATCTGGGAGGAGTGAAAATGAAAAGCCTTGCTAGGGCTTATGTGTGGTGGCCGGGGATCGATCAGCAAATCGAGGACCTGACAAAGAGCTGCTCAGGATGCCAGAAGGTCCAAAATGCACCACCACATGCCCCTCTACACCCATGGGAGTGGCCCTCATCTCTATGGCAACGGGTGCATATTGATTTTGCTGGTCCATTCATGGACTCAATGTTTTTAATAGCCGTGGATGCGCACTCGAAATGGCCTGAGGTGATCAAAATGTCCTCCACCACCATGGAGAAAACTATTGCAGTCCTACGGACCATTTTTGCCAGGAACGGCTTGCCAGAGCAGATTTGCTCTGATAATGGACCACAGTTTGTGTCCGAAGAGTTTCGAAGATTTATGAAAAGGAATGGGGTAAGGCATTACACATCTGCCCCGTATCATCCAGCCACAAATGGATTGGCTGAGAGGTTCGTACAAACCTTTAATAAAGCAGTAAAGGCTATGTGCGATGACGACATTCCAATGCAGCATAAGGTGGACAATTTCCTGTTAGCCTACAGAAATACGACACATGCAGTCACCAACCAGGCCCCGGCCATGATGTTCTTCAACCGAAGGTTGAGATCTCGTCTGGATTTGCTCAGACCAAATGTACGAAGAGATGTTGAGAGTAAGCAATTCCAGCACATCAATGAGAAGCCGACAAGGAGCTTCAATGTAGGGCAACCAGTCTTGGCCCGCGACTACCGAACAGAGAAATGGCAACCAGGAACGAGATGCACACGGCAGGGGCCACTAATGTACACAGTGGATGTTGGGGAGAACATTGTGAGACGCCATGCTGACCAGATCCTAGAGTCACAGGAACGAGTCAACCCCATGTCTCGGCCATACGTACCTGGTGAGGAACCCGACGTACAGGTCGCATCTACCTCAGAAACAATAGCATTGGAAGCTGATGAATCAACTGACGACAGGGTGTTAGAATCGCCTCCGCACCAAGAGCGAGACACTCGGGAAAGGCGTTATCCAGAAAGAATCAGGAAGCCTCCCCAAAGACTGAATTTATAAATAGACTATTTCCATTTAATGTTGCATGTTAAAAGTGTTAATTGTAATTAGTTTGATATTTAATTGTTAAATGAGTGTTATGGTACTGTTAATCTAAAAGGGGAGGAATTGTAATGTATGTACCTTTAAGGGGGAGAACTACTTTTTACAGCTCCTGTACCCTGTAGTACCGGCAGTGACCACACCTGTATATAAACCCTGAGTAGTGATCTGTACAGTCAGTTGCAGTTTGAACCCTCATTCAGTAAACACCTGTTGATCATTCCCTGCAGTCTTTTGTCTGATTATTGAAGGACACAACATTAAGATACACGGATCTAACACTTTGCAAATGGGTTTTTCATAACTGAAAGTCCCCTCCGATGACATCATCATTGCTGCTGCATTTAAGGTCCACAGCATGCCTTGCTTCTTCTGCAGACTGCCAAGCTTCTTGACTGCGCAGTGTGAGGGAGCTGCAGCAAATATGACAAGCGGGAGGGCAAGATCAGCTCCTCGCTTTGACGAGGCGACACTGCAGACATTAGTCGATGGGGCTAGGGCCAACAGGGAGGTGCTGTTCCCTTCATCAGGGAGGAAGAGGCCTCCCACTCAGATGTGTTGATGCAGGTGGCTGAGGAGGTCAACTCCTTGGGAGTCACCCGCAGAACCTGGATACAGTGCAGGAAAAGATTTCATGACCTTCAGCGCACTGGAAAAGTGAGTATGAATTTCCCATCACCCTCAATCTGATCCCCATTGCCTTTCCTCACCAGCACCCAGCAATCTCTTCCTCCACATCCCACTTGACACTGACATCCATGCACCCTTACCCATTCCCTCTCTCTCTATGCTCACATTCACATAACTATTCCACCATGCAGCCCTCACAATCCCTATCACTCTGATGCTTTGAACACAACTGACAACACACAGGGAGGGCCCTTGGTCTTGTAACCTCTGTAATGTCCGTGTGTAATTGAGACACGGACTGCAGAAGTTGGTTATAACAGGTGTTTACTGAATGGAGACAAAACTGGAACTACTATACAAAGTTACTGCACAGGCTTATATACAGGGGTGGCCACTACTGGTACTGCAGTATACAGGGGCTGCAGAATATAGTTCCTTCTTCAAGGTACATACACTACAATTCCTCCCCTTTTAGCTAAACAGTACATAACATTTGATTAATAATTAAATAACATATTTACAATTACAGTTGCTATATACATTAGCTGAAGTTAATCAATTATAAATTCAGTCTTTGAGGAGGCTTCCTGATTCTGTCCGGATAACACCTCTTTGGGGTATCAGGTTCTTCTGGCAAAGTTGATTTGGGATCAACGTCGTTGTTTGGTTCGTCTGCTTCCAATATCACCGATTCTGAGGTAGATGCAATTGGTACTTCGGCTTCATCACCAGGTGTATAGGACCGTGGTGTAGATTTGATGTTTTCCAGTGACTCTAGAATCTGGTCAGCATGGCGTCTTACAATGCTCTCTCCAACGTCCACGGTATACATTAGAGGTCCTTGCCGTGTGCAGATCGTTCCTGGCTGCCATTTCTCTGTGCGGTAGTCCCGGGCCAAAACTGGTTGACCTATCTTGAAACTCCTGGTTGGCCTTTCATTCATATTCTGAAACTGCCTGTTCTCCACATCTCTTCTGATGTTTGGCTTAACCAAATCCAAGCGGCATCTTAGTCTTCGATTGAAGAACATCATGGCTGGAGTTTGGTTGGTAACCGCATGTGTCGCATTCCGGTAGGCAAACAAAAAGTTATCCACCTTGTGTTGTAGGGGTATGTCTTCATTACACATTGCCTTGATAGCCTTCTTGAATGTTTGAACGAACCTCTCAGCCAATCCATTGGTAGCTGGATGATATGGGGCGGATGTGTAATGCTTAACACCATTGTTCTTTAAGAACCTCCGGAACTCTTCAGACACAAACTGTGGTCCATTGCCAGAGCAAATCTGTTCAGGCAGCCCATTTCTGGCGAATATGGTTCATAAGACTGTGATAGTTTTTTCTGTGGTGGTTGAGGACATATTTATTACCTCTGGCCACTTTGAATGTGCATCCACCGCAATTAAAAACATCGAGTCCATAAATGGACCAGCAAAATCAATGTGTACCCTTTGCCATGGAGATGAGGGCCACTCCCATGGATGTAGAGGGGCTTGTGGTGGGGCGTTTTGGACCTTCTGGCATCCTGTAAAGCTCTTGGTCATCTCTTCGATTTCTCTATCGATTCCCGGCCACCACACAAACGCTCTGGCTAAGTTCTTCATTTTTACCCATCCCAGATGACCCTCATGAAGCTCATTGAGCACTCTATCCTTCAATTTGGGTGGAATTACTACTCTGGATCCACACATCAAGGTTCCTCGGCACACTGACAGCTGTTCTCTTCTCGGCGAGAATGCTGGCAACAGTGGTTCACCATGAGCTGGCCATCCCTTCACCGTTAAATCATAGACCCTGGAGACTGTCGGGTCATTTCGTGTTTCCTTTTCTATGTTTGCATTCGTCACAGGTAGACATTCGACTGTGGTCGAGTGGAATACCTCCACAGGATCCACTGCAGGTGCTTCTTCCACCATCGGCAATGGTAGGCGCGACAATCCATCAGCATTCCCATGCTGTTTAGTTCCTTTGTACTCGATGTCATATTGGTGTGCCCCTAGGAAAAGGGACCACCTCTGTAGCCGTTGTGCTGTCATTATCGGGACGCCCTTCTTAGGGTTGAAAATGGAGACAAGAGGTTGATGATCAGTTAGTAGAGTAAATTTCTGTCCGTGCAGGTAGTGATTGAACTTCTTCACCCCCCACACCAGGCTGAGGGCCTCTCTGTCAATCTGGGCGTAGTTACGCTCGGCTGCAGTTAACGAGCGTGACGCAAAAGCTATCGGCCTCTCTGAACCATCAAGGGATTTATGTGACAATACCGCTCAAACGCCGTAGGGAGACACATCACACGCCAGTCTTATCGGTAGTGATGGGTTGTAGTGAGCCAATACTTCTCTTGAAGTGATCAGGCCTTTACACTCCTGAAAGGCCCGCTTACATTCATCGCTCCATTTCCATGCTACTCCAGTTTGTAGCAGGGCGTTCAGTGGGTGCAGAATTGTGGACAAATTCGGCAAAAACTTATGGTAGTAATTCACCAATCCGAGGAATGACCTCAGTTGCGACACATTTTCAGGTGCTGGAGCCTTAACTACCGCTTCAATTTTATCAGGGGACTTATGTAACCCCTCTTCATCAATCACGTGGCCACAATACGATATTTGTTTCTTAAAAAACTCGCACTTGGGGTGATTGGCTCGTAGCCCATGTTCTCTTAGTCTAGTGAGCACCTGCTGTAAGTTGGCAAGGTGTTCACTGTCATTTTCACCTGTCACTAGGATGTCGTCCAAGTAACACTGAGTCCCCGGAATCCCTTGCAGGACTTGTTCCATCGCTCTTTGCCATATAGCCGGAGCTGATGCTACTCTGAATACCAGTCGATTATACTGGTAAAGACCTTTGTGAGTGTTTATCGTGAGATATTTCCTAGAGGATTCTTCCACCTCCATCTGCAAATATGCTTGCGCTAGGTCAATTTTTGTAAAATGTTTCCCTCCAGATAGTGAGGCGAAAATATCTTCTATCCTCGGAAGAGGATACTGTACTGTGTGAAGGACTGGGTTCACAGTCACCTTGAAGTCCCCACAGATGCGAACCTTCTTTGGCTCCTCAGACTTATTGTTTAACATTTTCTTCATGACAGGAACGATGGGTGTCGCCCACTCGCTCCAGTCTACCTTAGATAACACACCTGCATTCTCCAGATTCTCCAGCTCTGCCTCGACAGCTGGGCGAATTGCATACGGTACAGGTCTTGCTTTGAAAAACTTGGGAATTGCATTCTCTTCTATTTTTATTGAGGCGGTTACGCCTTTAAGAGTTCCCAGTCCTTGTTGAAATACCTCTTTAGCGTTAACTAAGATTTTTGACAATCGTCCAGGTGTGACGTCGTCATCCTTTTTACCAGCCACAGTCAGTGCCTGAATGGAATGCCAGTCTAAACTTATCTTTCTGATCCATTCATGTCCCAATAATGTTGGTCCACCATCTTGCAGTATGTACAGATACAATTTCTGTATTTCCTTGCCGTTGTATTCGACAGGCACCCTTATTTTCCCTCTGGGGTATACTTTCTGCCCCGTATATGTCTTCAAGACAATGGATGTGTCTTTCAAGGGTATGTGTGAGAATAGCCGCTCGTAGTCTCGTTGATTCATGACGGTCAGGGCTGATCCTGTATCCAATTCCATTTTGACTTGGGATCCTGCTATCGTGAGGGTGACCCAAATGGTTCGGTGATCCTCTTTTGCAATTACGTTGTGTAGTTTGAGACAGCTTAGTCTCTTGTTCCCGGATTTACTATCGCTCTTCTGGTCTTCGGAACTACTGTCCGTCATCTTTTGTACTTTCCTGTACTTTTCCTTAGTAGTCTTTTTGTTGTCATTAGTCTTCTTCCCGGACCTGCAAACTCATACAATGTGTCCCATCTTTCCGCATTGCCTGCATGTTTTGTCCTTGAACCAGCAGTCCTTCTGGTCATGGGTTGTTCTGCCGCAGCGATAACATTTTTCAAATCCCCGTGTCATTTCATGGGTGCCGTATTCCTGTGGCTTTTGCTGTATTTCCGCAGCTCCCCTTGCTGCTGCTTTGTACGATACTGCCACGCTGAAAGCCTTATCTAGCATCAGCTCTTTCTCTGAGAGTAACCTCTTCTGGGTTCCTTCACTCAGGAGTCCACAGACAAATTTGTCCCGTAGGGTATCTGCCAGTCCTGCTCCGAACTGGCAGTGCTTTGATAGCTTGCGTAGTTCCGTAAGGTAATCAGCATTGCTCTCATCTTTATGCTGATTTCTCTTGTGGAATTTAAATCTTTCTGCTATCAGCAGCGGTGTAGGATTTAGGTGTTCCTGTAGGATATCAACAATTTCGTTAAAACTCTTCCCCATCGGTTTGACTGGAGTGATCAGGTTCCGCAATGGGCCGTACGTTCTTGCGCCCATTAAGTTTAGTAGTACCGATGCCTTTTTCTCATCGGCTACTTCATTTGCCTTGCAATATACTTCGACTCTTTCCACATATGTGGTCCAGTCTGCTATTTCATTATCGAAGGCAGTGATATTGCCAGTCTTCAGCATCTTGGAGATCTAAGGTGGCACCTCCCGCGCTTTGCCTTCTTCCCCGATTGAACAAAATGGTGCCTCCCGCGCTTTGCCTTCTTTTCCGCTGCTGCCAGCGCTGTTGCTGGCATTTTTATGCCTTGATGGCGACGCCCTATGGTCTTCGCGCGCTTCCCCCTGTGCTGCTGCCAACGCCGCTCTCCGTGGTCCCCGTGGCAAACTGCAGCTCCTCGCGGCTTTCTGCGCTTCAACTTCTTTTTCCTTTATTTTAATTACTGTTCCCATCGTCAGAGCAGACCCTATGGGACACTTTCCTCCCTCTTCTCGGGTCTGTACGCTGCCCGGCTTCGTAGCACCGGCCGCGTCCTGTGTGCTCCACCCTCTCTCTCTCTCTCCTCTTTCCTGACAACGCTGCTCGGCCCCATTGAAAAGCCACCCGATCGAGCTCTAGCCCGCCGCAGCCCAGGAAGGATCAGTGTACTACCTGCCACCAGTTCGATTAGCTGGAACACCATAGACTGGAGACCGAAGCCCAGCTCTCGACAGCCTCTCCTGCAAATCTTCGAATTTGATGAATCAGAGGGCGGTTGCCCACGGTTGACGCCCGTTTCCTCTGTCTGTTTTTATCTTTTTCCTTTCTTTTTGGATTTCTTCCTTCTGGCTTCGACCTCCAATAACTTCGCTTCAGAGATGGATCCCCGTGAGGTGGTGCAGAACTGTAGGTAAGTTCGGATCTATTCGTCGCCAATGTGTGTAATTGAGACACGGACTGCAGAAGTTGGTTATAACAGGTGTTTACTGAATGGAGACAAAACTGGAACTACTATACAAAGTTACTACACAGGCTTATATACAGGGGTGGTCACTACTGGTACTGCAGTATACAGGGGCTGCAGAATATAGTTCCTTCTTCAAGGTACATACACTACAACCTCACTCCATCTTTGTCTCCTTCTAAGTATCTATGCTATGCAATCTCTACACTCACTCCTTCATTCTCACTCAACCTCCACTTATCTCCCTCATTGCAGGAAAAGTGAGCTCACAACAAAAGAGAGTGAGCCAGGACAGGAGGAGGGACAGCCTCATTAGCCCACCTGAACCCCTGGGAGGAGGCCGTCCTGGAAATCATGGGCATTGAGGATGATTCACGCGTGGGGGATGGACAGATGGGTGCAACACAGCAAGCTGGTGACAGAAAAGTTTCCCATCTCTCTCTTTGACATTGCATGAGTCGCTGATAATGATTGTGAAGCTGTAACAGATGGACTTATGAGCATCTGCAAAAAGCTATGTGCATGTAGCCTTTGCATCACATCTCTGACTCTTTCCTTTACTCCCCCACAGGACCATCACAAGCATCCGTCCCCCCTAGCCAGGAAGAAGAGGCTGAGCAGCCAGACTCCTCAGAGGAAGCTGCAACCTCTGAGGGCGCAGTGTCACCAGAATTCAGCGCACCCAGCACCAGCGCAGGCACTCACACCTCGGTGGGACCTTCGGGACATAGAGTAGTGTTGTCACCTGGTGTATCACAGCTCACAAGTGAGCATCAGCAGATTGTGGAGACAGGGACAGCAGTGGAGAGTCCTAGTCAGAGGGCGCAGGACTCTGCCAGTTCGGCTCAGCAGCATGTCGACCCTCTGCCTCTGCGTCCATCCATAAGATCAGAGGTGATGGAACTCCAGGCACAGATGCAGGTGTCTCTGGCAGGTTTTGTCTCTATGGTCGCTGTGAGTGTGGAGCAAATGGAGGAGTCCATAGCGCACATGAGCAGAGCTTTTGTGGAGTCATTGGCGCATGAACGCATCACCATGGAAAGGATGGCTAACTCCGTGGAAACGATTGCTACCTCCGTGGTAAGGCTGGCCACCATACAGGAGAGGATGGCTATGGTAGAGGAGAGGAGGGCTACAGCCGTGGAGGAGTTTAGTCGCCAGGGTATGGAAAACATGGTCATTGTTCAGAATAGAATGACATCTCTTGAGGAACGATGGGCATCTATTGAACAGAGAAACCAGACCTTCATGGAAGTTCTTCTGAGTAGGACTGCCATTGCAGATACGGGCCCCCATGGCCCCCCGGATGTGTAGCAAGGTGCACTCCAGCCACTTGCAGGCGCTGAGGGGGACCTGACCCATGAGAGGGAGGTTGGTGGCATACCTCAAGGAAGTGGGGCTCCTCTCCAAGCGCTCACACTTCCATGCCACTGCAGAGCCCTCGGTCAGAGCCCCACCGGAGTCCACACCCAAGTGAGATAGACGTCTCAACCCCTGCACAGCCACAGGAGCAGCAGATTGTTGATGAGCCCTCACAGGCTCGCAACCCCAGAGGACGCTCGCCAAAGGTGTTGAGACAGGAGCAGCAGGAAAGTGAGCAAGGGGCCTCCACATCTGCTGAAGCCACAGGGGAAGCACTACGTAGGAGCATGCGTAAGAGGAAGATAAAGCACAAGTAGTCACAAGGGTAGTCACTTGGGTGGAATTTTGTGTTTAGTTTAAAAATGCCATCATGTCATAAAATTGTGCATAAAAATTCTGATGGCAAATGTTGCAGTTGTGGCATCTGTCAGTTCGCTATTGCGACTTCCACATTGAGGCCTTAGGAATACTTGCAACTGTCAGTATGGTGGTCGGAGTGCTAGGAATCCTCTGGTTCTTGGACATTGTCAATGCTCTGGTAAGAAGCTGCAAGGCAAAACTGTTTGATTGACTAGGCTAAGCAAATCTGGCCAGGATGAGTGCGTTCCTTGCATCCCGGGCAGCAATGATCTCGCGTAATGCTGCCGCTGGTTGTTGGGCCTCTGCAGGATGTTAGTTTTCGCCCTCCTCCTCCTCCTCCTCCTCATCTGAGGAGGATATGTGAGGAGCCACTTGGTCCTCAGGAATCTGCAAGCCACGACGCTGTGCCATGTTGTGAAGTGCACAGCAAACCATGACGATTCTGGAGACCCTGGCTGCTGAGTACTGCAGGGCTCCACCTGATCTATCCAGGCATCTGAAGCGCATCTTCAGCAAACTGATGGTTTGCTTGATTATGGCTCTGGTAGACATGTGGCTGGAGTTGTAGCTCTCCTCAGCTTCGTTGGATGGTCTCCTCAATGGCATCATCAGCCACGTCCTCAGGGGATAGCCCTTGTCTCCAAGTAGCCATCCGTTAAGTTGGTCTGGCGTACTGAATAGCAGAGGCACACTAGACTGGCGCAGTATGAAGGAGTCATGGCAACTGCCAGGGTACATGGCACAAACATGCAAAATTTCCTTCTTGTGGTCACACACCAGCTGAACATTAAGGGAGTGGAAGCCCTTGCGGTTGACAAAAATACCTGGATTGCGATGGGGTGCCGTAAGGGCCACATGTGTGCAGTCAACGACATCCTGAACCCTTGGAAAGCCTACCAGATGAGCTAATGCAACCGCTCGTGCCGTGACACTTGCTCGATCATTGGTGAAATGGATGTGATTGTGCGCGAGGGCAAAGAGGGCATCAGTTACCTGCGTGATGCAAGTGTGTGCGGCCGCCTGGGAAATGCCGCTGATGTCTGCTGCTGATCCCTGGAATGAGCCTGAGGCAAAAAAGTTGAGTGCGGTGGTGACTTTGACGGCCACTGGTAATGCTTGTCCACCTGGTCCTTTGGGCAGCAGGCCTTGCTGTATCATTGCGCAGATGTCAGTCTCTGCCTCTCGTGAAAGTCGGAGCCGCCTTTGGCACTGCTGCTCAGACATGTTGAGATAGGTGACACTGTGTCTGTAGACCCTGTTTGGGGGGTTTCTCCTGCGCTGATGGGCTTCCAGGCGCTGGCCCCTTCTGGCCTGTGCAGCCTCAGGTGGGTGAGCAGCAGCCTGGCGCTCCTGCTGCTGCTGCTGTTGCTGGTGCTGCTGTTGTTCCTGGTTCTGCTGGTGCCACGGCTGGTGCTCGAGCTCCTCTAATGCCCAGATGGGAAGGAAATAAATGGCTCCCATGCTTCTGGTATATGCCTCCGTTGAGGAAGCGCTGAGTGAAGGTGGCGAGAGGGGTTTCCCAGGAGGCCACACTGGAGATGGGTGTGAGGCTCCAACCTTCCACAGGTGTGGTTAAGCCTTCTAAAAGTTGCCCCAGACCTGAGACCACTAAGTCCTGCCACCTGCAAATGATGGCTGATCAAATCTCCTCTTTAATGGTTGACCTGCAGTTGATAGTCAGCAATGCAATAGTGCTCCCGCCAGGTTTCACATTTGTGTTTCCCACCAGGCGTGTTTTACGTGGGAAAAGGGTTAAATTTGCTAGGGCCTTTTAAAATAGGATTATAGAGGCCATTTAGTGGTTATTAAGGGCCTTAAAGACCAGGCCCGCCTGTTGGATGCGGGATGGGGTCGGGACCATCAGACACGCCTGAGTTAAAATTGCTCGGAGTCGGGAACCAGGCGGAGGGGGGACCCGCCTGCCAGTTTTTGCAATTTTAACCCCCCGCATGCCTCCAAGCCCGACTCCGCGGCTCAATGAAAATCGAGCCCTATGACTCTATGACCAGATCACATAGATCTCATACTATCACTCTGACAAATCTAAGGGAGGAAAACTTATACGCGCCAACAGAATTGCCGGTGTCACCAGCAACTCGAATTGGCAGCTGCCGAAAATTGCTGCAGTGCTACCATTGAAAACTTGGCTCTGGAAGTTGGTGATGTGGAACACAGTGCTAACTTACTGGGCAATGCCCTCATGGTGGTGTTAATGGAGGCTTCTGACCCGAAGATCCCGTCCACAGTCGACGTTGCTGCTGTGAGTGAGGTTGTGGAATTGGCAAGGCATTGCAGGCAATTGTGATGCAGCAAGACCTGGACGATATTCAGACTTGGGCTGATAGGTGACAAGTAACATTTGTGCCACACAAGTGCCAGGCACTGATTATCTCCAACAAGCAAGAGACTAACCACCGCCCCTTGACATTCAACGGCATTACCATCGCCAAATCCCCCACCATCAACATCCTGGGGGTCACCAGTGGCCAGAAACTTAACTGGGCCAGTCACATAAATACTGTGGCTACAAGAGCAGTTCAGAGGCTGGGTGTTCTGTGGTGAGTGTCTCACCTCGTGACTCCCCAAAGCCTTTCCACCATCTACAAGGCACAAGTCAGGAGTGTGATGGGATACTCTCCACTTGCCTGGATGAGTGCAGCTCCAACAACACTCAAGAAGCTCGATACCATCCAGGACAAAGCAACCCGCTTGATTGGCACCCCATCCACCACCTTAACCATTCAGTCCCTCCACCACCGGCATACCGTGGCTGCAGTGTGTACCATCTACAAGATGCACTGCAGCAACTCACCAAGGCTTCTTCGGCAGCACCTCCCAAACCCGCAGCCTCTACTACCTAGAAGGACAAGGGCAGCAGGCGCATGGGAACACCATCACCTCCAAGTTCCCTTCCAAGTTACACACCATCCCGACTTGGAAATATATCACCATTCCTTCATCATTGCTGGGACAAAATCCTGGAACTCCCTACCTAACAGCACTGTAGGAGTACAGGGGGTACCTTCACCTCATGGACTGCAGCGGTTCAAGAAGGCAGCTTATCACCACCTTCTCAAGGGCAATTAGCAATGGGCAATAAATGCTGGCCTTGCCAGCGACGCCCACATCCCATTAATGAATTAAAAAAATTAAAGGGGCTATGAATTAAAGGGGCAATATATTCAAAAATTAATAAAAAGTAAAATCAAGTGAAAAAATGCATCTTTTAGCCCTTGCTGCCTTTCAAAAAAATGTAAACATTAAAAATATTTCCCAAATGGCAGTCTTCTGATCGTAAAGCTGAATTGTCTTCCACACCTAAAAAAATGGTATAAGTGCTTCAGCACTAACACAAATGGCTCAGCAAGCCAGGGAAGGGGCACTCAGGGTCTCGCACATTCCATTTTTATGCAGAGGATCAACACTGCAAGAGAGGTCCTCTACCCACAGGGGCCAGGAGGCCCTCCAGAAAGAAGGATGTGGGACCACATCACAGAGTCTGTCCCCCATGACCTGGCTCCAGTCCCCAAAGAAGCTTCATGAGCTCAGATCAATGGTCAAGGTCAGTGAATACATCTTCAAGAGCTATCTCCTGCCAATTGAATCACTAGCCTCACACACTGCTCAATGCATCACTCCACCCACCCTGGCCATCACTCACCTACCAACAATCTATCAATTACGAGGCACATCTCCCATTCCTAACCTCACCTCACCCCCTTGGAGGAGATGGTGTAGGCCATTCTAGGCAGGGGCATGGCTGAGCCCTTGGCCAGCAATGGGGCTGAAAGGATAAAAGATGCTAGTACCTTCACACATTATCCTCATTCTAGCATGCATCTCTTGTTTTCCCGCCCTCCCCTCACCACAACTCCATCCTTGTGCCTTCCTCATTTCACACACCCAAAGAAGTACAGCCTGCTCAGCCAGTGGTTGACTAAGAAGAGGGAGAGGAGAGAGAAGGAGAAGAAGAAGATGGAGAAGAAGAAGGAGAAGAAGGAGAAGAAGAAGGAGGAGGAGCAGAAAAAGAAGAAGAAGAATCACTTGATTTCACACTCCCAGCCACCAGCTCGTCAAGGTCGACCAGCAATGCCATTTGCAGTGTCCCCCACTGACAGCAGCCTTCCACCAGCCATGCTGCAGCCACTGGGGTAGCATAGGGTGACATTAGTAGGATCGGCAAAGTCACACACAAGATAGTCACTAAGAGAATGCATTAGGGTGATGAGTTGATTTCCTGATGTCATATTGGATGGATAAATGTATAAAGTTGGATTGGAAGGTTTGCCTTGTGGTGGTTTTTATTTCAGCGTTGTGGCCAAGATGATGCTGTGATAATCAGTAACAGAGGGAAGGTAAGGTGTGGGACAAATGTGGAAAGGGGAATTGGGGTTGTGGTCACTGGTACCACTGGCAATCCCGGCCAGAAAAGGGCTGTCTGGTTTGCATCCTTTTTTCTGCTTCATCCTCTTCAGCTTCTTCCTCTTCTGTGTCTTCCTCTTCCCTCTGTGAATGGATGCTGTAAATCTGAAATGACAGTATAAAATGTTGGAAATCAACTGGTCAGGCAGCATCTCGACCTGAGACGTGAACTCTGTTTCTCTCTCCACGGATGTTAACTGACCTGCTAAGTATTTGCAGCATTTTTTTGTCTTCTCAGAGGCCTTCCTTTACCATCCGAGGCCTTGCAAGCATCCAGCAGCTCTCCCTGCACACTTAAAAAACTTTTAACAACTATTGCAGCAAGCCACTACTTCAATATAATTTAAAAAAATTCCAAAAGCTTAAATCCAAACTTACCTGAAAGATGTGTGTCCCTTTAAGAGGTGCTGACATTGCCACTGTCAGCCTGTTTGCACACCAGGGTCGACGTTCGGAGTGGTGACATTAAGTTGGTGTTGCACGGCGATTGACGTCAGCACGCCGCCATTTCTTTTCCTCGGGTGCTGCCAGTTACTGGCAGCGATAAGGGAGGGAGGAAAATGGCAGCCGCCGTGGGACCTGCCACCATGGCGCTACGGAGTGGCGGTAAGTAGATAAATTTCTAGCCCATAGTTTCCAAGGATATTGCTCTTCTGTGGGGCCAGTAAAGTCCCATGGAGTCGATAGATTCATGCAGCAGGGTAACAGTGGGCAATGTGCTCTGATTATGCCTGACCTCCCAGACATCCAAAAGTGCTTCTTGTTTCTCCTCCTCTTCTTCCTGCAAGTGGTACACATATAAAGATATGCCAAATGGGCTCCCAATCTGCTAAAAGTGATAGTTGGCTCTAACAACTTCCCAGTTCTCCTTAAGAATGTCTGCCCACAGTACACAAATATCGTCAAAGACATTGGCCCATATTTTCCAATCGCAGGCGCTGTGCATGCTTGAAACCGACATTTCCGATGTCCCTACAGGTGGGTACACAGCGTGTACACACCCGTAGGGATCGGAATATTAATGTATTTTAACTTGCAGCATGCCTTTTTCAACTTGCCAGCCTCAGAAATCCATGTGCATTTTTCAGTAGGCATCACTGGATACCTCATTCCTCCCCCTCCCGGTCTATCCCAGGAATAATGAAGTCATTTATAACCCCAACGCAAATCCGCTTTCTCAGTGCAAGGGATTGAACCTAAGTCTTGCTGATTTGAATGGTTCAGTGGCACAGCAGGTGGTGCTTTATCCACTGAATCATCAGGTACGTGTTGCTAAAAACCAGCTTCAATAATTAAATAAAGAGTACTACTATTATATGTTACTATTATACAATTGTTACTGTTGAACAAAAAAGAAAGTTAATGTTGTCTATATAAGCCACATAAGAATTTTTAGGAGTAGGAAAAGGCAGCAGGACCCAAAAAGCCCTTGTACTTTTCAATGATCAAACCCATTACTCACCTTCTCAACATATCACTTAATCACTTTTTTCTTCAAAAATGCATCCATGTCCACTTCATTGTCTTTTCAAAATGCTGTCCTGAGGGCCCCCACCTAGTATACTTATATATTGAGTATACCTTATTCTTAGTTTTGGAGTCCAAAGTATGTCCATTTTTTGGGAACATGTAATTGAGGATATACTGAGTATACCCATATTTTACTTTTCAAATCAAAGGTATGAAAGATGATTAAACACAATGATACTGAAATTCCGTGGTGTTTCTCGTGTAACTCCAGTGGGGCACTGGTGGAGCCATCAAGGAAACAGTGTAAATGGCCCTAGGAGTTCCTCTGGTCTCCCACCAGACTTATGGTGAAAGATTGGGAGAATCCCTACAGAATTTCAAGGCCATTTTTTATACTTAATCCTCAGCAACATATTTTCCGCATACTTATTCCACAATAGAAAGAATTTTACAATCTGCGATCATATAAAGAAGCCATTGCAATTATATACTATTGTAGGAATCGATCTATCCTTAACTGAAGCACTGAAGTCGAGTCAGTTCAATCATTCAACTGAATTTAATCAAACAAGTCAACAAAACAAAAACATGCAGGAGCAACAGCAAACAGATCTTTTCAGCAGCTTGTTACACGAGGTCTGGGCTTAGAACCTCCCACTCTCTGACGTCATGGCGTCATCACGTTTCCCGCCGTTCGGGGCATCACGTGACCAACGTGATGACGTCATCACGTTGTTTCAGGGCTTTTGCAGAAAGCTTATTTACACTCAGCCAACAAACACAGATGCTGTAACATTGGGTTAAAGACAGTTATGCATTTGTACAGAAGATCATTGGTGGTTTTGCCACATGCGCCCCCCCAGAAGTGTCTTTAATCGCAAAGGTCAATCGCAGAGGAGGTCGGACAATCCTGTCGGAGCGACTCCGATATTCCCGGAGAGGAATGGATGGTGCAGGAGATGAGCTGGGTTGCGGGGCCAACGGGCCAAGCGCGGCGCTCGCGGGCGGTCGGCCACGACGTGGCGGCTGCGCTGCCTCGACTGGCTGCTCGAGATCCAGGTGTGCAGCCTTGAGGCGGTCCACAGAAATGTGGTCGGGTTTACCTCCGACGTCCACTAGAAAACTCTTGGCGCCCGCCTGCAGTACTCGGAAAGGGCCTGTGTATGGAGGCATGAGAGGACTACGGTGGGCATCCTGTCGGACTAAAACAAATTTAGCCCTCATAAGCTCCAGTGGAACATGTGACGTGGGCAGTCCGTGCTGTGAAGTCGGAATGGGCCGGAAAGAGTGCGCTGCGGCCTGGTGAGCCTCCAGTTGTTCAGCTGCTGACCACGGACGCGTCGGTGATGGAAGAAAGTCGCCGGGCACCCTGAGCGGCTGGCCATAAACTAGTTCAGCGGCCGATGCCTGCAGGTCCTCTTTAGGCGCTGTGCGCAACCTGAGCATCACCCATGGCAACTTATCCACCCATGCGGTCCCTTGGAGGGTGGCCCGCAGCGACGCCTTCAAAGAACGGTGAAAGCATTCGCATAACCCGTTGGCCTGCGGATGGTAAGCTGTGGTCCGATGGAGCTTGGTGCCCAAACCTGAAGCCACGGCGTTCCACAAAGCAGACGAAAACTGCGGCCCGCGGTCCGACGAAATGCCCGATGGAACGCCGAAACGAGCAACCCAGGGCGAAACAAAAGCTCGGGCAACATCCGCGGAGGTGGTGGACGTTAAAGGAATGGCCTCCAGCCACCTGGTGGTACGGTCGACGATCGTCAGAAGATTCGTAAACCCTTGTGACGGCGGTAGTGGGCCCACGAGGTCGACATGAACGTGATCGAATCGCCGCTCCGGTACCTCGAAAACGGCAACAGGAGCTTTGACGTGGCGCTGTACCTTCGCCCTCTGGCACACAACAGAGGTCTTGGCCCAGTCGCGCACATCTTTTCTCATTCCCCTCCAGACGAATTTGGACGTTAACAATTTCTGTGAAGCCCGCACGCCCGGGTGTGCAAGTCCGTGAACGACATCGAATACTTTCCTGCACCAGGACAACGGAACGATCGGGCGTGGGTCTCCCAGGGAGACGTTGCAGAGCAAGGAGGTGCCGGCCGAATGGAAAGGCACATCTGCTGGCTGCAGGCAGGACGAATCAGAGCGGAAAGCTTGCGTTTCTGGGTCAGTCGCTTGGTCAGCTGCCATGAGCGAATAATCGAGCTCCAGTTGGACGGCCTGGACGGTCGTACGTGAGAGAAAGTCGGCAACCACATTGTCCTTCCCAGCCATGTGCCGGATGTCGGTGGTAAACTCAGAAATGAAGGTGAGTTGTTGTTGCTGCCGGGCTGACCATGGCTCAGTCGTCTTGGCCATGGCAAACGTCAGGGGCTTGTGATCTACAAACGCAGTGAATTGGTGTCCTTCCAATAAAAAGCAAAAGTGGCGGATGGCCAGGAACAATGCCAACAGCTCCCGGTCGAACGTGCTGTAGCTACGTTCATTACTACATAGCTGGCGACTAAAAAACGCCAGCGGTTGCCATGTCCCATCGACCCATTGCTCTTGCACGGCGCCGATGGCGTAGTCCGACGCATCCGTCGTGAGCGTGATGGTGGCGCCAGGCAGCGGGTGCGCCAACATGGTCACGTTGGCGAGGGCCTCCTTCGTGTCCCCAAAAGCGCAGTCCATCTCCGGCGTCCAAGACACAGGTTCTTTCCCCGGCTTCCCTTGGAGTGCCTCGTAGAGCGGCCGCATGAGCTGTGCGGCCCGGGGGACAAATCGATGGTAAAAATTTACCATGCCGAGGAATTCTTGGAGCGCTTTGACGGATTGTGGCCGTGGAAACGCAGTGATGGCTGCCACTTTCGCTCGGAGTGGCAGTGCCCCTTCTGCCGTAATGCGATGGCCCAGAAAATCGATCTGCCTCAGTCCGAATTGACACTTGTGTGGATTAATTATAAGGCCATGCTCCTGGAGGCGACGGAAAAGGATGCGCAGGTGTCGTAGATGCTCCTCCTTTGAAGCGCTGGTGACGAGGATGCCATCACGGTACACGAAAAGGAATTTGAGGTCCCGTAGCACCGAATCCATGAGGCGTTGGAACGCCTGTGCCGCATTTTTGAGACCGAAAGGCATTCGTAAGAATTTGAAAAGTCCAAACGGGGTAATGACCGCCGTCTTCTGGACGTCCTGGGGGTGGACGGGCACCTGGTGGTACCCCCGGATGAGGTCGATCTTGGAAAAAAACGAATTGCCTGCTAAATGAGCGGAAAAATCCTGGATGTACGGTATCGGGTACCGGTTTGGAGTCGTGCCCTCATTGAGGCACCGATAATCGCTGCAGGGCCGCCACCCACCGCCTGGCTTTGGCACAATATGCAGCGGAGACGACCAGGGACTAACGGACCGGTGAACGATGCCCAACCGCTCCATGGTAGCGAATTCCGCCTTTGCGGCCTCGAGTTTACTGGCCTCCAAACGTCGAGCGCGGGCATAAATCGGGGGGCCGGTCGTCGCGATGTGGTGCTCAACATCATGTTTGCCGGTCGTCGCCGAGAAGGTGGGTCGAGTGAGCTCCAGAAATTCCTTGAGCAGGCGGGTGAAGTCGCCGGGTGTCGACTCGGCGCAGGCGAGCGCGGGGGCCGCGCCTGAGCCCCGAAAACAGGGGATGGGGGCCCATGAGGCGGTGTGAATCAGGCGGCGATTACGTACGTCGACCAGTAGGTTATTAGTACAGAAAAAGTCAGCGCCGAGGATTGCTAGTGGTATTTTTCGGTTATAAACACCCAGTGGACGAGTTGCCTGCCGAGACACAACCGGATTCGCCGCATCCCAAACGTACGGATAGCGCTGCCATTGGTGGCCTGTAGTGGAGTACCACGCCTCCCGGACCCGACGTCGAGGGGCGAAGCGGGGAGGATGCTGCACTGGGCGCCCATGTCGCACAAGAACCGCCGGCCCGAAATGGAGTCTGTGATATACAACAATTTCCCGGAATCACCAACCGTCATTGTGGACGCGAACCCGACCTCGGTGTCATTTTTCCGTTCTCGCGCACGGTTTTGCTGCTTTCTCGGTGCCGGTGGCATGAAACTCCATGGGGGTTGGCAGTATCTGGCTTTCGGACCAAACCGGGCGTGGTAGTAACAGAGGCTGGTCTGTGGAGGCGCCGAGGCGGGTTTCCTCGAGGCGGGACGCTTCGAAGTGGCACAGTACTGTTGCATCACCGCGTGAATGGTGTCGGCTTCGGCCGCGAGCGCTACGCCGTCCGTAGCCTCCGACCTGGCGAGGGCTGCTTGTACCTGCTCGGGGAGCTGGCTCAGGAACAGTTCCAGAAACAGAAAACACTGTGGCTCAGACCCGAGGAGTGTGAGCATTTGGCTCATCAACTCGGAAGGCTTAGCATCGCCTAACCCGGGGAGTGCGAGCAAACGTCATGCGCGCTCCGCTTTCGTGAGACCGAATATTTGCATAAGGCGCGCCTTAAGCGTTTCATACATGTCATCCACGGGCGGGTTCTCCAGCAGGCTGATGATTCGGGAAGCCGTTGAGCTGTCCAGTGCGGAGACTACGTAAAGGTAACGGGTCTGATCCAGCACGATGTTCCGAAGTTGGAACTGAGCCTCCGCTTGCACGAACCAGGAGGCTGCCTGTCGTTCCCAAAATTGAGGGAGCTTCAAACTCACTGCGTTCACATCCATCTTGTTCTCGAGCTTTCCTCCGTGAAAATCGTCCGCGAAGCTTCGGAGTCACCAATGTAGGAATCGATCTATCCCTAACTGAAGCACTGAAGTCGAGTCAGTTCAATAATTCAACTGAATTTAATCAAACAAGCCAACAAAACAAAAACATGCAGGAGCAACAGCAAACAGGTCTTTTCAGCAGCTTGTTACACGAGGTCTGGGCTTAGAACCTTCCACTCTCTGATGTCATGACGTCATCACGTTTCCCGCCGTTCGGGGCATCACGTGACCAACGTGATGACGCCATCACGTTGTTTCAGGGCTTTTGCAGAAAGCTTATTTACACTCAGCAAACAAACACAGATGCTGTAGGATAGCAAAATACTGCAGATGTTGGAAATCCGAAATAACAACAGAAAATGCTGGAAAAACTCAGCATTGGGTTAAAGACAGTTATGCATTTGTACAGAAGATCATTGGTGGTTTTGCCACACTATGCTTAATCCTCACTCATATATATTCTCTACTTGGTCATATTAAATTTTCTCCTTTATGAACTTATTAAGAAGATATTGGCCTAGAAATTCACTAGCCTTAGCGCCGCTTTTGAGGCGCTAGAGGGACTAGCGCCAGAGTTATGGCCATTTGAAAAATTGAGTGGGGCCCTAAAGCGGCGTTGCACCGGTAGCGCTGCGCCGGCACCGATGACGTCATCGGTGTGCGCAGCGTCCCGGTTGCCGTGGTAACCCGCCCGAACTCCGAAATTGAGTTGCGGCCGCCTCGCCCGTGGCAGCCGCAAGCAACGTTCTGTAAAAGGTGCTTTGCTGAAGTTAGCGCCGGCGCATTAAGGTCGCGTGGCGGCCGGCCGCTTCCCCGGCGGCCGCCTGCCCGCACCTCCCTCCCCGGACTCCTCCAAGACCCCCCCGCGGCACAGATGCGTGTGGGCCGCGAGCCCGGCACTTCTCCGAGGTGCCGGGCTCATTTTTATTCAGCCGTCAATGGCCAGCGGTCGGGTGCAGGCAGCTCCTCCTTAACGGAAGGAGGAGGCCTGCACTTCCCCAGCCTGCCGCACCGCATCGGGCGCCGCAGCACCGGAACAGCGCCGCAGTGGGGCAGGTAGCGCCCATTGGGAGGCGCTGAAACCCTCCAGTAGCGCCGGCAGCCGTTTGGGTGCGGCGCTACTGAATTTTTGGCGCACGCAGCGCGACTTAGCACCGGTGCTAAATTTCCGGCGTTAAGCCCCGGCGCAGCGCAAACTCAATTTCTAGGCCATTGTGTTTCCCCTATTAAATGGATAATGATGAATGGTTTATGGCCCCATGAAGGGGTTTAACACTACCAATCACTCAAACCTGGTATCTAATTAATGGTTTAGGCACATCTCAACTTTGGAAGACAAGGCTCTTATTTAGCATTCTTTCAGACAAAACTATAGAGCTTTGTTTAGTGAGTTCATTGATTCACTTTTAATTTAGCCCCAGTTTTAAACATTACTGGGGCTAAATTGGATAACCCTGGAAAATGGGCATGGGGATCCCGATGAATTCTGGGGAATTGGGGTTGTGGTTACTGGTATCGCACTTGGATGAGTTCTGCACTGACAACCCTGGCATAAAGGGGCTGTCTAGGTAGCCTCCTCCCTTCTTCCTCCTCCTCTTCCTCTTCTTCCTCCTCCTCCTCATGCTCCTGCTCCTCAGCTGCTCACCATATAGCTGGTGGCAAGGGCTGCCCCTCATGAGTGTAAGGTTGTGCAGCATGGAGCAGACCACCACGATTCTTGAGACCCGCTCTGCCGAGTACTGCAGGATTCCTCCAGAGTGGTCCAGGCAGCGGAATCGTTGTTTTAGCACACCAATGGTCTGCTCTATCACATTTCTTGTGGCAGCAAGGCTTTCATTGTATGCATGTTGTGCACGTGTGCATGGGTTGTTAACTGGAGTCATGAGCCTTGTCGCCAGCGAATAGCCCTTGTTGCCCCATAGCCACCCTTTGGTTTACTGTGGTGGCTCAAATGCAGCTGGCACAGCAGACTGCCACAGAAAGAAAGCATTATGATGGCTACCAGGATAACGGGCATTGACCTGCATGATTCTCTGCCTATGGTCGCACACCAGCTGGACGTTGAGGGAGTGGAATCCCTTTCGGTTCCGGTGTAGGGCAGAGTTGACATGTGGCGCCTGCAAAGCGATGTGCGTGCAGTCAGTGGCATAAAAGTTTATCGCCACAGTCACCTTCACAGCCACTGGCAATGCGGTCCTTGCCCTGCTCTGAGGTTGCAGTTATGACTGCAGCAGTTGGCAGATTTCAGTGAGGAGGTCCTTACTGAAACACAGACGCCTCACACATTGTTCCTCGCTGAGGTTCTGGTTGGAAAATTGCTCCCTGAACAGCCTATCCTTCCTAAATATTGAATACCCCTGGATGTGACCTCCTGCTGAGAGCCCTTCTCCCCCTCCTCCTCCTCCCTATTCCAGCAGCTTGTCCTGCTCTGTGTTGCCTCTGCTCATTCTCCCAGTCATGCTCTATTCCAAGGGGAATGCCTACAATGCACCCATGTCTGGGCGCAACTGGTTTGTGCAGAAGCCTTGAAATCAGGAAAAAATCCTTCAGCACCTGCCACACCATTCCCTGTAGACTTTTGTAACTTGAAACAACTATAGAAAGCACAAAGCACTTGTAGAATCCTAGCAACAGCCACCAACTAACCTGTAAGTAGTTGTTGATCCTTCCTGCTGTTGAATGCGTGTTCAGCTGTGTGAGTTTAAGGCAGGGAGTTGGTTGGAGCGTTCAGCTCCAAAATAGCACTGCTGGCCTCAAATCAGTGTTGCACACTGATTGACATCATGATCTGCCTGCTCTGCATACTTCTGGTAGACATTCACTGCGCGCATGCTAATTCCTGCACCAACATGGCGTCCACATGTTTGCGCGCGCACCGTGGACGCCATTTTGAAGCTTGAAGGGCACTCGTATCGCCCAAAAAATGGGTGCTAATGAGCCCAATTTCTCACCCTACATATTAATGAAGGCTCAGAATAATCATGATATGACGAAGGATAACAAGAAGTAGTAATTGAACAGCACTCCCGATCTTAAAATCTGTGAACTTGATTGCATTGCCTCGTCCCTTGTGGGCTCCAAAGAAGTACACGAGATTCTACCTTCAGAAGCACAAGATGGCAAATCATGCAACATCAAGGTGATGTGGGTAGTCATCTTCTGATGAAGATTGTAAGTTCTGTGGCAGCTACTGTAATCAAGAGCTAATTTTTACACTATACTATTGCATTATCCGTGATTCAGTTTGAGATCAATGCCTAAGAATTACTGTTCAACAACAATTTGCATTTGCACAAATTACTGTTGATGATATTACTGGATGAATGCTTAACACATTCATGTGAAATTCCTCTGTCCAGTATTTCAATGGAGGTGTCAATCCATTGAAAACTTTCTGCTAGAAAGAAAGACTTGCATTTTATATAGCGGCTTCACAACCTCAGGATGTCCCAAAGCGCTTTACAGCCAATGAAGTACTTTTTGAATTGTAGTCACTGTTGTAATGCTACTTGAACCCTTCATCACAGTGAATAATTTGCCCTCATAAATCTTATCAGTTACTATCATAATCTGGAAAACTTCTATTCAATCCTTTCAAACTCTCTTATCCAAAGAAGATGGGGGTGAAATTGGTCTTTGACAGTAGCGCAAACCAGGCAATAGCGAATTGGCAGCTGATGCAGTCAATGCAAAAGAAAATTGCCAGTGGTGTAAAGCGGGCTGCCCACTCACCATGAATGGTAAATAAATGGCTGAAATGTACTCACTGTAACGATACTATACCTTATCCGTGACCTTCTGCATACATACAAGTCGAACTCCAAACCATCGTCAGCACCTTCACCGAAGCGTACGAGAGCATGGGCCTTACACTAAACATCCGTAAGACAAAGGTCCTCTACCAAACTGCCCCCACCACACAGTACTGCCCCCCGATTATCAAAATCCACGACAAGGTCTTGGACAACGCGGACCACTTTCCATACCTCGGGAGCCTACTGTCAACAAGGGCAGATGTCGACGACGAAGTCCAACACCGCCTTCAGTGTGCCAGTGCAGACTTCGGTCGCCTGAGGAAGAGAGTGTTTGAAGACCAGGACCTCAAACTTGGCACTAAGCTCATGGTCTACAGAGCAGCAGTGATACTCGCCCTGCTGTATGCCTCAGAGGCATGGAGCATGTACAGCAGGCACTTCAAAGCACTGGAGAGATACCACCAATGCTGCCTCTGCAAGATCCTGCAAATCCATTGGCAGAATAGGTGCACCAACGTCAGTGTTCTTGCTCAGGCCAACATCCCCAGCATCGAAGCTTTGACCACGCTCGATCAGCTCCGATGGACGGGTCACATTGTCCGCATGCCTGATACGAGACTCCCAAAACAAGCGCTCTACTCAGAACTCCGGCATGGCACGAGAGCCCCAGCTGGGCAGAGGAAATGCTTCAAGGACACCCTCAAAGCCTCCTTGAAAAAGTGTAACATCCCCACCGACACCTGGGAATCCCTGGCCCAAGACTGCACAAAGTGGAGGAGAAGCATCCGGGAAGGCGCCGAACACCTTGAGTCTCTTCGCCGGGAGCAAGCGGAAGCCAAGCGCAGGGAGCGCAAGGAGTGCACATCAACCCAAGCACTCCACCCACCCGCCCCTTCAACCACCGTCTGCCCCACCTGTGACAGAGACTGTAGGTCCCGCATTGGACTAATCAGTCACCTGCAAACTCATTTTTAATGTGGAAGCAAGTCATCCTCAGTTCGGAGGGACTGCCTAAGAAGAAGAAGACATACCATTACCTAGCAAGTAGCAGCCATTGGCACTCAATTCAAATGGATGTGATTTACATATGGTATGCTGCACTCCAGAACAGCAAAAAATGCCATGTAGGATGAACATGCCCTGAATTAATATTTTAATGAAATGCTCACCTGTTTGAGGTAGGTGTTTTCCCTGCTGGTGGACCTGCCCATCAAAACTGTGTCAGGGCACAAAACGGATGGTGTTCCAGCTAGATAATATTCCTCCCTATTTTCTAGTACTGACCACCTAATTTATGCTACAGCTAGCAGTGGAAAATTCAATTATTCAATATTTGGGATGAAGAGAACCAAGTTGTTGTCAAACTGACGTGCACCATCATATTCCCCTCAAAAATACTTGTAGGTTAAACACCTCGGAATAGAATTTCCGCTTTGGGCACGATCGGGAAACTGGGCGCAAATTGTGCTTGAAATTGCACTGTTTTTCCGAAGTGATGTTATAGTTTAAGCTTCCGTCCAAACTCACTTGCGTAATCACAAATGTAAAATCTCCCATTGAGCAGCGCGATCGGGCAACGTAACAGAATGTAATTGTTTATTTGTTTCCTTTGCATTAAAAAATATTCATTGATTGTATTTAAGAGTGGTAACTTGATGCAGTATTAATACAACTGCAATTAGGTTTATCACAAAAAATAAGCGTTTTTAATAAGAATGTCTAGTCCTCCACCTGTGAGTAACCTAATTTTAAATAATTGAAAATGACTTAAACTAGTAAATATTCCATATACTTTTTTTTAATTGGTGTACACTAATCAGTTTCTTAGTGAATTAAATATGTTTTAACATGTAAAAACATTTAAAACGTGCCTTCTAGCACCTATGTGCCTAAAAAACGAGCTCAATTTGAAGACTCTCCTCGAACAGATGCAAACGGGCACAATCAGTGAAAACTTGTCACGCTCATTATTTTGATCAAGCCACAAGAAGAGATATTAGGACCGGTGACGAAAAGCTTCATCAGAGAGGTAGGTTTCAAGGGGTGTCTTAAAGGAGGAGAGAGCGGTAGAGAGGTGGAGAGGTTTAAGGAGGGAATTACAGAACTTAGGGCCTAGGCAGCTGAAGCACGCCTGCCAAAGTTGTGGCGATGGAAATCGGGAATGCGCAAGCGGCCAGAATTGGAGGAGTGCAGAGATCGTGGAGGGTTGTAGAGCTGGAGGAGGTTACAGGGAGAGGGAGGGGACATAAGAACATAAGAAGTAGAAGCAGGAGTAGGCCATACGGCCCCTCGGGCCTGCTCCGCCATTCAATAGGATCATGGCTGATCCGAATCTAGACTCACGTTCACTTCCCTGCCCGCTCCCCGTAACCCCTAATTCCCTTATCAGCTAGGAAACTGTCTATCTCCGTTTTAAATTTATTTAATGTCGCAGCTTCCACAGCTCTCTGAGGTAGCAAATTCCATAGATTTACTACCCTCTGAGTGAAGAAGTTTCTCCTCATCTCAGTTTTGAAAGGGCAGCCCCTTATTCTAAGATTATGCCCCCTAGTTCTAGTCTCACCCATCAGTGGAAACATCCTCCTCGCATCCACCTGATCAAGCCCCCTCACAATCTTACATGTTTCGATAAGATCGCCTCTCATTCTTCTGAATTCCAATGAGTAGAGGCCCAACCTACTCAAGCTTTCCTCATAAGTCAACCCCCTCATCTCCGGAATCAACCGAGTGAACCTTCTCTGAACTGCCTCGAGAGCAAGTATATCTTTTCTTAAATATGGAAACCAAAACTGTACGCAGTATTCCAGGTGTGGCCTCACCAGTACCCTGTATAACTGAAGCAAGACATCCCTGCTTTTATACTCCATCCCCCTTGCAATAAAAGCCAAGATTCCATTGGCCTTCCTGATCACCTGCTGTACCTGCATACCAACCTTCTGTGTTTCATGCACCAGGACCGCCAGATCCCTTTGTACTGTAGCACTTTGCAGTTTCTCTCCATTTAGATAATAACTTGCTCTTTGATTTTTTCTGCCAAAGTGCATAACCTCACACTTTCCAATATTATATTCCATCTGCCAAATTTCTGCCCACTCACTTAGCCTGTCTATGTCCTTTTGCAGGTTTTTTATGTCCTTCTCACTCACTGCCTTCCCTCCCATCTTTGTATCGTCGGCAAACTTGGATATGTTACAGTTGGTCCCCTCCTCCAAATCGTTAATATAGATTGTAAAGAGTTGGGGTCCCAGCACTGACCCCTGTGGAACACCGCTAGTTACTAATTGCCAACCCGAGAATGAACCATTTATCCCAACTCTCTGTTTTCTGTTAGATAGCCAATCTTCCACCCATGCCAGTATATTACCCCCAATCCCATGATTTTTTATCTTGTACAGTAATCTTTTGTGTGGCACCTTGTCAAATGCCTTTTGGAAGTCCAAATACACCACATCCACTGGTTCCCCTTTATTCACCCTGTTTGTTACGTCCTCAAAGAATTCGAGCAAATTTGTCAAACATGACTTCCCCTTCATAAACCCATGCTGACTCTGTCCGATTAAATTATGCTTATCCAAATGTCCTGTTACTGCTTCCTTAATAATGGACTCCAACATTTTACCAACCACAGATGTTAGGCTAACTGGTCTATAGTTTCCAGCCTTTTGTCTACCTCCCTTTTTAAATAAGGGAGAGGCCATGGAGGGATTTGAACACAAGGATAAGAATTTTAAATTTGAGGTGTCGTTGGACTCGGAGCTAATGTAGGTCAGCGAGCATAGTGATAATAGATGCATGGGACTTGGTGCGAGTTAGGATAAGGCCAGCAGAGTTTTGGATGAGCTGAAGTTTACGGAGGGTGGAAGGTGGGAGGTCGGCCAAGAGAGTGTTGGAAACAAATGCAAAATACCGCAGATGCTGGAAATCTGAAATAAAAACATAAAATGCTGGAAATACTCAGCAGGTCAGGCAGCATCTGTGGAGAGAGAAACAGAGTTAACATTTCAGGTCGATGACCTTTCGACAGTTCTGACCTAGGTAACAAAGGCATGGATGAGCAAGCAGAGTACATTTATTACTAAGACTTAATGAGAACTTCCAATTCAGAATGCAGTTGATAGAGCCACATAAACAGTATAGTAAATATATACAAGTTTTAAGAGTTGACTTCTGATTTTTAATAATATCCAGTGTGAGGACTCTTTACAGTCATTTATTTTCATGTGTTGCTTCCTTTATTTAATCCATTTTGCTATTTGTTGATCTGTCTTAGCTTCTCATTTAAAACCAGCATGGAAGGTGGTATCATGTGTTATGCAGCATACATGGAACAAAGCAAAGGAAGAGGATTTGAGGGGGCACTTGTTAGAAATTAGAGTATCCAAAATATATGGGGTTATGCGAATGAAATTGTGACGCGAATAAGACTGTGTTTACATGACTGTATTAGAACTTGAGACAAAAAGGCCTCGATTTTAATAGACGGGTTTGGAGGCGGCTCTGTAGCAAAAATTGTAAAAAATAGCTTTAGACACCTAACCCGCCTCCATCCCGCCCCCACCTGATTTTCGTGAGTGTCTGTTTAGCCGCTCCCAAACTGACTCGATTGGAGCCGGTGGGATAGGTAGTTAAGGCAGTTAACTGCCTTGCTAATCCTATTTTCATAGTGGTTTCCCATTTTCCTGCTTCTGGCTCCTGTTTCCCGACTTGTCAGAAACAGACCAGGTTCAAGGAGATGAGTTGCTGGAGTTTATGATTTTTATTCATTGGTGCAGCACTTTAAAAGCGCCCCTGAAACATGGCTGACATTCAAATGCAACAACTTTGTGGTTGTAGGTATGGGATAAGATTTTGCAAATCTACTGACCTTGTGAAGTTCAAGCTGACACCCATCTGCAGTGTGACCTGAATGGAATACTTTCAGGCCACTTCGACTGTGTGCTTGCAAGCTTGTTGCCTCAAATGAAATCTATAGCAAGGGGATGGGAAAAATTGTAACATTTGCATATTGATTTATCATTGGCCCACAGGCATCTGTAAGGAATACCTATTATATTCACATGTGATCACATGCTGAGTTGTCATTGGCCTGCAGGCATCTGTAAGGACTGCTATTGTTTAGAAGACCCAGGGGTCCTGACTCCATCTTGTCCACATGGTGCTGTATTGATTGAGAAAGCTTACAGACCTGATGCTTCATTAAAAGAGTTTAAACTGTAATACTCCGTTGTCCTGCAATTTATTATTTTTGTACAAAGTGTGCAAAACAAGACAAAAATTTATGTCCTCTCATCCTGGTCATCATAATTGGAGGAGCAGCAGCCACGTGGTTCAGCGCAGATCTTCCTGGGAAGAGGAGGAGGAGAGGAGGACAAGGGGCATCTTGCGTGCCCCGTTGTGATCAATGCAGCATCCCTCCAGTTCACTGCTGCCCATCAAGCAGGGTATGCACACTGCCATGTCACATTAGCATAAGCTTACTCTTCAACCATAGGTGGCTACTATATGGCTCTGTAATTGCAGGCGATGCTTGTCCAATGTCATGCATCAGCTCTGCTATACCCGGTTATTTCCTATCACTTTCACCATCAGCATTACAAAAGCAAGTCGCCCTGAGCCCTCAATGTGCTTGTGCCATTTCCCAGAACACATAGGCCACACAATCAACTGTTTCCCATAATTTTTCTTTTACACATGACAAAAGGATAATAAACCAACAACAGTCAGAAAAAAAAGACAAAACACCTAAGAGGGTCCCCTTGCTTAATCTTTTTCTTACGTGTGCTTCTACGTGGTGCTTTACCTGTGGCTTCAGCAGATGTAGAGGCACATTGCTGACTAGGATACTGTGCCTGCTTAGACGCCTTTGGCGGGCGCCCTCTGGGTTTGGGAGCCTGGGAGGGCTCGACAACAGTCTGCTCTTCCTGCGGCTGTGCAGGGGCTGAAACGGCCATCTCAGTTGTCTCCGCAAAGTGGGACTCTGACCGAGGGCTCCGCAGTGGCATGGTCGTGTGAACGCTTTGCGAGGAGCCCACACTTCCTTCTGTCCTGCCAACAACATCCCTCTCATGGGTCAGTCGCACCTCAGTGCTGGCAAGTGGCTGGAGAGCACCTTGCTGCACATCAGGGGGACCATGAGGACCCATATCTGCACTGGCAGTCCTCATAACAAGGACTGTTATAAATCTCATCATTCATCAAGAAACTACTCATGAAATAACGCTGGACGGCCAGCTGGTGGCGCCATCCAAGGAGTATAAATACTCGGGCGTGGGCCCAGCTTGCCAGGGACATTTTGAAAGACAAGGAACTAGTGAAGTACAACTAGACCTCCATGTTCTGAAACAAGTTGATTAAAGCCTTGCTTTATGCTCAAACCAAGTGCGTAGTGAGTTTTATTACGTCAATTTAATCAACTTGATATCGACTCCACGCTCTGAGTGATTTCGGGAACAGCCAGCTACGACTTCAACTACAGAAGGTAACTCTGGCATAGAAATCAATCCATCATGGACAAACTACTCAGACCCGCCCGTCTTGACCTGGACCCAAATTCACCTACAACTGCTAAGGTGTGGAAACACTGGTATTGTACCTTCAGCAACTTCCTCTGGGTGTGTGGTGAGAATGTTCCTGATAAATTAGAGATACTTGCCAATTATGTATCTCCTCATGTGTTTGACTATATCGAAGACTGTGTAGACTATGACTCCGCTAGCCTAATATTACAGCGACTATATGTTAAGGCCCCAAACGAAAATTTTGCTCAGCATCTATTGGCCAAAACTCGACAACAACCCAGGGAATCACTTGACAAATTCCTTCAAAAGCTTTGCAGGCTCAGCAAGGATTGTAACCTTAAAGCTGTCACAGCTGAGCAGTACCAGAAGGAGCTAATTCGCGATTCCTTTATTAATGGAATTACGTCTCCCTTCATCGTCAGGGTCTGTTGGAGAATAAAACCTTCGAGTTACAGACTGCCTATGACCAGGCGTGTTCCCTGGACTTAGCAAAGAGGAATGCAGATACCTATCATTAACCTCGTGCATGGGCTGCTGCTATCACTTTTAATGACTTCTTCGATAGGTCTCGGGCGGAAGCCCTCACTGATGATGACTCTAACCTAGCGGATGACAACCCTACCGTAGAAGCCTTCACTGATGACGACTCCGCCCTAGCTGCATCTTAGCAATCTGGAAGGAAGTTATTCTTCTGTGGAGGTGCGTTCCATTATAGGAAATTCTGTCCTGCTCGTAACGCAACCTGCAATCATTGCAGCAAGAAAGGTCACTTTTCTAAGGTATGCCAGTCAAGAGCCACTGTTAGTAAGAAAGGCCACTTTTCTAAGGTATACTGGTCGAGAGCTCCTGTTAGTTTTGCAGCTACTATCTATAAAACTGCTCCTCCCCCAAGAGCCACTACTAAGGTTACAGCTGTCAAGGGTAAAACTGCCCCTCCTCTCATCACAGCTGTTTTTCCCCAAAGTCTGTCCCATGTAGCCACGAAGGTTTCAGTAAATGGACACATTTTGAGTGCACTAATCGACTCATGCAGCTCTAACAGCTTCATTAGTGAGCAGGCTGTCAGTAAGTTAAAACTGCGTATTTACCCCTCGGACAGGGAAATTGCAATGGCTCTGACGACACTGACCACCAATTCTTCCGGCTTTTGTCTTGTCGACCTTATTCTCAATGGCCGCACTTATTTCTCCACCCGGCTCAGGGTGCTTAAGAACCTAAGCAGTGATGTGCTCCTGTGACAGGATTTCCAGAAACAACACAAAAGACTCACTTTCGAGTTTGGAGGGTCAAAGCTGGAGCTTACTATTTCCAAAGTACCGTTTTGTGCGCTTTCGGCGGCTTCGCTCGACGAGCCCTCCTTGGTTGCCAATCTTTCCCCCCCGATGTAAGCCCATAGTCACTAAATCATGACGTTTCAGCCAAGATGATCGATCCTTTATCAAGGCAGAAATCTCTCGCCTTCTAGCTGACGGTATCTTTGAGCCATGTTCATCTTCCTGGCGGGCTCAAGTCATCGTTGTTAAAAGTCTTCTGAAGCAACACAAGAAACGTCTTTGCATCGATTACTCGCAAACTATTAACCAGTATACTGACCTGGATGCCTACCCACTACCACACATCGATGACATGGTCAATAACCTTGCCAACTACAAGGTATTTTCAACTTTTGATTTAAAGAGCGCATACCATCAAGTACCGTTAAAGGACTCTGACAAAAAGTATACGGCCTTTGAGGCCAATGGTCGGCTTTATCAGTTTTGTCGCCTTCCATTTGGGGTCACCAATGGGGTGGCTGTCTTTCGACGGGCAATGGATAGCCTAGTCAAACAGGAGAACTTAACGGACACTTTTCCATATCGGATAATATCACCATTGCTAGTCATGACTAGAAGGAGCATGATGCCAACCTCCAGAAATTTTTTGACGTTCTCCGTCATCGCAACTTAACCTTAAATTAGTCCAAATCTGTGAAATCAGTACCATCAGTCAACATCCTTGGCTACTGGGTGGGCAACGGTGTCATCAAACCGGATCCGGAGCGACTTCGTCCTCTTCAGGAGCTCCCTCCCCCTACGAATCTCGGCTCTCTTCGTCGAGCACTCGGCATGTTCGCCTATTATGCGAAATGGATACCTGACTTCTCCGACAAGATCCAGCCCCTGCTTCACGCAAAGTCATTTCCATTGGCAGCAACGGCTATTTCAGCTTTCAACCTCCTCAAGCGACAACTGGAAAAAGCCACGCTTCGTTCCATTGATGAAAATCTTCCTTTCGTGGTCGAGTGCGATGCATCGGATGTGGCGAGGTGGTCGACCCGTTGCATTTCTGTCCAGAACTTTGCAGGGTGGCAAACTCCATTATCCTCCTGTCGAGAAGGAGGCTACGGCCATCATCGAAGCGGTACATAAATGGAGTCATTTTCTCGCTCGTCACCATTTCACACTTATAACTGATCAGCGTTCCGTGGCCTTTATGCTGGATAACCGGAAACGCACTAAGATCAAGAATAACAAAATACAACTCTGGAGGATGGAATTGGCCGCCTTTGGATACACCATACATTATCGACCCGGCAAAGAGAATGTGGCCCCGGATACCCTCACGCGGGCATTCTGCTGTTAGAATAACATTTTGCTGGACAAGATTGCTGGACAAGATTTTGCTGGAAAAGACACAAACAACAAATTCGCTGACTGGGACTAATTGAATCACTGCACAGTGAGACATGCCACGCTTACGCATGGCTGGAACAAAGTTCGTCTCGTGTCCTGACTGGGACAAATTGGATCGCTGAGGACTAACAAGGTTCACTGGTATCCTATCATCGAACTAATCACTTGTATCCTATTATCGAACTAATCACATTCTGCCGGGGAACAAGACAGAACGAAGACCTGAAGAGGCAGAATTGGCAACACAAGTGTGTAAACTCCTGACTGGAGGAAAATAACGATATGAGCTAATAAACGAATTGATTGGATGAATGTAAATGATCTAAAACCAACTTCTTGGAATTGTATATAAGCTCGGCACGTACTACAATCGGGGAGAAGGTGCTCTCGCAGACCGCGTGGTTGCAGACGCTTCTCCCAGAGCTCTGTCATTTAATAAAGTTGTCTCTCTTACTCAACGTCTAGTTTCCGAGGAATCATTTTTCTTACAACAAATTGGCGCTGTGAGCAGGGTGCCACGGAGCTGAACAGTCATTCGAATCAGTGACCAGGGTGAGTAGTCAGATTTTTGACCACCCATAAATCAGAGACACTCGACAAGGCGACTGAACGGCGAAGCGGCACCAAAACGAATTTGGGATACAGACTGAGTGGGTAAGAGACACTATTTGATTTGTATGTGTGTATTTGTATTTGTGTAATAGTAACTAAGTAACTAAGAAAAACCTCGGATCAGGAGGACACTTGTCTCAGACACCTAGCCTCAGGCCGGTTGTTAAGAGGGCAAATGCCCCACGCGAAGGCCAGGACCATGAAGTAGGTGCCGAGACTCGAGACTCCAAGGTGTTCTAAAGTCGTGATACTAGTCGAGTATGGTTAACATTTTTCTGCATTATATCATGTTGCTAAGTGAACTAGGAGATTATTAGTGTCGGTGTTGTAGGACCCTGATCAGGTAAACAGACACCGGGGAGGGGTAGAAACCCTGTCCAACAAGCAAGCGTTACACGTCCGGGCAGTTTTGAGAGAAAGACAAACCCGGACCTCTGAGAACGCTGGCATAGAGTGCGACAAGAAACTCGGGTATTCTCGGAAGGAAAGAATAGGGGGGCTCTCTAAGGAACAGATCTCCAGGCACGAAGGAACGATCGGTGAAGCAGCGGCGATGTCAGGTGAGGAAGTTAAGAGGGGACCTTCGGGCTCCCTCACATATTGTTATATGAAAAACCGACAGTCGTTAATTAAGAAGATGCAGAAAGACGGGGGGGATGTGTCACAGACTTTAGAACTCCAGAGAAGCTGGTTGACTAAACAGACAAAGGATAAAACCAAGAAGGCAGGAGTGTTATTAGTACACCAACTAGCAGGACTCATTGAACAAGTAAACGTAATAAAGAAAGTTGCACAAGGCAAAGTACAGATGGTTACGGAACTAGAGACAAAGGCGAAATGTCAAGCAAAGATTATAACGGAATTAGAGTGTAAGGTATACGAGGGGGGGGCGAATGGGGACCTGTCCAGACACCACCTCCCTTCCCCCATATTACAGTGCAGAACCAACAGCCCCTGCAGGCGAGGGGGACGTTGAAATAGTCGAGATGGCTCCTGTGAGTCGGGACGGGACATTGGCTAATCCCACCGCCACCCAATAAAGGCGGAGGCCAGGAAGGCAGTCGTGGACATAGTGAAGGGGCTAGTAGAAAGGGGTATCCTGAGGGAAACCACAAGCACTACTAATTCCTCCACATGGCCAGTAGAGAAACCTGATGGGAGCTATAGGTTGACTATAGACTATACGGCCCTCAACAGGGTCACTCCTAAATTACACCCCATCGTTGCCAGCCCCTCAACAATTTTGAATGGGCTATCCCCTGAACAGAAGATATTCACCGTTTTAGACATAGCTAACGGATTCTGGGCACTCCCATTAGATCCGGAATCACAAGAGAAATTTGCATTCACAGTAGGGGATAAACAATATACGTGGACCCGATTGCCACAGGGATTCCATAATAGCCCAGCTATTTTTCACCGCGTCATCAGTGATATCCTAAAACAGATAGAAGTACCTAAAGGAAGCACTATTTTGCAGTACGTCGACGACATACTAATAGCCTCGGAAACGAAGGCAGACCATCTGGCAACCCTATATTTAGTACTAAGGGCCCTAGAGACGGCTGGCCTCAAGGTAAGCCCTAAAAAAGCACAGATAGGAAAAACTCAGGTCCTATACCTGGGACATCTAATCTCCCAAGGACTTAAAGAAATGCCACAGGACAGGAAACACGCTGTCCAGGGCATGCCGAGACCCGTAACAGTACGCGGAATCAGGAAGGTACTGGGGCTCTTTAATTACAGTCGAAATTTTATCCCGGGGTTCGCTAAATTAGCAGAACCTATACAAAGATTAGTGAAAGGGGGTAAACCCGTGTTGGAACCGACAGATTGGGGACCGGAACAAGAGGAAGCTTATACTCAACTAAAGTCTGAGCTAGTATCAGCCCCAGGGCTAGGACTGCCAGATATGAGTAAGGACTTCCACATACATTGCAACAATGAAGAAGGGTTTTACACAGCAGTAGTTACACAGGATCATGGGGATAAAAGAAGGCCCGTCGCCTACTATTCCACAGCGGAGGGACTGGTAGTCACAGGGCTCTCCCGGTGCATAGCTGCATTGGATTGTGCGGCTTGGGCAGTAAAGGTTAGTGAGCCGATAGTAATGACAGGAAACATTATATTGCACACTAAACACACTCTGGTAGAGATGCTGAATACCGGGAAATTAAGATCCGTCTCGAATATGAGACGTGCCAAGTGGGAGGCTGTCCTCCTCCCTCCGAGTAAAACAGTAACCATTGTTAGAGACACAGGGGAGAACCCGGCAGAAGGAATACTGGGAACTGGGGAGCCCCACAACTGTGGGGACGCAGATATGAACCTGGAAGAAGATAGGATAAAAGACACCCCTTTAGCGACAGCGGAAGAGACGTTGTACGTAGATGGTTCACGCAAGTATATCGATGGGCTGCCCCGAACGGGGTGGGCGGTGGTTAATGGCGAATTAAAAACCGTAGAGTCAGGACGGATTGATGGAGGCCTATCGGCCCAAGTGGCAGAGCTAGTGGCTCTCACCAGGGCACTAGAGTTGTCAGAGAATAAAATCGTGAACATTTACACAGATAGTAGGTATGCCTTTGGGGTGGTCCACGATTATATGACTGCATGGGGTAGGAGGGGATTCATTACTACGGGAGGCAATCCCATAAAACACCAGCTGAGGATAGAAGCCCTCCTAGAAGCTAGCGACAAACCCCAACAGGTAGCAATAATTAAGATTAAGGCACATCAGAGGGAACCAGACCAGACTAGCCCGGACTGGTTAAATCACCAGGGGAACCAGGCTGCGGACCAAGCAGCACAAAGGGCGCTAGAGCAAGAAAGAATCGAAGAAGTACCAATAGCCGCTGTGAGCAGCTCCGAGGACGAGATAAGTATTGACGAACTCCATGAGGACACCGCCGATGTCGAAAAAGGTACGTGGGAAGAACAAGGCGCAAAGCGGGGAAGCGATAATGTCTGGCGAAAGGATAACAGGGTAATGGCCCCCAAGCGCATTCAAAATACGCTATTAGAACTCCACCATGGGCTTGTACACTCAGGGAGAGAAGCGATGATGGGAAGCCTCATCAAAGAATGGTGGTGGAAGGGGATGGGAAGAGATATCGCGAGATACTGCCATCGATGTATCACCTGTGCGTAGTATAACCCCGGGCGACCCATATAAGTCAAAATGGGACATCAACCAAGGCCACGAGGGCCCTGGGAGCATATACAAATAGACTTCACAGGTCCCCTTCCACCGTCACACGGCAAAACATACTGCCTCGTGGTCATAGACCAATTCACCCGCTGGGTAGAGGCTTTCCCCACGCGAAATTGCACCACTTTGACGGTTGCCAGAGTCTTAGCTGAAGAAGTAATCCCCAGTTGGGGAATACCAATTCAAATGGACTCTGATCAAGGTACCCACTTTACCAGGAGAGTCATAAAAACGGTATGCCAATTAGTGGGAATTAAACAAAAATTCCACATCCCATACCACCCTCAAAGTTCGGGCATGGTGGAACGAATGAACCGAACCCTTAAAAATGCATTGGCAAAGGCAATGCAGATGTCAGGGAAAACCTGGACTGAAGTATTGCCCATTATCCTAATGAAGCTGCGAGCCACTGCAAACCGAACGACAGGCTTGACCCCTTATGAATTGATGACAGGAAGGGCGATGCAATTGCCAGAAGGCATCATAACAGGTGGGGCCGATGTAGGCCCTTTAAAAGATAGACTAAAACGATACGTTCTGGAACTTAGCACTCAATTAAAGGAGATGCGAAAGAATGTCCGCGATAATCAGGAGGACAAGGATCGGGCACAAGAGCTCACAATGACGGCTTATGTTCCCTCAGCGGGTAGTAAAGTCATGGTGAAAACTCTGCCCAGCAAACCAGGGTTTGCCCCAAAATGGAGTGGGCCATATGAAATCATAATCAGTGGGGATACCTGTGCCTGTCTAGACATAAGGGGTAAAGGAGTATGGAAGCATTGGACATAATTGAAAGTATATAAAGACAACTGACTGGCTACTTTCTGAATCTGTTTTACAGGTGATCTGCATACCCTTTGTCATAAAATTCCTGTAAAGACTGGACTGTAGTGATATATTAATCATGTTTAGAGTATTATGGGTAATGGCGTTATTTCATATTGTCACGGGAAGCGCGGTACCCCATTTACGTAAAGAGAGAGGATTGCATGTAAATACCTTTCTGTATATGTCATATGTCTATGTGAAAAAAATGGGCCAAAGCTCCTGCTGGGTGTGCGCCCATGTGCCCACCCATACGGGGGGAGGAATCCCATTAAGGCCTATCCCCTTTAAGGTAGAGGAGATGGTAGGGTGGTTATTATACTCTAATACCACCTGGAATAAGGAGGATACCATACAAACCCAAAATAGCTTGAATCCAGATCAGCTGGAACATGAGTGGAAACAGGCAGGGTATAACCCCACGAACTTTAAAGGATGGTTTCATCCCCAGTACGATAATTGAAGGTATCCAGAAGAGCTATTAGTCAGCACAGGGGGAAAACTAAACAATGCAGAGGGGGAAGTCTGCTTGGTAAACTATGACGAGACAGGGTTAGTGGTTGGATGGAGTAAGTGCAAGTATAATTACACTTTAACCAAAACCAGTACTAAACCACCAGGTGCCCTAGAATGGCCCTACGTGGGAACGTTTAATTTATCCGAAGTGCTAAACCGGACTAGCAATCTACCCTGGAGGGGAATACCTGGGATCATGTACCAACTTTGGAACAAATTTGAGGCCTATAATAATACCTATTTCATTTGCGGATATAAGGCATATCCATGGCTTCCACGAACCTGGACTGGGTCATGCTATATAGGATACGTAATACCATACATCCATTATTTATCCTCCCTAACCCACCACTATGGGTACCAGTCGTTATGGCAACCAGCCAAGCGTGTTAAGAGAGCTAGTACGGAAACCGAAAGATTCTGGGCTATAGCATTCCCCTGGTACGGAACAGGAAAAATAGCAAGGGAATCCATAAACATGGCAGCAGTGCTCGAACAAATAGCCAATGATACGGCTGAGTCCCTGAGAGAAATGAGTGCCGAAATGGTGGCGATCCGGACCACTGCCTTACAGAATAGGATAGCCCTAGATTATCTGTTGGCGGCGCAAGGAGGCACCTATGCCCTGATCGGGACAGACTGCTGTACATATGTCCCAGATAGCTCCGAGAATATCACGAGCCTAGCAAATCATATCCAAGAAGAAATAAAGAAGCTCCATCAACCCACAAGCACAGGGTGGCTTGATTGGTTGCTAGGGAAAACCGGGTGGGAGCGTGGATGATGCAAGGGATAATAATAATAGTTGTAATTTGTATGTTGATGTGTTGTGCGCTGAGCCTTATGAAGTTGCGTTGCCAAACTGCTATGAAAACCGTGATGCCGATCGCCTCTATCGAGGAGGAACACACCAACCTGCTACCAAGGGACGAAGAACACCAATACGACACTGTCGAAGGAACAACCGAACCCCCGGACATAAGCCAGTGGCTGTAAGCACCGACAAAAGGGGGACCGAGGATGGTCATCTGGGAGCAAATGAATCGTGCTCCAGGACCAAGAGGAGGGATTGTTAGAATAAAATTTTGCTGGACAAGATTGCTGGACAAGATTTTGCTGGAAAAGACACAAACAACAAATTCGCTGACTGGGACTAATTGTATCACTGCACAGTGAGACATGCCACGCTTATGCATGGCTGGAACAAAGTTCGTCTCGTGTCCTGACTGGGACTAATTGGATCACTGAGGACTAACAAGGTTCACTGGTATCCTATCATCGAACTAATCACTTGTATCCTATTATCGAACTAATCACATTCCGCCGGGGAACAAGACGGAATGAAGACCTGAAGAGGCAGAATTGGCAACACAAGTGTGTAAACTCCTGACTGGAGGAAAATAATGATATGCGCTAATAAACGAATTGATTGGATGAATGTAAATGATCTAAAACCAACTTCTTGGAATTGTATATAAGCTCGGCACGTACTACAATCGGGGAGAAGGTGCTCTCGCAGACCACGTGGTTGCAGACGCTTCTCCCAGAGCTCTGTCATTTAATAAAGTTGTCTCTCTTACTCAAAGTCTAGTTTCCGAGGAATCATTTTTCCTACAACACTGCTCTTCTATGTCAGCTTCGACTCTGAAGGATCTTCATACTGACTTATGCCATCCTGGCGTTACCCATATGTTGCACTTTGTGCGATCTAAAAATCTCCCATTTTCTAAGGAAGTTGTGAAAAGAATGTGCTCCTCCTGTAGAATTTGTGCGGAATTAAAACCGCAATTCTTCCATCCATCGGATGGCTCGCTCATACACGCTATGCAGCCTATGCAGCGACTCAGCATTGACTTTAAAGGGCCATTGCCTTCCTCAACGCGAAACACCTACTTACTGACTATGGTGGATGAATATTCACGCTTTCCCTTTGCTTTCCCCTGTCCCAATATGTTTACTTCCACAGTGATCAAATGCCTTGGTCAAGTCTTTTCCCTTTGCGGTACGGCCAATTTCATCCACTCTGATCGGGGTCCCTCCTTCATATCAAGTGAACTCAAAAGTTAACCCTCCCAACGGGGAATCGCCCCAAGTAAAATGACACCGTACCATCCCATCGGTAATGGACAGGTTGAGAGATACAACGCTATAATTTGGAATGCTGTTCGTCTTACGCTGAGGTCGCGCAACCAACCAGTCCAGCAGTGGGAAACTATGCTCCCTGATGTGTTGCATTCCATCAGGTCTCTCCTTTCTATGTCTACCAATGTCACACCTCACGAGTGATTCTTCAGCTTCCAGCGTCGCTCCCCCCATGGGACATCTCTACCGTCATGGTTGGCAGCTCCCGGCCCCGTGCTGCTCTGAAGATTCGTCCGATCATCTAAGAATGATCCTCTCGTCGATGAGGTAGAACTCACGGACGTCAACACCACGTACACGCATGTGCGGTACCCTGATGGCCGGGAGTCCACCGTTTCGCTCCAGGACCTGGCTCCCTGTCCAGCCGGTTCCACGGACTCAACCGATAGAGAGACCCACGGGGATGATGCCGACACTCTGCGCTCCCCCGAAGATGATGCCCTACCAGGGCCATCGAGAGATCTGCCAGTTGCCCCATCGGATCCACTCGGGGAGCCGAGCGCTCCCCGTGGAATGGCCACCCAAGTCCAGGACGCCGGTCAATCCCCGGCTATCCAACAGGATGAAGCCAGTTCTGCGCCTGTGGGGACCCGCACCCGGAGTCACGATCTCCCCAGCCTCCCTTGGGTTGATCAGAGCAACACGGGCCCTATCAATCTGCCAGTATGGATCAAACAGCCCAGGGACCAAGACACAGTCTGGGGAGATGTGCCTTCTAGCCATGAACAAAAATCTAAAAGACTGCGGCTATTCGTGGTGCGCCTAATCCATTAAAAGGAAGTCGTCGGACTTCCAAATCTTTTAGGCAGGAAGAATGTTATAAATCTCATCATTCATCAAGAAACTACTCATGAAATAATGCTGGATGGCCAGCTGGTGGCGCTGTCCAAAGAGTATAAATGCTCGGGCGTGGGCCCAGCGTGCCAGGGACATTTTGTAAGACAAGGAACTAGTGAAGTACAACTAGACCTCCATGTTCTGAAACAAGTTGATTAAAGCCTTGCTTTATGCTCAAACCAAGTGCGTAGTGAGTTTTATTACATCAAGGATGTCCATGAAGCTCTGGTCTCTCTGCTCAATAGCTGCCCATCTCTCCTCCAAAGATGACATTCCATTTTGAACAATCACCATGTTTTCGTGACTCTGGTGACTTATTTCCTCCATGGCGGTAGCCAGCCTTTCCACTGAGGTAGCCAGCCTTTCCACGGAGGTTGCCATCCTATCCATGAAGGTTGCCATCCTATCCATGGTGGTGCGTTCATGCGCCATTGCCTCCACCACGGCAGTGCTGTTGTTAGAGATGGACTCCTCCATTCTCTCCACACTCGCACTAACCCTGGAGGCAAACCCTTCCAGAGACTCCTGCACTTGTTCCTGTATTTCCCGAGACGCTCTTTTTCTGGATGGCCCCAGAGGCACAGCGTCTGCATGCAACTCAGCAGAGCTAGGAGATTGCTACGAACTCCGCCGAGGACTCTCCACTGCTGTCTCTGTCTCCACCATCTGCTGATGCTCACTTGTGTGCTGTGATAGACCAGGTGGCAACACTACTCTAACTTGCGAGAGCGCCACCGAGTTGTGCGTTGCTGCGCTGGTGCTGGGTGCGCTGAGTCCTGGTGACGCTGCTCCCTCAAAGGCTTCAGGTTCCTCTGAGGAGTTGTCTGGCTGCTCGTCCTGGATCATGGGGAGGGGGGCACTCGATGGTCCTGTGGGAGAGTAAAGGCATGATTTAGACATCTGATATTGATGTAGCAGACACAGCATTTTGAGCAGATGATACAACGTGATTCTCTATGAACATCATATGCCATTGCAGTCTGAGAGGGATGAAATTCTATTATGTCACCAGCTTCCTCTAGTGTGCCCATCTCTCCATCGCCCACTTCCAGGTCCTCGCCACTGTTATATCCGTGTATCTTAATGTTGTGTCATTCAATAATCAGGCAACAGACTGCAGGGAATGATTCAACAGGTGTTTACTGAATGAGGGTTACTCTAGAACTAATTATACAGATCACTACTCAGGGTTTATATACAGGTGTGGTCACTGCCGGTACTACAGTATACAGGAGCTGTAAAAAGTAGTTCTCTCCCTTAAAGTATACATTACATACATTACAATTCCTCCCCTTTTAGATTAACAGTACCATAACACTCATTTAACAATTAACATTTTTAATATACAATGTTATATGAAAATAGTCCATTCATATATTCAGTGTCTGGGGAGGCTTCCTGATTCTTTCTGGATAACGCCTTTCCCGAGTGTCTCGCTCTTGGTGCGGAGGCGATTCTAGCACCCTGTCGTCAGTTGATTCATCAGCTTCCAATGTTATTGTTTCTGAGGTAGATGCGACCTGTACGTCGGGTTCCTCACCAGGTACGTATGGCCGAGACATGGGGTTGACTCGTTCCTGTGACTCTAGGATCTGGTCAGCATGGCATCTCACAATGTTCTCCCCAACATCCACTGTGTACATTAGTGGCCCCTGCCATGTGCATATCGTTCCTGGTTGCCATTTCTCTGTTCGGTAGTCGCGGGCCAAGACTGGTTGCCCTACATTGAAGCTCCTTGTCGGCTTCTCATTGATGTGCTGGAATTGCTTACTCTCAACAGCTCTTCGTACATTTGGTCTGAGCAAATCCAGACGAGATCTCAACCTTCGGTTAAAGAACATCATGGCCGGGGCCTGGTTGGTGACAGCATGTGTCGCATTTCTGTAGGCTAACAGGAAATTGTCCACCTTATGCTGCAGTGGAATGTCGTCATCGCACATGGCCTTTACTGCTTTTTTAAAGGTTTGTACGAACCTCTCAGCCAATCCATTTGTGGCTGGATGATACAGGGCGGATGTGTAATGCCTTACCCCATTCCTTTTCATAAATCTTCGAAACTCTTCGGACACAAACTGTGGTCCGTTATCAGAGCAAATCTGCTCCGGCAAGCCGTTCCTGGCAAAAATGGTCCGTAGGACTGCAATAGTTTTCTCCGTGGTGGTGGAGGACATTTTGATCACCTCAGGCCATTTCGAGTGCGCATCCATGGCTATTAAAAACATTGAGTCCACGAATGGACCAGCAAAATCAATATGCACCCGTTGCCATGGAGATGAGGGCCACTCCCATGGGTGTAGAGGGGCATGTGGTGGTGCATTTTGGACCTTCTGGCATTCTGAGCAGCTCTTTGTCAGGTCCTCGATTTGCTGATCGATCCCCGGCCACCACACATAAGCCCTAGCAAGGCTTTTCATTTTCACCCCTCCCAGATGACCTTCGTGAAGCTCATTGAGCACTCGCTCCCTTAACTTGGGTGGAATTACCACTCGGGATCCACACATCAAGGTCCCCTGGCATACTGACAGCTGTTCTCTTCTGGATGAGAATGCTGGCAACAGTGAGCCGCCATGTGCTGGCCACCCCTTCACCGTCAAATCATATACCCGAGACATTGTCGGGTCATTTCGGGTCTCCTTCTCTATACCAGCATTAGTTACTGGCAAGCATTCAATTATAGTCGAATGAAATATTTTGACAGGATCCACTGCTGGTGCTTCCTCCGCAGTAGGCAGTGGCAGGCGTGATAGCCCATCAGCTTTTCCATGCTGTTTCGTGCCCTTATACTCGATTCCATATTGGTGCGCCCCTAGAAAAAGGGACCATCTTTGTAGCCGTTGCGCAGTCATCACCGGAACGCCCTTCTTTGGATTAAAGATGGAGGCAAGTGGTTGGTGGTCAGTCAGCAAGGTGAACTTCTGCCAGTGCAGATAGTGATTGAACTTTTTCACTCCCCACACTAGGCTGAGGGCCTCCCTGTCAATCTGGGCGTAGTTACGCTCGGCTGAGGTTAGTGACCGAGACGCAAAGGCTACTGGCCTCTCCGAGCCGTTCGGGAATTTGTGCGACAGCACCGCTCCAATGCCATAGGGTGATGCATCACACGCCAACCGAATTGGTAGTGCTGGGTTGAAATGAGCCAACACCTCTTTTGATGTGATCAATGCTTTGCTCTTCTGGAAAGCTCGTTTACATTCGTCACTCCACTTCCATGGTACCCGCGTTTGCAGTAGAGTGTTCAGTGGGTGTAGTACGGTAGACAAATTCGGCAAGAACTTATGGTAGTAGTTCACCAGCCCGAGGAACGACCTCAGTTGTGACACATTTTCCGGTGCTGGAGCCTTGACTACTGCCTCAATCTTTTCAGGGGACTTATGTAACCCCTCTATATCAATAACGCGGCCACAATACGAGATCTGCTTCTGGAAAAACTCGCATTTGTGGCGATTAGCTCGGAGCCCATATTCCTTCAATCTAGTGAGCACCTGCTCCAGATTGGCGAGGTGATCACTGTCATTTTCGCCCGTGAACAGGATGTCGTCCAAATAACACTGGGTCCCTGGAATCCCTTGCAGGACTTGTTCCATTGCCCTTTGCCAAATAGCCGGAGCTGATGCTACCCCGAACACCAGCCAGTTGTATTGGTAGAGACCTTTATGAGTGTTGATCGTGAGGTACTGTTTCGAGGCTTCTTCTACCTCCATTTGCAGGTACGCCTGGGCCAGATCAATCTTAGTGAAGCGTTTCCCTCCAGATAGCGAGGCGAAAATATCTTCAATCCGCGGAAGCGGATATTGTACAGTGTGAAGGACTGTGTTCACTGTCACCTTAAAGTCCCCACAGATGCAAACCTTCTTTGGTTCCCCAGGCATATTACTCAACGACCTCTTCATTACAGGAATGATGGGTGTAGCCCACTCGCTCCAGTCCACTTTGGACAGTACTCCTGAATGTTCCAAACCTTCCAGCTCTGCTTCGACGGCTGGGCGGATCGCATAAGGTACCGGTCTGGCCTTAAAAAACTTTGGGCTTGCATTTTCCTCTATTTTGATCATCGCTGTTATGCCTTTTAGTGTTCCGAATCCCTGCTGGAACACTTCTTGTGCGTCAGTTAGCATTTTTGACAGTCGTCCAGTTGTGACGTCGTCATCCTTTTTGGCATCTACAGTCAGTGCTTGTATGGAATGCCAATCTAGCTGTATCTTCCGGATCCATTCACATCCTAGTAGTGGTGGACCTCCATCTGGCAATACATATAGGTCCATTTTTGGTGTTTCCTTGCCGTTATATATAACGTTCACCCTTATTTTTCCTTTGGGGTAGACTTTTTGCCCTGTGTACGTCTTCAAGACAATCTTTGTATCTCTCAAGGGTAAATGCGAGAATAGCCGCTTGTAGTCCCTTCGGTTTATGACTGTTAGGGCTGATCCTGTGTCCAATTCCATTTTCACTTGGACTCCTGCTAGCTTGAGCGTGACCCAGATAGTTTGGTGATCCTCCGTTTTGATCACATTATGTAGTTTCAGACAACCCAGCTCCTTGCTTCCAGAGTCTGTATCACACTTCTGTTCATCTGAACTACTCTCTGTCACCTTATGTAGCTTCTTGTACTTCTCCTGTGGAGATTTCTTGCTGCTGGTTTTCTTTCCCGACCTGCAGACTCTTGCTATGTGTCCTACTTTTCCACACTGTCTGCACACTTTGTCCTTGAACCAGCAATCAATATGGTCGTGTGTTGTTCTGCCGCAGCGATAGCACTTCACTGTTCCGTATGACATTTCATTTGTGCCATATTCTTGCGGTTTCCGTTGTATCTCTGCTATGCCCCGTGCTGCTGCTTTGTGTGATACTGCAATGCTGAAAGCCTTGTCCAGCGTAGATCCTTTTCTGATAGAAGCCGTTTCTGGGTTCCTTCACTTTGAAGCCCACACACAAACTTGTCCCTTAAAGTATCTACTAGTCCCATTCCAAACTGGCAGTGTTTCGATAGCTTGCGCAGTTCCGTTAAATACTCAGCATTACTTTCATCTTTATGCTGGTTCCTTTTGTGAAACTTAAATCTTTCTGCTATCAGCAGCGGTGTGGGGTTTAAGTGGTCCTGTAGGATTGACACTATGTTTTCAAAATCCTTTTCTACTGGCTTGTCTGGGGTTACTAGGTTTCGTAGTAAGCCATACGTTTTTGCACCCATTGAATTCAACAATACCAGCGCTTTCTTGTCATCTGGCACTTCATTCGCCTTGCAGTATACTTCTATGCGTTCGACATATGTCGTCCAATCTTCGACTTCATTGTCGAACGCTGTGATACTGCCACTCTTTGGCATTTTTGGGTGTGGTTAGACTGGCTTAAAATGGCGTCTCCCGCGCTGCTGCCAACGCCGCTCTCGGCGGTCCTCGTGGCAAATGGCGACGCCCTGTGGGTTTCGTGCGCTGCTCCTGCGCTGCTGCCAATGCTGCTCTCTGCGGTCCTCGTGGCATTGGCAGCACCTCACATTTTCCTGCGCGCCTTTCTCCCCTGTTGACGCTGCTCGGCCCTTAACCACCGGCTGCGCTCCGCTCTCTCTCGCCTCTCTCCCCCGTTGGCGCCGCTCGGTCCTGAACACCGGCTGCGCCCTGTGCGCTCTGCCCTCTCTCTCTCCCCCGTCGACGCTGCTCGGCCTTTTTCTGTGCCGCTCGGTCGGGCTCTAGCCCGTCGCTCTCCAGGAAGGGTCTGCGCAATACCTGTTGCCAGCCCGTTTCGCTGGACCACCGTGACTGGAAAGCCAAGCCTGGCTCTCGACAGCCTTCTCTGCGATGCTCAAATCTCCGCTGGATGACTGGGCGGTTGCCCATGGTCGACGCCCGTGCTTCTGGACTCGACCTTCTTCCACTGTTCTCCAGGAGCGAATCCCTGGGAGGTGATGCAGAGTTGCGGGTAGTTTCGAACTTGCTCGTCGCCACTGTTACGTCCGTGTAATAATAAGAAAAGGACTGCAGAGAACGGAACAACAGGTGTTTACTCAACGTGGTTCAAACTGCAACTGAAACAACAGATTACTACTCAGCGTTATATACAGGTGTGGTCACTGCCGGTACTACAGTATACATGAGCTGTAGAAAGTAGTTCCCCCCTTAAAGGTACATACATTACACTCAGCACTGGTCAATGTTGCTAGGGTAGGTGTTTCTCCTCCAGTCAGTGTTCTCTCCCTCTTGTTGTGGGCTATCGTTTCCTGCAAGGAGGGACACAAGTGGTGTTTCAGCCACAATGATGGAGTGAGTGTGAATAATCCCTACCATAGAAGCTTTGAGGGAGACGAAGATGGGGTAAGGTGCCAAGAGGAAGCTAGCTCCTTGTGCGTTGTTAGTTGTTGTCACTGCGTAACAGTGAGAGCGAGTCTAAGGGGTGCATAGGCAGGATGCTGAAGTGATTCAGTGCAGAGACAGAGATGGATAGGTATGGGTGCAAGGGAAGTAAGGGTAAGGTGGTATGTGGAGGAGCAGGCTTACAACGCAGAGTGCTGGTGATGAGAAGAGAAGGGAAGCAGACTGAAGGTAAGTGTGATGAGATACTCTCTTTTGATGTTCGCACAAGATCATTAAACCTGTTTCGGCACTGGATCCATGAGTGTGAACATATGGACCTTGCGTTGACTTCCTCAGCAATGCACAGCCAGACTGCCTTGGTCTGCTGAGGAGACTTCCTCTGGCCATCAGGAAGGAAGAGAATCTCCCTGCGCCCTCTGACAGAATCCATAAGAACATGGAGGGAGTCATCATTAAATTGAGGAGCTGCCTTGCCTCTGGAAGAAGTCAATGGCCCCGATTTTCGGCTTGTGTGGGGAATGGTCAGATTTCCCCGAATGTGGGGTTTCTGACACACATAAAAAAGTGTCAGCCAGCCCCACGCAATTTTCCCTCAATTGGCCAATTAATTCCCAGCATGTGGGAAGCCTTGCTAATTGTCTAAATCGAGTCAGAAATCCCCACACTATGATGTCATCATTCGTGGTGCTTTCAAGGTCCATGGCAAGCACTGCATCCTCTGAAGGCTTCCAAATGAACCATACAGGATGGCAGAGGAGCCTGCAGCAGCTGTGGCCAGTGCCAGACCCCGAGCTGCCTTCAAATTCGACGAGGCTTCACTGCAGGCATTATTGGATGGGGTTAGGGCCCACAGGGAGGTCCTCTTCCCTAGGTCAGGGAGGAATAGGCCTCCCACTGAGACCAATGCTGCATGGATGCAGGTGTCAGCAGATGCCAACTCGCTGGGAGTCACCAGAGGAACCTTGGCATTACATCTCTAACTCCTTCCTTTACTCCCCCACAGTACCATCCAGAGCCCCCGTCCTCACTGTGGAGGAGGAAGAGGCTGTGCAGCCAGACTCCTCAGAGGAAGCTCCAACCTCTGAGGGTGCAGCGTCAACAGAAGTAAGCACACCCAGCACCAGCGCAGACACTCACACCTCGGGGGGACCTTTGGGACATAGAGTAGTGTTGTCACCTGGTGTTTCACAGCTGACAAGTGAGCCTCAGCAGATTCTGGAGACAGGGACAGCAGTGGAGAGTCCTTGTCGGAGGGCGCAGGGCTCTGCCAGCTCAGCTCAGCTGCGCTGCATCTCGACCCTCTGCCTCTGGGTCCATCCGCAAGAGAAGAGGTGATGGGTCTCCATGCACAGATGCAGGAGTCTCTGGCAGGTTTTGTCTCCAGGGTCGCTGTGAGTGCGAAGCGAATGGAGGAGTCCATAGCGACCATGAGCAGAGCCTTTGTTGAGTCATTGGTGCATGAACGCAGCACCATGGAAAGGTTGGCAACCTCCATGGAGGAGCTAACTCGCCATCATACGGAAAACATGGTGAGTGCTCATAAGAGAATGGCATCTCTTGAGGAGCGTTGGCCATCTGTTGAACAGAGAAACCAGATCTTCATGGAAGTCCTTCTGAGTAGGACTGCCAGTGCAGAAACGGGTCACACTGGCCCCCTAAAGCGCAGCAAGGTGCTCGCAAGCCACTTCCAAGCGCTGGCCCCTTCTGGCTTGTGCAGCTTCAGGCGAGTGAGCAGCAGCCTGGTGCTCCTGGTAATCATCCTGCTGTTCCTGGTTCTGCTGCTGCCACCTCTGCTGTTGGAGATCCTCTAATGCCAGGAAGGGAAGGTGCCAAAGGCCTCCCATGCTTCTAGCAGATGCCTCGGTTGAGGAGGTCCTGAGTTAGGGTGGTGAGAGGGGCTTCCCAGGAGCTCACACTGAAGAAGTGTGTGAGGCTCCAACTTTCTGCAGCTGCTCCTAAGGCTTCAAATAGTTCCCCCAAGCCTTGATCAACAAGGTCCTGCAGCCTGCAAATGCTGCCTCTTTAAATATCTTCAGCCCTCAGCGACCTGCTGCTGCAAGCAAGCAAGCCAGCTGTTTTCACGCCAGCTCTCATTGGCGGGGTTCCCCGCAGGCGGGTTTCAGGTGGGGAAAGCCCCAAAGTCGCAACGGCACGGGAAAATCATCCTTAACAAGGTGATCATTGGTGATTAGTGTTCCGACGAGCAGTCCCGCCAGCGGCGGGCGGGACTGAAGCGGGGCGCATGGAAACGGCGGTCCGAAAGTCGGACGGGGCGGGGGGGTCCCGACCCGCTTTTTCCGCGATTTTCGGATCACGGCCGCATAAAAAGCCGCCCGACAGCTGCCCGAAAATCGGGGCCAATGAGTCTCAGAAACCAGAAGAGAATGGCTTAGGCTGAATGGCAGCTTTAAAATTGCTATGATGATGTCATCAGAGTCGGCCAGCCGACCCGATTGCACTCATTGGACCTGCCAGCGCGCCTCATTGAAATCAACAAGCTAATTGAATAAAAATCGGACATCAGCAACTGATCCCGCCGGAAGCGGCTCCGGAACCCGCCTACCACACAACACGACTCCAAACCGTCTTGGCAATTAAAATTGAGCCCAAAGTCTCATCAGACTGGTGTTAGAATAACTGGATAGATGTTTAGAATTTGATTATGTTTGGGTTCCCTGTGGATGTTATAACATTTTGCACTGTGACGGTCACATATGACCTTGTTTCCAGGCTAGCTGTCTGCTGTTTGTGTGCTAGGAAGGTTGTTTTATGTATCTTTATTTTGACCAACCAAGGCCCAATGCCTATGTGCTAAGTTAGGATTTTGACTTTGTTCAACAAAACTGCTTTAAAATGTGTAAGTTAACCAGTGTATGAGAATAGAATAGAAGATATCTTTGGGAATTTAATGATTCATTCCATGATACAATAGTCTGATAATGAAATAATTAGTTTTACATAGCTAAAGCTGCATGAACAGCATGAACATAAATAACTGATAACAAGCAGTTACGAACATCTGATGGTCGAGAATGGCATGTCTGACTCCAAACTAGGGAGGATAGGGACAAGAGAGATAAGAGAAATTCCGATGGGTAGGCCTTCAAAACGTATAAACAATAAAGCATGTGTAATGATTGTGAAGACCCCTCCTGGAGGGAGGATCTTCATCTCAAAGTTGAGACAAAGAACTCGACATGCCACTGGGCACCTTGGTTTAAGCCTTACAGGTTAAATGGTCCTGTCCATATTTTACATCAGGCCCACCCCTGAAAAAGGGTAGAAGAGAAAGACCTGAAAAGCCCTTAGTAGGGGAGAGCCATACAAGAGTGAGGCTGGTCTAACACTCTTCCGGGAGTGGACTCAACCCATTCTTGGAGGTTCTAGATGAGAGGGAGAAAGGCTGTAAGCCAGAGAACTGTTCGCGCTGCCAGCCGTCTGTCCAATTGGGACCAGTACCAGCTGCTTGTCACAGTACTATGTTTTTGCTGTATAACTAATGTGTTATATTTCATCTTAAACTCTGATTAAACACACCATATTGGTTTGCAGTCGATCCTGATAATTTGAAAGAGATTGGTAATCTCTACAAGCTAACACAGTCGACCATTACAGCCAAAGGCAGTGCCAGTTGTATGGTGCATGTTAGCTGCAAGTTCCTTGCTGCAAATGGCAGAGCTCCACATCTCACTGTCTGCTGACCTGGAGTCTGTGTGGCCAGTTGCTTGTGGTCATTGCCAGGTAGGTGCACCTGTGCCTGTAAATGTAGGTGGGAGGATACCAGCAGGTGGGTAATACTGTCTTTGGCATGGGGGGAGAAAGAGAAAATAATAACATTACAAAAAAGAAAAATATAATGAACATATTCCACTGTAGTGAATACATTTTTCTAAATTCTCCCATCAGCTTTATTTCTTTCTGACGAAGGGTCATCGACCTGAAACGTTAACTCTGTTTCTCTCCACCCAAGCTGCCTGGCCTGCTGAGTATTTCCAGCATTTTCTGTTTTTATTTCAGATTTTCAGCATCCGCAGTATTTTGCTTTTGTATTGTTGTAGCTTTATTTCTTTGCTGTTTGTGATACTTAAAAAAAGTCATTTCATGTAGGTTAGCTGGAGAGTACAGATATGCCTCAATTATTTACCCTCCAAATATCAGCAACAGTATCTCCCCCACATGAAGTTTTACTGCTGGGTAGCCCAGTTATGCCATATGGTGGCCTGGATCAGGAATCAGGTAATTAAGAGCGAGAAATTAGGAGTGTTGCTGCCAACTACAGCTGCAATACATTACCTTGCAATGACTACAAAGGATAAGCCCTGAAAGTAGCCCCTGACCCCATTATGGTTTCCAGAGTCAGTTACTAGTTGGCAACACACAATTGACTTTAAACTTGCTATGTTGCCAAAGTGGCTGGTTTGAATAATGAATGATGTGAGCTGGAAAGGTGAGGTGTTCCACATAGCATCAAACAATAGGATCAAATACTGCGATCAACTAAAATTACAGCTCCACATCAACAGGTCTGATTTAAGTTAACTTTACATCCGGCTTTTCCTTTCTTAAAAGGAGGAAAGTAATGTTTGGAAATAGAGCCAATTTGTACTAGACAAACGGTTTGCCAACAACCACACAGACACCAAGATTACGTCTGGTATATATAAAACCTTTATTACGCTGCTAGACAAACTGACTACAGGGCTGTAGGCAGTAAGACTTGAGTCAGTGAGGAGTGGGAGTAGATATGGACCACAGCGCATTCAGCCTCCATCTGCAGCAAAGAGAATATAATTAAAATGTGTATCAAGGGTATATAATACACCCCACAGACTTCACAAAATGGATTCATCAAGACATCCCACATGCTGGAAGGGCTGTAGGCAGGAAGGTACCCAATTAGATTTTTTTTTGGATACTGTCCAATGTGAAACCTTTCTGGAGTGTGGTGCTGACTAACATCCAACAGATTCTTCTAATGTCTAAAATTCAGGAAACTCGGTATGCTTCTTCTATGAGGTTAAAGTGGAATTTTGCTGCAAATATAATTAAACTTCTATCTGTAGATCTTCCATGTGCAAGGACACTACCACAAGAAAAAGGCTGTCAGATATGTTACTGCTACAAACTGAGAAATGGATTACTCTTCAACGTATTTTAAAGAAACCCTATTGATCCTCTTTGGCAGGGCTTATAATGGGATACCTTGGACTTTTGGTAAGTAAATCATTTGTGTATGATTAATACACTTATGCTGCTGTTATACTCTAACAGCCGCATAACAGCACGAGTGATGTGACATTAAATAACTTACTCGCATCCACCATTTTATATTGGCTAATACTCTAGTTTGCTCTAAACTTTTAATTTCACTGTACGTGTGCTGGCATTTGAGCAGAATGATGATCTGAGTTTCAGGTGCAGCTGGAGTACTCAGTGTGCATGGCTCACTTTACCAGGCTGCCCACATGTTCAACTTTCTTACTGGCATGAGTGCATTGGCTTGGGGTGTGGGTGGAGGGTTAGGAGTACCAGTAATTAAGTTGATCAAAGACCATTCAAGTTGTGTCAGCTCCCGCTGTTATGCTGCAGTCAATGCACAACGTGAATGGAAAGTCAGACCATTTGCTTATTGAGCATCTCAGGGAGTGTAAATTGCTAGCATAGCAATGGCATTAGACATCTTTTCAAAGTTATGGAACTCTGTGCCAGGTATTTTTAATCTTTTTGTGTAATAGTTGACAGGAATAATTTGACTAAAGCTTCCTATATGGTTTCTTCAGCATGCTCTATTATTATTTTTGCAAATATTCATCATAATAGTTATTCTATGCTCAATTGTACCAATGCACAATTATAATTACAGGGAAGTTTGGCTGAGTAAAATCGTATGCAATATACAATGCTATCCTAAGTAGAGTCCAGCCAGCTCAAGCACTTAGGGTGTGATTTTGACCAAATACTTTAGGCGCTAAAGAGCCTCCGAGGTGGCCAAAGTGGGGTTTCATAAAATTGGGGTTTCATAAAATTGGGGTTATACTGTGCCTCTCCGATTCCACTCTTTAGAAAGTTCAGCTGATGTAGAACTCTGCATCCTGAGTCCTCTAACACACAAACTCCCACCCTTCCACTGCCCCTATCCTTGCCCAGAACCACTGGCCAACTGTACCCCAGTGAATTGATTTTGAGACCTACATCTTCATTTTCCATCTCCCTCACAGGCTTGCCCACAATGTTTCGGAAATATTCTGTAACAGTACACTCCACCCCACACCCTCTATTCCTCTGGCTGTGGATTAATGCTTGTCCCTGCTCTCTCTGCTCCTCATAAAAGGTTAATCTTTCAGCCATTAGGGCCCTGCCCTCTGTAATTCTCTTTCAAAGGCATTTCATTTTTTTAAATCCTTGCCTTTAAAAGCCTCTTTAGAACCTGTCTCTTTGACCATGCCTTCAATCCCTTGCTCCTAAATTGCTTCACTTCCTGATTGGTGTCAATCTTTCTCTTTTATAAAGTGATCTGAGACATTTTTTCACATGAGTAATGCTATATAAATGTACTTAATTATATATATGCTTATTATCTTCAGTTATACTGTGGCGAACAATGCAGTTTTGAATACACTTACGAAGTTATGATACAAAATGACTCATGATTCCTAACAAAACCATTCAGAATACTTGCTGGACCCTTCATTAAGAAAATAACTTTAGGTAGTTTTCTCCCTTTTTTATGGTCTCCCTGTGCAACACATCATCCCTAGCTGACAGAGTTGGCAGATGGTTGCTGCCAGGGCCATTGACTGGTTGCTAGAGGATGTAAGTGGTCTTCAGTTCTTCTCGTTGCTGAAAGTGAAAGTGTATGTACCTGCCCATGATGCTATGATTGAAATCTGTGGGTGCAATGAGTACAACCACTCTATTTATTGAAACTTTTAAAGTTATTATCATTAAATAAAGTTTGAAGGTGTTTATAAGATGTAATTACAAAGATTTTAGTCATAGCACATACAAGAAAAGAAATGTCAGCCCGGAATTTGCAGTCAGTGGCAAAGCAAAGGCCTCGAAGAAAGCTATCCACAGAGATCTCGCAATCTCTGTGGCGACAAGTTTGTCTTTTTCGACATGTAAGTGATTTCATTGCAGCATAGTGGGGAATTCCTAACGCGATGCTGCAGTGACGTCAACAAGCTGTTTAAGCAGCCAACCACATTGCAGAATTCTCACAGACAGGGAAGCAGGAAATGAGAACCTGTTTTTCTCCTGACTTTTTAAACATGCTACAGAGAGCAAAACATGATTGGGGCTCTCACATGGGGGTAAGGTAAAACCTGAAATAATCATGAACAAACTTTAAAAAAAGTTTTTTTTAAAGTTTCTTTAAAATGTAATTTTTATCATAATGGAGAAATTTGATGCTCCACAAAATTAAAATTAGTTTTTCAGGGTTATAACGTTTGTTTAGCAGTCAATACGCTGTTAAAACCCCAGTTACATCTAATCCAACAAGGCCTAACATTTAATGGGGTATTTAACCGCAATATTACCGCGGAAATGCCCAAATTTTCATCAGTTTCACTGATTACACGACTTGTCAGCTATGGGGGGAGGGCCACAGCACGGCCAGTGTCAGAGCAGTGAATGACTGACCACAACTTCAGGATTTCTGTGTTTAGATGTGCCTGCACTACATCCTGAAGTTGCAGTCAGTTTCAAAGGGGCAATAAAGGCGAATGCTGTTAGTTTGCCGTTATTACCACCGCAAATTCCGGCCCGTCATATTTTCAATGTTAAGTTTATGTTTTCATTCACTTCAGTAGGATGAACTATCAATTTTTTGTTTCAATTTTCTCCCTTCCCTCCTGAAAACGTTGGGCAGATTTTCCTGTCATTGCACAAGTGCATTGGATGCCCTGGGCATAGTGCACAGAGCAACATTGGGTGAGAAGCTTAACGTGCCAGTAATGGAGCCCACCCAATTTTCCATTCATTTAAATTCAAGTATGAAAAATCAGGTGGGGTTCCATTATGGGCATACGATCTTCCCCTACTGATTTTCCTCTCTGCACTGCGCCCAAGCGATGCAATATGCCCAGGCGCACTAACATAAAAATCGCATCCATCGACTCATACAGGGGTATGGTTTCACCAATACCAACAGCTCTCTAGTACTTTGCCTAAGTAGCCATCTTTGTGCAGGAGTCTAGGCAGAGAGTGTTGATAAACTATTTTACCATGGAGTGCATCACAGCTTACCTCGATCCTGCAATTTTCTTTACTGGGTCATTGGCCAGGAGTGGGAATTCCCTCTAATTTGTTCCCCCTCCATAACCCAGGGGTGCTAAAGTCAATTGTATTGCCTTTACCACTGCTCTGGCTAAGATTAGGTAATTTAGTATACACTGGAGATTGTAATAGGGATCGGGCAGTCTGTACGGCTTAGTGTACACTGGACAGTGCTTTTACCTACTAGCCCATCTGGGGAACACTACTATAAGCTGATTTTGCAAAGCTGAAATTAGTTTTGGATTATCCAACTATGTGGGCAGTGTATAGTACAGGGAAACATAGAGATAAGGGAAAAAATAACATGAAAATATAAAATATAAAAATTAACTTTTAAAATGTTGCATTTTATTAGTATAATGTCAACAGAATTGCCATTCCACTTGTGCATGGTTCCAGACCTATCGAGTAAGTCTCACTCATTTTGGTTTGGAAGTGTAACCTATTTTAATATATCTTAGTGGAACCTATTTTTATGTAAAAAAAAGTTCCATATGTTTGAATGAGTTTATATCTGGCTCACACTTTTCTCACACATATATCTCATCCCTACAACAACAACAACTTGTATTTATATAACACCTTTAACATAGTAAAACGCCCCAAGGCGTTTCACAGGAGTATTATAAGACAACAAATTTGACACTGAGCCACATAAGGAGACATTAGGGCAGATGACCAAAAGCTTGGTCAAAGAGGTAGGTTTTAAGGAGCGTCTTAAAGGAGGAAACTTATAAAATTCTAACAGGACTAGACAGACTAGATGCAGGAAGGCTGTTCCCGATGGCTGGGGAGTCTAGAACCAGGGTCACAGTCTGATAAGGGGTAAGCCATTTAAGACTGAGATGAGGATGAATTTCTTCACCCAGAGAGTGGTGAACCTGTGGAATTCTCTACCACAGAAGACAGTTGAGGCCGATTCATTAAATATATTCAAGAAGGAGTTAGATATATTTCTTAAGGCTAAGGGGATCAAGGGATATGGGGAGAAAGCAGGGACAGGGTACTGAATTTGGATGATCAGCCATGATCGCATTGACTGGTGGAGCAGGCTCGAGGGGCCGAATGGCCTACTCCTGCTCCTATCTTCTATGTTTCTATATTTCTATGAAAGAGAGGTAGCGAGGCGGAGAGGTTTAGGGAGGAAATTCCAGAGCTTAGGGCCTAGGCAACAGAAGGCACAGCCACCAATGGTTGAGCGATTATAATCAGGGATGCTCAAGAGGGCAGAATTAGAGGAGCGCTGATATCTCGTGGAGTTGTGGGGCTGGAGGAGAGTATAGAGATAGGGAGGGGTGAGGCCATGGAGGGATTTGAAAACAAGGATGAGAATTTTGAAATCAAGGCATTGCTTAACCAGGAGCCAATGTAGGTCAGCGAGCACAGGGGTGATGGGTGAACGAGACTTGGTGCGAGTTAGGGTAGAACTAGGGAGGCCAGCTAGGAGTGCATTGGAATAGTCAAGCTTAGAGGTAACAAAGGCCTGGATGAGGGTTTCAGCAGCAGATGAGCTGAGGCAAGGACTAGACGGGCGATGTTACGGAGGTGGAAATAGGCGGTCTTAGTTATGTACTGTTATCCCTAACAGTACTTTACTGTTGAAACCTATGAATTGGGGTTTGAAACAACAACAACTTGCACTTATATAGCACCTTTACATAGAAAAACATGCCAAGGTGCTTCACAGATGCTTAAGGAAAAGCAGATATAAGCCAAAGAAGTAGAGATTAGGAGGGATGACCAAAAGCTCATTCAAAGGGTGGGTTTTAAGGAGGACCTTAAAGGAAGAGTCAGGAAAACAGATATCTGACTTACTGCTTTTGCTGGAGAGGTTCACCCACTGGAAGTTTATGTCAGAAATTTGAATGCATGCTGAGCATGATTTTCTGACCATTAATTTAAACGCTTGGAAATGCATGCATACCATGAGCCTAAAATTCCAATGTGTACTCCTGACAACTGAGGCTCCCTGCTGGAAGTGTATAGTTGCCCATTACCCTTATAGTGTGCTCATACTGACACATGTTCTGTTGGACGAGTATTTATTGGCAGTGTTGTAGACTATGACCTGTTGTCCCCTAAATTGTCCAATCTTCCTGACCTATAGGTTAAAGCCTGTGATGAAGGCTTCTATGGGGAAATACGATCAGGAATCTATTACGTCCATGAATAATTGAGACACGGACTGCAGGAGTGGAACAAAATAAGTCTTTACTGGTGGAAGTCAATAGTGAAACTAAAAACACAGAGGCTCACTAGCGCCTTTTATACAGGGGTGGTCACTACCGGTATTGCAGTCTGAGACCAGTTATTCTCTTAAAGGTGCATACACAACAATTCCTCCCCTTTTAGATAAACAGTACATAACATTCATTTAACAACTAAATGATAACTAATTACAATCACAATTACGGTTGCTAGATACATTGGTTAAGTTTAAGCAATTATAAGTTCAGTCTTTGAGGAGGCTTCCTGATTCTGTCTGGATAACGCCTCTTTGGGGTCTCAGGGTCTTCTGGCAATGTTGAGTCGAGAGCAATGTCGTTGTTTGGTTCATCTGCTTCCAATATCACCGATTCTGCGGTAGCTGCAATTGGTACGTCGATTTCATTGCCAGGTGTATCAGATCGTGGTGTGGAGTTGACGTTTTCCAGTGACTCTAGAATCTGGTCAGCATGGCGTCTTACAATGCTCTCTCCAACGTCCACGATATACATGAGAGGTCCTTGCCGTGTACAAATCGTTCCTGGCTGCCATTTCTCAGTGCGGTAGGCCCGGGCCAAAACTGGTTGACCTATCTTAAAACTACTGGTCGGCCTTTCATTCATATTCTGAAACTGCCTGTTCTCCACATCTCTTCGGACGTTTGGCTTAACCAAATCCAAGCGGCATCGTAGTCTTCGATTGAAGAACATCATGGCTGGGGTTTGGTTGGTAACCGCATGTGTCGCATTCCGGTCGGCAAACAAGAAGTTGTCCACCTTGTGTTGTAGGGGTATATCTTCATTACACATTGCCTTGATAGCCTTCTTGAATGTTTGGACAAACTTCTCGGCCAATCCATTAGTGGCTGGATGATATGGGGCAGATGTGTAGTGCTTAACACCATTGCTCTTTAAGAACCTCCGGAACTCTTCAGACACAAACTGTGGTCCATTGTCAGAGCAAACCTGTTCAGGCAGCCCATTCCTGGCGAATATGGTTCGTAAAACTGTGATAGTTTTTTCCGTGGTGGTTGAGGACATTTTTATTATCTCTGGCCACTTTGAATCTGCATCCACCGCAATTATAAACATCGAGTCCATGAAGGGACCAGCAAAATCAATGTGCACCCTTTGCCATGGAGATGAGGGCCACTCCCATGGATGCAGAGGAGCTTGTGGTGGGGCGTTTTGGACCTTCTGGCATCCTGCACAGCTCTTGGTCATCTCTTCGATTTCTCTATTGATTCCCGGCCACCACACAAACGCTCTGGCTAAGTTCTTCATTTTTACCCCACCCAGGTGACCCTCATGAAGCTCATTGAGCACTCTATCCGTCAACTTAGGTGGAATTACTACTCTGGATCCACACATCAAGGTTCCTCTGCACACTGACAGCTGTTCTCTTCTCGGCGAGAATGCTGGCAGCAGTGGTTCGTCATGTGCTGGCCATCCCTTCACCGTTAACTCATAGACCCGTGATAGTGTCAGGTCATTCCGTGTTTCCTTTTCTATGTTTGCATTCGTCACAGGGAGACATTCGACTAAGGACGAGTGGAATAACTCCATTGGATCCACTGCAAGGTCTTCTTTTTCCACCGTCGGCAACGGTAGGCGTGACAATCCATCAGCATTTCCATGCTGTTTAGTTCCTTTGTACTCGATGTCCTATTGGTGTGCCCCTAGGAAAAGGGACCATCTCTGCAGCTGTTGCGCTGTCATTATCGGTACGCCCTTCTGAGGGTTGAAAATGGAGACAAGAGGTTGATGATCGGTTAGTAGAGTAAATTTTTGACCGTGCAGGTAGTGATTGAACTTCTTCACCCCCCACACTAGGCTGAGGGCCTCTCTGTCAATCTGAGCGTAGTTACGCTCGGCAGAAGTTAACGAGCGTGACGCAAAAGCTATCGGCCTCTCTAAACCATCAAGGAATTTATGTGACAGTACCGCCCCAATGCCGTAGGGAGATGCATCACACGCCAGTCTGATCGGCAGTGCTGGGTTGTAGTGAGCCAATACTTCCCTTGAAGTGATTAAGTCCTTACTCTTCTGAAAAGCACGCTTACAATCATCGCTCCATTTCCATGCTACCCCCGTTCGTAGCAGGGCGTTCAGTGGGTGCAAAATTGTCGACAAATTCGGCAATAACTTATGATAGTAATTCACCAATCCGAGGAATGACCTCAGTTGCGACACATTTTCAGGCGCTGGGGCCTTAACAACCGCTTCAATTTTGTCAGGGGACTTATGTAACCCCTCTTCATCAATCACGTGGCCACAATACGATATCTGTTTCTTAAAAAATTCACACTTGGGGCGGTTGGCTCGCAGCCCATGTTCCCGTTGTCTAGTGAGCACCTGTTCTAGGTTGTTAAGGTGTTCACTGTCATCTTCACCTGTCACAAGGATGTCGTCCAAGTAACACTGAGTCCCCGGAATCCCTTGCAGGACTTGTTCCATCGCTCTTTGCCATATCGCCGGAGCCGATGCTACTCCGAATACCAATCGATGATACTGGTAAAGACCTTTGTGAGTGTTTATCGTGAGATACTTCCTAGAGGACTCTTCAACCTCCATCTGCAAATATGCTTGTGCTAGGTCAATTTTTGTAAAACGCTTCCCTCCAGACAGTGAGGCGAAGATGTCTTCTATCCTTGGAAGAGGATATTGTACTGTGTGAAGGACTGGGTTCACCGTCACCTTGAAATCCCCACGGATGCGAATCTTCCTTGGCTCCCCGGACTTATTGCTTAATGTTTTCTTCATGACAGGAACGATGGGTGTCGCCCACTCACTCCAGTCGACCTTAAACAACACGCCTGCCTTCTCCAGATTCTCCAGCTCTGCCTTGACGGCTGGGCGAATTGCATATGGTACCGGTCTTGCTTTGAAAAACTTGGGAACTGCATTCTCTTCTATTTTTATCGAGGCAGTTACGCCTTTAAGCGTGCCCAGTTCTTGTTGAAATACCTCTTTGGCGTTAGCTAAGATTGTTGACAATCGTCCAGGAGTGACGTCTTCATCTTTTTTACTGTCCACCGTCATTGCATGAATGGAGTGCCAATCTAAGTTTATCTTCCTGATCCATTCCCGTCCCAATAACGGTGGTCCACCATTTGGCAGTATGTAGAGATACAATTTCCGTATTTTCTTGCCGTTGTATTCGACAGGCACCCTTATTTTTCCTCTGGGGTATACTTTTTGCCCCGTATACGTCGTCAAGACGATGGATGTCTCTCTCAAGGGTATGTGTGAAAATAGCCGCTCGTAGTCTCGCCGATTCATGACGGTTAGCGCTGATCCTGTATCCAATTCCATTTTAACTTGGGACCCTGCTATTGTGAGGGTGACCCAAATGGTTCGGTGATCCTCTTTTGCGATTACATTGTGAAGTTTGAGACAGCTTAGTCTCCTGTTCCCGGATTCACTATCGCTCATCTGGTCTTTGGAACTACTGTCCGTCATCTTTTGTACTTTCTTGTACGGTTCCTTAGTAGCCTTTTTGTTGTTGCTGGTCTTCTTCCCAGACCTGCAAACTCGTGCAATGTGTCCCATCTTCCCGCATTGCCTGCATATTTTGTCTTTGGACCAGCAGTCCTTCTGGTCATGGTTAGTTCTGCCGCAGCGATAACATTTTGCAAATCCCCGTGTCATTTCATGGGTGCCGTATTCCTGTGGTTTTTGTTGAATTTCTGCAGCTCCCCTGGCTGCTGCTTCATATGATACTGCCATGCTGAAAGCCTTATCTAGCATCAGCTCTTTCTCTGAGAGTAACTTCTTCTGTGTTCCTTCACTCAGGAGTCCACAGACAAATTTGGCCCGTAGGGTATCTGCCAGTCCTGCTCCGAACTGGCAGTGCTTTGATAGCTTGCGTAGTTCTGTAAGATACTCAGCATTGCTCTCATCTTTGTGCTGAGTTCTCCTGTGGCATTTAAATCTTTCTGCTATCAACAGCGGTGCAGGGTTTAGGTGTTCCTGTAGGACAGCAACAATTTCGTTAAAACTCTTCGCCTTCGGTTTGGCTGGAGTAATCAGGTCCTGCAATAGGCCGTACGTTCTAGCGCCCATTAAGTTTAGCAATATCGATGCCTTTTTCTCCTCCGCTATTTCGTTTGCCTCGAAATATACCTCGACTCTTTCCACATACGTGGTCCAGTCCTCTATTGTATTATCAAAAGCAGTGATACAGCCAGTCTTCGGCATCTTGCAAATCTAAAATGGTGCCTCCCGCGCTTTGCCTTCTTCCTCGATTTAACAAAATGGCGCCTCCCGCGCTTTGCCACCTTCCCCGCTGTTGTTAGCGCTGCTTTCCACGGTTTCTTGCGCGTTTAATATTTTTTCTTTATTATTTTCCCGTCGTGGAGCGGACCCTCTGGGACACTTCCCTCCCTCTTCTTAGGTCCGAACGCTGCCCTGCTTCGAAGCACCGGCCGCGCCCTGTGTGCTCCACCCTCTCTCTCTCTCTTTGCTTCCCGACTCGCTGCCCAGCCCCATTGAAAAGCCACCCGATCGAGCTCTAGCCCGCCGCAGCCCAGGAAGGATCAGTGCACTACCTGCCACCAGCCCGATTAGCTGGGAAACCACAGACCGGGGAACCAAGCCTGGCTCTTGACAGTCTCTCCTGCAAGTTTTCATTCCGACGATTTGGAGGGCGGTTGCCCACGGTCGACGCCCGTTTCTCGAGTTTCTTTGGATTTTATTTATTTATTTATTTATTTTTTCTTTCTCCTGGCTTCGACGTTCAATAACGTCGTCTGAGGTGCTGCAGAGGTGCAGGTAAGTTCGTTTCTTACTCGTCGCCAGTATTACGTCCGTGAATAATTGAGACACGGACTGCAGGAGTGGAACAAAATAAGTCTTTACTGGTGGAAGTCAATAGTGAAACTAAAAACACAGAGGCTCACTAGCGCCTTTATACAGGGGTGGCCACTGCCGGTATTGCAGTCTGAGACCAGTTATTCTCTTAAAGGTGCATACACAACAGAATCTAGGATACAAGTGGAATAAAAATAAAACTAGAATCTATATAAAATACAATTTCTCTAGGTTTTGGTAGCAGCTGATACCATTTTCCTATCTGTATCATTAGTATGAATGGTACTGGTCCTGATTGCAGGGAAGATATTGACTCAGGAAAGCAGAAAGTGTCTCATTAAGGAACAATTGATCAAAAGTCAAATTATGTGCTATCATCTGAAGGATCTAGATTAGTCTTTGCTATATGGGACTGCAGCACCTGAGAAGAAGCATTTAGCAGAGTTGTAAGAAGATAAGGGTGACATAATAATGACATCTAGCTTCACAAATACGTGCAAACATTTACTGCAAGTTATTGCAACAATGATCAACGCTTTGTGAGATCTCCTTAATTACCTTAAATGCAGCCACAGGAAATGGCACACAGCTGTGAGGGAGACTTGTCCCAGAGAAATCCTCACATTTTATCAGCATTTGTCATTTCAAGTTAAGCTTTCAGGATCCTTAGTCAAACTGTCCAGTGGGAGCAATAAACTGGCAATTAGGTATGACAAAGGTATAGACCAGAAACAATTAGTTATTAGCATAGTAAAAGAATAAAGACAAGCCTCCTCAAACACTCCCAGAAAACCATTGCTCATAGTATGACCTTAACAAAAAAAATCCAAATATTTGCTGAAGATTTTGTCTGCCTTGCTGCCAAGACATTATAATGTTTTATATTATGTATCACTAGAATTTACTGCCTCTAATTTCTGCAGTAATTTGATTGCTTCGATCGGATGGTGAGACACAGCCATTATTTATTTGCCTTTATTACTCATCCTTTAATTCTTCACTGTCTTCAGAGGGAATTGTTTCATAAAAAAAATCTCCAGTAAGTGCCGTTTAACCAGTACCAAGATTTTTCAAATAGGTCTTTGTCCTATCAATTTGTGAGGCTAGTTATACGTTAAATCTTTCTTCATCCTCAAAGGAGTGAACTTTTAAACTTCATATTTATCTTCATTGTCATAACTGAAGTATAACATTCTTGGCATTAAATAACTCAAGATCTATACACCAAATAGAAAGCAAATTTTCTTTTGTTCGCTATTTATTTTTTTCAATGAAATAATCAGCATTTAATAACATGAATAAAATCTAATTCTTAAAGAAACACATTTATTTATTGGAGGAAGGCAGTGATTTTAAAGTGCATTGAATATTTTTCTATTCCCTTCTATTAACCTCATATTTCCCTCTTTCATTCTTCTTCATTCCTTTTTCATTTTTTCCCAGCTTTCCCCCACATTGTTTACAGAATTCCTGATTTTATCCCTGCTTTTCGCTACCTGTTTTTCTTTTTTCTGCATTTAGTCTCTGCCTGTTTCTCCGTTCTCTGCACTTTTTGTACTCTATCTTTCAACCATTTTTTTTGTTTTCCTCCACCACATCTAGTAAATAATTCATTGCTGTTCCTTACCATCACTTGCAGAAGTTTATGTTACAGAATCTTTGAGTCATCGGTGACCGGGGTCACCCAAGACTGGAAACAGCGAAGACAGTGCTGCAATTTAACAAAAATATTAATTCGGACTCTTCCGACAAGCATGGCTCTTGATGATAAAGTCACACATCAAGCTTACACAGAATTCACTGTTCTCTTCTTTCCAGATTGGGACTCTCAATATCTTGTCATACACAGGCCCTTCAATCACTTGAATGTAATAAGGCTATAATCATCATTGACACTATAATGATTAAAATGAATAAAACCCATTAAGAAAAGTCATGTTGAGTTATTAAAAGTTTCGCTCTGTGTGATATGTAATCTTTCATACCATTTTTACGACGAAACCTGTGGCCATTAATTCACTAAAGATCATTAATTTACTGCTCAGTGGATGCTACTCTTCCCTTTATCCTAACAGCTTACCATTGATTTTAGATATTATATCTGTGGAGTGATGCGCATAGAAGAAAGATCTGAATGCCACTGTAAATTTGGCTCTGACACAGTGATCAAAGTTTTGTGGTCTAGCCTGAGGGGGCTGGGAAAAGTTCTTTTTGAACCTCTTGGTTTTTCCTGCTGTGGTAAAGCCTGAGGTAATTGTGCTTATACATGTTATCAGGACTCATGAATCCTTGTAAAAAGGTCATGTGCACTGTAGGGAAAAACCATAAAATTTCCATTAACTGGAGCCTAGCTAAAAGGCTTATTGGCATCTATTAGGAACAAATTACAAACAAAACAGACCATGTCATAAACTCTCCATCACTGAGTAAATTTAGTTTTTGTAACCACTTCTCAGCCCCACATTAGAGTCTGTGAGGTGAAATGCTAATTCTGTTCCGTACAGTATTTGGTTTCCGAGGGGGAAAATAAAAATCTGGTTTGGTTTTCAGAACTGTGGTATTAGGGAAATGATGCAATCTGCATGATCCTGCTAGAGGCTGATGGGGAAGCAACACCTTGAACAACACAGCAGGCCAACGCAAAGCAAAGTCAGCAGCATCCCTCCCACAGATCTCTAAGTACAGGTTTGCCAGAGTTTTCTGAAAAGGCAAACAGCAATAAAGCAATCCATACGGAACAATGAACACATCTAGTGTCACACAAAAGGAGGTTTAGCTGCAGTAAGTATTTTCTCATCATAAAATTTGACTCATTATCTTTACTAGTCATCAAACCCTTTTCTGGCCTCATTTACAGTAGGAGACTGAAGTCGAGTTCCGGCGCCAAAGTTAAGCCATAAGAGGAAGAGTCACAATGAGCAATTGTTGGCTTTGGAACTGTTTATTCTATTAAGAAAGAAAGCTTATTTTATTGTCTTGCTAGTTACCATTTATGAACATACAACATGACAATGTGAAATTCCAATCCACTCTTTACAAAAACGGTGTTTAACATTGGACATTCTTTGTAAGTGTAATCCTTAAACTGTTGGGATCCATTTGTTTATGGCTTTGGATATCACATATCATGTATCCAATTCCTCATTACTGAACTAGTGACTTATGTTCAATTAATTACTGAAACACAATAGTGTGTACATAAATATTTTTAAATGCATACAATGCTTTAATGATTAATTCTCTTGCTGTCATGTGAGAAGACCATGTACTTCATTTTCCAGTAAAACTCCCTGATCTTGCAGTATAATCTTGTGCTATCATTGTTTCTGTTTCATGATCTACATCTGCTCTGCAGCCATAACAACAGTGATTAACATCGTAAAGTATAAAATTGGCAGTGATTACTGAAGTTATGAACTCAAATGGCAAAATTTGAGAGAAAAATTGGACTAGTGAAAGCGCAGTCATTAAAGGGACCGCTGGAGGCTGCCACCTAAAAGGTATGTACCATATTTTATACTTATCTGAACATGGAGCCAGGAGGAACAGGAAGGTCAGCTGCCGGCAAGCCCTCGGCCCCCCTCCTGATTGTTTCACCCCCCTCCCAGATTTACCTATTGCCCTCGGCCTGCTTCCCAGCCCTCCATTCTCTGTTTGCCTTCCCCCCCACCACCCTTGTGACCAGCGAGCTAGCTCTGGGACTTGTTTCCACAGCTAATCAGTAATATACAAATGAAACCGAAGTACCGATTTCCTGCTGCCAGCCTCCAATTTCTAGGCCCAAAAGGTCATAGATCTATCCAACAAATATCATGGAGATAAACTAGCCGACAGGGAAACTGACTTGCGTATTACCAACCTGCTAGTAGACCAGCGGGCTCAGCAGGCCAATTAAGGGCCACTCGGCAACAGGTGACATCACAGATTGATATTTCATCTGTCAAGACCTTTTGACAGGTGAAATATCAACATTTGACAGCTGTTTGAAGCTGTCAAACACTGACAATCTGTACTCTAAGTTAATTCCTTCCTGTCAGGATGATTTAGAGATCTCCCTGGAACAGAAAATTGAATGCTGGAACTTTTGACAGATTGCGGCCATTCTGCTTTCTGTGCCGGTGAGATGAGTGACTCCCGAGACCTGAAGGAAGGAAGGCTGTAAAGGTATGTAATTGTAAGTACAACTTCTTTAAACACTTTACACACACCAAACACACTTACCTCTGCACTCATGCACCCATCACTCACCTGAACACCAGACTTTTCGACCCCTCCAAGCCCTTCATCCCGACGGCCCGCCTCGCTAACTTGGCATGGTTTGGAGCCGTCGGGAATCCCACATTTGAACAATGAAAATAGGGATTAGGCTAAAAACTGCCCGTTAACTACCTGTTAACAGGCAGTTAATTGGCACTAATCCCCTTCCTGCCTCGGGGAGGCGGGTCCCAGTGCGGGTCGGGTACCCACCTCCTTTGAAACTGGCATGGAGGCGGGTTGGGGGCAGGATGGGTGCGTGTCCCCCGATTTTGGGATTTTAACCCCCCACATGCCTCCAATCCCGCCTCCATGGCTCAATGAAAATCCTGCCCATAGTGTCAGCTGTGGCTCAGTTGGTAGCACACTCGCCTCTGAGTCAGAAGGTTGTGGGTTCACATTCCCACTCCAGGGGCTTAAGCACATAAAGCTAGGCTGACACTCCAGTGCAGTGCTGAGGGAGTGCTGCACTGTCAGAGATGCTGTCTTTCAGATGAGACGTTAAACCAAGGCCCCGTCCGCTCTCTCAGGTGGACATAAAAGATCCCATGGCACCATTTCGAAGAAGAGTAGGGGAGTTATCCCCGGTGTCCTGGCCAATATTTTTCCCTCAACCAACATAACAAAAAACAGATTATCTGGTCATTATCATATTGCTGTTTGTGGGAGCTTGCTGTGCGCATATTGGCTGCCGCATTTCCCACATTACAACAGTGACTCCACTTCAAAAAGTACTTCATTGGCTGTACAGTGCTTTGAGATATCCGGTGGTCATGAAAAGCGCTATAAAAATGCAAGTCGTTCTTTCTTTTTCTTTTTTATATGTCATCTAGCACTGTAGCAAGTGGTGCCTTTGATACTATAGATCAGACTTATGAACTATGATGCCAAATGTATTTATAAACATTATGCCTGAATTGGTGAATATAAGTCTGGCTTTCAATAAATGTCTTTTGAAAGGAAACAAACACAGTAACTAAGCCTTTTCTATTTTATTGTTTTAACAGAAATAAAAACTGAAACCGGGTTACTCAGTGTCTCACGTATGTTACTCAGTGTTTCACGTATGCTACTCAGTGTTTCATGTGTGCCACACATTTCTTTGAATGTGAGTTTTATAAACTTTTATATCTGACTTGAGTGTTATCTCACAGAGGTGCACTATCCCACACTCCAAGGGATGATCAAAGACTACAGAAAATTGCAGTTCTTCCCTGGGAGAGATCTGAGCCAATAAATTAGCACTCTGATGCTTAAGCCTTGTTTCTTCCACCAGCTCTCAACAAGGGAAGTGATCTAGCAGTCTGTTAATATAAATCTCAAGGTATCATAGTCTGTGCAAGCCACTTGACAGTTGTTCTTAATTACAAATTACTTCTGAGGCAAATTTAGCTAAAAGGGAATTCAAAGGGGCAGATAAGTAAAATGGGTCCCAATTTTTGCTTCAAGTTTTAATGGCAAGATTTATATTTGCATAAGCTTTTCTCACAATATGGAGAATGAAGATTTTAGTGACAAAGCCTATTACTGAAGCATTACCTCAAGCGTACATCATCCATGTTCATTTGAGGTTTTAATTAATAATGACCTTTTGGGTAACATGTGCTTTATTACAGGAAAGGCTACACAGTGGTGATCATAAAGAAAAGGAGACATTTGCAAATTTTAGGCAAAGAAAACCATCAATGAGTTGTAGATTGGTGACTCTGTGGAAATGTAATTACAGGTAGAGAACAATAAAAAAATTGCTGAGCTTTCTGCCCTCTAATGGCAAAACAAATGATCCAGGCTTACTGGAAGTGAATCATTATCTGCACATCAGCTTTTACCTGACAAAACCCAAAACAACTGCAATAAAAAGTATTCGCCTATCAATGTTACTTAGCATAAACTAGAGGTTTTTGGGCAGATTCACAATCTCCCTCTGTCTGCATTAAGCCCTTCCATAAATTCTTATTAGCGGAAAAATAATAATAAGTAGCAGCTACAGCTTTGCAAGGTATCTCTAACTTTACATGCTATATTTATTATGAACACAAAGCCTTTCACAAATGTGCAAAGCAAACATTAATCACGCCCTCTGGAACAGCAAGCTTTGAGACAACGAATTTTTTTATAGCAGAATAATATAAAATAGTTCAAAATAGTCATTAAGTGTTCCTCCCTAGTTGTTTACTGTGTATTCTCTCAACTAGCCAGCTTCTTCGTGATTCCACACTCATTATTGCTTTTTTCTGTTACAGAGTCCTCACAAAAAGACTTCAAATAAGGCACTAATATATATATGAAAGCTGTGTGTAAGATCACTGTCCTAGCTAAATAAAAGGTTACCAATAAATCATGTGACTGTGTACAATATAATAAAGAATAGGTCTCACATGAATATGCCTATTAAGGATTTGTGCTATTGATATTTTGGCTGTGTAATCAACTTGACACTAATACGTGTAAGATTGAGTGTGGAGTTGGCAACTTTGATTGTTTTCAGCAGTGTGGCAAATTGTGACATGGAAGATCATTTCTATTTATTTTACAAAGAATGACCAGCATCACTTCCCTATGAGGCACATGAGTCATCTCCAAAACACAATTAACATGTAAGAAAGAAAGACTTGCATTTATATAGTGCCTTTCACAACCACCAGACATCCCAAAGCACTTTACACAGTATTTTATACAAACATACAAATTAGGAGCAGGAGTAGGCCACTCGGCCTTTCGAGCCTGCTCCGCCATTCAATAAGATCATGGCTGATCTGATTACTCCACATTCCCGCCTACCCCCGATAACTTTTCACCCCCTTGCTGACCAAGAATCTATCTACCTCTGCCTTAAAAATATTCAAAGACTCTGCTTCCACCGCCCTCTGAGGAAGAGAGTTCCAAAGACTCACGACCCTCTGTGAGAAAAAAATTCTCCTCATCTCTGACTTAAATGGGCGATCCCTTATGTTTAAACAGTGACCCCTAGTTCTAGATTCTACCACAAGAGGAAACATCCTCTCCACATCCACCCTCAGGATCTTATATGTTTCAATCAAGTCACCTCTTATTCTTCTAAGTGCCAGCGGATACAAGCCTAGCCTGCCCAACCTTTCCTCATAAGACAACCTGTCCATTCCAGGTATTAGTCTGGTAAACCTTCTCTGAACTGCTTCCAATGCATTTACATCCTTCCTTAAATAAGGAGACCAATACTGTACACAGTACTCCAGCTGTGGTCTCACCAATGCCCTGTATAACTGAAGCATAACCTCCCTACTTTTGTATTCAATTCCCCTCGCAATAAACAATAACATTCTATTAGCTTTTCTAATTACTTGCTGTACCTGCATAGTAACCTTTTGTGATTCATGCACTAGGACACCCAGATCCCTTTGCATCTCAGAGCTCTGTAATCTCTCACCATTTAGATAATATGCTTTTTTTATTCTTCCTGTCAAAATGGACAACTTCACATTTTCCCACATTATACTCCATTTGCCAGATCTTTACCCACTCACTTAACTTATCTATATCCCTTTGTAGCCTCCTTATGTCCTCTTCACAATTTACTTTCCTACCTATCTTTTTGTCATCAGCAAATTTAGCAACCATACCTTTGGTCCCTTCATCCAAGTCATTTATATAAATTGTAAAAAGTTGAGGCCCCAGCACTGATCCCTGTGGCACACCATTCGTTACATCTTGCCAATCAGAAAATGACCCATTTATGCCTACTCTCTGTTTCCTGTTAGCTAGCCAATCTTCTATCCATGCCAATATGTAACCCCCTACACCATGAGCTTTTATTTTCCGCAATAACCTTTGATGTGGCACCTTATCAAATGCCTTCTGGAAATCTAAGTACAGTACATCCACCGGTTCCCCTTTATCCACAGCACATGTTACTTCCTCAAAGAACACCAATAAATTGGTTAAACATGATTTCCCTTGCACAAACCATGTTGACTCTGCCTGATAACGTTAAGCTTTTCTACATGTCCTGCTATAACGTCTTTAATAATAGCTTCTAACATCTTCCCTATGAGAGATGTTAAGCTAACTGGCCTGTAGTTTCCTACTTTCTGTCTCCCTCCCTTTCTGAGTAAAGGAGTTACATTCGCTATTTTCCAATCTAATGGAACCTTCCCCAAATCTAGGGAATTTTGGAAAATTAAAACCAACGCATCAACTATCTCACTAGCCACTTCTTTTAAGACCCTAGGATGAAGTCCATCAGGACCCGGGGATTGTCAGCCCGCAACTCCAACAATTTGCTCAGTACCACTTCCCTGGTGATTATAATTTTCTTGATTTCCTCCCTCCCTTCCATTTCCTGATTTACAGCTATTTCTGGGATGTTACTTGTATCCTCTATAGTGAAGACCAATGAAGATTCTTGAAGTGTAGTCACTGTTGTAATGTAGGAAACGAGGCAGCCAATTTGCACACAGCAACCTCCCACAAACAGCAATATGATAATGACCAGATAAGCTGTTGTAGTGATGTTGATTGAGGGATAAATATTGGCTAGGACACCAGGGATAGCTCCCCTGCTCTTCTTCGAAATAGTGCCATGGGATCTTTTACGTTCACCTGAGAGAGAAGATGGGGCCTCGGTTTCACATCTCATCTGATAGACGGATGAAGAACGTCAAGAAACGACCAGTAAAAGATACATATGGGGTCCCATACAACAACAATAAACCGATAACATATTAGGGCTGAAATTCTGCAGGAGATCCCTGCAGTACTTCAGCCCTGATGTATGATGCGGTCCCTCTTCAGTCTGAGCATCTGAAGCATTGCTTCAGCATTCCAGTATTGCTGGATGAGGACTCTGGTTTTTCCATGTACCTACTTGTATCTGATGTCTGCTGGTGTACTGAGTCCTCACAACAACATCAAATAAAGCAGTGGTGTCATAAGCCATGGTTACACCAAGTGACTCATATCTTCAAAGTGGCAGCACTCCATTCTCTCATCTGCAAATATCTGCAATATTTGAATGCCTCAGAATAAAAGCATTATAGAGATTGTGATTTGATATGTACTATTTTCTGGTGCGGGTCATATACCATTTACACATTGATGATAAAATAGCCCCTGCAATTAAGAACATAAGAACATAAGAAATAGGAGCAGGAGTAGGCCAATCGGCCCCTCGAGCCTGCTCCGCCATTCAATAAGATCATGGCTGATCTGATCCTAACCGCCAATCCACTGTCACAGAACCATCTCCTGAATCTAACAGAATTAGACACACGAAATAGGAGCAGGATCAGGCTACACGGCCCCTGGACCCGCTCCGCTACCCACAGGGCCATGACCAATCCGAACCTAGACTCATGTCCAAATTCCTGCCCGCTCCCCATAACCCTTAATTCCCTTTACTTCTAGGAAACTGTCTATTTCTGTTTTAAATTTATGTAATGATGTAGCTTCTACAGCTTTTTGGGGCAGCATATTCCATGGACCTACCACCCTCTGAGTGAAGTATTTCCTCCTCATCTCAGTTTTGAAAGAGCAGCCTCTTATTCTAAGACTATGCCCCCTAGTTCTAGTTTCACCCATCATTGGGAACATCCTCCCCGCATCCACCCGATCTAACCCCTTCACAATCTTATATGTTTCAATAAGATTGCCTCTCATTCTTCTCAACTCCAATGAGTAGAGTCCCAATCTACTCAACCTCTCCTCATATGTCCATCCCCTCATCCCCAGGATTAACCGAGTGAACCTTCTTTGTACTGACTCGAGAGCAAGTATGTCCTTTCTTAAGTATGGACACCAAAACTGTACGCAGTATTCCAGGTGCGGTCTCACCAATACCTTGTACAACTGAAGCAATACCTCCCTATTTTTATATTCTACCCCCCTAGCAATGAAAGCCAACATTCCATTGGCCTTCTTAATCATTTGCTGCACCTGCATACTAACCTTTTGAGTTTCGTGCACCAGGACCCCCAGATCCCTTTGTACTTCAGTACTTTCCAGTTTCTTGCCATTAAGATAATAACTTGCTCTACGGTTTTTCCTGCCAAAGTGCATAACCTCACACTTTCCAGTATTGAATTCCATCTGCCAAATCTCTGCCCACTTACTTAGCCTCTCTATGTCCCCTTGCAGGTTTTTTATGTCCTCCTCACTCACTACTTTCCCTCCCATCTTAGTATCATCTGCAAACTTTGATATGTTACACTTGGTCCCCTCCTCCAAATCGTTAATATAGATTGTAAAGAGTTGGGGACCCAGCACTGACTCCTGCGGAACACCACTAGTTACTGATTGCCAGTCTGAGAATGAACCATTTATCCCAACTCTCTGCCTTCTGTTAGATAGCCAATCCTCTATCCATGCCAGAATATTACCCCCAATCCCGTGATTTTTTATCTTAAGCAATAATCTTTTGTGTGGCACCTTATCAAATGCCTTTTGGAAGTCTAAATACACTATGTCCACTGGTTCCCCTTTATCCACCCTATATGTTACTTCCTCAAAGAACTCCAGCAAATTTGTCAAACATGACTTCCCCTTCATAAAACCATGCTGACTTTGTCCTATTAAATTATGATTATCCAAATGTCCTGTTACTGTCTCCTTAATAATGGACTCCAAAATTTTACCTACCACAGATGTTAGGCTAACCGGCCTATAGTTTCCAGCCTTCTGTCTACTGCCCTTTTTAAATAAGGGTGTTACATTAGCAGTTTTCCAGTCTGCCGGGACCTTTGCTGAGTCCAGGGAGTTTTGGAAAATTATTACCAATGCATCCACAATCCCTACAGCCACTTCCCTCAAGACCCTAGGTATAGGCCCTAGAAGTATAAATTATAATACAACCAATTATGCCCTATATATTGGGGAACCTACTGTTATGTTCATAAATAAATAGACATTCTTATTATGAACAGCTAGCTTGAGCTAGTCACTTTATTCAGCCATGTAGACTAGTATACAGCATCCATCTTGACTACTGCCTTGTGGGTAACCTAGTGCATCATGGGTAACCCACTCTTATATACATACAGCTCCACCTAGTATACCATTCTAGGATGACATGTTACTGATCATTACATCCCCCTTCCTTTGAGGTTAAACAAAATCAGTATCAATCAATATCAATCAATCATAACGACATAAACATCTTCACAACAGTCAATACATTTTCAATATAGTTTTCTTTGTATTCAAAGATTAAGTCTATCAGGCTTTTTTACTTAACGTGTGGATCTTCTCAGCACGGGTAAGTCTGATGTGTTTTCATGAGGGCCTGTATGTGTGTTTGTGTTAGATTGTTCTGGTGGTGAGTGACAAGATTCAGTTGCGGCATTGTCATCGATTTGCTCTTGGATAGTCTCTTGTGTTTTTAGAAGGGAACTGCGGTTCCTCCTGAGAATCTGTCCTTCCTCAGTTCTAACAGTATATGACCTTGTTCCTACTTCCTCAAGAACTGTAGCTTTCCTGTTCCATGCATCTGGATCCTCAATCCTGACAACATCATCCCTTGTCAATGGTTTCAGAATTTTGGATGACTTGTCATAGTGTGATTTCTTCTCACTTGGGAATCTGGTAGTGTTCACGTTTTATGTTTGCATTTAAGTCCTTTTTAAAAATTTTTATTCATTGATGGGATGTGGGCGTCGCTGGCTAGGCCTGCATTTAGTGCCCATCCCTAATTGCCCTTGAGAAGATGGTGGTGAGCTGCCTTCTTGAACCGTTGCAATCCATATGGTTTAGGTACACCCACAATGCTGTTAGGAAGGGAGTTCCAGGATTTTGGCCCAGCGACAGTGAAGGAACGGCAATACAGGTCCAAGTCAGGATGGTGTGTGGCTTGGAGGGGAACTTGTAGGTGGTGATGTTCCCATGCGTCTGCTGCCCTTGTCCTTCTAAGTGGTAGAGGTCGCGGGTTTGGAAGGTGCTGTTGAAGGAGCTTTGGCGAGTTGCTGCAGTGCACCTTGTAGATGGATCCATGCATATTCTTAGATCATTGTTCTTTTTCTTTACACATACCATGGAGTTAACCCAATCTGTTGGCTCTTTGACTTTCCTGATGACTCCTAGTGTGGTCATTCTGTCCAGTTCTTTCTTGAGCCAGTCACGCAGGGGTGCTGGAACTCTCCATGGAGCATGTACCACTGGCTGAGCATCCTCCTTTAGCTGGATCTTGTAAGTGAATGGTAGAACTCCAAATCCTTTGAACACATCCTGGAAATTACTCACTACAGAATCCACCGAGTCATCTGGTCTGCGTATGGCACAGTTTATACGGTAGACTCTCTTGACCAGTTCTAAGTCCTCACACGCTTTGTCACCTAGTAGTGAATCAAGTCCTTCAGCCACAACAGAAAACATGAGATGATGCACTTTGTCTTTGACTGTCACTTTAAGTCTGCATACACCCAAGCTATCTATTTTCTGTCCACTATAGTCCTTCAGTAGTACTGACTTTTTCTGTATTTTGGGCTTTTCTTTCATATTTTTAATGTCACTCATACTGATTAAGTTTGCTCTTGCCCCAGTGTCTAGTTTCAATGTAACTAATGCTCCATTTACCTGCAGTGGCATCATCCATTTGTCCTCTTTTACTGCATTAACTTTATGTTCAGCATTGTCCATTCCTGAGGGCTGCACATTTTCTGTATCCTTTTCTATATTGTCACATGACACCATTCCTACAGAAAATGTCTCACTTAAATCAGTGTCCTCAATCACATTGACTTGTTGCCCTTTCTTTGTTTTTACTTTTGAAAAGCATTGTTTGGCAAAGTGATTCTTTCCATAATATTTTGTGCACATTTTCCCAAACGCAGGGCATTGTCGTGACTGGTGTTTGTAACCACAGCATTTACAATTAAAAATTCCATCCTCTGATTGCTTTGCATTTCTGTTCTGCCCATGTTTCTTCCCCTTGTAGGACACAGCACCGACAGCAGCACTATCACTTACTACAATCGCATTATTATTAATTTCACTGAAAGTCTCCATGTGCTTTTGAGCAAGCTCACTGGCTTAGCATATTTTTACAGCATTTTCCAATGTTAGTTCGGTTTCTCTCAACAGACGTTCCCTGACCTTTTTATCATGAATACCAAACACAATCTGGTCACGAATCATGGATGATTTCAGTTCAGAGAAATTACATGTCTGTGCTTTCAGTTTCAGATCGGTCACAAAGCTATCAAAAGTCTCCTTTTGCTGCTGTGTTCATGAACGGAACACGTATCTCTCATAGGTCTCATTATTTTTGGGAGAACAATGTGTATCAAACTTCTTTAGCACATCTTCCAATTTTTCTCTGTTCTCCTCTTGATCAGATACAAATGTATTAAATACCTCTATCACCTGCGGGCCAGCAACCGTGATCAGTAACGCTATTTTCCTTGCATCTGGCTTCGTACCGAACCCGATGGCAGCAATGTAGAGTTTGAATTGTTGTTTGAAAGTCCGCCAATTGCAGTCGACATTCCCCGTGAGTTTCAAACCCTCCGGTGGCTTCAAAGTCTCCATGTCGCATTTCACAATATTCAGCAGATTTCACCACTTCTGGTACCATGTTATGTTCATAAATAAATAGACATTCTTATTATGAACAGCTAGCTTGAGCTAGTCACTTTATTCAGCCATGTGGACTAGTATATAGCATCTATCTTGACTACTGCCTTGTGGGTAACCTAGTGCATCATGGGTAGCCCACTCTTATATACATACAGCTCCACCTAGTGTACCATTCTAGGATGACATGTTACTGATCATTACACCTACCAGTGGTTAACAAAAACTCTCATTCTGTGCTCTTGATCCTGTTGAAGTGCTTGTAGGTGGTTACATAACCAAACAGGGTGTGTGACCAAACAGCGTACATGATGGGCTCGATGGGATGAAATGGCCTCTATCTGCATTGTGGGGTTTCTGTGATTCTGTGATGACCAAACAGGGTGTGTGACCAAACATGGTGTGTGCCCAAACAGAGTACGTGACCAAACAGGGTGCATGACCAAACAGAGTACGTGACCAAACAGAGTATGTGACCAAACAGCGTCGGCAGGAATTTCAGCGGCAGCAGCGGGGCTATAAAAGCCCCAGAGACCAGGTAAGGCCTCAGTGCGTCGGCAGGTGTTTCAGCGGCAGCAGCGGGGCTATAAAAGCCCCAGAGACCAGGTAAGGCCTCAGTGCATCGGCGGGTGTTTCAGCGGCAGCAGTGGGGCTATAAAAGTCCCAGAGACCCAGGTAAGGCCTCAGTGCATCGGCGGGTGTTTCAGCGGCAGCAGCGGGGCTATAAAAGTCCCAGAGACCAGGTAAGGCCTCAGTGCGTCGGCGGGAACTCAGCGGCAGCAGCGGGACTATAAAAGCCCCAGAGACCAGGTAAGGCCTCAGTGCGTCGGTGGGTGTTTCAGCGGCAGCAGCGGGGCTATAAATGCCCCAGAGACCAGGTAAGGCCTCAGTGCGTCGGCGGGTGTTTCAGCGGCAGCAGCGGGGCTATAAAAGTCCCAGAGACCCAGTTAAGGCCTCAGTGCGTCGGTGGGAACTCAGCAGCAGCAGCAGGGCTATAAAAGGCTCCAGAGGCCAGGTAAGGCCTCAATGCGTCGGCGGGAACTCAGCGGCAGCAGCGGGGCTATAAAAGTTCCAGAGCCCAGGTAAGGCCTCAGTGCGTCGGCGGGAACTCAGCGGCAGCAGCGGGGCTATAAAAGTCCCAGAGACCAGGTAAGGCCTCACAGCGCCGGCGGGAATCTCGAGCGGCAGAGCGGGGCTATAAAAGTCCCAGAGACCAGGTAAGGCGTACCAGTCTCCAGTCTGGGAACTCGGAGAGAAGGAGAGAGGTAAAAAGTAATCCAAGTGTGACGCCACCAGAAAGCGGGTAAGTGATTGGTTGTTGAGTATTTCTCCCTTTTGAAGCTTAAATCTCTTTGGTTTATAGTTTCTAAGGTGTGATATTCATCATCTAGAATCAGGACAGAGGGTATTTAAGAATAATATTAATAAATTTAATTAATTACATAGAATGGGAGATCAGGTGATGTGTTGCTGCTGCAATATGTGGGAGCTGGTGGACACCATTGATGCTCACGGTGATCACATTTGCAGTAAGTGTTGGCTGCTCGAGGAATTCCAGCTCCGTGTTGAAGAGCTGGAGTCCGAGCTTCAAACACTGAGATACATCAGGGAGGGGGAGAGCCACCTGGACTCTGTGTATCACGAGGTATTCACACCAATTAGATTAATTAATTCAGATGTAGTCCGTGGCCAGGGTCAGGATGGTGTGACTAGAAGTGAGGCAGGTACGGGGATCCAGGAGGTAGTGTTGGAGGAGCCGCAGCCCTTGCACTTGTCCAACAGGTTCGAGGCTCTTACTCCCTGTGAGGATGGGAACAGGGACTGCGGGGAGGATGAGCAACCTGGCCACAGCACCGTGGAGCAGGGGGCCATTCAAGTGGGGGGAGTTAAAAGAAATGTTGTAGTGGTAGGGGATAGTATTGTTAGGGGGATAGATAGAGTTCTTTGCAGCCGAGAGCGAGGGTCCCGAAGGCTGTGTTGCCTGCCCGGTGCCAGGGTTAAGGACATCTCCTCTGGACTGGAGAGAAACTTGGAGTGGGAGGGGGAGGATCCAGTTGTCGTGGTCCATGTTGGTACCAACGACATAGATAGGACAAGGAAGGAGGTTCTGCTGAGGGAGTTTGAGCAGCTAGGGGCCAAATTAAAAAGCAGAACCACAAGGGTAATAATCTCTGCATTATTACCTGAGCCACGAGCGAATTTGGCTAGGACAAATAAAATTAGAGAGTTAAATGCGTGGCTCAAAGACTGGTGTGGGAGAAATGGGTTTTGCTTCCTGGGACACTGGCGCCAGTACTGGGGCAGGAGGGAGCTGTTCCATTGGGACGGGGTTCACTTGGCCAGTGCTGGGACTAGAGTCCTGGCGGATCATATAACTAGGGCTGTAGAGAGGGCTTTAAACTAACTAGTTGGGGGGAGGTTCCTAGAGAGCAAATAATAAAAATGACAACAGAGAAGGTCATAGACCTAGGTAGCAGTGGGGAAATTAAAAACCAGAGCGTGTCAGGAAGGGGCAGAAGGTATGGAGTAAAAGGTAAAGTAATAAAAAGGGCAAAAGCAGGAACTAAGTGTCACAAAACATCTTTGAAAGTTCTCCATCTGAATGCACGTAGCATTCGTAACAAAATAGACGAGTTAATGGCGCAAATAACTAAATATGGGTATGATCTTGTGGCCATTACAGAAACATGGCTGCAGGGTGACAATGCCTGGGAATTAAACATACCAGGTTAATTAACGATCAGGAAGGACAGGCAGGAAGGAAGGGGAGGTGGGGTGGCTATGTTGATAAAGGAAGGAATCACTGTAATACAGAGAAATGGTATTGGGTCAAAAGATCAGGATAATGAAACAGTTTGGGTGGAGATAAGGAATAATAAGGGGAAAAAAACACTAGTGGGCGTAGTCTATAGGCCTCCGAACAGTGGCAACTCTGTTGGATGGAGTATCAATCAGGAAATAGCTGAGGCTTGTAATAAGGGAACATCTATAATTATGGGGGATTTTAACTATCATATTAATTGGACAAATCAAATTGGGCAGGGCTTCCTTGAGGATGAGTTCATTGAGTGTATTAGGGATGGGTTTCTTGAGCAGTATGTAACTGAACCGACCAGGGGGCAAGAAACCTTAGATCTGGTCCTGTGTAACGAGACAGGATTAATTAAAAATGTCCTAGTAAAGGATCCCCTTGGAATGAGTGACCATAACATGGTTGAATTCCATATTCAATTAGAGGGTGAGAAGGTTGGATCTCAAACAAGCGTGCTAAGCTTGAATAAAGGAGACTATGAAGGTATGAGAGCGGAATTGAGTAGAGTGGATTGGGAAAATAGATTAAAGGGTAAGACGATACATGATCAGTGGTGTACATTTAAGGAGTTATTTTACAACTTCCCCAAAAAATATATTCCACTGAGAAGAAAAGGGTGTAAAAGAAAAGACAGCCATCCGTGGCTAAGTAAAGAAATTAAGGATAGTATTCGACTAAAAACAAGGGCATATAAGGTAGCCAAATCTAGTGGGAGGATAGAGGATTGGGAAAACTTTAAAAGACAGCAAAAAATAACAAAAAGATTGATTCAGAAAGGGAAGATAGATTATGAAAGTAAATTAGCAAAAAATATAAAAACAGATAGTAAGAGTTTTTATAGTTATATAAAAAGAAAAAGGGTGGCTAAAGTAAATGTTGGTCCCTTAGAGGATGAGACCGGGAAATTAATGGTGGGAAATATGGAGATGGCAAAAACACTGAATGAATATTTTACATCAGTCTTTACAGTAGAAGACACTAAGAATATCCCAACACTGGACAAACAGGGGGCTAAAGGGGGGGAGGAGCTAAACACGATCAAAATCACTAAGGAAGTGGTACTCGGTAAAATAATGGGACTCAAGGCGGATAAATCACCTGGACCTGATGGCTTACATCCTAGGGTCTTGAGGGAAGTGGCGGTAGGGATTGTGGATGCATTGGTAATAATTTTCCAAAAGTCCCTGGACTCGGCAAAGGTCCCGGCAGACTGGAAAACTGCTAATTAACACTCTTATTTAAAAAGGGCAGTAGACAGAAGGCTGGAAACTATAGACCGGTTAGCCTAACATCTGTGGCAGGTAAAATTTTGGAGTCCATTATTAAGGAGGCAGTAACAGGACATTTGGATAATCATAATTTAATAGGACAAAGTCAGCATGGTTTTATGAAGGGGAAGTCATGTTTGACAAATTTGCTGGAGTTCTTTGAGGAAGTAACATATAGGGTGGATAAAAGGGAACCAGTGGACATAGTGTATTTAGACTTCCAAAAGGCATTTGACAAGGTACCACACAAAAGATTATTGCTTAAGATGAAAAATCACGGGATTGGGGGTAATATTCTGGCATGGATAGAGGATTGGCTATCTAACAGAAGGCAGAGAGTTGGGATAAATGGTTCATTCTCAGACTGGCAATCAGTAACTAGTGGTGTTCCGCAGGGGTCAGTGCTGGGGCCCCAACTCGTTACAATCTACATTAACGATTTGGAGGAGGGGACCGAGTGTAACCTTTTAAAACTTTGCAGATGATACTAAGATGGCAGGGAAAGTAGTGAATGAGGAGGACATAAAAAACCTGCAAAGGGACATAGACAGGCTAAGTAAGTGGGCAGAGAATTGGCAGATGGAATACAATACTGGAAAGTGTGAGGTTATGCACTTTGGCAGGACAATTCGTAGAGCAAGTTATTATATTAATGGCAAGAAACTGGAAAGTACTGAAGTACAAAGGGATCTGGGGGTCCTGGTGCACGAAACTCAAAAGGTTAGTATGCAGGTGCAGCAAGTGATTAAGAAGGCCAATGGAATGTTGGCTTTCATTGCTAGGGGGATAGAATATAAAAATAGGGAGGTATTGCTTCAGTTGTACAAGGTATTGGTGAGACCGCACCTGGAATACTGCGTACAGTTTTGGTGTCCATACTTAAGAAAGGACATACTTGCTCTCGAGTCAGTACAAAGAAGGTTCACTCGGTTAATCCTGGGGATGAGGGGTTGGACATATGAGGAGAGGTTGAGTAGATTGGTACTCTACTCATTGGAGTTGAGAAGAATGAGAGGCGATCTTATTGAAACATATAAGATTGTGAAGGGGTTAGATCGGGTGGATGCGGGGAGGATGTTCCCGATGATGGGTGAAACTAGAACTAGGGGGCATAGTCTTAGAATAAGAGGCTGCTCTTTCAATACTGAGATGAGGAGGAAATACTTCACTCAGAGGGTGGTAGGTCCATGGAATACGCTGCCCCAAAAAGCTGTAGAAGCTACATAATTACATAAATTTAAAACAGAAATAGACAGTTTCCTAGAAGTAAAGGGAATTAAGGGTTATGGGGAGCGGGCAGGAATTTGGACATGAGTCTAGGTTCGGATTGGTCATGGCCCTGTGGGTAGTGGAGCGGGTCCAGGGGCCGTGTAGCCTGATCCTACTCCTATTTCGTGTGTCTAATTCTGTTAGATTCAGGAGATGGTTCTGTGATAGTGGATTGGCAGTTAGGATCAGATCAGCCATGATCTTATTGAATGGCGGAGCAGGCTCGGGGGGCCGATTGGCCTACTCCTGCTCCTATTTCTTATCTTCTTATGTTCTTATGTAGAGTGCGTGACCAAACAGGGTGCGTATCCAAACAGAGTGCGTGACCAAATAGAGTACATGACCAAACAGGGTGCGTGACCAATCAGAGTACGTGACCAAACAGGGTGTGTGACCATACAGAGTGCATGACCAATCAGAGTACGTGACCAATCCGGGTGTGTGACCAAACAGGGTGTGTGACCAAACAGGGTGTGTCACCAAACAGGGTGTGTGACCAAACAGGGTACGTGACCAAACAGGGTGCATGACCAAGCAGAGTACGTGACCAAACAGGGTGCATGACCAAACAGGGTGTGTGACCAAACAGAGTACGTGACCAAACAGCGCACGTGACCAAACAGAGTACGTGACCAAACAGAGTACGTGACCAAACAGGGTGCGTGACCAAACAGGGTGCGTGACCAAACAGGGTGCCTGACCATTTAGAGTATGTGACCAAACAGAGCATGTGACCAAACAGAGTACGTGACCAAACAGAGTACATGACCAAACAGGGTCCGTGACCAAACAGGGTACGTGACCAAACAGGGTATGTGACCAAACAGAGTGTGTGATCAAACAGAGTGTGTGATCAAACAGAGTGTGTGACCAAACAGGGTGCGTGACCAAACAGAGTACGTGACCAAACAGAATGTGTGACCAAACAGAGTACGCGACCAAACAGGATGTGTGACCAAACAGGGTGTGTGACCAAACAGAGTACGTGACCGAACAGGTACGTGACCAAACAGGGTGCGTGACCAAACAGAGTACTGACCAAAGAGTGTACATGACGAAAAAGAGTGTGTGACCAAACAGGTAGCGTGACCAAACAGAGTACCTGACCAAACAGGGTGTGTGACCAAACGGAGTACGCGAATAAACAGAGTGCGGGACCAAACAGGGAACGTGAACAAACAGGGTAAATGACCAAACAGAGTACGTGACCAAACAGGGAGTGTGACCAAACAGAGTGCGTGACCAAACAGGGTGCATGACCAAACAGAGTACGTGACCAAACAGAGAACGTGACCAAACAGGGTGCGTGACCAAGCATAGTACGTGACCAAACAGGGTGTGTGACCAAACAGGGTTTGTGACCAAACAGGGTGTGTCACCAAACAGGGTGTGTGACCAAACAGGGTACGTGACCAAACAGGGTGCATGACCAAGCAGAGTACGTGACCAAACAGGGTGCATGACCAAACAGGGTGTGTGACCAAACAGACTACGTGAACAAACAGCGCACGTGACCAAACAGAGTACGTGACCAAACAGGGTGCCTGACCATTTAGAGTATGTGACCAAACAGAGCATGTGACCAAACAGAGTACGTGACCAAACAGAGTACATGACCAAACAGGGTCCGTGACCAAACAGGGTACGTGACCAAACAGGGTATGTGACCAAACAGAGTGTGTGATCAAACAGAGTGTGTGACCAAACAGGGTGCGTGACCAAGCAGAGTACGTGACCAAACAGAATGTGTGACCAAACAGAGTACGCGACCAAACAGGGTGCGTGACAAAACAGGGTACGTGACCAAACAGGATGTGTGACCAAACAGGGTGTGTGACCAAACAGAGTACGTGACCAAACAGGGTACGTGACCAAACAGGGTACGTGACCAAACAGGGTGCGTGACCAAACAGAGTACGTGACCAAAGAGTGCACATGACGAAAAAGAGTGTGTGACCAAACAGGTAGCGTGACCAAACAGAGTACCTGACCAAACAGGGTGTGTGACCAAACAGAGTACGCGAATAAACAGAGTGCGTGACCAAACAGGGATCGTGAACAAACAGGGTAAATGACCAAACAGAGTACGTGACCAAACAGGGTGTGTGACCAAACAGAGTGCGTGACCAAACAGGGTGCATGACCAAACAGAGTACGTGACCAAACAGAGAACGTGATCAAACAGGGTGCGTGACCAAGCATAGTACATGACCAAACAGGGTGAGTGACCAAACAGGGTGCGTGACCAAAAGGGGGCGTGACCAATCAGAGTACGTGACCAAAAAGAGTACGTGACCAAAAAGAGTACGTGACCAAAGAGGGTGCGTGACCAATAAGAGTACGTGACCAAACAGAGTACGTGACCAAACAGAGTACGTGACCAAACAGAGTACGTGACCAAACAGGGTGCGTGACCAATCATAGTACGTGACCAAACGGGGTGTGTGACCAAACAGAGTACTTGACCAAACAGAGTACGTGACCAAACAGGGTGCGTGACCAAACAGGATGCGTGACCAAAAGGGGGCGTGACCAAACACAGTACGTGACCAAAAGTGTACGTGACCAAACAGGTTGCATGATCAATCAGAGTACGTGGCCAAACAGGGTGTGTGACCAAACAGGGTGTGTGACCAAACAGGGTGTGTGACCAATCAGGGTGCGTGACCAAACAGAGTGCATGACCATTTAGAGTACGTGACCAATCAGAATACGTGACCAAACAGAGTACGTGACCAAACAGAGTACGTGACGAAACAGAGTACGTGACCAAACAGAATACGTGACCAAACAGGGTACATGACCAAACAGGGTACGTGACCCAACAGGGTGCGTGACCAAACAGGGTGCGTGACCAAACAAGGTGCGTGACCAAACAGAGTACGTGACCAAACATGGTGTGTGACCAAACAGAGTACGCGACCAAACAGGGTGCGTGACCAAACAGGGTATGTGACCAAACAGGGTGTGTGACCAAACAAAGTACTTGACCAAACAGGGTACGTGACCAAACAGGGAGCGTGACCAACCAGGTACGTGATCAAACAGGGTGTGTGACCAAACAGAGTACGCGACCAAACAGGGCGCGTGACCAAACAGGGTACGTGACCAAACAGAGTGTGTGACCAAACAGGGTGTGTGACCAAACAGAGTATGTGACCAAACAGGGTGCATGACCAAACAGGGTGCGTGACCAAACAGTGTGCGTGAACAAACAGGGTGCATGACCAAACAGAGTACGTGACCAAACAGGGTGCGTGACCAAACAGAGTACGTGACCAAACAGGGTGCGTGACTAAACAGAGTACGTGACCAAACAGGGTACGTGACCAAACAGGGTGCGTGACCAAACAGAGTGCGTGACCAAACAGTGTACATGACCAAACAGAGTGTGTGACCAAACAGGTTGCGTGACCAAACAGAGTACCTGACCAAACAGGGTGTGTGACCAAACAGAGTACGCGACCAAACAGAGTGCGTGACCAAACAGGGAACGTGACCAAACAGGGTAAGTGGCCAAACAGAGTACGTGACCAAACAGGGTGTGTGACCAAACAGAGTACGTGACCAAACAGAGTACGTGACCAAACAGAGTACGTGACCAAACAGAGTGCGTGACCAAACAGGGTGTGTGACCAAACAGAGTACGTGACCAAACAGAATACGTGACCAAACAGGGTGCGTGACCAAGCATAGTACGTGACCAAACAGGGTGCGTGACCAAACAGTGTACGTGACCTAAACAGGGTGCGTGACCAAACAGGGTGCGTGACCAAAAGGGGGTGTGAACAAACAGAGTACGTGACCAAAAAGAGTACGTGACCAAACAGGGTGCGTGACCAATCAGAGTACCTGACCAAACAGGGTGTGGGACCAAACAGGGTGTGTGACCAAACAGGGTGTGTGACCAAACAGGGTGTGTGACCAATCAGGGTGCGTGACCAAACAGAGTACGTGACCAAAGAGGGTGCATGACCAAACAGGTTGCGTGACCAAACAGAGTACGTGACCAAACAGAGGAAGTACCAAACAGAGTACGTGACCAAACAGGGTGCGTGACCAATCATAGTACGTGACCAAACAGGGTGTGTGACCAAACAGAGTACTTGACCAAACAGAGTACGTGACCAAACAGGGTGCGTGACCAATCAGGATGCGTGACCAAAAGGGGGCGTGACCAAACAGAGTGCGTGACCAATCAGAGTACGTGACCAAACAGGGTGTGTGACCAAACAGGGTGTGTGACCAAACAGGGTGAGTGACCAAACAGGGTGTGTGACCAAACAGGTTGCGTGACCAAACAGAGTACGTGACCAAACAGAGTACGTGGCCAAACAGGGTACGTGACCAAACAGGGTATGTGACCCAACAGGGTACGTGACCAAACAGGGTGCGTGACCAAACAGGGTGCGTGACCAAACAGGGTGCGTGACCAAACAGGGTGCGTGACCAAACAGGGTGCATGACCAAACAGAGTGCGTGACCAAACAGGGTGCGTGACCAAACAGGGTGCATGACCAAACAGAGTACGTGACCAAACGGGGTGTGTGACCAAACAGAGTACGCGACCAGACAGGGTGCGTGACCAAGCACGGTATGTGACCAAACAGGGTGTGTGACCAAACAGAGTACGTGACCAAACAGGGTGTGTGACCAAACAGAGTACTTGACCAAACAGGGTACGTGACCAAACAGGGAGCGTGACCAAACAGGTACGTGACCAAACAAAGTGTGTGACCAAACAGGGTGTGTGACCAAACAGAGTATGTGACCAAACAGGGTGCATAACCAAACAGGGTGCGTGACCAAACAGTGTGCGTGACCAAACAGGGTACGTGACCAAACAGGGTGCGTGACCAAACAGAGTACGTGACCAAACAGAGTACGTGACCAAACAGGGTACGTGACCAAACAGGGTGCGTTACCAAACAGGGTATGTGAACAAACAGAGTACGTGACCAAACAGGGTACGTGACCAAACAGGGTGCGTCAACAAACAGGCTGCGTGACGAAACAGGGTGCGTGACCAAACAGAGTACGTGACCAATCAGAATACGTGAGCGAACAGGGTGTGTGACCAAACAGATTACGTGACCAAAGAGAGTACCTGACCAAACAGGGTGTGTGACCAAACAGAGTACGCGTCCAGAGTGCCTGACCAAACAGGGTAAGTGACCAAACAGAGTACGTGACCAAACAGGGTGTGTGACCAAACAGAGTACGTGACCAAACAGAGTACGTGACCAAACAGAGTACGTGACCAAACAGAGTGCGTGACCAAACAGGGTGCATGACCAAACAGAGTACGTGACCAAACAGAGTACGTGACCAAACAGGGTGCGTGACCAAACATAGTACGTGACCAAACAGGGTGTGTGACCAAACAGAGTGCGTGACCAAACAGGGTGTGTGAGCAAACAGAGTACTTGACCAAACAGAGTACGTGACCAAACAGGGGGTGTGACCAAACAGAGTACGTGACCAAAAAGAGTACGTGACCAAAAAGAGTACGTGACCAAACAGGGTGCGTGACCAATAAGAGTACGTGACCAAACAGCGTGTGTGACCAAACTGGGTGTGTGACCAATCAGGGTGCGTGACCAAGCATAGTACGTGACCAAACAGGGTGAGTGACCAAACTGGGTGTGTGACCAATCAGGGTGCGTGACCAAACAGAGTACGTGACCAAACAGGGTGAGTGACCAAACAGGGTGCGTGACCAAAAGGGGGCGTGACCAATCAGAGTACGTGACCAAAAAGAGTACGTGACCAAAAAGAGTACGTGACCAAAGAGGGTGCGTGACCAATAAGAGTACGTGACCAAACAGGGTGTGTGACCAAACTGGGTGTGTGACCAATCAGGGTGTGTGACCAAACAGGGTGCGTGACCAAACAGAGTACGTGACCAAAGAGGGTGCATGACCAACCAGGGTGCGTGACCAAACAGAGTACGTGACCAGAGTACGTGACCAAACAGAGTACGTGACCAAACAGAGTACGTGACCAAACAGAGTACGTGACCAAACAGGGTGCGTGACCAATCATAGTACGTGACCAAACAGGGTGTGTGACCAAACAGAGTACTTGACCAAACAGAGTACGTGACCAAACAGGGTGTGTGACCAAACAGGATGCGTGACCAAAAGGGGGCGTGACCAAACACAGTACGTGACCAAAAGTGTACGTGACCAAACAGGTTGCGTGATCAATCAGAGTACGTGGCCAAACAGGGTGTGCGACCAAACAGGGTGTGTGACCAAACAGGGTGTGTGACCAATCAGGGTGCATGACCAAACAGAGTGCATGACCATTTAGAGTACGTGACCAATCAGAATACGTGACCAAACAGAGTACGTGACCAAACAGAGTACGTGACGAAACAGAGTACGTGACCAAACAGAATACGTGACCAAACAGGGTACGTGACCAAACAGGGTACATGACCCAACAGGGTGCGTGACCAAACAGGGTGCGTGACCAAACAGAGTACGTGACCAAACATGGTGTGTGACCAAACAGAGTACGCGACCAAACAGGGTGCGTGACCAAACAGGGTACGTGACCCAACAGGGTGTGTGACGAAACAGAGTACGTGACCAAACAGGGTGTGTGACCAAACAAAGTACTTGACCAAACAGGGTACGTGACCAAACAGGGAGCGTGACCAACCAGGTACGTGACCAAACAGGGTGTGTGACCAAAAAGAGTGCGCAACCAAACAGGGCGCGTGACCAAACAGGGTACGTGACCAAACAGAGTGTGTGACCAAACAGGGTGTGTGACCAAACAGAGTATGTGACCAAACAGGGTGCATGACCAAACAGGGTGCGTGACCAAACAGTGTGCGTGAACAAAGAGGGTGCGTGACCAAACAGAGTACGTGACCAAACAGGGTGCGTGACCAAACAGAGTACGTGACCAAACAGGGTGCGTGACCAAACAGGGTGTGTGACTAAACAGAGTACGTGACCAAACAGGGTACGTGACCAAACAGGGTGCGTGACCAAACAGAGTACGTGACCAAAGAGGGTGCATGACCAAACAGGTTGCGTGACCAAACAGAGTACGTGACCAGAGTACGTGACCAAACAGAGGAAGTACCAAACAGAGTACGTGACCAAACAGGGTGCGTGACCAATCATAGTACGTGACCAAACAGGGTGTGTGACCAAACAGAGTACTTGACCAAACAGAGTACGTGACCAAACAGGGTGCGTGACCAATCAGGATGCGTGACCAAAAGGGGGCGTGACCAAACAGAGTATGTGACCAAAAAGAGTACATGACCAAACAGGGTGCGTGACCAATCAGAGTACGTGACCAAACAGGGTGTGTGACCAAACAGGGTGTGTGACCAAACAGGGTGAGTGACCAAACAGGGTGTGTGACCAAACAGGTTGCGTGACCAAACAGAGTACGTGACCAAACAGAGTACGTGGCCAAACAGGGTGCGTGACCAAACAGGGTGCATGACCAAACAGAGTGCGTGACCAAACAGGGTGCGTGACCAAACAGGGTGCATGACCAAACAGAGTGCGTGACCAAACAGGGTGCGTGACCAAACAGGGTGCATGACCAAACAGAGTACGTGACCAAACAGAGTACGTGACGAAACAGAGTACGTGACCAAACAGAATACGTGACCAAACAGGGTACGTGACCAAACAGGGTACGTGACCCAACAGGGTGCGTGACCAAACAGGGTGCGTGACCAAACAAGGTGCATGACCAAACAGAGTACGTGACCAAACATGGTGTGTGACCAAACAGAGTACGCGACCAAACAGGGTGCGTGACCAAACAGGGTATGTGACCAAACAGGGTGTGTGACCAAACAGAGTACGTGACCAAACAGGGTGTGTGACCAAACAAAGTACTTGACCAAACAGGGTACGTGACCAAACAGGGAGCGTGACCAACCAGGTACGTGACCAAACAGGGTGTGTGACCAAAAAGAGTGCGCGACCAAACAGGGCGCGTGACCAAACAGGGTACGTGACCAAACAGAGTGTGTGACCAAACAGGGTGTGTGACCAAACAGAGTATGTGACCAAACAGGGTGCATGACCAAACAGGGTGCGTGAACAAACAGGGTGCGTGACCAAACAGAGTACGTGACCAAACAGGGTGCGTGACCAAACAGAGTACGTGACCAAACAGGGTGCGTGACCAAACAGGGTGTGTGACTAAACAGAGTACGTGACCAAACAGGGTACGTGACCAAACAGGGTGCGTGACCAAACAGAGTACGTGACCAAACAGTGTACATGACCAAACAAAGTGTGTGACCAAACAGGTTGCGTGACCAAACAGAGTACGCGACCAAACAGGGTGCGTGACCAAACAGGGTATGTGACCAAACAGGGTGTGTGACCAAACAGAGTACGTGACCAAACAGGGTGTGTGACCAAACAAAGTACTTGACCAAACAGGGTACGTGACCAAACAGGGAGCGTGACCAACCAGGTACGTGACCAAACAGGGTGTGTGACCAAACAGAGTACGCGACCAAACAGGGCGCGTGACCAAACAGGGTACGTGACCAAACAGAGTGTGTGACCAAACAGGGTGTGTGACCAAACAGAGTATGTGACCAAACAGGGTGCATGACCAAACAGGGTGCGTGACCAAACAGTGTGCGTGAACAAACAGGGTGCGTGACCAAACAGAGTACGTGACCAAACAGGGTGCGTGACCAAACAGAGTACGTGACCAAACAGGGTGCGTGACCAAACAGAGTACATGACCAAACAAAGTGTGTGACCAAACAGGTTGCGTGACCAAACAGAGTACCTGACCAAACAGGGTGTGTGACCAAACAGAGTACGCGACCAAACAGAGTGCGTGACCAAACAGGGAACGTGACCAAACAGGGTAAGTGGCCAAACAGAGTACGTGACCAAACAGGGTGTGTGACCAAACAGAGTACGTGACCAAACAGAGTACGTGACCAAACAGAGTACGTGACCAAACAGAGTGCGTGACCAAACAGGGTGCATGACCAAACAGAGTACGTGACCAAACAGAGTACGTGACCAAACAGGGTGCGTGACCAAGCATAGTACGTGACCAAACAGGGTGCGTGACCAAACAGAGTACTTGACCAAACAGAGTACGTGACCTAAACAGGGTGCGTGACCAAACAGGGTGCATGACCAAAAGGGGGTGTGAACAAACAGAGTACGTGACCAAAAAGAGTACGTGACCAAACAGGGTGCGTGACCAATCAGAGTACCTGACCAAACAGGGTGTGTGACCAAACAGGGTGTGTGACCAAACAGGGTGTGTGACCAATCAGGGTGTGTGACCAAACAGGGTGCGTGACCAAACAGAGTACGTGACCAAAGAGGGTGCATGACCAAACAGGTTGCGTGACCAAACAGAGTACGTGACCAGAGTACGTGACCAAACAGAGGAAGTACCAAACAGAGTACGTGACCAAACAGGGTGCGTGACCAATCATAGTACGTGACCAAACAGGGTGTGTGACCAAACAGAGTACTTGACCAAACAGAGTACGTGACCAAACAGGGTGCGTGACCAATCAGGATGCGTGACCAAAAGGGGGCGTGACCAAACAGAGTATGTGACCAAAAAGAGTACATGACCAAACAGGGTGCGTGACCAATCAGAGTACGTGACCAAACAGGGTGTGTGACCAAACAGGGTGTGTGACCAAACAGGGTGAGTGACCAAACAGGGTGCGTGACCAAACAGAGTACGTGACCAAACAGAGTACGTGGCCAAACAGGGTACGTGACCAAACAGGGTACGTGACCCAACAGGGTACGTGACCAAACAGGGTGCGTGACCAAACAGGGTGCGTGACCAAACAGAGTGCGTGACCAAACAGGGTGCGTGACCAAACAGGGTGCATGACCAAACAGAGTACGTGACCAAACGGGGTGTGTGACCAAACAGAGTACGCGACCAGACAGGGTGCGTGACCAAGCACGGTATGTGACCAAACAGGGTGTGTGACCAAACAGAGTACGTGACCAAACAGGGTGTGTGACCAAACAGAGTACTTGACCAAACAGGGTACGTGACCAAACAGGGAGCGTGACCAAACAGGTACGTGACCAAACAAAGTGTGTGACCAAACAGGGTGTGTGACCAAACAGAGTATGTGACCAAACAGGGTGCATAACCAAACAGGGTGCGTGACCAAACAGTGTGCGTGACCAAACAGGGTACGTGACCAAACAGGTTGCGTGACCAAACAGAGTACGTGACCAAACAGAGTACGTGACCAAACAGGGTACGTGACCAAACAGGGTGCGTTACCAAACAGGGTATGTGAACAAACAGAGTACGTGACCAAACAGGGTACGTGACCAAACAGGGTGCGTCAACAAACAGGCTGCGTGACGAAACAGGGTGCGTGACCAAACAGAGTACGTGACCAATCAGAATACGTGAGCGAACAGGGTGTGTGACCAAACAGATTACGTGACCAAACAGAGTACCTGACCAAACAGGGTGTGTGACCAAACAGAGTACGCGTCCAGAGTGCCTGACCAAACAGGGTAAGTGACCAAACAGAGTACGTGACCAAACAGAGTACGTGACCAAACAGAGTACGTGACCAAACAGAGTGCGTGACCAAACAGGGTGCATGACCAAACAGAGTACGTGACCAAACAGAGTACGTGACCAAACAGGGTGCGTGACCAAACAGGGTGCGTGACCAAACAGGGTGTGTGAGCAAACAGAGTACTTGACCAAACAGAGTACGTGACCAAACAGGGGGTGTGACCAAACAGAGTACGTGACCAAAAAGAGTACGTGACCAAAAAGAGTACGTGACCAAACAGGGTGCGTGACCAATAAGAGTACGTGACCAAACAGCGTGTGTGACCAAACTGGGTGTGTGACCAATCAGGGTGCGTGACCAAGCATAGTACGTGACCAAACAGGGTGAGTGACCAAACTGGGTGTGTGACCAATCAGGGTGCGTGACCAAACAGAGTACGTGACCAAACAGGGTGAGTGACCAAACAGGGTGCGTGACCAAAAGGGGGCGTGACCAATCAGAGTACGTGACCAAAAAGAGTACGTGACCAAAAAGAGTACGTGACCAAAGAGGGTGCGTGACCAATAAGAGTACGTGACCAAACAGGGTGTGTGACCAAACTGGGTGTGTGACCAATCAGGGTGTGTGACCAAACAGGGTGCGTGACCAAACAGAGTACGTGACCAAAGAGGGTGCATGACCAACCAGGGTGCGTGACCAAACAGAGTACGTGACCAGAGTACGTGACCAAACAGAGTACGTGACCAAACAGAGTACGTGACCAAACAGGGTGCGTGACCAATCATAGTACGTGACCAAACAGGGTGTGTGACCAAACAGAGTACTTGACCAAACAGAGTACGTGACCAAACAGGGTGCGTGACCAAACAGGATGCGTGACCAAAAGGGGGCGTGACCAAACACAGTACGTGACCAAAAGTGTACGTGACCAAACAGGTTGCGTGATCAATCAGAGTACGTGGCCAAACAGGGTGTGTGACCAAACAGGGTGTGTGACCAAACAGGGTGTGTGACCAATCAGGGTGCGTGACCAAACAGAGTGCATGACCATTTAGAGTACGTGACCAATCAGAATACGTGACCAAACAGAGTACGTGACCAAACAGAGTACGTGACGAAACAGAGTACGTGACCAAACAGAATACGTGACCAAACAGGGTACGTGACCAAACAGGGTACGTGACCCAACAGGGTGCGTGACCAAACAGGGTGCGTGACCAAACAAGGTGCATGACCAAACAGAGTACGTGACCAAACATGGTGTGTGACCAAACAGAGTACGCGACCAAACAGGGTGCGTGACCAAACAGGGTATGTGACCAAACAGGGTGTGTGACCAAACAGAGTACGTGACCAAACAGGGTGTGTGACCAAACAGAGTACGTGACCAAACAGGGAGCGTGACCAACCAGGTACGTGACCAAACAGAGTGTGTGACCAAACAGGGTGTGTGACCAAACAGAGTATGTGACCAAACAGGGTGCATGACCAAACAGGGTGCGTGACCAAACAGTGTGCGTGAACAAACAGGGTGCGTGACCAAACAGAGTACGTGACCAAACAGGGTGCGTGACCAAACAGAGTACGTGACCAAACAGGGTGCGTGACCAAACAGGGTGTGTGACTAAACAGAGTACGTGACCAAACAGGGTACGTGACCAAACAGGGTGCGTGACCAAACAGAGTACGTGACCAAACAGTGTACATGACCAAACAAAGTGTATGACCAAACAGGTTGCGTGACCAAACAGAGTACGCGACCAAACAGGGTGCGTGACCAAACAGGGTATGTGACCAAACAGGGTGTGTGACCAAACAGAGTACGTGACCAAACAGGGTGTGTGACCAAACAAAGTACTTGACCAAACAGGGTACGTGACCAAACAGGGAGCGTGACCAACCAGGTACGTGACCAAACAGGGTGTGTGACCAAACAGAGTACGCGACCAAACAGGGCGCGTGACCAAACAGGGTACGTGACCAAACAGAGTGTGTGACCAAACAGGGTGTGTGACCAAACAGAGTATGTGACCAAACAGGGTGCATGACCAAACAGGGTGCGTGACCAAACAGTGTGCGTGAACAAACAGGGTGCGTGACCAAACAGAGTACGTGACCAAACAGGGTGCGTGACCAAACAGAGTACGTGACCAAACAGGGTGCGTGACCAAACAGGGTGTGTGACTAAACAGAGTACGTGACCAAACAGGGTACGTGACCAAACAGGGTGCGTGACCAAACAGAGTACGTGACCAAACAGTGTACATGACCAAACAAAGTGTGTGACCAAACAGGTTGCGTGACCAAACAGAGTACCTGACCAAACAGGGTGTGTGACCAAACAGAGTACGCGACCAAACAGAGTGCGTGACCAAACAGGGAACGTGACCAAACAGGGTAAGTGGCCAAACAGAGTACGTGACCAAACAGGGTGTGTGACCAAACAGAGTACGTGACCAAACAGAGTACGTGACCAAACAGAGTACGTGACCAAACAGGGTGCGTGACCAAACAGGGTATGTGACCAAACAGGGTGTGTGACCAAACAGAGTACGTGACCAAACAGGGTGTGTGACCAAACAGAGTACGTGACCAAAGAGGGTGCGTGACCAAACAGAGTACGTGACCAAACAGGGTGCGTGACCAAACAGGGTGTGTGACTAAACAGAGTACGTGACCAAACAGGGTACGTGACCAAACAGGGTGCGTGACCAAACAGAGTACGTGACCAAACAGGGTGCGTGACCAAACAGAGTACTTGACCAAACAGAGTAAGTGACCTAAACAGGGTGCGTGACCAAACAGGGTGCATGACCAAAAGGCGGTGTGAACAAACAGAGTACGTGACCAAAAAGAGTACGTGACCAAACAGGGTGCGTGACCAATCAGAGTACCTGACCAAACAGGGTGTGTGACCAAACAGGGTGTGTGACCAAACAGGGTGTGTGACCAATCAGGGTGTGTGACCAAACAGGGTGCGTGACCAAACAGAGTACGTGACCAAAGAGGGTGCATGACCAAACAGGTTGCGTGACCAAACAGAGTACGTGACCAGAGTACGTGACCAAACAGAGGAAGTACCAAACAGAGTACGTGACCAAACAGGGTGCGTGACCAATCATAGTACGTGACCAAACAGGGTGTGTGACCAAACAGAGTACTTGACCAAACAGAGTACGTGACCAAACAGGGTGCGTGACCAATCAGGATGCGTGACCAAAAGGGGGCGTGACCAAACAGAGTATGTGACCAAAAAGAGTACATGACCAAACAGGGTGCGTGACCAATCAGAGTACGTGACCAAACAGGGTGTGTGACCAAACAGGGTGTGTGACCAAACAGGGTGAGTGACCAAACAGGGTGTGTGACCAAACAGGTTGCGTGACCAAACAGAGTACGTGACCAAACAGAGTACGTGGCCAAACAGGGTACGTGACCAAACAGGGTACGTGACCCAACAGGGTACGTGACCAAACAGGGTGCGTGACCAAACAGGGTGCGTGACCAAACAGGGTGCGTGACCAAACAGAGTACGTGACCAAACGGGGTGCGTGACCAAACAGAGTACGCGACCAGACAGGGTGCGTGACCAAGCACGGTATGTGACCAAACAGGGTGTGTGACCAAACAGAGTACGTGACCAAACAGGGTGTGTGAACAAACAGAGTACTTGACCAAACAGGGTACGTGACCAAACAGGGAGCGTGACCAAACAGGTACGTGACCAAACAAAGTGTGTGACCAAACAGGGTGTGTGACCAAACAGAGTATGTGACCAAACAGGGTGCATAACCAAACAGGGTGCGTGACCAAACAGTGTGCGTGACCAAACAGGGTGCGTGACCAAACAGAGTACGTGACCAAACAGGGTGCGTGACCAAACAGGGTACGTGACCAAACAGGGTGCGTGACCAAACAGAGTACGTGACCAAACAGAGTACATGACCAAACAGGGTACGTGACCAAACAGGGTGCGTTACCAAACAGGGTATGTGAACAAACAGAGTACGTGACCAAACAGGGTACGTGACCAAACAGGGTTCGTCAACAAACAGGCTGCGTGACGAAACAGGGTGCGTGACCAAACAGAGTACGTGACCAATCAGAATACGTGAGCGAACAGGGTGTGTGACCAAACAGATTACGTGACCAAACAGAGTACCTGACCAAACAGGGTGTGTGACCAAACAGAGTACGCGTCCAGAGTGCCTGACCAAACAGGGTAAGTGACCAAACAGAGTACGTGACCAAACAGGGTGTGTGACCAAACAGAGTACGTGACCAAACAGAGTACGTGACCAAACAGAGTACGTGACCAAACAGAGTGCGTGACCAAACAGGGTGCATGACCAAACAGAGTACGTGACCAAACAGAGTACGTGACCAAACAGGGTGCGTGACCAAACATAGTACGTGACCAAACAGGGTGCGTGACCAAACAGGGTGCGTGACCAAACAGGGTGTGTGAGCAAACAGAGTACTTGACCAAACAGAGTACGTGACCAAACAGGGGGTGTGACCAAACAGAGTACGTGACCAAAAAGAGTACGTGACCAAAAAGAGTACGTGACCAAACAGGGTGCGTGACCAATAAGAGTACGTGACCAAACAGCGTGTGTGACCAAACTGGGTGTGTGACCAATCAGGGTGCGTGACCAAGCATAGTACGTGACCAAACAGGGTGAGTGACCAAACTGGGTGTGTGACCAATCAGGGTGCGTGACCAAACAGAGTACGTGACCAAACAGGGTGAGTGACCAAACAGGGTGCGTGACCAAAAGGGGGCGTGACCAATCAGAGTACGTGACCAAAAAGAGTACGTGACCAAAAAGAGTACGTGACCAAAGAGGGTGCGTGACCAATAAGAGTACGTGACCAAACAGGGTGTGTGACCAAACTGGGTGTGTGACCAATCAGGGTGTGTGACCAAACAGGGTGCGTGACGAAACAGAGTACGTGACCAAAGAGGGTGCATGACCAACCAGGGTGCGTGACCAAACAGAGTACGTGACCAGAGTACGTGACCAAACAGAGTACGTGACCAAACAGAGTACGTGACCAAACAGAGTACGTGACCAAACAGGGTGCGTGACCAATCATAGTACGTGACCAAACAGGGTGTGTGACCAAACAGAGTACTTGACCAAACAGAGTACGTGACCAAACAGGGTGCGTGACCAAACAGGATGCGTGACCAAAAGGGGGCGTGACCAAACACAGTACGTGACCAAAAGTGTACGTGACCAAACAGGTTGCGTGATCAATCAGAGTACGTGGCCAAACAGGGTGTGTGACCAAACAGGGTGTGTGACCAAACAGGGTGTGTGACCAATCAGGGTGCGTGACCAAACAGAGTGCATGACCATTTAGAGTACGTGACCAATCAGAATACGTGACCAAACAGAGTACGTGACCAAACAGAGTACGTGACGAAACAGAGTACGTGACCAAACAGAATACGTGACCAAACAGGGTACGTGACCAAACAGGGTACGTGACCCAACAGGGTGCGTGACCAAACAGGGTGCGTGACCAAACAAGGTGCATGACCAAACAGAGTACGTGACCAAACATGGTGTGTGACCAAACAGAGTACGCGACCAAACAGGGTGCGTGACCAAACAGGGTATGTGACCAAACAGGGTGTGTGACCAAACAGAGTACGTGACCAAACAGGGTGTGTGACCAAACAAAGTACTTGACCAAACAGGGTACGTGACCAAACAGGGAGCGTGACCAACCAGGTACGTGACCAAACAGAGTGTGTGACCAAACAGGGTGTGTGACCAAACAGAGTATGTGACCAAACAGGGTGCATGACCAAACAGGGTGCGTGACCAAACAGTGTGCGTGAACAAACAGGGTGCGTGACCAAACAGAGTACGTGACCAAACAGGGTGCGTGACCAAACAGAGTACGTGACCAAACAGGGTGCGTGACCAAACAGGGTGTGTGACTAAACAGAGTACGTGACCAAACAGGGTACGTGACCAAACAGGGTGCGTGACCAAACAGAGTACGTGACCAAACAGTGTACATGACCAAACAAAGTGTATGACCAAACAGGTTGCGTGACCAAACAGAGTACGCGACCAAACAGGGTGCGTGACCAAACAGGGTATGTGACCAAACAGGGTGTGTGACCAAACAGAGTACGTGACCAAACAGGGTGTGTGACCAAACAAAGTACTTGACCAAACAGGGTACGTGACCAAACAGGGAGCGTGACCAACCAGGTACGTGACCAAACAGGGTGTGTGACCAAACAGAGTACGCGACCAAACAGGGCGCGTGACCAAACAGGGTACGTGACCAAACAGAGTGTGTGACCAAACAGGGTGTGTGACCAAACAGAGTATGTGACCAAACAGGGTGCATGACCAAACAGGGTGCGTGACCAAACAGTGTGCGTGAACAAACAGGGTGCGTGACCAAACAGAGTACGTGACCAAACAGGGTGCGTGACCAAACAGAGTACGTGACCAAACAGGGTACGTGACCAAACAGGGTGCGTGACCAAACAGAGTACGTGACCAAACAGTGTACATGACCAAACAAAGTGTGTGACCAAACAGGTTGCGTGACCAAACAGAGTACCTGACCAAACAGGGTGTGTGACCAAACAGAGTACGCGACCAAACAGAGTGCGTGACCAAACAGGGAACGTGACCAAACAGGGTAAGTGGCCAAACAGAGTACGTGACCAAACAGGGTGTGTGACCAAACAGAGTACGTGACCAAACAGAGTACGTGACCAAACAGAGTACGTGACCAAACAGAGTATGTGACCAAACAGAGTGCGTGACAAAACAGGGTGCATGACCAAACAGAGTACGTGACCAAACAGAGTACGTGACCAAACAGGGTGCGTGACCAAGCATAGTACGTGACCAAACAGGGTGCGTGACCAAACAGAGTACTTGACCAAACAGAGTACGTGACCTAAACAGGGTGCGTGACCAAACAGGGTGCGTGACCAAAAGGGGGTGTGAACAAACAGAGTACGTGACCAAAAAGAGTACGTGACCAAACAGGGTGCGTGACCAATCAGAGTACCTGACCAAACAGGGTGTGTGACCAAACAGGGTGTGTGACCAAACAGGGTGTGTGACCAATCAGGGTGTGTGACCAAACAGGGTGCGTGACCAAACAGAGTACGTGACCAAAGAGGGTGCATGACCAAACAGGTTGCGTGACCAAACAGAGTACGTGACCAGAGTACGTGACCAAACAGAGGAAGTACCAAACAGAGTACGTGACCAAACAGGGTGCGTGACCAATCATAGTACGTGACCAAACAGGGTGTGTGACCAAACAGAGTACTTGACCAAACAGAGTACGTGACCAAACAGGGTGCGTGACCAATCAGGATGCGTGACCAAAAGGGGGCGTGACCAAACAGAGTATGTGACCAAAAAGAGTACATGACCAAACAGGGTGCGTGACCAATCAGAGTACGTGACCAAACAGGGTGTGTGACCAAACAGGGTGTGTGACCAAACAGGGTGAGTGACCAAACAGGGTGTGTGACCAAACAGGTTGCGTGACCAAACAGAGTACGTGACCAAACAGAGTACGTGGCCAAACAGGGTACGTGACCAAACAGGGTACGTGACCCAACAGGGTACGTGACCAAACAGGGTGCGTGACCAAACAGGGTGCGTGACCAAACAGGGTGCATGACCAAACAGGATGCGTGACCAAAAGGGGGCGTGACCAAACAGAGTATGTGACCAAAAAGAGTACATGACCAAACAGGGTGCGTGACCAATCAGAGTACGTGACCAAACAGGGTGTGTGACCAAACAGGGTGTGTGACCAAACAGGGTGTGTGACCAAACAGTTTGCGTGACCAAACAGAGTACGTGACCAAACAGGGTACGTGACCAAAATGGGTACGTGACCAAACAGGGTACGTGACCCAACAGGGTACGTGACCAAACAGGGTGCGTGACCAAACAGGGTGCGTGACCAAACAGGGTGCATGACCAAACAGAGTGCGTGACCAAACAGGGTGCGTGACCAAACAGGGTGCGTGACCAAACAGGGTGCATGACCAAACAGAGTACGTGACCAAACAGGGTACGTGACCAAAATGGGTACGTGACCAAACAGGGTACGTGACCCAACAGGGTACGTGACCCAACAGGGTACGTGACCAAACAGGGTGCGTGACCAAACAGGGTGCGTGACCAAACAGGGTGCATGACCAAACAGAGTGCGTGACCAAACAGGGTACGTGACCCAACAGGGTGCGCGACCAGACAGGGTGCGTGACCAAGCACGGTATGTGACCAAACAGGGTGTGTGACCAAACAGAGTACGTGACCAAACAGGGTGTGTGACCAAACAGAGTACTTGACCAAACAGGGTACGTGACCAAACAGGGAGCGTGACCAAACAGGTACGTGACCAAACAAAGTGTGTGACCAAACAGGGTGCGTGACCAAACAGAGTATGTGACCAAACAGGGTGCATAACCAAACAGGGTGCGTGACCAAACAGAGTACGTGACCAAACAGAGTACGTGACCAACAGAGTACGTGACCAACAGAGTACGTGACCAAACAGGGTACGTGACCAAACAGGGTGCGTTACCAAACAGGGAGTGTGAACAAACAGAGTACGTAACCAAACAGGGTACGTGACCAAACAGGGTGCGTGAACAAACAGGGTGCGTGAGGAAACAGGGTGCATGACCAAACAGAATACGTGACCAATCAGAATACGTGACCGAACAGGGTGCGTGACCAAACAGATTACGTGACCAAACAGAGTACCTGACCAAACAGGGTGTGTGACCAAACAGAGTACGTGACCAGAGTATGTGACCAAACAGAGTACGTGAACAAACAGTGTGCGTGATCAATCAGAGTACGTGACCAAACAGAGTATGTGACCAAACAGAGTACGTGACCAAACAGAGTACGTGACCAAACAGAGTACGTGACCAAACAGGGTGCGTGACCAAACAGAGTACGCGACCAAACAGGGTGCGTGACCAAACAGGGTGCGTGACCAAACAGGGTGTGTGACCAAACAGGGTGTGTGACCAAACAGGGTGTGTGACCAAACAGAGTACGTGACCAAACAGGGTGTGTGACCAAACAGAGTACATGACCAAACAGGGTACGTGACCAAACAGGGAGCGTGACCAAACAGGTACGTGACCAAACAAAGTGTGTGACCAAACAGGGTGTGTGACCAAACAGAGTATGTGACCAAACAGGGTGCATAACCAAACAGGGTGCGTGACCAAAAAGTGTGCGTGACCAAACAGGGTGCGTGACCAAACAGAGTACGTGACCAAACAGGGTGCGTGACCAAGCAGGGTGTGTGAGCAAACAGAGTACGTGACCAAACAGAGTAAGTGACCAAACAGAGTACGTGACCAAACAGGGTACGTGACCAAACAGGGTGCGTTACCAAACAGGGTATGTGAACAAACAGAGTACGTGACCAAACAGGGTACGTGACCAAACAGGGTGCGTCAACAAACAGGCTGCGTGACGAAACAGGGTGCGTGACCAAACAGAGTACGTGACCAATCAGAATACGTGAGCGAACAGGGTGTGTGACCAAACAGATTACGTGACCAAACAGAGTACCTGACCAAACAGGGTGTGTGACCAAACAGAGTACGCGTCCAGAGTGCGTGACCAAACAGGGAACGTGACCAAACAGGGTAAGTGACCAAACAGAGTACGTGACCAAACAGGGTGTGTGACCAAACAGAGTACGTGACCAAACAGAGTACGTGACCAAACAGAGTGCGTGACCAAACAGGGTGCATGACCAAACAGAGTACGTGACCAAACAGAGTACGTGACCAAACAGGGTGCGTGACCAAACATAGTACGTGACCAAACAGGGTGTGTGACCAGAGTGCTTGACCAATACAGAGTACGTGACCAAACAGGGTGCGTGACCAAACAGGGTGCGTGACCAAACAGGGTGTGTGAGCAAACAGAGTACTTGACCAAACAGAGTACGTGACCAAACAGGGGGTGTGACCAAACAGAGTACGTGACCAAAAAGAGTACGTGACCAAAAAGAGTACGTGACCAAACAGGGTGCGTGACCAATAAGAGTACGTGACCAAACAGCGTGTGTGACCAAACTGGGTGTGTGACCAATCAGGGTGTGTGACCAAACAGGGTGCGTGACCAAACAGAGTACGTGACCAAAGAGGGTGCATGACCAAACAGGGAGCGTGACCAAACAGAGTACGTGACCAGAGTACGTGACCAAACAGAGTATGTGACCAAACAGAGTACATGACCAAACAGAGTACATGACCAAACAGAGTACGTGACCAAACAGAGTACGTGACCAGAGTACGTGACCAAACAGACTACGTGACCAAACAGAGTATGTGACCAAACAGAGTACATGACCAAACAGAGTACGTGACCAAACAGGGTGCGTGACCAAACAGGATGCGTGACCAAAAGGGGGCGTGACCAAACAGAGTACGTGACCAAAAGTGTACGTGACCAAACAGGGTGTGTGACCAAACAGAGTATGTGACCAAACAGGGTGCATGACCAAACAGGGTGCGTGACCAAACAGTGTGCGTGAACAAACAGGGTGCGTGACCAATCAGAGTACGTGACCAAACAGGGTGCGTGACCAAACAGAGTACGTGACCAAACAGGGTGCGTGACCAAACAGGGTGTGTGACTAAACAGAGTACGTGACCAAACAGGGTACGTGACCAAACAGGGTGCGTGACCAAACAGAGTACGTGACCAAACAGTGTTCATGACCAAACAGAGTGTGTGACCAAACAGGTTGCGTGACCAAACAGAGTATCTGACCAAACAGGGTGTGTGACCAAACAAAGTACGCGACCAAACAGAGTGCGTGACCAAACAGGGAACGTGACCAAACAGCTTAAGTGGCCAAACAGAGTACGTGACCAAACAGAGTACGTGACCAAACAGAGTACGTGACCAAACAGAGTGCGTGACCAAACAGGGTGCATGACCAAACAGAGTACGTGACCAAACAGAGTACGTGACCAAACAGGGTGCGTGACCAAGCATAGTACGTGACCAAACAGGGTGCGTGACCAAACAGAGTACTTGACCAAAAAGAGTACGTGACCTAAACAGGGTGCGTGACCAAACAGGGTGCGTGACCAAAAGGGGGTGTGAACAAACAGAGTACGTGACCAAAAAGAGTACGTGACCAAACAGGGTGCGTGACCAATCAGAGTACCTGACCAAACAGGGTGTGTGACCAAACAGGGTGTGTGACCAAACAGGGTGTGTGACCAATCAGGGTGTGTGACCAAACAGGGTGCGTGACCAAATAGAGTACGTGACCAAAGAGGGTGCATGACCAAACAGGTTGCGTGACCAAACAGAGTACGTGACCAGAGTACGTGACCAAACAGAGGAAGTACCAAACAGAGTACGTGACCAAACAGGGTGCGTGACCAATCATAGTACGTGACCAAACAGGGTGTGTGACCAAACAGAGTACTTGACCAAACAGAGTACGTGACCAAACAGGTTGCGTGACCAATCAGGATGCGTGTCCAAAAGGGGGCGTGACCAAACAGAGTATGTGACCAAAAAGAGTACATGACCAAACAGGGTGCGTGACCAATCAGAGTACGTGACCAAACAGAGTACGTGGCCAAACAGGGTACGTGACCAAACAGGGTACGTGACCCAACAGGGTACGTGACCAAACAGGGTGCGTGACCAAACAGGGTGCGTGACCAAACAGGGTGCATGACCAAACAGGATGCGTGACCAAAAGGGGGCGTGACCAAACAGAGTACGTGGCCAAACAGGGTGCGTGACCAATCAGAGTACGTGACCAAACAGGGTGTGTGACCAAACAGGGTGTGTGACCAAACAGGGTGTGTGACCAAACAGGGTGTGTGACCAAACAGTTTGCGTGACCAAACAGAGTACGTGACCAAACAGGGTACGTGACCAAAATGGGTACGTGACCAAACAGGGTACGTGACCAAACAGGGTGCATGACCAAACAGAGTGCGTGACCAAACAGGGTGCGTGACCAAACAGGGTGCATGACCAAACAGAGTACGTGACCAAACGGGGTGTGTGACCAAACAGAGTACGCGACCAGACAGGGTGCGTGACCAAGCACGGTATGTGACCAAACAGGGTGTGTGACCAAACAGAGTACGTGACCAAACAGGGTGTGTGACCAAACAGAGTACTTGACCAAACAGGGTACGTGACCAAACAGGGAGCGTGACCAAACAGGTACGTGACCAAACAAAGTGTGTGACCAAACAGGGTGCGTGACCAAACAGAGTACGTGACCAAACAGGGTGCGTGACCAAACAGGGTGTGTGACCAAACATTGTGCGTGACCAAACAGAGTACGTGACCAAACAGGGTGCGTGACCAAACAGGGTGTGTGACCAAACAGAGTACGTGACCAAACAGGGTGCGTGACCAAACAGGGTGTGTGACTAAACAGAGTACGTGACCAAACAGGGTACGTGACCAAACAGGGTGCGTGACCAAACAGAGTACGTGACCAAACAGTGTACATGACCAAACAAAGTGTGTGACCAAACAGGTTGCGTGACCAAACAGAGTACCTGACCAAACAGGGTGTGTGACCAAACAGAGTACGCGACCAAACAGAGTGCGTGACCAAACAGGGAACGTGACCAAACAGGGTAAGTGGCCAAACAGAGTACGTGACCAAACAGGGTGTGTGACCAAACAGAGTACGTGACCAAACAGAGTACGTGACCAAACAGAGTACGTGACCAAACAGAGTATGTGACCAAACAGAGTGCGTGACCAAACAGGGTGCATGACCAAACAGAGTACGTGACCAAACAGAGTACGTGACCAAACAGGGTGCGTGACCAAGCATAGTACGTGACCAAACAGGGTGCGTGACCAAACAGAGTACTTGACCAAACAGAGTACGTGACCTAAACAGGGTGCGTGACCAAACAGGGTGCGTGACCAAAAGGGGGTGTGAACAAACAGAGTACGTGACCAAAAAGAGTACGTGACCAAACAGGGTGCGTGACCAATCAGAGTACCTGACCAAACAGGGTGTGTGACCAAACAGGGTGTGTGACCAAACAGGGTGTGTGACCAATCAGGGTGTGTGACCAAACAGGGTGCGTGACCAAACAGAGTACGTGACCAAAGAGGGTGCATGACCAAACAGGTTGCGTGACCAAACAGAGTACGTGACCAGAGTACGTGACCAAACAGAGGAAGTACCAAACAGAGTACGTGACCAAACAGGGTGCGTGACCAATCATAGTACGTGACCAAACAGGGTGTGTGACCAAACAGAGTACTTGACCAAACAGAGTACGTGACCAAACAGGGTGCGTGACCAATCAGGATGCGTGACCAAAAGGGGGCGTGACCAAACAGAGTATGTGACCAAAAAGAGTACATGACCAAACAGGGTGCGTGACCAATCAGAGTACGTGACCAAACAGGGTGTGTGACCAAACAGGGTGTGTGACCAAACAGGGTGAGTGACCAAACAGGGTGTGTGACCAAACAGGTTGCGTGACCAAACAGAGTACGTGACCAAACAGAGTACGTGGCCAAACAGGGTACGTGACCAAACAGGGTACGTGACCCAACAGGGTACGTGACCAAACAGGGTGCGTGACCAAACAGGGTGCGTGACCAAACAGGGTGCATGACCAAACAGGATGCGTGACCAAAAGGGGGCGTGACCAAACAGAGTATGTGACCAAAAAGAGTACATGACCAAACAGGGTGCGTGACCAATCAGAGTACGTGACCAAACAGGGTGTGTGACCAAACAGGGTGTGTGACCAAACAGGGTGTGTGACCAAACAGTTTGCGTGACCAAACAGAGTACGTGACCAAACAGGGTACGTGACCAAAATGGGTACGTGACCAAACAGGGTACGTGACCCAACAGGGTACGTGACCAAACAGGGTGCGTGACCAAACAGGGTGCGTGACCAAACAGGGTGCATGACCAAACAGAGTGCGTGACCAAACAGGGTGCGTGACCAAACAGGGTGCGTGACCAAACAGGGTGCATGACCAAACAGAGTACGTGACCAAACAGGGTACGTGACCAAAATGGGTACGTGACCAAACAGGGTACGTGACCCAACAGGGTACGTGACCCAACAGGGTACGTGACCAAACAGGGTGCGTGACCAAACAGGGTGCGTGACCAAACAGGGTGCATGACCAAACAGAGTGCGTGACCAAACAGGGTACGTGACCCAACAGGGTGCGCGACCAGACAGGGTGCGTGACCAAGCACGGTATGTGACCAAACAGGGTGTGTGACCAAACAGAGTACGTGACCAAACAGGGTGTGTGACCAAACAGAGTACTTGACCAAACAGGGTACGTGACCAAACAGGGAGCGTGACCAAACAGGTACGTGACCAAACAAAGTGTGTGACCAAACAGGGTGCGTGACCAAACAGAGTATGTGACCAAACAGGGTGCATAACCAAACAGGGTGCGTGACCAAACAGAGTACGTGACCAAACAGAGTACGTGACCAACAGAGTACGTGACCAACAGAGTACGTGACCAAACAGGGTACGTGACCAAACAGGGTGCGTTACCAAACAGGGAGTGTGAACAAACAGAGTACGTAACCAAACAGGGTACGTGACCAAACAGGGTGCGTGAACAAACAGGGTGCGTGAGGAAACAGGGTGCATGACCAAACAGAATACGTGACCAATCAGAATACGTGACCGAACAGGGTGCGTGACCAAACAGATTACGTGACCAAACAGAGTACCTGACCAAACAGGGTGTGTGACCAAACAGAGTACGTGACCAGAGTATGTGACCAAACAGAGTACGTGAACAAACAGTGTGCGTGATCAATCAGAGTACGTGACCAAACAGAGTATGTGACCAAACAGAGTACGTGACCAAACAGAGTACGTGACCAAACAGAGTACGTGACCAAACAGGGTGCGTGACCAAACAGAGTACGCGACCAAACAGGGTGCGTGACCAAACAGGGTGCGTGACCAAACAGGGTGTGTGACCAAACAGGGTGTGTGACCAAACAGGGTGTGTGACCAAACAGAGTACGTGACCAAACAGGGTGTGTGACCAAACAGAGTACATGACCAAACAGGGTACGTGACCAAACAGGGAGCGTGACCAAACAGGTACGTGACCAAACAAAGTGTGTGACCAAACAGGGTGTGTGACCAAACAGAGTATGTGACCAAACAGGGTGCATAACCAAACAGGGTGCGTGACCAAAAAGTGTGCGTGACCAAACAGGGTGCGTGACCAAACAGAGTACGTGACCAAACAGGGTGCGTGACCAAGCAGGGTGTGTGACCAAACAGAGTACGTGACCAAACAGAGTAAGTGACCAAACAGAGTACGTGACCAAACAGGGTACGTGACCAAACAGGGTGCGTTACCAAACAGGGTATGTGAACAAACAGAGTACGTGACCAAACAGGGTACGTGACCAAACAGGGTGCGTCAACAAACAGGCTGCGTGACGAAACAGGGTGCGTGACCAAACAGAGTACGTGACCAATCAGAATACGTGAGCGAACAGGGTGTGTGACCAAACAGATTACGTGACCAAACAGAGTACCTGACCAAACAGGGTGTGTGACCAAACAGAGTACGCGTCCAGAGTGCGTGACCAAACAGGGAACGTGACCAAACAGGGTAAGTGACCAAACAGAGTACGTGACCAAACAGGGTGTGTGACCAAACAGAGTACGTGACCAAACAGAGTACGTGACCAAACAGAGTACGTGACCAAACAGAGTGCGTGACCAAACAGGGTGCATGACCAAACAGAGTACGTGACCAAACAGAGTACGTGACCAAACAGGGTGCGTGACCAAACATAGTACGTGACCAAACAGGGTGTGTGACCAGAGTGCTTGACCAATACAGAGTACGTGACCAAACAGGGTGCGTGACCAAACAGGGTGCGTGACCAAACAGGGTGTGTGAGCAAACAGAGTACTTGACCAAACAGAGTACGTGACCAAACAGGGGGTGTGACCAAACAGAGTACGTGACCAAAAAGAGTACGTGACCAAAAAGAGTACGTGACCAAACAGGGTGCGTGACCAATAAGAGTACGTGACCAAACAGCGTGTGTGACCAAACTGGGTGTGTGACCAATCAGGGTGTGTGACCAAACAGGGTGCGTGACCAAACAGAGTACGTGACCAAACAGGGGGTGTGACCAAACAGAGTACGTGACCAAAAAGAGTACGTGACCAAAAAGAGTACGTGACCAAACAGGGTGCGTGACCAATAAGAGTACGTGACCAAACAGCGTGTGTGACCAAACTGGGTGTGTGACCAATCAGGGTGTGTGACCAAACAGGGTGCGTGACCAAACAGAGTACGTGACCAAAGAGGGTGCATGACCAAACAGGGAGCGTGACCAAACAGAGTACGTGACCAGAGTACGTGACCAAACAGAGTATGTGACCAAACAGAGTACATGACCAAACAGAGTACATGACCAAACAGAGTACGTGACCAAACAGAGTACGTGACCAGAGTACGTGACCAAACAGACTACGTGACCAAACAGAGTATGTGACCAAACAGAGTACATGACCAAACAGAGTACGTGACCAAACAGGGTGCGTGACCAAACAGGATGCGTGACCAAAAGGGGGCGTGACCAAACAGAGTACGTGACCAAAAGTGTACGTGACCAAACAGGGTGTGTGACCAAACAGAGTATGTGACCAAACAGGGTGCATGACCAAACAGGGTGCGTGACCAAACAGTGTGCGTGAACAAACAGGGTGCGTGACCAATCAGAGTACGTGACCAAACAGGGTGCGTGACCAAACAGAGTACGTGACCAAACAGGGTGCGTGACCAAACAGGGTGTGTGACTAAACAGAGTACGTGACCAAACAGGGTACGTGACCAAACAGGGTGCGTGACCAAACAGAGTACGTGACCAAACAGTGTTCATGACCAAACAGAGTGTGTGACCAAACAGGTTGCGTGACCAAACAGAGTATCTGACCAAACAGGGTGTGTGACCAAACAAAGTACGCGACCAAACAGAGTGCGTGACCAAACAGGGAACGTGACCAAACAGGGTAAGTGGCCAAACAGAGTACGTGACCAAACAGGGTGTGTGACCAAACAGAGTACGTGACCAAACAGAGTACGTGACCAAACAGAGTACGTGACCAAACAGAGTGCGTGACCAAACAGGGTGCATGACCAAACAGAGTACGTGACCAAACAGAGTACGTGACCAAACAGGGTGCGTGACCAAGCATAGTACGTGACCAAACAGGGTGCGTGACCAAACAGAGTACTTGACCAAAAAGAGTACGTGACCTAAACAGGGTGCGTGACCAAACAGGGTGCGTGACCAAAAGGGGGTGTGAACAAACAGAGTACGTGACCAAAAAGAGTACGTGACCAAACAGGGTGCGTGACCAATCAGAGTACCTGACCAAACAGGGTGTGTGACCAAACAGGGTGTGTGACCAAACAGTGTGTGTGACCAATCAGGGTGTGTGACCAAACAGGGTGCGTGACCAAATAGAGTACGTGACCAAAGAGGGTGCATGACCAAACAGGTTGCGTGACCAAACAGAGTACGTGACCAGAGTACGTGACCAAACAGAGGAAGTACCAAACAGAGTACGTGACCAAACAGGGTGCGTGACCAATCATAGTACGTGACCAAACAGGGTGTGTGACCAAACAGAGTACTTGACCAAACAGAGTACGTGACCAAACAGGTTGCGTGACCAATCAGGATGCGTGTCCAAAAGGGGGCGTGACCAAACAGAGTATGTGACCAAAAAGAGTACATGACCAAACAGGGTGCGTGACCAATCAGAGTACGTGACCAAACAGAGTACGTGGCCAAACAGGGTACGTGACCAAACAGGGTACGTGACCCAACAGGGTACGTGACCAAACAGGGTGCGTGACCAAACAGGGTGCGTGACCAAACAGGGTGCATGACCAAACAGGATGCGTGACCAAAAGGGGGCGTGACCAAACAGAGTACGTGGCCAAACAGGGTGCGTGACCAATCAGAGTACGTGACCAAACAGGGTGTGTGACCAAACAGGGTGTGTGACCAAACAGGGTGTGTGACCAAACAGGGTGTGTGACCAAACAGTTTGCGTGACCAAACAGAGTACGTGACCAAACAGGGTACGTGACCAAAATGGGTACGTGACCAAACAGGGTACGTGACCAAACAGGGTGCATGACCAAACAGAGTGCGTGACCAAACAGGGTGCGTGACCAAACAGGGTGCATGACCAAACAGAGTACGTGACCAAACGGGGTGTGTGACCAAACAGAGTACGCGACCAGACAGGGTGCGTGACCAAGCACGGTATGTGACCAAACAGGGTGTGTGACCAAACAGAGTACGTGACCAAACAGGGTGTGTGACCAAACAGAGTACTTGACCAAACAGGGTACGTGACCAAACAGGGAGCGTGACCAAACAGGTACGTGACCAAACAAAGTGTGTGACCAAACAGGGTGCGTGACCAAACAGAGTACGTGACCAAACAGGGTGCGTGACCAAACAGGGTGTGTGACCAAACATTGTGCGTGACCAAACAGAGTACGTGACCAAACAGGGTGCGTGACCAAACAGGGTGTGTGACCAAACAGAGTACGTGACCAAACAGGGTGCGTGACCAAACAGGGTGTGTGACCAAACAGAGTACGTGACCAAACAGAGTATTTGACCAAGCAGGGTGCATAACCAAACAGGGTGCGTGACCAAACATTGTGCGTGACCAAACAGGGTGCGTGACCAAACAGAGTACGTGACCAAACAGGGTGCGTGACCAAACAGGGTGTGTGACCAAACAGAGTACGTGACCAAACAGAGTACGTGACCAACAGAGTACGTGACCAAACAGGGTACGTGACCAAACAGGGTGCGTTACCAAACAGGGAGTGTGAACAAACAGAGTACGTAACCAAACAGGGTATGTGACAAAACAGGGTGCGTGAACAAACAGGGTGCGTGAGGAAGCAGGGTGCATGACCAAACAGAATACGTGACCAATCAGAATACGTGACCGAACAGGGTGTGTGACCAAACAGATTACGTGACCAAACAGAGTACCTGACCAAGCAGGGTGTGTGACCAAACAGAGTACGTGACCAGAGTATGTGACCAAACAGAGTACGTGAACAAACAGTGTGCGTGATCAATCAGAGTACGTGACCAAACAGAGTATGTGACCAAACAGAGTACGTGACCAAACAGAGTACGTGACCAAACAGAGTACGTGACCAAACAGAGTACGTGACCAAACAGGGTACGTGACCAAACAGGGTATGTGACCCAACAGGGTACGTGACCCAACAGGGTGCGTGACCAAACAGGGCGCGTGACCAAACAGGGTGCATGACCAAACAGAGTACGTGACCAAACAGGGTGTGTGACCAAACAGAGTGCGTGACCAAACAGAGTACGCGACCAAACAGGGTGTGTGACCAAACAGGGTGCATGACCAAACAGAGTACGCGACCAAACAGGGTGCGTGACCAAACAGGGTGCGTGACCAAACAGGGTGTGTGACCAAACAGGGTGTGTGACCAAACAGAGTACGTGACCAAACAGGGTGTGTGACCAAACAGAGTACATGACCAAACAGAGTACGCGACCAAACAGGGTGCGTGACCAAACAGGGTGCGTGACCAAACAGGGTGTGTGACCAAACAGGGTGTGTGACCAAACAGAGTACGTGACCAAACAGGGTGTGTGACCAAACAGAGTACATGACCAAACAGGGTACGTGACCAAACAGGGAGCGTGACCAAACAGATACGTGACCAAACAAAGTGTGTGACCAAACAGGGTGTGTGACCAAACAGAGTATGTGACCAAACAGGGTGCATAACCAAACAGGGTGCGTGACCAAACAGTGTGCGTGACCAAACAGGGTGCGTGACCAAACAGAGTACGTGACCAAACAGGGTGCGTGACCAAGCAGGGTGTGTGACGAAACAGAGTACGTGACCAAACAGAGTAAGTGACCAAACAGAGTACGTGACCAAACAGGGTACGTGACCAAACAGGGTGCGTTACCAAACAGGGTATGTGAACAAACAGAGTACGTGACCAAACAGGGTACGTGACCAAACAGGGTGCGTCAACAAACAGGCTGCGTGACAAAACAGGGTGCGTGACCAAACAGATTACGTGACCAAACAGGGTGTGTGACCAAACAGAGTACGTGTCCAGAGTGCGTGACCAAACAGGGAACGTGACCAAACAGGGTAAGTGACCAAACAGAGTACGTGACCAAACAGGGTGTGTGACCAAACAGAGTACATGACCAGACAGAGTACGTGACCAAACAGAGTACGTGACCAAACAGAGTGCGTGACCAAACAGGGTGCATGACCAAACAGAGTACGTGACCAAACAGAGTACGTGACCAAACAGGGTGCGTGACCAAACATAGTACGTGACCAAACAGGGTGTGTGACCAGAGTGCTTGACCAAACAGAGTACGTGACCAAACAGGGTGCGTGACCAAACAGGGTGCGTGACCAAACAGGGTGTGTGAGCAAACAGAGTACGTGACCAAACAGGGTGCGTGACCAAACAGGGGGTGTGACCAAACAGAGTACGTGACCAAAAAGAGTATGTGACCAAAAAGAGTACGTGACCAAACAGGGTGCGTGACCAGTAAGAGTACGTGACCAAACAGCGTGTGTGACCAAACTGGGTGTGTGACCAATCAGGGTGTGTGACCAAACAGGGTGCGTGACCAAACAGGGAGCGTGACCAAACAGAGTACGTGACCAGAGTACGTGACCAAACAGAGTATGTGACCAAAAAGAGTACATGACCAAACAGAGTACGTGACCAAACAGGGTGCGTGACCAATCATAGTACGTGACCAAACAGGGTGTGTGACCAAACAGAGTACTTGACCAAACAGAGTACGTGACCAAACAGGGTGCGTGACCAAACAGGATGCGTGACCAAAAGGGGGCGTGACCAAACAGAGTACGTGACCAAAAGTGTACGTGACCAAACAGGGTGCGTGACCAATCAGAGTACGTGACCAAACAGGGTGTGTGACCAAACAGGGTGTGTGACCAAACAGAGTACGGGACCAAACAGAGTACGTGACCAAACAGGGTACGTGACCAAACAGGGTACGTGACCAAACAGGGTACGTGACCCAACAGGGTGCGTGACCAAACAGGGTGCGTGACCAAACAGAGTACGTGACCAAACATGGTGTGTGACCAAACAGAGCACGCGACCAAACAGGGTGCGTGAGCAAACAGAGTATGTGACCAAACAGGGTGTGTGACCAAACAGAGTACGTGACCAAACAGGGTGTGTGACCAAACAGAATACTTGACCAAACAGGTTACGTGACCAAACAGGGAGCATGACCAACCAGGTACGTGACCAAACAGGGTGTGTGACCAAACAGAGTGCGCGACCAAACAGGGCGCGCGACCAAACAGGGTACGTGACCAAACAGAGTGTGTGACCAAACAGGGTGTGTGACCAAACAGAGTATGTGACCAAACAGGGTGCATGACCAAACATGGTGCGTGACCAAACAGTGTGCGTGAACAAACAGGGTGCGTGACCAAACAGAGTACGTGACCAAACAGGGTGCGTGACCAAACAGGGTGTGTGACTAAACAGAGTACGTGACCAAACAGGGTACGTGACCAAACAGGGTGCGTGACCAAACAGTGTACATGACCAAACAGAGTGTGTGACCAAACAGGTTGCATGACCAAACAGAGTACCTGACCAAACAGGGTGTGTGACCAAACAGAGTACGCGACCAAACAGAGTGCGTGACCAAACAGGGAACGTGACCAAACAGGGTAAGTGGCCAAACAGAGTACGTGACCAAACATGGTGTGTGACCAAACAGAGTACGTGACCAAACAGAGTACGTGGCCAAACAGAGTACGTGACCAAACAGAGTGCGTGACCAAACAGGGTGCATGACCAAGCATAGTACGTGACCAAACAGGGTGCGTGACCAAACAGAGTACTTGACCAAACAGAGTACGTGGCCTAAACAGGGTGCGTGACCAAACAGGGTGAGTGACCAAAAGCGGGTGTGACCAAACAGAGTACGTGACCAAAAAGAGTACGTGAACAAACAGGGTGCGTGACCAATCAGAGTACCTGACCAAACAGTGTGTGTGACCAAAGAGGGTGTGTGACCAAACAGGGTGTGTGACCAATCAGGGCGTGTGACCAAACAGGGTGCGTGACCAAACAGAGTACGTGACCAAACAGGGTGTGTGACCAAACAGAGTACATGACCAAACAGGGTACGTGACCAAACAGGGAGCGTGACCAAACAGGTACGTGACCAAACAAAGTGTGTGACCAAACAGGGTGTGTGACCAAACAGAGTATGTGACCAAACAGGGTGCATAACCAAACAGGGTGCGTGACCAAACAGTGTGCGTGACCAAACAGGGTGCGTGACCAAACAGAGTACGTGACCAAACAGGGTGCGTGACCAAGCAGGGTGTGTGAGCAAACAGAGTACGTGACCAAACAGAGTAAGTGACCAAACAGAGTACGTGACCAAACAGGGTACGTGACCAAACAGGGTGCATTACCAAACAGGGTATGTGAACAAACAGAGTACGTGACCAAACAGGGTACGTGACCAAACAGGGTGCGTCAACAAACAGGCTGCGTGACGAAACAGGGTGCGTGACCAAACAGAGTACGTGACCAATCAGAATACGTGAGCGAACAGGGTGTGTGACCAAACAGATTACGTGACCAAACAGAGTACCTGACCAAACAGGGTGTGTGACCAAACAGAGTACGCGTCCAGAGTGCGTGACCAAACAGGGAACGTGACCAAACAGGGTAAGTGACCAAACAGAGTACGTGACCAAACAGGGTGTGTGACCAAACAGAGTAAGTGACCAAACAGAGTACGTGACCAAACAGAGTACGTGACCAAACAGAGTGCGTGACCAAACAGGGTGCATGACCAAACAGAGTACGTGACCAAACAGAGTACGTGACCAAACAGGGTGCGTGACCAAACATAGTACGTGACCGAACAGGGTGTGTGACCAGAGTACTTGACCAAACAGAGTACGTGACCAAACAGGGTGCGTGACCAAACAGGGTGCGTGACCAAACAGGGTGTGTGAGCAAACAGAGTACTTGACCAAACAGAGTACGTGACCAAACAGGGGGTGTGACCAAACAGAGTACGTGACCAAAAAGAGTACGTGACCAAAAAGAGTACGTGACCAAACAGGGTGCGTGACCAATAAGAGTACGTGACCAAACAGCGTGTGTGACCAAACTGGGTGTGTGACCAATCAGGGTGTGTGACCAAACAGGGAGCGTGACCAAACAGAGTACGTGACCAGAGTACGTGACCAAACAGAGTATGTGACCAAACAGAGTACGTGACCAAACAGAGTACGTGACCAAACAGGGTGAGTGACCAATCATAGTACGTGACCAAACAGGGTGTGTGACCAAACAGAGTACTTGACCAAACAGAGTACGTGACCAAACAGGGTGCGTGACCAAACAGGATGCGTGACCAAAAGAGGGCGTGACCAAACAGAGTACGTGACCAAAAGTGTACGTGACCAAACAGGGTGCGTGACCAAACAGGGTGTGTGACCAAACAGAGTACGTGACCAAACAGAGTACGTGACCAAACAGGGTACGTGACCAAACAGGGTACGTGACCAAACAGGGTACGTGACCCAACAGGGTGCGTGACCAAACAGGGTGCGTGACCAAACAGGGTGCGTGACCAAACAGAGTACGTGACCAAACATGGTGTGTGACCAAACAGAGTACGCGACCAAACAGGGTGCGTGAGCAAACAGGGTATGTGACCAAACAGGGTGTGTGACCAAACAGAGTACGTGACCAAACAGGGTGTGTGACCAAACAGAATACTTGACCAAACAGGTTACGTGACCAAACAGGGAGCATGACCAACCAGGTACGTGACCAAACAGGGTGTGTGACCAAACAGAGTGAGCGACCAAACAGGGCGCGCGACCAAACAGGGTACGTGACCAAACAGAGTGTGTGACCAAACAGGGTGTGTGACCAAACAGAGTATGTGACCAAACAGGGTGCGTGACCAAACATGGTGCGTGACCAAACAGAGTACGTGACCAAACAGGGTGCGTGACCAAACATGGTGCGTGAACAAACAGGGTGCGTGACGAAACAGGGTGCGTGACCAAACAGAGTACGTGACCAATCAGAATACGTGAGCGAACAGGGTGTGTGACCAAAAAGAGTACGCGACCAGAGTGCGTGACCCAGCAGGGAACGTGACCAAACAGGGTAAGTGACCAAACAGAGTACGTGACCAAACAGGGTGTGTGACCAAACAGAGTACGTGACCAAACAGAGTACGTGACCAAACAGAGTACGTGACCAAACAGAGTGCGTGACCAAACAGGGTGCATGACCAAACAGAGTACGTGACCAAACAGAGTACGTGACCAAACAGGGTGCGTGACCAAACATAGTACGTGACCAAACAGGGTGTGTGACCAGAGTACTTGACCAAACAGAGTACGTGACCAAACAGGGTGCGTGACCAAACAGGGTGCATGACCAAAAGGGGGTGTGACCAAACAGAGTACGTGACCAAAAAGAGGACGTGACCAAACAGGGTGCGTGACCAATCAGAGTACGTGACCAAACAGGGTGTGTGACCAAACAGGGTGTGTGACCAAACAGGGTGTGTGACCAATCAGGGTGTGTGACCAAACAGAGTATGTGACCAAAGAGGGTGCATGACCAAACAGGGTGCGTGACCAATCAGAGTACGTGACCAAACAGGGTGCGTGACCAAACAGAGTACTTGACCAAACAGAGTATGTGACCAAACAGGGTGCGTGACCAAACAGGATGTGCGACCAAAAGGGGGCGTTACCAAACAGAGTACGTGACCAAAAAGAGTACTTGACCAAACAGGGTGCGTGACCAATCAGAGTACGTGACCAAACAGGGTGTGTGACCAAACAGGGTGTGTGGCCAAACAGGGTGTGTGACCAAACAGGGTGTGTGACCAAACAGGGTGCGTGACCAAACAGAGTACGTGACCAAACAGGGTGCATGTCAAAACAGAGTACGTGACCAAACAGAGTGCCTGACCAGAGTATGTGACCAAACAGAGTATGTGAACAAAAAGTGTGCGTGACCAATCAGAGTACGTGACCAAACAGAGTATGTGACCAAACAGAATACGTGACCAAACAGATTACGTGACCAAACAGAGTACGTGACCAAACAGGGTACGTGACCAAACAGGGTACGTGACCAAACAGGGTACGTGACCCAACAGGGTACGTGACAAAACAGGGTGCGTGAGCAAACAGGGTGCGTGACCAAAGAGGGTGCATGACCAAACAGAGTACGCGACCAGAGTATGTGACCAAACAGACTACGTGAACAAACAGTGTGCGTGACCAATCAGAGTACGTGACCAAACAGAGTACATGACCAACCAGAGTACGTGACCAAACAGAGTACATGACCAAACAGGGTACGTGACCAAACAGGGAGCGTGACCAAACAGTGTGCGTGACCAAACAGGGTGCGTGACCAAACAGAGTACGTGGCCAAACAGGGTGCGTGACCAATCAGAGTACGTGACCAAACAGGGTGTGTGACCAAACAGGGTGTGTGACCAAACAGGGTGTGTGACCAAACAGGGTGTGTGACCAAACAGTTTGCGTGACCAAACAGAGTACGTGACCAAACAGGGTACGTGACCAAAATGGGTACGTGACCAAACAGGGTACGTGACCAAACAGGGTGCATGACCAAACAGAGTGCGTGACCAAACAGGGTGCGTGACCAAACAGGGTGCATGACCAAACAGAGTACGTGACCAAACGGGGTGTGTGACCAAACAGAGTACGCGACCAGACAGGGTGCGTGACCAAGCACGGTATGTGACCAAACAGGGTGTGTGACCAAACAGAGTACGTGACCAAACAGGGTGTGTGACCAAACAGAGTACTTGACCAAACAGGGTACGTGACCAAACAGGGAGCGTGACCAAACAGGTACGTGACCAAACAAAGTGTGTGACCAAACAGGGTGCGTGACCAAACAGAGTACGTGACCAAACAGGGTGCGTGACCAAACAGGGTGTGTGACCAAACATTGTGCGTGACCAAACAGAGTACGTGACCAAACAGGGTGCGTGACCAAACAGGGTGTGTGACCAAACAGAGTACGTGACCAAACAGGGTGCGTGACCAAACAGGGTGTGTGACCAAACAGAGTACGTGACCAAACAGAGTATGTGACCAAGCAGGGTGCATAACCAAACAGGGTGCGTGACCAAACATTGTGCGTGACCAAACAGGGTGCGTGACCAAACAGAGTACGTGACCAAACAGGGTGCGTGACCAAACAGGGTGTGTGACCAAACAGAGTACGTGACCAAACAGAGTACGTGACCAACAGAGTACGTGACCAAACAGGGTACGTGACCAAACAGGGTGCGTTACCAAACAGGGAGTGTGAACAAACAGAGTACGTAACCAAACAGGGTATGTGACAAAACAGGGTGCGTGAACAAACAGGGTGCGTGAGGAAGCAGGGTGCATGACCAAACAGAATACGTGACCAATCAGAATACGTGACCGAACAGGGTGTGTGACCAAACAGATTACGTGACCAAACAGAGTACCTGACCAAGCAGGGTGTGTGACCAAACAGAGTACGTGACCAGAGTATGTGACCAAACAGAGTACGTGAACAAACAGTGTGCGTGATCAATCAGAGTACGTGACCAAACAGAGTATGTGACCAAACAGAGTACGTGACCAAACAGAGTACGTGACCAAACAGAGTACGTGACCAAACAGAGTACGTGACCAAACAGGGTACGTGACCAAACAGGGTATGTGACCCAACAGGGTACGTGACCCAACAGGGTGCGTGACCAAACAGGGCGCGTGACCAAACAGGGTGCATGACCAAACAGAGTACGTGACCAAACAGGGTGTGTGACCAAACAGAGTGCGTGACCAAACAGAGTACGCGACCAAACAGGGTGTGTGACCAAACAGGGTGCATGACCAAACAGAGTACGCGACCAAACAGGGTGCGTGACCAAACAGGGTGCGTGACCAAACAGGGTGTGTGACCAAACAGGGTGTGTGACCAAACAGAGTACGTGACCAAACAGGGTGTGTGACCAAACAGAGTACATGACCAAACAGGGTACGTGACCAAACAGGGAGCGTGACCAAACAGATACGTGACCAAACAAAGTGTGTGACCAAACAGGGTGTGTGACCAAACAGAGTATGTGACCAAACAGGGTGCATAACCAAACAGGGTGCGTGACCAAACAGTGTGCGTGACCAAACAGGGTGCGTGACCAAACAGAGTACGTGACCAAACAGGGTGCGTGACCAAGCAGGGTGTGTGACGAAACAGAGTACGTGACCAAACAGAGTAAGTGACCAAACAGAGTACGTGACCAAACAGGGTACGTGACCAAACAGGGTGCGTTACCAAACAGGGTATGTGAACAAACAGAGTACGTGACCAAACAGGGTACGTGACCAAACAGGGTGCGTCAACAAACAGGCTGCGTGACAAAACAGGGTGCGTGACCAAACAGATTACGTGACCAAACAGGGTGTGTGACCAAACAGAGTACGCGTCCAGAGTGCGTGACCAAACAGGGAACGTGACCAAACAGGGTAAGTGACCAAACAGAGTACGTGACCAAACAGGGTGTGTGACCAAACAGAGTACATGACCAGACAGAGTACGTGACCAAACAGAGTACGTGACCAAACAGAGTGCGTGACCAAACAGGGTGCATGACCAAACAGAGTACGTGACCAAACAGAGTACGTGACCAAACAGGGTGCGTGACCAAACATAGTACGTGACCAAACAGGGTGTGTGACCAGAGTGCTTGACCAAACAGAGTACGTGACCAAACAGGGTGCGTGACCAAACAGGGTGCGTGACCAAACAGGGTGTGTGAGCAAACAGAGTACGTGACCAAACAGGGTGCGTGACCAAACAGGGGGTGTGACCAAACAGAGTACGTGACCAAAAAGAGTATGTGACCAAAAAGAGTACGTGACCAAACAGGGTGCGTGACCAGTAAGAGTACGTGACCAAACAGCGTGTGTGACCAAACTGGGTGTGTGACCAATCAGGGTGTGTGACCAAACAGGGTGCGTGACCAAACAGGGAGCGTGACCAAACAGAGTACGTGACCAGAGTACGTGACCAAACAGAGTATGTGACCAAAAAGAGTACATGACCAAACAGAGTACGTGACCAAACAGGGTGCGTGACCAATCATAGTACGTGACCAAACAGGGTGTGTGACCAAACAGAGTACTTGACCAAACAGAGTACGTGACCAAACAGGGTGCGTGACCAAACAGGATGCGTGACCAAAAGGGGGCGTGACCAAACAGAGTACGTGACCAAAAGTGTACGTGACCAAACAGGGTGCGTGACCAATCAGAGTACGTGACCAAACAGGGTGTGTGACCAAACAGGGTGTGTGACCAAACAGAGTACGGGACCAAACAGAGTACGTGACCAAACAGGGTACGTGACCAAACAGGGTACGTGACCAAACAGGGTACGTGACCCAACAGGGTGCGTGACCAAACAGGGTGCGTGACCAAACAGAGTACGTGACCAAACATGGTGTGTGACCAAACAGAGCACGCGACCAAACAGGGTGCGTGAGCAAACAGAGTATGTGACCAAACAGGGTGTGTGACCAAACAGAGTACGTGACCAAACAGGGTGTGTGACCAAACAGAATACTTGACCAAACAGGTTACGTGACCAAACAGGGAGCATGACCAACCAGGTACGTGACCAAACAGGGTGTGTGACCAAACAGAGTGCGCGACCAAACAGGGCGCGCGACCAAACAGGGTACGTGACCAAACAGAGTGTGTGACCAAACAGGGTGTGTGACCAAACAGAGTATGTGACCAAACAGGGTGCATGACCAAACATGGTGCGTGACCAAACAGTGTGCGTGAACAAACAGGGTGCGTGACCAAACAGAGTACGTGACCAAACAGGGTGCGTGACCAAACAGGGTGTGTGACTAAACAGAGTACGTGACCAAACAGGGTACGTGACCAAACAGGGTGCGTGACCAAACAGTGTACATGACCAAACAGAGTGTGTGACCAAACAGGTTGCATGACCAAACAGAGTACCTGACCAAACAGGGTGTGTGACCAAACAGAGTACGCGACCAAACAGAGTGCGTGACCAAACAGGGAACGTGACCAAACAGGGTAAGTGGCCAAACAGAGTACGTGACCAAACATGGTGTGTGACCAAACAGAGTACGTGACCAAACAGAGTACGTGGCCAAACAGAGTACGTGACCAAACAGAGTGCGTGACCAAACAGGGTGCATGACCAAGCATAGTACGTGACCAAACAGGGTGCGTGACCAAACAGAGTACTTGACCAAACAGAGTACGTGGCCTAAACAGGGTGCGTGACCAAACAGGGTGAGTGACCAAAAGCGGGTGTGACCAAACAGAGTACGTGACCAAAAAGAGTACGTGAACAAACAGGGTGCGTGACCAATCAGAGTACCTGACCAAACAGTGTGTGTGACCAAAGAGGGTGTGTGACCAAACAGGGTGTGTGACCAATCAGGGCGTGTGACCAAACAGGGTGCGTGACCAAACAGAGTACGTGACCAAACAGGGTGTGTGACCAAACAGAGTACATGACCAAACAGGGTACGTGACCAAACAGGGAGCGTGACCAAACAGGTACGTGACCAAACAAAGTGTGTGACCAAACAGGGTGTGTGACCAAACAGAGTATGTGACCAAACAGGGTGCATAACCAAACAGGGTGCGTGACCAAACAGTGTGCGTGACCAAACAGGGTGCGTGACCAAACAGAGTACGTGACCAAACAGGGTGCGTGACCAAGCAGGGTGTGTGAGCAAACAGAGTACGTGACCAAACAGAGTAAGTGACCAAACAGAGTACGTGACCAAACAGGGTACGTGACCAAACAGGGTGCATTACCAAACAGGGTATGTGAACAAACAGAGTACGTGACCAAACAGGGTACGTGACCAAACAGGGTGCGTCAACAAACAGGCTGCGTGACGAAACAGGGTGCGTGACCAAACAGAGTACGTGACCAATCAGAATACGTGAGCGAACAGGGTGTGTGACCAAACAGATTACGTGACCAAACAGAGTACCTGACCAAACAGGGTGTGTGACCAAACAGAGTACGCGTCCAGAGTGCGTGACCAAACAGGGAACGTGACCAAACAGGGTAAGTGACCAAACAGAGTACGTGACCAAACAGAGTACGCGACCAAACAGAGTGCGTGACCAAACAGGGTGCATGACCAAACAGAGTACGTGACCAAACAGAGTACGTGACCAAACAGGGTGCGTGACCAAACATAGTACGTGACCGAACAGGGTGTGTGACCAGAGTACTTGACCAAACAGAGTACGTGACCAAACAGGGTGCGTGACCAAACAGGGTGCGTGACCAAACAGGGTGTGTGAGCAAACAGAGTACTTGACCAAACAGAGTACGTGACCAAACAGGGGGTGTGACCAAACAGAGTACGTGACCAAAAAGAGTACGTGACCAAAAAGAGTACGTGACCAAACAGGGTGCGTGACCAATAAGAGTACGTGACCAAACAGCGTGTGTGACCAAACTGGGTGTGTGACCAATCAGGGTGTGTGACCAAACAGGGAGCGTGACCAAACAGAGTACGTGACCAGAGTACGTGACCAAACAGAGTATGTGACCAAACAGAGTACGTGACCAAACAGAGTACGTGACCAAACAGGGTGAGTGACCAATCATAGTACGTGACCAAACAGGGTGTGTGACCAAACAGAGTACTTGACCAAACAGAGTACGTGACCAAACAGGGTGCGTGACCAAACAGGATGCGTGACCAAAAGAGGGCGTGACCAAACAGAGTACGTGACCAAAAGTGTACGTGACCAAACAGGGTGCGTGACCAAACAGGGTGTGTGACCAAACAGAGTACGTGACCAAACAGAGTACGTGACCAAACAGGGTACGTGACCAAACAGGGTACGTGACCAAACAGGGTACGTGACCCAACAGGGTGCGTGACCAAACAGGGTGCGTGACCAAACAGGGTGCGTGACCAAACAGAGTACGTGACCAAACATGGTGTGTGACCAAACAGAGTACGCGACCAAACAGGGTGCGTGAGCAAACAGGGTATGTGACCAAACAGGGTGTGTGACCAAACAGAGTACGTGACCAAACAGGGTGTGTGACCAAACAGAATACTTGACCAAACAGGTTACGTGACCAAACAGGGAGCATGACCAACCAGGTACGTGACCAAACAGGGTGTGTGACCAAACAGAGTGAGCGACCAAACAGGGCGCGCGACCAAACAGGGTACGTGACCAAACAGAGTGTGTGACCAAACAGGGTGTGTGACCAAACAGAGTATGTGACCAAACAGGGTGCGTGACCAAACATGGTGCGTGACCAAACAGAGTACGTGACCAAACAGGGTGCGTGACCAAACATGGTGCGTGAACAAACAGGGTGCGTGACGAAACAGGGTGCGTGACCAAACAGAGTACGTGACCAATCATAATACGTGAGCGAACAGGGTGTGTGACCAAAAAGAGTACGCGACCAGAGTGCGTGACCCAGCAGGGAACGTGACCAAACAGGGTAAGTGACCAAACAGAGTACGTGACCAAACAGGGTGTGTGACCAAACAGAGTACGTGACCAAACAGAGTACGTGACCAAACAGAGTACGTGACCAAACAGAGTGCGTGACCAAACAGGGTGCATGACCAAACAGAGTACGTGACCAAACAGAGTACGTGACCAAACAGGGTGCGTGACCAAACATAGTACGTGACCAAACAGGGTGTGTGACCAGAGTACTTGACCAAACAGAGTACGTGACCAAACAGGGTGCGTGACCAAACAGGGTGCATGACCAAAAGGGGGTGTGACCAAACAGAGTACGTGACCAAAAAGAGGACGTGACCAAACAGGGTGCGTGACCAATCAGAGTACGTGACCAAACAGGGTGTGTGACCAAACAGGGTGTGTGACCAAACAGGGTGTGTGACCAATCAGGGTGTGTGACCAAACAGAGTATGTGACCAAAGAGGGTGCATGACCAAACAGGGTGCGTGACCAATCAGAGTACGTGACCAAACAGGGTGCGTGACCAAACAGAGTACTTGACCAAACAGAGTATGTGACCAAACAGGGTGCGTGACCAAACAGGATGTGCGACCAAAAGGGGGCGTTACCAAACAGAGTACGTGACCAAAAAGAGTACTTGACCAAACAGGGTGCGTGACCAATCAGAGTACGTGACCAAACAGGGTGTGTGACCAAACAGGGTGTGTGGCCAAACAGGGTGTGTGACCAAACAGGGTGTGTGACCAAACAGGGTGCGTGACCAAACAGAGTACGTGACCAAACAGGGTGCATGTCAAAACAGAGTACGTGACCAAACAGAGTGCCTGACCAGAGTATGTGACCAAACAGAGTATGTGAACAAAAAGTGTGCGTGACCAATCAGAGTACGTGACCAAACAGAGTATGTGACCAAACAGAATACGTGACCAAACAGATTACGTGACCAAACAGAGTACGTGACCAAACAGTGTACGTGACCAAACAGGGTACGTGACCAAACAGGGTACGTGACCCAACAGGGTACGTGACAAAACAGGGTGCGTGACCAAACAGGGTGCGTGACCAAAGAGGGTGCATGACCAAACAGAGTACGCGACCAGAGTATGTGACCAAACAGACTACGTGAACAAACAGTGTGCGTGACCAATCAGAGTACGTGACCAAACAGAGTACATGACCAACCAGAGTACGTGACCAAACAGAGTACATGACCAAACAGGGTACGTGACCAAACAGGGAGCGTGACCAAACAGTGTGCGTGACCAAACAGGGTGCGTGACCAAACAGAGTACGTGACCAAACAGAGTACGTGACCAAACAGGGTGCGTGACCAAACAGAGTGTGTGACCAAACAGAGTACGTGACCAAACAGGGTGTGTGACCAAACAGAGTACTTGACCAAACAGGGTACGTGACCAAACAGGGAGCGTGACCAAACAGGTACGTGACCAAACAAAGTGTGTGACCAAACAGGGTGTGTGACCAAACAGAGTATGTGACCAAACAGGGTGCGTAACCAAACAGGGTGCGTGACCAAACAGTGTGCGTGACCAAACAGGGTGCATGACCAAACCGAGTACGTGACCAAACAGGGTGCGTGACCAAACAGGGTGTGTGACCAAACAGAGTACGTGACCAAACAGAGTACGTGACCAAACAGAGTACGTGACCAAACAGAGTGCGTGACCAATCAGGGTACATGACCAAACAGGGTGCGTTACCAAACAGGGTGTGTGAACAAACAGAGTGCGTGACCAAACAGGGTACGTGACCAAACAGGGTGCGTGAACAAACAGGGTGCGTGACGGAACAGGGTGCGTGACCAAACAGAGTACGTGACCAATCAGAATACATGACCGAACAGGGTGTGTGACCAAACAGATTACGTGACCAAACAGAGTACGTGATCAAACAGGGTGCGTGGCCAAACAGGGTGTGTGACCAAAGAGAGTACGTGACCAAACAGAGTACGTGACCAAACAGGGTGAGTGGCCAATCAGAGAGTGTGACCAAACAGGGCGTGTGACCAAACAGAGTACTTGACCAAACAGGGTACGTGACCAAACAGGGAGCGTGACCAAACAGGTACGTGACCAAACAAAGTGTGTGACCAAACAGGGTGTGTGACCAAACAGAGTATGTGACCAAACAGGGTGCGTAACCAAACAGGGTGCGTGACCAAACAGTGTGCGTGACCAAACAGGGTGCATGACCAAACCGAGTACGTGACCAAACAGGGTGCGTGACCAAACAGGGTGTGTGACCAAACAGAGTACGTGACCAAACAGAGTACGTGACCAAACAGAGTACGTGACCAAACAGAGTGCGTGACCAATCAGGGTACATGACCAAACAGGGTGCGTTACCAAACAGGGTGTGTGAACAAACAGAGTGCGTGACCAAACAGGGTACGTGACCAAACAGGGTGCGTGAACAAACAGGGTGCGTGACGAAACAGGGTGCGTGACCAAACAGAGTACGTGACCAATCAGAATACATGACCGAACAGGGTGTGTGACCAAACAGATTACGTGACCAAACAGAGTACGTGATCAAACAGGGTGCGTGGCCAAACAGGGTGTGTGACCAAAGAGAGTACGTGACCAAACAGAGTACGTGACCAAACAGGGTGAGTGGCCAATCAGGGAGTGTGACCAAACAGGGCGTGTGACCAAACAGTGTATGTGACCAAACAGACTACGTGACCAAAGAGGGTGCGTGACCAAACAGACTACGTGACCAAATAGAGTACGTGACCAAACAGGGTGTTTGACCAAACAGGGTGTGTGACCAAACAGGGTGTGTGACCAAACAGGGTGTGTGACCTAACAGGGTGTGTGAGCAAACAGAGTGCATGACCAAACAGGGTGTGTGATCAAATATAATGTGTGACCAAACAGAATACGTGACCAAACAGATTGTGTGACCAAACAGGGTGCATGACCAAACAGGGTGCTTGACCAAACAGGGTGTGTGACCAAACCGGGTGCGTGACCAAACAGTGTGTGTGACCAAACAGAGTACGTGACCAAAAAGGGTGTGTGTCCAAACAGACTGTGTGACCAATACAGGGTGTGTGACCAAACAGAGTGTGTGACCAAAGAGCGAGTGTGACCAAACAGAGTACGTGACCAAACAGAGTGTGTTACCAAACAATGTGTGTGACCAGACAGGGCGTGTGACCAAACAGAGTACGTGACCAAACAGAGTGTGTGACCAAACAGTGTGTGTGACCAAACAGAGTACATGACCAAACAGGGTGTGTGACAGACTGAGTACATGATCAAAAAGTGTTTGTGACCAAACAGGGTACGTGACCAAGCAGGGTGTGTGACCAAACACAGTTTGTTACCAAACGGGATGTGTGACCAAACAGGGTGCGTGACCAAACAGGGTGCGTGACCAAACAGAGTTTGTGACCAAACAGAGCGTGTGACCAAACAGGGTGAGTGACCAAACAGAGTTTGTTACTAAACAGGATGTGTGACCAAACAGGGTGCGTGACCAAACAGAGTGTTTGACCAAACAGGGTGCGTGACCAACCAGAGTGTGTGACCAAACAGAGTGTGTGACCAAACAGGGTGAGTGACCAAACAGGGTGAGTGACCAAACAAGGTGTGCGGCTGAACAGGGTGTGTGACCAAACAGGTTGTGTGACCAAACAGGGTGCATGACCAAACAGTGTGTGTGACCAAACAGGGTGTGTGACCAAACAGGGTGTGTGACCAAACAGGGTGTGTGACCAAACAGAGTACGTGACCAAACAGGATGTGTGACCAAACAGAGTGCGTGACCAAACATGGTGAGTGAAAAAACAGGGTGTGTGACCAAACAGAGTACGTGACCAAACGGGATGTGTGACCAAACAGAGTGCGTGACCAAACATGGTGAGTGAAAAAACAGGGTGTGTGACCAAACAGAGTACATGACCAAACAGTGTACGTGACCAAACAGGGTGTGTGACCAACCAGGTGCGTGATCAAATAGATTACGGGACCAAAGAGTGTGTGTGACCAAACAGTGTGTTACCTAATAGGGTGTGTGACCAAACAGTGTGTGTGACCAAACAGAGTACGTGACCAAACAGGGTGTTTGACAAACAGTGTGTGTGACCAAACAGGCTACGTGACCAAACAGGGTGTGTGACAAACAGAGTGCTTGACCAAACAGTGTTTGTAACCAAACAGAGTATGTGGGCAAACAGGGTGTGTGACCAAACAGAGTTTGTTACCAAACAGGATGTGTCACCAAACAGGCTGCGTGACCAAACAGAGTGTGTGACTAAACAGGGTGCATGACCAAACAGAGTGTGTGACCAAACAGAGTGTGTGACCAAACAGGGTGAGTGACCAAAAAGTGTGTGTGACCAAACAGGGTGTGCGACCAAACAGGGTGTGTGACCAAACAGGGTGTGCGAACAAACAGGGTGTGTGACCAAACAGGTAGTGTGACCAAACAGGGTGCGTGACCAAACAGTGTGTGTGACCAAACAGGGTGTGCGACCAAACAGGGTGTGTGACCAAACAGGGTGTGTGACCAAACAGAGTACGTGACCAAACAGGGTGTGTGACCAAACAGAGTGCGTGACCAAACATGGTGAGTGAAAAAACAGGGTGTGTGACAAAACGGATTACATGACCAAACAGAGTACGTGACCAAACAGTGTGTGTGACCAACCAGGTGCGTGACCAAACAGATTACGTGACCAAACAGGGTGTGTGACCAAACAGTGTGTTACCAAACAGGGTGTGTGACCAAACAGAGTACGTGACCAAACAGGGTGTGTGACCTAACAGGGTGTGTGACCAAACAGTGTGTGTGACCAAACAGAGTGCGTGACCAAACAGGGTGCGTGAACAAACAGGGTGTGTGACCAAACAGAATGTGTGACCAAACAGGGTATGTAACCAATCAGGGTGTGTGACCAAACAGAGTGTGTGACCAAACAGGGTGTGGGACCATACAGGGTGGGTGACCAAACAGGCTGTGTGACCAAACAGAGTACGTGACCAAACAGAGTACCTGACCAAACAGGGTGAGTGACCAATCAGGGAGTGTGACCAAACAGGGCGTGTGACCAAACAGTGTGTGTGACCAAACAGAGTACGTGACCAGAGTATGTGACCGAACAGAGTACGTGAACAAAAAGTGTGCGTGACCAAACAGAGTACGTGACCAAACAGAGTACGTGACCAAACAGAGTATGTGACCAAACAGAGTACGTGACCAAACAGAGTACGTGACCAAACAGAGTACGTGACCAAACAGGGTACGTGACCAAACAGGGTACGTGACCAAACAGGGTACGTGACCCAACAGGGTACGTGACCAAACAGGGTGCGTGACCAAACAGGGTGCGTGACCAAACAGGGTGCATGACCAAACAGAGTACGTGACCAGAGTATGTGACCAAACAGAGTACGTGACCAAACAGAGTACGTGACCAAACAGAATACTTGACCAAACAGGGTACGTGACCAAACAGGGAGCATGACCAAACAGTGTGCGTGACCAAACAGGGTGCGTGACCAAACAGAGTACGTGACCAAACAGAGTACGTGACCAAACAGGGTGCGTGACCAAACAGGGTGTGTGACCAAACAGAGTACGTGACCAAACAGAGTACGTGACCCAACAGGGTACGTGAACAAACAGGGTGCGTGACCAAACAGGGTGCGTGACCAAATAGGGTGCATGACCAAACAGAGTCCGTGACCAGAGTATGTGACCAAACAGAGTACGTGAACAAACAGTGTGCATGACCAATCAGAGTACGTGACCAAACAGAGTACGTGACCAACCAGAGTACGTGACCAAACAGAGTACATGACCAAACAGGGTACGTGACCAAACAGGGAGCGTGACCAAACAGTGTGCGTGACCAAGCAGGGTGCGTGACCAAACAGAGTACGTGACCAAACAGAGTACGTGACCAAACAGGGTGTGTGACCAAACAGAGTACTTGACCAAACAGGGTACGTGACCAAACAGGGAGCATGACCAAACAGGTACGTGACCAAACAAAGTGTGTGACCAAAAAGGTTGTGTGACCAAACAGAGTATGTGACCAAACAGGGTGCATAACCAAACAGGGTGCGTGACCAAACCGAGTATGTGACCAAACAGGGTGCGTGACCAAACAGGGTGTTTGACCAAACAGAGTACGTGACCAAACAGAGTACGTGACCAAACAGAGTACGTGACCAAACAGAGTGCGTGACCAATCAGGGTACGTGACCAAACAGGGTGCGTTACCAAACAGGGTGTGTGAACAAACAGAGTACGTGACCAAACAGGGTACGTGACCAAACAGGGTGCGTGAACAAACAGGGTGCGTGACGAAACAGAGTGCGTGACCAAACAGAGTACGTGACCAATCAGAATACGTGACCGAACAGGGTGTGTGACCAAACAGATTACGTGACCAAACAGAGTACGTGATCAAACAGGGTGCGTGGCCAAACAGGGTGTGTGACCAAACAGAGTACGTGACCAAACAGAGTACGTGACCAAACAGGGTGAGTGACCAATCAGGGAGTGTGACCAAACAGGGCGTGTGACCAAACAGTGTATGTGACCAAACAGACTACGTGACCAAAGAGGGTGCGTGACCAAACAGACTACGTGACCAAATAGAGTACGTGACCAAACAGGGTGTTTGACCAAACAGGGTGTGTGACCAAACAGAATATGTGACGAATCAGAATGTGTGACCAAACAGGGTGTGTGACCAAACAGGGTGTGTGACCAAACAGGGTGTGTGACCTAACAGGGTGTGTGAGCAAACAGAGTGCGTGACCAAACAGGGTGTGTGATCAAATATAATGTGTGACCAAACAGAATACGTGACCAAACAGATTGTGAGACCAAACAGGGTGCATGACCAAACAGGGTGCTTGACCAAACAGGGTGTGTGACCAAACCGGGTGCATGACCAAACAGTGTGTGTGACCAAACAGAGTACGTGACCAAAAAGGGTGTGTGTCCAAACAGACTGTGTGACCAATACAGGGTGTGTGACCAAACAGAGTGTGTGACCAAACAGGGAGTGTGACCAAACAGAGTACGTGACCAAACAGAGTGTGTTACCAAACAGTGTGTGTGACCAGACAGGGCGTGTGACCAAACAGAGTACTTGACCAAACAGAGTGTGTGACCAAACACTGTGTGTGACCAAACAGAGTACGTGACCAAACAGTGTGTGTGACCAAAGAGTGTGTGTGACCAAACAGAGTACGTGACCAAACAGGGTGTGTGACAGACTGAGTACATGATCAAAAAGTGTTTGTGACCAAACAGGGTACGTGACCAAACAGGGTGTGTGACCAAACACAGTTTGTTACCAAACGGGATGTGTGACCAAACAGGGTGCGTGACCAAACAGGGTGCGTGACCAAACAGAGTTTGTGACCAAACAGAGCGTGTGACCAAACAGGGTGAGTGACCAAACAGAGTTTGTTACCAAACAGGATGTGTGACCAAACAGGGTGCGCGACCAAACAGAGTGTTTGACCAAACAGGGTGTGCGACCAAACAGTGTGTGTGACCAAACAAGGTGTGCGGCTAAACAGGGTGTGTGACCAAACAGGTTGTGTGACCAAACATGGTGCATGACCAAACAGTGTGTGTGACCAAACAGGGTGTGTGACCAAACAGGGTGCATGACCAAACAGTGTGTGTGACCAAACAGGGTGTGCGACCAAACAGGGTGTGTGACCAAACAGGGTGTGTGACCAAACAGAGTACGTGACCAAACGGGATGTGTGACCAAACAGAGTGCGTGACCAAACAGTGTACGTGACCAAACAGGGTGTGTGACCAGCCAGGTGCGTGATCAAATAGATTACGTGACCAAAGAGGGTGTGTGACCAAACAGTGTGTTACCAAATAGGGTGTGTGACCAAACAGTGTGTGTGACCAAACAGAGTACGTGACCAAACAGGGTGTTTGACCAAACAGTGTTTGTAACCAAACAGAGTACGTGGCCAAACAGGGTGTGTGACCAAACAGAGTTTGTTGCCAAACAGGATGTGTCACCAAACAGGGTGCGTGACCAAACAGAGTGTGTGACTAAACAGGGTGCATGACCAAACAGAGTGTGTGACCAAACAGAGTGTGTGACCAAACAGGGTGAGTGACCAAAAAGTGTGTGTGACCAAACAGGGTGTGCGACCAAACAGGGTGTGTGACCAAACAGGGTGTGCGAACAAACAGGGTGTGTGACCAAACAGGTTGTGTGACCAAACAGGGTGCGTCACCAAACAGTGTGTGTGACCAAACAGGGTGTGCGACCAAACAGGGTGTGTGACCAAACAGGGTGTGTGACCAAACAGAGTACGTGACCAAACAGGGTGTGTGACCAAACAGAGTGCGTGACCAAACATGGTGAGTGAAAAAACAGGGTGTGTGACCAAACAGATTACATGACCAAACAGAGTACGTGACCAAACACGGTGTGTGACCAACCAGGTGCGTGACCAGACAGATTACGTGACCAAACAGGGTGTGTGACCAAACAGTGTGTTACCAAACAGGGTGTGTGACCAAACAGAGTACGTGACCAAACAGGGTGTGTGACCTAACAGGGTGTGTGACCAAACAGTGTGTGTGACCAAACAGAGTGCGTGACCAAACAGGGTGCGTGACCAAACAGGGTGTGTGACCAAACAGGGTGCGTGAACAAACAGCGTGTGTGACCAAACAGAATACATGACCAAACAGGGTGTGTGACCAAACAGAATGTGTGACCAAACAGGGTATGTAACCAATCTGGGTGTGTGACCAAACAGAGTGTGTGACCAAACAGGGTGTGGGACCATACAGGGTGTGTGACCAAACAGGCTGTGTGACCAAACAGGGTACGTGACCAAACAGTGTACGTGACCAAACAGGGTGTGTGACCAAACAGAGTACGTGACCAAACAGTGTGTGTGACCAAACAGAGTACGTGACCAGAGTATGTGACCGAACAGAGTACGTGAACAAAAAGTGTGCGTGACCAATCAGAGTACGTGACCAAACAGAGTATGTGACCAAACAGAGTACGTGACCAAACAGAGTACGTGACCAAACAGAGTACGTGACCAAACAGGGTACGTGACCAAACAGGGTACGTGACCAAACAGGGTACGTGACCAAACAGGCTGCGTGACCAAACAGGGTGCGTGACCAAACAGGGTGCATGACCAAACAGAGTACGTGACCAGAGTATGTGACCAAACAGAGTACGTGAACAAACAGTGTGCATGACCAATCAGAGTACGTGACCAAACAGAGTATGTGACCAAACAGAGTACGTGACCAAACAGAGTACGTGACCAAACAGAATACTTGACCAAACAGGGTACGTGACCAAACAGGGAGCGTGACCAAACAGTGTGCGTGACCAAACCGGGTGCGTGACCAACAGAGTACGTGACCAAACAGAGTACGTGACCAAACAGGGTGCGTGACCAAACAGGGTGTGTGACCAAACAGAGTACGTGACCAAACAGAGTACGTGACCAAACAGGGTATGTGACCAAACAGGGTGTGTGACCAAACAGAGTACGTGACCAAACAGGATATGTGACCAAACAGGGAGTGTGACCAAACAGAGTACGTGACCAAACAGGGTGTGTTGCCAAACAGCGTGTGTGACCAGACAGGGCGTGTGACCAAACAGAGTTCGTGACCAAACAGAGTGTGTGACCAAACAGTGTGTGTGACCAAACAGAGTACGTGACCAAACAGTGTGTGTGACCAAAGAGTGTGTGTGACCAAACAGAGTACGTGACCAAACAGGGTGTGTGACAGACTGAGTACATGACCAAAAAGTGTTTGTGACCAAACAGAGTACGTGACCAAACAGGGTGTGTGACCAAACAGAGTTTGTTACCAAACAGGATGTGTGACCAAACAGGGTGCGTGACCAAACAGGTTGCGTGACCAAACAGAGTGTGTGATCAAACAGAGTGTGTGACCAAACAGGGTGCGTGACCAAACAGAGTGTTTGACCAAACAGGGTGCGTGACCAAACAGAGTGTGTGACCAAACAGAGTGCGTGACCAAACAGGGTGTGCGACCAAACAGTGTGTGTGACCAAACAAGGTGTGCGGCTAAACAGGGTGCGTGACCAAACAGGTTGTGTGACCAAACAGGGTGCATGACCAAACAGTGTGTGTGACCAAACAGGGTGTGCGACCAAACAGGGTGTGTGACCAAACAGGGTGCGTGACCAAACAGAGTACGTGACCAAACGGGGTGTGTGACCAAACAGAGTGCGTGACTAAACATGGTGAGTGAAAAAACAGGGTGTGTGTCCAAACAGAGTACATGACCAAACAGTGTACGTGACCAAACAGGGTGTGTGACCAACCAGGTGCGTGATCAAATAGATTACCTGACAAAAGAGGGTGTGTGACCAAACAGTGTGTTACCTAATAGGGTGTGTGACCAAACAGTGTGTGTGACCAAACAGAGTACGTGACCAAACAGGGTGTGTGACAAACAGTGTGTGTGACCAAACAGAGTACGTGACCAAACAGGGTGTGTGACAAACAGAGTGCTTGACCAAACAGTGTTTGTAACCAAACAGAGTACGTGGCCAAACAGGGTGCATGACCAAACAGGGTGCTTGACCAAACAGGGTGCGAGACCAAACAGTGTGTGTGACCAAAGAGAGTACGTGACCAAAAAGGGTGTGTGTCCAAACAGACTGTGTGACCAATACAGGGTGTGTGACCAAACAGAGTGTGTGACCAAAGAGGGAGTGTGACCAGACAGGGCATGTGACCAAACAGAGTACGTGACCAAAGAGGGAGTGTGACCAAACAGAGTACGTGACCAAACAGAGTGTGTTACCAAACAGTGTGTGTGACCAGACAGGGCGTGTGACCAAACAGAGTACGTGACCAAACAGAGTGTGTGACCAAACAGTGTGTGTGACCAAACAGAGTACGTGACCAAACAGTGTGTGTGACCAAAGAGTGTGTGTGACCAAACAGAGTACGTGACCAAACAGGGTGTGTGACAGACTGAGTACATGATCAAAAAGTGTTTGTGACCAAACAGAGCGTGTGACCAAACAGGGTGCGTGACCAAACAGAGTGTTTGACCAAACAGGGTGCGTGACCAACCAGAGTGTGTGACCAAACAGAGTGTGTGACCAAACAGGGTGAGTGACCAAACAGTGCGCGTGACCAAACAGGGTGTGCGACCAAACAGTGTGTGTGACCAAACAAGGTGTGCGGCTAAACAGGGTGTGTGACCAAACAGGTTGTGTGACCAAACAGGGTGCATGACCAAACAGTGTGTGTGACCAAACAGGGTGTGCGACTAAACAGGGTGTGTGACCAAACAGGGTGTGTGACCAAACAGAGTACGTGACCAAACGGGATGTGTGACCAAACAGAGTGCGTGACCAAACATGGTGAGTGAAAAAACAGGGTGTGTGACCAAACAGAGTACATGACCAAACAGTGTACGTGACCAAACAGGGTGTGTGACCAACCAGGTGCGTGATCAAATAGATTACGGGACCAAAGAGGGTGTGTGACCAAACAGTGTGTTACCTAATAGGGTGTGTGGCCAAACAGTGTCTGTGACCAAACAGAGTACGTGACCAAACAGGGTGTTTGACAAACAGTGTGTGTGACCAAACAGGCTACGTGACCAAACAGGGTGTGTGACAAACAGAGTGCTTGACCAAACAGTGTTTGTAACCAAACAGGGTACGTGGCCAAACAGGGTGTGTGACCAAACAGAGTTTGTTACCAAACAGGATGTGTCACCAAACAGGGTGCGTGACCAAACAGAGTGTGTGACTAAACAGGGTGCATGACCAAACAGAGTGTGTGACCAAACAGAGTGTGTGACCAAACAGGGTGAGTGACCAAAAAGTGTGTGTGACCAAACAGGGTGTGCGACCAAACAGGGTGTGTGACCAAACAGGGTGTGCGAACAAACAGGGTGTGTGACCAAACAGGTAGTGTGACCAAACAGGGTGCATGACCAAACAGTGTGTGTGACCAAACAGGGTGTGTGACCAAACAGGGTGTGTGACCAAACAGAGTACGTGACCAAACAGGGTGTGTGACCAAACAGAGTGCGTGACCAAACATGGTGAGTGAAAAAACAGGGTGTGTGACCAAACAGATTACATGACCAAACAGAGTACGTGACCAAACAGTGTGTGTGACCAAACAGGGTGTGCGACCAAACAGGGTGTGTGACCAAACAGGGTGTGTGACCAAACAGAGTACGTGACCAAACAGGGTGTGTGACCAAACAGTGTGTGTGACCAAACAGGGTGTGCGACCAAACAGGGTGTGTGACCAAACAGGGTGTGTGACCAAACAGAGTACGTGACCAAACAGGGTGTGTGACCAAACAGAGTGCGTGACCAAACATGGTGAGTGAAAAAACAGGGTGTGTGACCAAACAGATTACATGACCAAACAGAGTACGTGACCAAACAGTGTGTGTGACCAACCAGGTGCGTGACCAAACAGATTACGTGACTAAACAGGGTGTGTGACCAAACAGTGTGTTACCAAACAGGGTGTGTGACCAAACAGAGTACGTGACCAAACAGGGTGTGTGACCTAACAGGGTGTGTGACCAAACAGTGTGTGTGACCAAACAGAGTGCGTGACCAAACAGGGTGCGTGACCAAACAGGGTGTGTGACCAAACAGGGTGCGTGAACAAACAGCGTGTGTGACAGAACAGAATACATGACCAAACAGGGTGTGTGACCAAACAGAATGTGTGACCAAACAGGGTATGTAACCAATCAGGGTGTGTGACCAAACAGAGTGTGTGACCAAACAGGGTGTGGGACCATACAGGGTGTGTGACCAAACAGGCTGTGTGACCAAACAGGGTACGTGACCAAACAGTGTACGTGACCAAACAGGGTGTGTGACCAAACAGAGTACGTGACCAAACAGAGTACCTGACCAAACAGGGTGAGTGACCAATCAGGGAGTGTGACCAAACAGGGCGTGTGACCAAACAGTGTGTGTGACCAAACAGAGTACGTGACCAGAGTATGTGACCGAACAGAGTACGTGAACAAAAAGTGTGCGTGACCAATCAGAGTACGTGACCAAACAGAGTATGTGACCAAACAGAGTACGTGACCAAACAGAGTACGTGACCAAACAGAGTACGTGACCAAACAGGGTACGTGACAAAACAGGGTACGTGACCAAACAGGGTACGTGACCCAACAGGCTACGTGACCAAACAGGGTGCATGACCAAACAGAGTACGTGACCAGAGTATGTGACCAAACAGAGTACGTGACCAAACAGAGTACGTGACCAAACAGAATACTTGACCAAACAGAGTACGTGACCAAACAGGGAGCGTGACCAAACAGTGTGCGTGACCAAACAGGGTGCGTGACCAAACAGAGTACGTGACCAAACAGAGTACGTGACCAAACAGGGTGCGTGACCAAACAGAGTACGTGACCAAACAGGGTGCATGTCAAAACAGAGTACGTGACCAAACAGAGTGCCTGACCAGAGTATGTGACCAAACAGAGTATGTGAACAAAAAGTGTGCGTGACCAATCAGAGTACGTGACCAAACAGAGTATGTGACCAAACAGAGTACGTGACCAAACAGATTACGTGACCAAACAGAGTACGTGACCAAAAAGGGTACGTGACCAAACAGGGTACGTGACCAAACAGGGTACGTGACCCAACAGGGTACGTGACAAAACAGGGTGCGTGACCAAACAGGGTGCGTGACCAAAGAGGGTGCATGACCAAACAGAGTACGCGACCAGAGTATGTGACCAAACAGACTACGTGAACAAACAGTGTGCGTGACCAATCAGAGTACGTGACCAAACAGAGTACATGACCAACCAGAGTACGTGACCAAACAGAGTACATGACCAAACAGGGTACGTGACCAAACAGGGAGCGTGACCAAACAGTGTGCGTGACCAAACAGGGTGCGTGACCAAACAGAGTACGTGACCAAACAGAGTACGTGACCAAACAGGGTGCGTGACCAAACAGAGTGTGTGACCAAACAGAGTACGTGACCAAACAGGGTGTGTGACCAAACAGAGTACTTGACCAAACAGGGTACGTGACCAAACAGGGAGCGTGACCAAACAGGTACGTGACCAAACAAAGTGTGTGACCAAACAGGGTGTGTGACCAAACAGAGTATGTGACCAAACAGGGTGCGTAACCAAACAGGGTGCGTGACCAAACAGTGTGCGTGACCAAACAGGGTGCATGACCAAACCGAGTACGTGACCAAACAGGGTGCGTGACCAAACAGGGTGTGTGACCAAACAGAGTACGTGACCAAACAGAGTACGTGACCAAACAGAGTACGTGACCAAACAGAGTGCGTGACCAATCAGGGTACATGACCAAACAGGGTGCGTTACCAAACAGGGTGTGTGAACAAACAGAGTGCGTGACCAAACAGGGTACGTGACCAAACAGGGTGCGTGAACAAACAGGGTGCGTGACGAAACAGGGTGCGTGACCAAACAGAGTACGTGACCAATCAGAATACATGACCGAACAGGGTGTGTGACCAAACAGATTACGTGACCAAACAGAGTACGTGATCAAACAGGGTGCGTGGCCAAACAGGGTGTGTGACCAAAGAGAGTACGTGACCAAACAGAGTACGTGAGCAAACAGGGTGAGTGGCCAATCAGGGAGTGTGACCAAACAGGGCGTGTGACCAAACAGTGTATGTGACCAAACAGACTACGTGACCAAAGAGGGTGCGTGACCAAACAGACTACGTGACCAAATAGAGTACGTGACCAAACAGGGTGTTTGACCAAACAGGGTGTGTGACCAAACAGAATATGTGACGAAACAGAATGTGTGACCAAACAGGGTGTGTGACCAAACAGGGTGTGTGACCAAACAGGGTGTGTGACCTAACAGGGTGTGTGAGCAAACAGAGTGCGTGACCAAACAGGGTGTGTGATCAAATATAATGTGTGACCAAACAGAATACGTGACCAAACAGATTGTGTGACCAAACAGGGTGCATGACCAAACAGGGTGCTTGACCAAACAGGGTGTGTGACCAAACCGGGTGCGTGACCAAACAGTGTGTGTGACCAAACAGAGTACGTGACCAAAAAGGGTGTGTGTCCAAACAGACTGTGTGACCAATACAGGGTGTGTGACCAAACAGAGTGTGTGACCAAAGAGCGAGTGTGACCAAACAGAGTACGTGACCAAACAGAGTGTGTTACCAAACAGTGTGTGTGACCAGACAGGGCGTGTGACCAAACAGAGTACGTGACCAAACAGAGTGTGTGGCCAAACAGTGTGTGTGACCAAACAGAGTACATGACCAAACAGGGTGTGTGACAGACTGAGTACATGATCAAAAAGTGTTTGTGACCAAACAGGGTACGTGACCAAGCAGGGTGTGTGACCAAACACAGTTTGTTACCAAACGGGATGTGTGACCAAACAGGGTGCGTGACCAAACAGGGTGCGTGACCAAACAGAGTTTGTGACCAAACAGAGCGTGTGACCAAACAGGGTGAGTGACCAAACAGAGTTTGTTACTAAACAGGATGTGTGACCAAACAGGGTGCGTGACCAAACAGAGTGTTTGACCAAACAGGGTGTGTGACCAACCAGAGTGTGTGACCAAACAGAGTGTGTGACCAAACAGGGTGAGTGACCAAACAGGGTGAGTGACCAAACAAGGTGTGCGGCTGAACAGGGTGTGTGACCAAACAGGTTGTGTGACCAAACAGGGTGCATGACCAAACAGTGTGTGTGACCAAACAGGGTGTGTGACCAAACAGGGTGTGTGACCAAACAGGGTGTGTGACCAAACAGAGTACGTGACCAAACGGGATGTGTGACCAAACAGAGTGCGTGACCAAACATGGTGAGTGAAAAAACAGGGTGTGTGACCAAACAGAGTACGTGACCAAACGGGATGTGTGACCAAACAGAGTGCGTGACCAAACATGGTGAGTGAAAAAACAGGGTGTGTGACCAAACAGAGTACATGACCAAACAGTGTACGTGACCAAACAGGGTGTGTGACCAACCAGGTGCGTGATCAAATAGATTACGGGACCAAAGAGTGTGTGTGACCAAACAGTGTGTTACCTAATAGGGTGTGTGACCAAACAGTGTGTGTGACCAAACAGAGTACGTGACCAAACAGGGTGTTTGACAAACAGTGTGTGTGACCAAACAGGCTACGTGACCAAACAGTGTGTGTGACAAACAGAGTGCTTGACCAAACAGTGTTTGTAACCAAACAGAGTATGTGGGCAAACAGGGTGTGTGACCAAACAGAGTTTGTTACCAAACAGGATGTGTCACCAAACAGGCTGCGTGACCAAACAGAGTGTGTGACTAAACAGGGTGCATGACCAAACAGAGTGTGTGACCAAACAGAGTGTGTGACCAAACAGGGTGAGTGACCAAAAAGTGTGTGTGACCAAACAGGGTGTGCGACCAAACAGGGTGTGTGACCAAACAGGGTGTGCGAACAAACAGGGTGTGTGACCAAACAGGTAGTGTGACCAAACAGGTTGCGTGACCAAACAGAGTGTGTGATCAAACAGAGTGTGTGACCAAACAGGGTGCGTGACCAAACAGAGTGTTTGACCAAACAGGGTGCGTGACCAAACAGAGTGTGTGACCAAACAGAGTGCGTGACCAAACAGGGTGTGCGACCAAACAGTGTGTGTGACCAAACAAGGTGTGCGGCTAAACAGGGTGCGTGACCAAACAGGTTGTGTGACCAAACAGGGTGCATGACCAAACAGTGTGTGTGACCAAACAGGGTGTGCGACCAAACAGGGTGTGTGACCAAACAGGGTGCGTGACCAAACAGAGTACGTGACCAAACGGGGTGTGTGACCAAACAGAGTGCGTGACTAAACATGGTGAGTGAAAAAACAGGGTGTGTGTCCAAACAGAGTACATGACCAAACAGTGTACGTGACCAAACAGGGTGTGTGACCAACCAGGTGCGTGATCAAATAGATTACCTGACAAAAGAGGGTGTGTGACCAAACAGTGTGTTACCTAATAGGGTGTGTGACCAAACAGTGTGTGTGACCAAACAGAGTACGTGACCAAACAGGGTGTGTGACAAACAGTGTGTGTGACCAAACAGAGTACGTGACCAAACAGGGTGTGTGACAAACAGAGTGCTTGACCAAACAGTGTTTGTAACCAAACAGAGTACGTGGCCAAACAGGGTGCATGACCAAACAGGGTGCTTGACCAAACAGGGTGCGAGACCAAACAGTGTGTGTGACCAAAGAGAGTACGTGACCAAAAAGGGTGTGTGTCCAAACAGACTGTGTGACCAATACAGGGTGTGTGACCAAACAGAGTGTGTGACCAAAGAGGGAGTGTGACCAGACAGGGCGTGTGACCAAACAGAGTACGTGACCAAAGAGGGAGTGTGACCAAACAGAGTACGTGACCAAACAGAGTGTGTTACCAAACAGTGTGTGTGACCAGACAGGGCGTGTGACCAAACAGAGTGCGTGACCAAACAGAGTGTGTGACCAAACAGTGTGTGTGACCAAACAGAGTACGTGACCAAACAGTGCGTGTGACCAAAGAGTGTGTGTGACCAAACAGAGTACGTGACCAAACAGGGTGTGTGACAGACTGAGTACATGATCAAAAAGTGTTTGTGACCAAACAGAGCGTGTGACCAAACAGGGTGCGTGACCAAACAGAGTGTTTGACCAAACAGGGTGCGTGACCAACCAGAGTGTGTGACCAAACAGAGTGTGTGACCAAACAGGGTGAGTGACCAAACAGTGCGCGTGACCAAACAGGGTGTGCGACCAAACAGTGTGTGTGACCAAACAAGGTGTGCGGCTAAACAGGGTGTGTGACCAAACAGGTTGTGTGACCAAACAGGGTGCATGACCAAACAGTGTGTGTGACCAAACAGGGTGTGCGACTAAACAGGGTGTGTGACCAAACAGGGTGTGTGACCAAACAGAGTACGTGACCAAACGGGATGTGTGACCAAACAGAGTGCGTGACCAAACATGGTGAGTGAAAAAACAGGGTGTGTGACCAAACAGAGTACATGACCAAACAGTGTACGTGACCAAACAGGGTGTGTGACCAACCAGGTGCGTGATCAAATAGATTACGGGACCAAAGAGGGTGTGTGACCAAACAGTGTGTTACCTAATAGGGTGTGTGGCCAAACAGTGTCTGTGACCAAACAGAGTACGTGACCAAACAGGGTGTTTGACAAACAGTGTGTGTGACCAAACAGGCTACGTGACCAAACAGGGTGTGTGACAAACAGAGTGCTTGACCAAACAGTGTTTGTAACCAAACAGGGTACGTGGCCAAACAGGGTGTGTGACCAAACAGAGTTTGTTACCAAACAGGATGTGTCACCAAACAGGGTGCGTGACCAAACAGAGTGTGTGACTAAACAGGGTGCATGACCAAACAGAGTGTGTGACCAAACAGAGTGTGTGACCAAACAGGGTGAGTGACCAAAAAGTGTGTGTGACCAAACAGGGTGTGCGACCAAACAGGGTGTGTGACCAAACAGGGTGTGCGAACAAACAGGGTGTGTGACCAAACAGGTAGTGTGACCAAACAGGGTGCATGACCAAACAGTGTGTGTGACCAAACAGGGTGTGTGACCAAACAGGGTGTGTGACCAAACAGAGTACGTGACCAAACAGGGTGTGTGACCAAACAGAGTGCGTGACCAAACATGGTGAGTGAAAAAACAGGGTGTGTGACCAAACAGATTACATGACCAAACAGAGTACGTGACCAAACAGTGTGTGTGACCAAACAGGGTGTGCGACCAAACAGGGTGTGTGACCAAACAGGGTGTGTGACCAAACAGAGTACGTGACCAAACAGGGTGTGTGACCAAACAGTGTGTGTGACCAAACAGGGTGTGCGACCAAACAGGGTGTGTGACCAAACAGGGTGTGTGACCAAACAGAGTACGTGACCAAACAGGGTGTGTGACCAAACAGAGTGCGTGACCAAACATGGTGAGTGAAAAAACAGGGTGTGTGACCAAACAGATTACATGACCAAACAGAGTACGTGACCAAACAGTGTGTGTGACCAACCAGGTGCGTGACCAAACAGATTACGTGACCAAACAGGGTGTGTGACCAAACAGTGTGTTACCAAACAGGGTGTGTGACCAAACAGAGTACGTGACCAAACAGGGTGTGTGACCTAACAGGGTGTGTGACCAAACAGTGTGTGTGACCAAACAGAGTGCGTGACCAAACAGGGTGCGTGACCAAACAGGGTGTGTGACCAAACAGGGTGCGTGAACAAACAGCGTGTGTGACAGAACAGAATACATGACCAAACAGGGTGTGTGACCAAACAGAATGTGTGACCAAACAGGGTATGTAACCAATCAGGGTGTGTGACCAAACAGAGTGTGTGACCAAACAGGGTGTGGGACCATACAGGGTGTGTGACCAAACAGGCTGTGTGACCAAACAGGGTACGTGACCAAACAGTGTACGTGACCAAACAGGGTGTGTGACCAAACAGAGTACGTGACCAAACAGAGTACCTGACCAAACAGGGTGAGTGACCAATCAGGGAGTGTGACCAAACAGGGCGTGTGACCAAACAGTGTGTGTGACCAAACAGAGTACGTGACCAGAGTATGTGACCGAACAGAGTACGTGAACAAAAAGTGTGCGTGACCAATCAGAGTACGTGACCAAACAGAGTATGTGACCAAACAGAGTACGTGACCAAACAGAGTACGTGACCAAACAGAGTACGTGACCAAACAGGGTACGTGACAAAACAGGGTACGTGACCAAACAGGGTACGTGACCCAACAGGCTACGTGACCAAACAGGGTGCATGACCAAACAGAGTACGTGACCAGAGTATGTGACCAAACAGAGTACGTGACCAAACAGAGTACGTGACCAAACAGAATACTTGACCAAACAGAGTACGTGACCAAACAGGGAGCGTGACCAAACAGTGTGCGTGACCAAACAGGGTGCGTGACCAAACAGAGTACGTGACCAAACAGAGTACGTGACCAAACAGGGTGCGTGACCAAACAGGGTGTGTGACCAAACAGAGTACGTGACCAAACAGAGTACGTGACCCAACAGGGTACGTGACCAAACAGGGTGCGTGACCAAACAGGTTGCGTGACCAAAGAGGGTGCATGACCAAACAGAGTACGTGACCAGAGTATGTGACCAAACAGAGTACGTGAACAAACAGTGTGCGTGACCAATCAGAGTACGTGACCAAACAGAGGACGTGACCAACCAGAGTACGTGACCAAACAGAGTACATGACCAAACAGGGTACGTGACCAAACAGGGAGCGTGACCAAACAGTGTGCGTGACCAAACAGGGTGCGTGACCAAACAGAGTACGTGACCAAACAGAGTACGTGACCAAACAGGGTGCGTGACCAAACAGGGAGTGTGACCAAACAGAGTACGTGACCAAACAGGGTGTGTGACCAAACAGAGTACTTGACCAAACAGGGTTCGTGACCAAACAGGGAGCATGACCAAACAGGTACGTGACCAAACAAAGTGTGTGACCAAACAGGGTGTGTGACCAAACAGAGTATGTGACCAAACAGGGTGCGTGACCAAACTGTGTGCGTGACCAAACAGGGTGCGTGACCAAACCGAGTACGTGACCAAACAGGGTGCGTGACCAAACAGGGTGTGTGACCAAACAGAGTACGTGACCAAACAGAGTACGTGACCAAACAGAGTACGTGACCAAACAGAGTGCGTGACCAATCAGGGTACGTGACCAAACAGGGTGCGTTACCAAACAGGGTGTGTGAACAAACAGAGCACGTGACCAAACAGGGTACATGACCAAACAGGGTGCGTGAACAAACAGGATGCGTGACGAAACAGGGTGCGTGACCAAACAGAGTACGTGACCAATCAGAATACGTGACCGAACAGGGTGTGTGACCAAACAGATTACGTGACCAAACAGAGTACGTGATCAAACAGGGTGCGTGGCCAAACAGGGTGTGTGACCAAACAGAGTACGTGACCAAACAGAGTACGTGACCAAACAGGGTGAGTGACCAATCAGGGAGTGTGACCAAACAGGGCGTGTGACCAATCAGTGTATGTGACCAAACAGACTACGTGACCAAACAGGGTGCGTGACCAAACAGACTACGTGACCAAATAGAGTACGTGACCAAACAGGGTGTTTGACCAAACAGAGCGTGTGACCAAACAGGGTGCGTGACCAAACAGAGTGTTTGACCAAACAGGGTGCGTGACCAACCAGAGTGTGTGACCAAACAGAGTGTGTGACCAAACAGGGTGAGTGACCAAACAGTGCGCGTGACCAAACAGGGTGTGCGACCAAACAGTGTGTGTGACCAAACAAGGTGTGCGGCTAAACAGGGTGTGTGACCAAACAGGTTGTGTGACCAAACAGGGTGCATGACCAAACAGTGTGTGTGACCAAACAGGGTGTGCGACTAAACAGGGTGTGTGACCAAACAGGGTGTGTGACCAAACAGAGTACGTGACCAAACGGGATGTGTGACCAAACAGAGTGCGTGACCAAACATGGTGAGTGAAAAAACAGGGTGTGTGACCAAACAGAGTACATGACCAAACAGTGTACGTGACCAAACAGGGTGTGTGACCAACCAGGTGCGTGATCAAATAGATTACGGGACCAAAGAGGGTGTGTGACCAAACAGTGTGTTACCTAATAGGGTGTGTGGCCAAACAGTGTCTGTGACCAAACAGAGTACGTGACCAAACAGGGTGTTTGACAAACAGTGTGTGTGACCAAACAGGCTACGTGACCAAACAGGGTGTGTGACAAACAGAGTGCTTGACCAAACAGTGTTTGTAACCAAACAGGGTACGTGGCCAAACAGGGTGTGTGACCAAACAGAGTTTGTTACCAAACAGGATGTGTCACCAAACAGGGTGCGTGACCAAACAGAGTGTGTGACTAAACAGGGTGCATGACCAAACAGAGTGTGTGACCAAACAGAGTGTGTGACCAAACAGGGTGAGTGACCAAAAAGTGTGTGTGACCAAACAGGGTGTGCGACCAAACAGGGTGTGTGACCAAACAGGGTGTGCGAACAAACAGGGTGTGTGACCAAACAGGTAGTGTGACCAAACAGGGTGCATGACCAAACAGTGTGTGTGACCAAACAGGGTGTGTGACCAAACAGGGTGTGTGACCAAACAGAGTACGTGACCAAACAGGGTGTGTGACCAAACAGAGTGCGTGACCAAACATGGTGAGTGAAAAAACAGGGTGTGTGACCAAACAGATTACATGACCAAACAGAGTACGTGACCAAACAGTGTGTGTGACCAAACAGGGTGTGCGACCAAACAGGGTGTGTGACCAAACAGGGTGTGTGACCAAACAGAGTACGTGACCAAACAGGGTGTGTGACCAAACAGTGTGTGTGACCAAACAGGGTGTGCGACCAAACAGGGTGTGTGACCAAACAGGGTGTGTGACCAAACAGAGTACGTGACCAAACAGGGTGTGTGACCAAACAGAGTGCGTGACCAAACATGGTGAGTGAAAAAACAGGGTGTGTGACCAAACAGATTACATGACCAAACAGAGTACGTGACCAAACAGTGTGTGTGACCAACCAGGTGCGTGACCAAACAGATTACGTGACCAAACAGGGTGTGTGACCAAACAGTGTGTTACCAAACAGGGTGTGTGACCAAACAGAGTACGTGACCAAACAGGGTGTGTGACCTAACAGGGTGTGTGACCAAACAGTGTGTGTGACCAAACAGAGTGCGTGACCAAACAGGGTGCGTGACCAAACAGGGTGTGTGACCAAACAGGGTGCGTGAACAAACAGCGTGTGTGACAGAACAGAATACATGACCAAACAGGGTGTGTGACCAAACAGAATGTGTGACCAAACAGGGTATGTAACCAATCAGGGTGTGTGACCAAACAGAGTGTGTGACCAAACAGGGTGTGGGACCATACAGGGTGTGTGACCAAACAGGCTGTGTGACCAAACAGGGTACGTGACCAAACAGTGTACGTGACCAAACAGGGTGTGTGACCAAACAGAGTACGTGACCAAACAGAGTACCTGACCAAACAGGGTGAGTGACCAATCAGGGAGTGTGACCAAACAGGGCGTGTGACCAAACAGTGTGTGTGACCAAACAGAGTACGTGACCAGAGTATGTGACCGAACAGAGTACGTGAACAAAAAGTGTGCGTGACCAATCAGAGTACGTGACCAAACAGAGTATGTGACCAAACAGAGTACGTGACCAAACAGAGTACGTGACCAAACAGAGTACGTGACCAAACAGGGTACGTGACAAAACAGGGTACGTGACCAAACAGGGTACGTGACCCAACAGGCTACGTGACCAAACAGGGTGCATGACCAAACAGAGTACGTGACCAGAGTATGTGACCAAACAGAGTACGTGACCAAACAGAGTACGTGACCAAACAGAATACTTGACCAAACAGAGTACGTGACCAAACAGGGAGCGTGACCAAACAGTGTGCGTGACCAAACAGGGTGCGTGACCAAACAGAGTACGTGACCAAACAGAGTACGTGACCAAACAGGGTGCGTGACCAAACAGGGTGTGTGACCAAACAGAGTACGTGACCAAACAGAGTACGTGACCCAACAGGGTACGTGACCAAACAGGGTGCGTGACCAAACAGGTTGCGTGACCAAAGAGGGTGCATGACCAAACAGAGTACGTGACCAGAGTATGTGACCAAACAGAGTACGTGAACAAACAGTGTGCGTGACCAATCAGAGTACGTGACCAAACAGAGGACGTGACCAACCAGAGTACGTGACCAAACAGAGTACATGACCAAACAGGGTACGTGACCAAACAGGGAGCGTGACCAAACAGTGTGCGTGACCAAACAGGGTGCGTGACCAAACAGAGTACGTGACCAAACAGAGTACGTGACCAAACAGGGTGCGTGACCAAACAGGGAGTGTGACCAAACAGAGTACGTGACCAAACAGGGTGTGTGACCAAACAGAGTACTTGACCAAACAGGGTTCGTGACCAAACAGGGAGCATGACCAAACAGGTACGTGACCAAACAAAGTGTGTGACCAAACAGGGTGTGTGACCAAACAGAGTATGTGACCAAACAGGGTGCGTGACCAAACTGTGTGCGTGACCAAACAGGGTGCGTGACCAAACCGAGTACGTGACCAAACAGGGTGCGTGACCAAACAGGGTGTGTGACCAAACAGAGTACGTGACCAAACAGAGTACGTGACCAAACAGAGTACGTGACCAAACAGAGTGCGTGACCAATCAGGGTACGTGACCAAACAGGGTGCGTTACCAAACAGGGTGTGTGAACAAACAGAGCACGTGACCAAACAGGGTACATGACCAAACAGGGTGCGTGAACAAACAGGATGCGTGACGAAACAGGGTGCGTGACCAAACAGAGTACGTGACCAATCAGAATACGTGACCGAACAGGGTGTGTGACCAAACAGATTACGTGACCAAACAGAGTACGTGATCAAACAGGGTGCGTGGCCAAACAGGGTGTGTGACCAAACAGAGTACGTGACCAAACAGAGTACGTGACCAAACAGGGTGAGTGACCAATCAGGGAGTGTGACCAAACAGGGCGTGTGACCAATCAGTGTATGTGACCAAACAGACTACGTGACCAAACAGGGTGCGTGACCAAACAGACTACGTGACCAAATAGAGTACGTGACCAAACAGGGTGTTTGACCAAACAGGGTGTGTGACCAAACAGAATATGTGACGAAACAGAATGTGTGACCAAACAGGTTGTGTGACCAAACAGGGTGTGTGACCAAACAGGGTGTGTGACCTAACAGGGTGTGTGAGCAAACAGAGTGCGTGACCAAAAAGGGTGTGTGACCAAACAGAGTGCGTGACCAAACATGGTGAGTGAAAAAACAGGGTGTGTGACCAAACAGATTACATGACCAAACAGAGTACGTGACCAAACAGTGTGTGTGACCAAACAGGGTGTGCGACCAAACAGGGTGTGTGACCAAACAGGGTGTGTGACCAAACAGAGTACGTGACCAAACAGGGTGTGTGACCAAACAGTGTGTGTGACCAAACAGGGTGTGCGACCAAACAGGGTGTGTGACCAAACAGGGTGTGTGACCAAACAGAGTACGTGACCAAACAGGGTGTGTGACCAAACAGAGTGCGTGACCAAACATGGTGAGTGAAAAAACAGGGTGTGTGACCAAACAGATTACATGACCAAACAGAGTACGTGACCAAACAGTGTGTGTGACCAACCAGGTGCGTGACCAAACAGATTACGTGACCAAACAGGGTGTGTGACCAAACAGTGTGTTACCAAACAGGGTGTGTGACCAAACAGAGTACGTGACCAAACAGGGTGTGTGACCTAACAGGGTGTGTGACCAAACAGTGTGTGTGACCAAACAGAGTGCGTGACCAAACAGGGTGCGTGACCAAACAGGGTGTGTGACCAAACAGGGTGCGTGAACAAACAGCGTGTGTGACAGAACAGAATACATGACCAAACAGGGTGTGTGACCAAACAGAATGTGTGACCAAACAGGGTATGTAACCAATCAGGGTGTGTGACCAAACAGAGTGTGTGACCAAACAGGGTGTGGGACCATACAGGGTGTGTGACCAAACAGGCTGTGTGACCAAACAGGGTACGTGACCAAACAGTGTACGTGACCAAACAGGGTGTGTGACCAAACAGAGTACGTGACCAAACAGAGTACCTGACCAAACAGGGTGAGTGACCAATCAGGGAGTGTGACCAAACAGGGCGTGTGACCAAACAGTGTGTGTGACCAAACAGAGTACGTGACCAGAGTATGTGACCGAACAGAGTACGTGAACAAAAAGTGTGCGTGACCAATCAGAGTACGTGACCAAACAGAGTATGTGACCAAACAGAGTACGTGACCAAACAGAGTACGTGACCAAACAGAGTACGTGACCAAACAGGGTACGTGACAAAACAGGGTACGTGACCAAACAGGGTACGTGACCCAACAGGCTACGTGACCAAACAGGGTGCATGACCAAACAGAGTACGTGACCAGAGTATGTGACCAAACAGAGTACGTGACCAAACAGAGTACGTGACCAAACAGAATACTTGACCAAACAGAGTACGTGACCAAACAGGGAGCGTGACCAAACAGTGTGCGTGACCAAACAGGGTGCGTGACCAAACAGAGTACGTGACCAAACAGAGTACGTGACCAAACAGGGTGCGTGACCAAACAGGGTGTGTGACCAAACAGAGTACGTGACCAAACAGAGTACGTGACCCAACAGGGTACGTGACCAAACAGGGTGCGTGACCAAACAGGTTGCGTGACCAAAGAGGGTGCATGACCAAACAGAGTACGTGACCAGAGTATGTGACCAAACAGAGTACGTGAACAAACAGTGTGCGTGACCAATCAGAGTACGTGACCAAACAGAGGACGTGACCAACCAGAGTACGTGACCAAACAGAGTACATGACCAAACAGGGTACGTGACCAAACAGGGAGCGTGACCAAACAGTGTGCGTGACCAAACAGGGTGCGTGACCAAACAGAGTACGTGACCAAACAGAGTACGTGACCAAACAGGGTGCGTGACCAAACAGGGAGTGTGACCAAACAGAGTACGTGACCAAACAGGGTGTGTGACCAAACAGAGTACTTGACCAAACAGGGTTCGTGACCAAACAGGGAGCATGACCAAACAGGTACGTGACCAAACAAAGTGTGTGACCAAACAGGGTGTGTGACCAAACAGAGTATGTGACCAAACAGGGTGCGTGACCAAACTGTGTGCGTGACCAAACAGGGTGCGTGACCAAACCGAGTACGTGACCAAACAGGGTGCGTGACCAAACAGGGTGTGTGACCAAACAGAGTACGTGACCAAACAGAGTACGTGACCAAACAGAGTACGTGACCAAACAGAGTGCGTGACCAATCAGGGTACGTGACCAAACAGGGTGCGTTACCAAACAGGGTGTGTGAACAAACAGAGCACGTGACCAAACAGGGTACATGACCAAACAGGGTGCGTGAACAAACAGGATGCGTGACGAAACAGGGTGCGTGACCAAACAGAGTACGTGACCAATCAGAATACGTGACCGAACAGGGTGTGTGACCAAACAGATTACGTGACCAAACAGAGTACGTGATCAAACAGGGTGCGTGGCCAAACAGGGTGTGTGACCAAACAGAGTACGTGACCAAACAGAGTACGTGACCAAACAGGGTGAGTGACCAATCAGGGAGTGTGACCAAACAGGGCGTGTGACCAATCAGTGTATGTGACCAAACAGACTACGTGACCAAACAGGGTGCGTGACCAAACAGACTACGTGACCAAATAGAGTACGTGACCAAACAGGGTGTTTGACCAAACAGGGTGTGTGACCAAACAGAATATGTGACGAAACAGAATGTGTGACCAAACAGGTTGTGTGACCAAACAGGGTGTGTGACCAAACAGGGTGTGTGACCTAACAGGGTGTGTGAGCAAACAGAGTGCGTGACCAAACAGGGTGTGTGATCAAATATAATGTGTGACCAAACAGAATACGTGACCAAACAGATTGTGTGACCAAACAGGGCGCATGACCAAACAGGGTGCTTGACCAAACAGGGTGTGTGACCAAACCGGGTGCGTGACCAAACAGTGTGTGTGACCAAACAGAGTGCGTGACCAAAAAGGGTGTGTGTCCAAACAGACTGTGTGACCAATACAGGGTGTGTGACCAAACAGAGTGTGTGACCAAACAGGGAGTGTGACCAAACAGAGTACGTGACCAAACAGAGTGTGTTACCAAACAGTGTGTGTGACCAGACAGGGCGTGTGACCAAACAGAGTACGTGACCAAACAGAGTGTGTGACCAAACAGTGTGTGTGACCAAACAGAGTACGTGACCAAACAGTGTGTGTGACCAAAGAGTGTGTGTGACCAAACAGAGTACGTGACCAAGCAGGGTGTGTGACAGACTGAGTACATGATCAAAAAGTGTTTGTGACCAAACAGGGTGCGTGACCAAGCAGGGTGTGTGACCAAACACAGTTTGTTACCAAACGGGATGTGTGACCAAACAGGGTGCGTGACCAAACAGGGTGCGTGACCAAACAGAGTTTGTGACCAAACAGAGCGTGTGACCAAACAGGCTGAATGACCAAACAGAGTTTGTTACCAAACAGGATGTGTGACCAAACAGGGTGCGTGACCAAACAGAGTGTTTGACCAAACAGGGTGCGTGACCAACCAGAGTGTGTGACCAAACAGAGTGTGTGACCAAACAGGGTGAGTGACCAAACAGTGTGCGTGACCAAACAGGGTGTGCGACCAAACAGTGTGTGTGACCAAACAAGGTGTGCGGCTAAACAGGGTGTGTGACCAAACAGGTTGTGTGACCAAACAGGGTGCATGACCAAACAGTGTGTGTGACCAAACAGGGTGTGCGACCAAACAGGGTGTGTGACCAAACAGGGTGTGTGACCAAACAGAGTGCGTGACCAAACATGGTGAGTGAAAAAACAGGGTGTGTGACCAAACAGAGTACATGACCAAACAGTGTACGTGACCAAACAGGGTGTGTGACCAACCAGGTGCGTGATCAAATAGATTACGTGACCAAAGAGGGTGTGTGACCAAACAGTGTGTTACCTAATAGGGTGTGTGACCAAAGAGTGTGTGTGACCAAACAGAGTACGTGACCAAACAGGGTGTTTGACAAACAGTGTGTGTGACCAAACAGACTACGTGACCAAACAGGGTGTGTGACAAACAGAGTGCTTGACCAAACAGTGTTTGTAACCAAACAGAGTACGTGGCCAAACAGGGTGTGTGACCAAACAGAGTTTGTTACCAAACAGGATGTGTCACCAAACAGGGTGCGTGACCAAACAGAGTGTGTGACTAAACAGGGTGCATGACCAAACAGAGTGTGTGACCAAACAGAGTGTGTGACCAAACAGGGTGAGTGACCAAAAAGTGTGTGTGACCAAACAGGGTGTGCGACCAAACAGGGTGTGTGACCAAACAGAGTGTGCGAACAATCAGGGTGTGTGACCAAACAGGTTGTGTGACCAAACAGGGTGCGTGACCAAACAGTGTGTGTGACCAAACAGGGTGTGCGATCAAACAGGGTGTGTGACCAAACAGGGTGTGTGACCAAACAGAGTACGTGACCAAACAGGGTGTGTGACCAAACAGAGTGCGTGAGCAAACATGGTGAGTGAAAAAACAGGGTGTGTGACCAAACAGATTACATGACCAAACAGAGTACGTGACCAAACAGGGTGTGTGACCAATCAGAGTACGTGACCAAACAGAGTACGTGACCAAACAGAGTACGTGACCAAACAGAGTACGTGACCAAACAGGGTACGTGACCAAACAGGGTACGTGACCAAACAGGGTACGTGACCCAACAGGGTACGTGACCAAACAGGGTGCGTGACCAAACAGGGTGCGTGACCAAACAGGGTGCATGACCAAACAGAGTACGTGACCAGAGTATGTGACCAAACAGAGTACGTGAACAAACAGTGTGCATGACCAATCAGAGTACGTGACCAAACAGAGTATGTGACCAAACAGAGTACGTGACCAAACAGAGTACGTGACCAAACAGAATACTTGACCAAACAGGGTACGTGACCAAACAGGGAGCGTGACCAAACAGTGTGCGTGACCAAACCGGGTGCGTGACCAAACAGAGTACGTGACCAAACAGAGTACGTGACCAAAGAGGGTGCGTGAACAAACAGGGTGTGTGACCAAACAGAGTACGTGACCAAACAGAGTACGTGACCAAACAGGGTATGTGACCAAACAGGGTGTGTGACCAAACAGAGTACGTGACCAAACAGGGTATGTGACCAAACAGGGAGTGTGACCAAACAGAGTACGTGACCAAACAGGGTGTGTTGCCAAACAGTGTGTGTGACCAGACAGGGCGTGTGACCAAACAGAGTACGTGACCAAACAGAGTGTGTGACCAAACAGTGTGTGTGACCAAACAGAGTATGTGACCAAACAGTGTGTGTGACCAAAGAGTGTGTGTGACCAAACAGAGTACGTGACCAAACAGGGTGTGTGACCAAACAGAGTTTGTTACCAAACAGGATGTGTGAACAAACAGGGTGCGTGACCAAACAGGTTGCGTGACCAAACAGAGTGTCTGATCAAACAGAGTGTGTGACCAAACAGGGTGAGTGACCAAACATAGGTTGTTACCACTCAGGATGTGTGACCAAACAGGGTGCGTGACCAAACAGAGTGTTTGACCAAACAGGGTGCGTGACCAAACAGAGTGTGTGACCAAACAGAGTGTGTGTCCAAACATGGTGTGCGACCAAACAGTGTGTGTGACCAAACAAGGTGTGCGGCTAAACAGGGTGCGTGACCAAACAGAGTACGTGACCAATCAGGGTACGTGACCAAACAGGGTGCGTTATCAAACAGGGTGTGTGAACAAACAGAGTACGTGACCAAACAGGGTGCGTGAACAAACAGGGTGCGTGACCAAACAGAGTACGTGACCAATCAGAATACGTGACCGAACAGGGTGTGTGACCAAACAGATTACGTGACCAAACAGAGTACGTGACCAATCAGGGTGTGTGACCAAACAGGGCGTGTGACCAAACAGTGTATGTGACCAAACAGACTACGTGACCAAAGAGGGTGCGTGACCAAACAGACTACGTGACCAAATAGAGTACGTGACCAAACAGGGTGTTTGACCAAACAGGGTGTGTGACCAAACAGAATATGTGACAAAACAGAATGTGTTACCAAACAGGGTGTGTGACCAAACAGGGTGTGTGACCTAACAGGGTGTGTGAGCAAACAGAGTGCGTGACCAAACAGGGTGTGTGACCAAATATAATGTGTGACCAAACAGAATACGTGACCAAACAGATTGTGTGACCAAACAGGGTGCATGACCAAACAGGGTGCTTGACCAAACAGGGTGTGTGACCAAACCGGGTGCGTGACCAAACAGTGTGTGTGACCAAACAGAGTACGTGACCAAAAAGGGTGTGTGTCCAAACAGAGTTTGTGACCAAAGAGGGAGTGTGACCAAACAGAGTACGTGACCAAACAGAGTGTGTTACCAAACAGTGTGTGTGACCAGACAGGGCGTGTGACCAAACAGAGTACATGACCAAACAGAGTGTGTGACCAAAGAGTGTGTGTGACCAATCAGAGTACGTGACCAAACAGGGTGTGTGACCAAGCACAGTTTGTTACCAAACGGGATGTGTGACCAAACAGAGTGTTTGACCAAACAGGGTGCGTGACCAAACAGAGTGTGTGACCAAACAGAGTGTGTGACCAAACAGGGTGAGTGACCAAACAGTGTGCGTGACCAAACAGGGTGTACGACCAAACAGTGTGTGTGACCAAACAAGGTGTGCGGCTGAACAGGGTGTGTGACCAAACAGGTTGTGTGACCAAACAGGGTGCATGACCAAACAGTGTGTGTGACCAAACAGGGTGTGCGACCAAACAGGGTGTGTGACCAAACAGGGTGTGTGACCAAACAGAGTACGTGACCAAACGGGGTGTGTGACCAAACAGAGTGCGTGACCAAACATGGTGAGTGAAAAAACAGGGTGTGTGACCAAACAGAGTACATGACCAAACAGTGTACGTGACCAAACAGGGTGTGTGACCAACCAGGTGCATGATCAAATAGATTACGTGACCAAAGAGGGTGTGTGACCAAACAGTGTGTTACCTAATAGGGTGTGTGACCAAACAGTGTGTGTGACCAAACAGAGTACGTGACCAAACATGGTGTGTGACAAACAGTGTGTGTGACCAAACAGAGTACGTGACCAAACAGGGTGTGTGACAAACAGAGTGCTTGACCAAACAGTATTTGTAACCAAACAGAGTACGTGGCCAAACAGGGTGTGTGACCAAACAGAGTTTGTTACCAAACAGGATGTGTCACCTAACAGGGTGCGTGACCAAACAGAGTGTGTGACTAAACAGGGTGCATGACCAAACAGAGTGTGTGACCAAACAGAGTGTGTGACCAAACAGGGTGAGTGACCAAAAAGTGTGTGTGACCAAACAAGGTGTGCGACCAAACAGGGTGTGTGACCAAACAGGGTGTGCGAACAAACAGGGTGTGTGACCAAACAGGTTGTGTGACCAAACAGGGTGCGTCACCAAACAGTGTGTGTGACCAAACAGAGTACGTGACCAAACATGGTGTGTGACAAACAGTGTGTGTGACCAAACAGAGTACGTGACCAAACAGGGTGTGTGACAAACAGAGTGCTTGACCAAACAGTATTTGTAACCAAACAGAGTACGTGGCCAAACAGGGTGTGTGACCAAACAGAGTTTGTTACCAAACAGGATGTGTCACCTAACAGGGTGCGTGACCAAACAGAGTGTGTGACTAAACAGGGTGCATGACCAAACAGAGTGTGTGACCAAACAGAGTGTGTGACCAAACAGGGTGAGTGACCAAAAAGTGTGTGTGACCAAACAGGGTGTGCGACCAAACAGGGTGTGTGACCAAACAGGGTGCGCGAACAAACAGGGTGTGTGACCAAACAGGTTGTGTGATGAAACAGGGTGCATGACCAAACAGTGTGTGTGATCAAACAGGGTGTGCGACCAAACAGGGTGTGTGACCAAACAGGGTGTGTGACCAAACAGAGTACGTGACCAAACAGGGTGTGTGACCAAACAGAGTGCGTGACCAAACATGGTGAGTGAAAAAACAGGGTGTGTGACCAAACAGATTACATGACCAAACAGAGTACGTGACCAAACAGGGTGTGTGACCAACCAGGTGCGTGACCAAACAGATTACATGACCAAACAGAGTGTGTGACCAAACCGTGTGTTACCAAACAGGGTGTGTGACCAAACAGGGTGCGTGAACAAACAGCGTGTGTGACCAAACAGAATACATGACCAAACAGAGTGTGTGACCAAACAGAATGTGTGACCAAACAGGGTATGTAACCAATCAGGGTGTGTGACCAATCAGAGTGTGTGACCAAACAGGGTGTGGGACCATACAGGGTGTGTGACCAAACAGGCTGTGTGACCAAACAGGGTACGTGACCAAACAGTGTACGTGACCAAACAGGGTGTGTGACCAAACAGAGTACATGACCAAACAGAGTACGTGACCAAACAGGGTGAGTGACCAATCAGGGAGTGTGACCAAACAGGGCGTGTGACCAAACAGTGTGTGTGACCAAACAGAGTACGTGACCAGAGTGTGTGACCGAACAGAGTACGTGAACAAAAAGTGTGCGTGACCAATCAGAGTACGTGACCAAACAGAGTATGTGACCAAACAGAGTACGTGACCAAACAGAGTACGTGACCAAACAGGGTACGTGACCAAACAGAGTACGTGACCAAACAGGGTACGTGACCCAACAGGGTACGTGACCAAACAGGGTGCGTGACCAAACAGAGTGCGTGACCAAACAGGGTGCATGACCAAACAGAGTACGTGACCAGAGTATGTGACCAAACAGAGTACGTGAACAAACAGTGTGCATGACCAATCAGAGTACGTGACCAAACAGAGAATGTGACCAAACAGAGTAGGTGACCAAACAGAGTACGTGACCAAACAGAGTACGTGACCAAACAGGGTACGTGACCAAACAGGGAGCGTGACCAAACAGTGTGCGTGACCAAACAGGGTGCGTGACCAAACAGAGTACTTGACAACCAGTGTACGTGACCAAACAGGGTGCGTGACCAAACAGGGTGTGTGACCAAACAGAGTACGTGACCAAACAGAGTACATGGCCAAACAGGGTACGTGACCAAACAGGGTACGTGTCCCAACAGGGTACGTGACCAAACAGGGTGTGTGACCAAACAGAGGACTTGACCAAACAGGGTGCGTGACCAAACAGGGTGCGTGACCAAACAGGGTGCGTGACCAAACAGGGTGTGTGACCAAACAGAGGACTTGACCAAAAAGGGTACGTGACCAAACAGGGAGCGTGACCAAACAGGTACCTGACCAAACAAAATGTGTGACCAAACAGGGTGTGTGACCAAACAGAGTATGTGACCAAACAGGGTGCATAACCAAACAGGGTGCGTGACCAAACATTGTGCGTGACCAAACAGGGTCTGTGACCAAACAGAGTACGTGACCAAACAGGGTACGTGACCAAACAGGGAGCGTGACCAAACAGGTACGTGACCAAACAAAATGTGTGACCAAACAGGGTGTGTGACCAAACAGAGTATGTGACCAAACAGGGTGCATAACCAAACAGGGTGCGTGACCAAACATTGTGCGTGACCAAACAGGGTGTGTGACCAAACAGAGTACGTGACCAAACAGGGTGCGTGACCAAACAGGGTGTGTGACCAAACAGAGTACGTGACCAAACAGAGTACGTGACCAAACAGAGTACGTGACCAATCAGGGTACGAGACCAAACAGGGTGCGTTACCAAACAGGGTGTGTGAACAAACAGTGTACGTGACCAAACAGGGTACGTGACCAAACAGGGTGCGTGAACAAACAGGGTGCGTGATGAAACAGGATGCGTGACCAAACAGAGTACGTGACCAATCAGAATACGTGACCGAACAGGGTTTTTTACCAAACAGATTACGTGACCAAACAGAGTACGTGATCAAACAGGGTGCGTGGCCAAACGGGGTATGTGACCAAACAGAGTACGTGACCAAACAGAGTACGTGACCAAACAGGGTGAGTGACCAATCAGGGAGTGTGACCAAACAGGGCGTGTGACAAAACAGTGTATGTGACCAAACAGACTACGTGGCCAAAGAGGGTGCGTGACCAAACAGACTACGTGACCAAATAGAGTACGTGACCAAACAGGGTGTTTGACCAAACAGGGGGTGCGACCAAACAGTGTGCGTGACCAAACAGGGTGCGTGACCAAAACGAGTACGTGACCAAACAGGGTGCGTGACCAAACAGGGTGTGTGACCAAACAGAGTACGTGACCAAACAGAGTACGTGACCAAACAGAGTACGTGACCAATCAGGGTACGTGACCAAACAGGGTGCGTTACCAAACAGGGTGTGTGACCAAACAGAGTACGTGACAAAACGGGGTGTGTGACCAAACAGAGTGCGTGACCAAACATGGTGAGTGAAAAAACAGGGTGTGTGTCCAAACAGAGTACATGACCAAACAGTGTACGTGACCAAACAGGGTGTGTGACCAACCAGGTGCGTGATCAAATAGATTACCTGACAAAAGAGGGTGTGTGACCAAACAGTGTGTTACCTAATAGGGTGTGTGACCAAACAGTGTGTGTGACCAAACAGAGTACGTGACCAAACAGGGTGTGTGACAAACAGTGTGTGTGACCAAACAGAGTACGTGACCAAACAGGGTGTGTGACAAACAGAGTGCTTGACCAAACAGTGTTTGTAACCAAACAGAGTACGTGGCCAAACAGGGTGTGTGACCAAACAGAGTACGTGACCAAACAGGGTGTGTGACCAAACAGAGTGCATGACCAATCAGAGTACGTGACCAATCCGGGTGTGTGACCAAACAGGGTGTGTGACCAAACAGGGTGCGTGACCAAACAGGGTGTGTGACCAAACAGGGTACGTGACCAAACAGGGTGCATGACCAAGCAGAGTACGTGACCAAACAGGGTGCATGACCAAACAGGGTGTGTGACCAAACAGGGTGCCTGACCATTTAGAGTACGTGACCAAACAGAGTACGTGACCAATCAGGGTACGTGACCAAACAGGGTGCGTTATCAAACAGGGTGTGTGAACAAACAGAGTACGTGACCAAACAGGGTACGTAACCAAACAGAGTACGTGACCAATCAGAATACGTGACCGAACAGGGTGTGTGACCAAACAGATTACGTGACCAAACAGAGAACGTGACCAATCAGGGTGTGTGACCAAACAGGGCGTGTGACCAAACAGTGTATGTGACCAAACAGACTACGTGACCAAATAGAGTACGTGACCAAACAGGGTGTTTGACCAAACAGGGTGTGTGACCAAACAGAATATGTGACGAAACAGAATGTGTTACCAAACAGGGTGTGTGACCAAACAGGGTGTGTGACCAAACAGGGTGTGTGACCTAACAGGGTGTGTGAGCAAACAGAGTGCGTGACCAAACAGGGTGTGTGACCAAATATAATGTGTGACCAAACAGAATACGTGACCAAACAGATTGTGTGACCAAACAGGGTGCATGACCAAACAGGGTGCTTGACCAAACAGGGTGTGTGACCAAACCGGGTGCGTGACCAAACAGTGTGTGTGACCAAACAGAGTACGTGACCAAAAAGGGTGTGTGTCCAAACAGACTGTGTGACCAAACAGGGTGTGTGACCAAACAGAGTTTGTGACCAAAGAGGGAGTGTGACCAAACAGAGTACGTGACCAAACAGAGTGTGTTACCAAACAGTGTGTGTGACCAGACAGGGCGTGTGACCAAACAGAGTACATGACCAAACAGAGTGTGTGACCAAAGAGTGTGTGTGACCAAACAGAGTACGTGACCAAACAGGGTGTGTGACCAAACACAGTTTGTTACCAAACGGGATGTGTGACCAAACAGGGTGCGTGACCAAACAGGGTGCGTGACCAAACAGAGTGTGTGACCAAAAAGAGTGTGTGACCAAACAGGGTGAGTGACCAAACAGAGTTTGTTAACAAACAGGATGTGTGACCAAACAGGGTGCGTGACCAAACAGTGTGTTTGACCAAAGAGGGTGCGTGACCAAACAGAGTGTGTGACCAAACAGAGTGTGTGACCAAACAGAGTGTGTGACCAAACAGGGTGAGTGACCAAACAGGGTGAGTGACCAAACAGTGTGCGTGACCAAACAGGGTGTGCGACCAAACAGTGTGTGTGACCAAAGAAGGTGTGCGGCTGAACAGGGTGTGTGACCAAACAGGTTGTGTGACCAAACAGGGTGCATGACCAAACAGTGTGTGTGACCAAACAAGGTGTGTGACCAAACAGGGTGTGTGACCAAACAGTGTGTGTGACCAAACAGGGTGTGCGACCAAACAGGGTGTGTGACCAAACAGGGTGCATGACCAAACAGTGTGTGTGACCAAACAGGGTGTGCGACCAAACAGGGTGTGTGACCAAACAGGGTGTGTGACCAAACAGAGTACGTGACCAAACGGGATGTGTGACCAAACAGAGTGCGTGACCAAACATGGTGAGTGAAAAAACAGGGTGTGTGACCAAACAGAGTACATGACCAAACAGTGTACGTGACCAAACAGGGTGTTTGACCAACCAGGTGCATGATCAAATAGATTACGTGACCAAAGAGGGTGTGTGACCAAACAGTGTGTTACCTAATAGGGTGTGTGACCAAACAGTGTGTGTGACCAAACAGAGTACGTGACCAAACATGGTGTGTGACAAACAGTGTGTGTGACCAAACAGAGTACGTGACCAAACAGGGTGTGTGACAAACAGAGTGCTTGACCAAACAGTATTTGTAACCAAACAGAGTACGTGGCCAAACAGGGTGTGTGACAAACAGAGTGCTTGACCAAACAGTATTTGTAACCAAACAGAGTACGTGGCCAAACAGGGTGTGTGACCAAACAGAGTTTGTTACCAAACAGGATGTGTCACCTAACAGGGTGAGTGACCAAAAAGTGTGTGTGACCAAACAGGGTGTGCGACCAAACAGGGTGTGTGACCAAACAGGGTGTGCGAACAAACAGGGTGTGTGACCAAACAGGTTGTGTGACGAAACAGGGTGCATGACCAAACAGTGTGTGTGACCAAACAGGGTGTGCGACCAAACAGGGTGTGTGACCAAACAGGGTGTGTGACCAAACAGAGTACGTGACCAAACAGGGTGTGTGACCAAACAGAGTGCGTGACCAAACATGGTGAGTGAAAAAACAGGGTGTGTGACCAAACAGATTACATGACCAAACAGAGTACGTGACCAAACAGGGTGTGTGACCAACCAGGTGCGTGACCAAACAGATTACGTGACCAAACAGGGTGTGTGACCAAACCGTGTGTTACCAAACAGGGTGTGTGACCAAACAGGGTGCGTGAACAAACAGCGTGTGTGACCAAACAGAATACATGACCAAACAGAGTGTGTGACCAAACAGAATGTGTGACCAAACAAGGTATGTAACCAATCAGGGTGTGTGACCAAACAGAGTGTGTGACCAAACAGGGTGTGGGACCATACAGGGTGTGTGACCAAACAGGCTGTGTGACCAAACAGGTTACGTGACCAAACAGTGTACGTGACCAAACAGGGTGTGTGACCAAACAGAGTACGTGACCAAACAGAGTACGTGACCAAACAGGGTGAGTGACCAATCAGGGAGTGTGACCAAACAGGGCGTGTGACCAAACAGTGTGTGTGACCAAACAGAGTACGTGACCAGAGTGTGTGACCGAACAGAGTACGTGAACAAAAAGTGTGCGTGACCAATCAGAGTACGTGACCAAACAGAGTATGTGACCAAAGAGAGTACGTGACCAAACAGAGTACGTGACCAAACAGGGTACGTGACCAAACAGAGTACGTGACCAAACAGGGTACGTGACCCAACAGGGTACGTGACCAAACAGGGTGCGTGACCAAACAGAGTGCGTGACCAAACAGGGTGCATGACCAAACAGAGTACGTGACCAGAGTATGTGACCAAACAGAGTACGTGAACAAACAGTGTGCATGACCAATCAGAGTACGTGACCAAACAGAGAATGTGACCAAACAGAGTACATGACCAAACAGAGTACGTGACCAAACAGAGTACGTGACCAAACAGGGTACGTGACCAAACAGGGAGCGTGACCAAACAGTGTGCGTGACCAAACAGGGTGCGTGACCAATCAGAGTACGTGACCAACCAGTGTACGTGACCAAACAGGGTGCGTGACCAAACAGGGTGTGTGACCAAACAGAGTACGTGACCAAACAGAGTACATGGCCAAACAGGGTACGTGACCAAACAGGGTACGTGTCCCAACAGGGTACGTGACCAAACAGGGTGCGTGACCAAACAGGGTGCGTGACCAAACAGGGTGCGTGACCAAACAGGGTCTGTGACCAAACAGAGTACTTGACCAAACAGGGTACGTGACCAAACAGGGAGCGTGACCAAACAGGTACGTGACCAAACAAAATGTGTGACCAAACAGGGTGTGTGACCAAACAGAGTATGTGACCAAACAGGGTGCATAACCAAACAGGGTGCGTGACCAAACATTGTGCGTGACCAAACAGGGTGTGTGACCAAACAGAGTACGTGACCAAACAGAGTACGTGACCAAACAGAGTACGTGACCAAACAGGGTGCGTGACCAAACAGGGTGTGTGACCAAACAGAGTACGTGACCAAACAGAGTACGTGACCAAACAGAGTACGTGACCAATCAGGGTACGTGACCAAACAGGGTGCGTTACCAAACAGGGTGTGTGAACAAACAGTGTACGTGACCAAACAGGGTACGTGACCAAACAGTGTGCGTGAACAAACAGGGTGCGTGATGAAACAGGATGCGTGACCAAACAGAGTACGTGACCAATCAGAATACGTGACCGAACAGGGTTTTTTACCAAACAGATTACGTGACCAAACAGAGTACGTGATCAAACAGGGTGCGTGGCCAAACGGGGTGTGTGACCAAACAGAGTACGTGACCAAACAGGGTGAGTGACCAATCAGGGAGTGTGACCAATACAGGGCGTGTGACAAAACAGTGTATGTGACCAAACAGACTACGTGGCCAAAGAGGGTGCGTGACCAAACAGTGTGCGTGACCAAAAAGGGTGCGTGACCAAAACGAGTACGTGACCAAACAGGGTGCGTGACCAAACAGGGTGTGTGCCCAAACAGAGTACGTGACCAAACAGAGTACGTGACCAAACAGAGTACGTGACCAATCAGGGTACGTGACCAAACAGGGTGCGTTACCAAACAGGGTGTGTGAACAAACAGAGTACGTGACCAAACAGAGTACGTGACCAAACAGAGTACGTGACCAAACAGGGTACGTGACCAAACAGGGTGCGTGACCAATCAGAATACGTGACCGAACAGGGTGTGTGACCAAACAGAGTACGTGACCAATCAGGGTGAGTGACCAATAAGGGAGTGTGACCAAACAGGGTGTGCGACCAAAGAGTGTGTGTAACCAAACAAGGTGTGCGGCTAAACAGGGTGTGTGACCAAACAGGTTGTGTGACCAAACAGGGTGCATGACCAAACAGTGTGTGTGACCAAACAGGGTGTGCGACCAAACAGGGTGTGTGACCAAACAGGGTGTGTGACCAAACAGAGTACGTGACCAAACATGGTGAGTGAAAAAACAGGGTGTGTGACCAACCAGGTGCGTGATCAAATAGATTAAGTGACCAAACAGTATGTGTGACCAAACAGAGTACGTGACCAAACAGGGTGTGTGACAAACAGTGTGTGTGACCAAACAGAGTACGTGACCAAACAGGGTGTGTGACAAACAGAGTGCTTGACCAAACAGTGTTTGTAACCAAACAGAGTACGTGGCCAAACAGGGTGTGTGACCAAACAGAGTTTGTTACCAAAGAGGATGTGTCACCAAACAGGGTGCATGACCAAACACAGTGTGTGACTAAACAGGGTGCATGACCAAACAGAATGTGTGACCAAGCAGAGTGTGTGACCAAACAAGGTGAGTGACCAAAAAGTGTGTGTGACCAAACAGGGTGTGCGACCAATCAGGGTGTGTGACCAAACAGGGTGTGCGAACAAACAGGGTGTGTGACCAAACAGGTTGTGTGACCAAACAGGGTACGTGACCAAACAGTTTGTGTGACCAAACAGGGTGTGCGACCAAACAGGGTGTGTGACCAAACAGGGTGTGTGACCAAACAGAGTACGTGACCAAACAGGGTGTGTGACCAAACAGAGTGCGTGACCAAACATGGTGAGTGAAAAAACAGGGTGTGTGACCAAAGAGAGTACATGACCAAACAGAGTACTTGACCAAACAGGGTGTGTGACCAACCAGGTGCGTGACCAAACAGATTACGTGACCAAATAGGGTGTGTGACCAAACAGTGTGTTACCAAACAGGGAGTGTGACCAAACAGAGTACGTGACCAAACAGGGTGTGTGACCTAACAGGGTGTGTGACCAAACAGTGTGTGTGACCAAACAGAGTGCGTGTCCAAACAGGGTGCGTGACCAAACAGGGTGTGTGACCAAACAGGGTGCGTGAACAAACAGCGTGTGTGACCAAACAGAATACATGACCAAACAGGGTGTGTGACCAAACAGAATGTGTGACCAAACAGGGTATGTAACCAATCAGGGTGTGTGACCAAACAGAGTGTGTGACCAAAGAGGGTGTGGGACCATACAGGGTGTGTGACCAAACAGGCTGTGTGACCAAACAGGGTACGTGACCAAATAGGGTACGTGACCAAACAGGGTGTGTGACCAAACAGAGTACGTGACCAAACAGAGTACGTGACCAAACAGGGTGAGTGACCAATCATGGAGTGTGACCAAACAGGGCGTGTGACCAAACAGTGTGTGTGACCAAACAGACCACGTGACCAAAGAGGCTGCGTGACCAAACAGACTACGGGACCAAATAGAGTACGTGACCAAACAGGGTGTTTGACCAAACACAGTTTGTTACCAAACAGGTTGTGTGACCTAACAGGGTGTGTGAGCAAACAGAGTGCGTGACCAAACAGGGTGTGTGACCAAACAGTGTGTGACCAAACAGTGTGTGTGACCAAACAGAGTACGTGACCAAACAGGGTGTGTGACAGACTGAGTGCATGAACAAAAAGTGTTTGTGACCAAACAGAGTACGTGACCAAACAGGGTGTGTGACCAAACACAGTTTGTTACCAAACAGGATGTGTGACCAAACAGTGTGTGTGACCAAACAGAGTACGTGACCAAAAAGGGTGTGTGTCCAAACAGACTGTGTGACCAAACAGGGTGTGTGACCAAACAGAGTGTGTGACCAAACAGGGAGTGTGACCAAACAGAGTACGTGACCAAACAGGGTGTGTTACCAAACAGTGTGTGTGACCAAACAGGGCGTGTGACCAAACAGAGTACGTGACCAAACAGAGTGTGTGACCAAACAGTGTGTGTGACCAAACAGTGTGTGTGACCAAACAGAGTACGTGACCAAACAGGGTGTGTGACAGACTGAGTGCATGACCAAAAAGTGTTTGTGACCAAACAGAGTACGTGACCAAACAGGGTGTGTGACCAAACACAGTTTGTTACCAAACAGGATGTGTGACCAAACAGGGTGCGTGACCAAACAGGGTGCGTGACCAAACAGAGTGTGTGACCAAACAGGGTGTGTGACCAAACAGGGTGAGTGACCAAACAGAGTACGTTACGAAACAGGATGTGTGACCAAACAGGGTGCGTGACCAAACAGAGTGTTCGACCAAACAGGGTGCATGACCAAACAGAGTGTGTGACCAAACAGAGTGTGTGACCAAACAGGGTGAGTGACCAAACAGTGTGCGTGACCAAACAGGGTGTGCGACCAAACAGTGTGTGTGACCAAACAGGGTGTGCGACTAAACAGGGTGCATGACCAAACAGTGTGTGTGACCAAACAGGGCGTGCGACCAAACAGGGTGTGTGACCAAACAGGGTGTGTGACCAAACAGAGTACGTGACGAAACGGGGTGTGTGATCAAACAGAGTGCGTGACCAAACATGGTGAGTGAAAAAACAGGGTGTGTGACCAAACAGAGTACATGACCAAACAGAGTACGTGACCAAACATGGTGTGTGACCAACCAGGTGCGTGATCAAATAGATTATGTGACCAAAGAGGGTGTGTGACCAGTGTGTTACCAAATAGGGTGTGTGACCAAACAGTGTGTGTGACAAAACAGGGTACGTGACCAAACAGGGTGTGTGACAAACAGTGTGTGTAACCAAACAGAGTACGTGACCAAACAGGGTGTGTGACAAACAGAGTGCTTGACCAAACAGTGTTTGCAACCAAGCAGAGTATGTGGCCAAACAGGGTGTGTGACCAAACAGAGTTTGTTACCAAACAGGATGTGTGACCAAACAGGGTGCGTGACCAAATAGAGTGTGTGACTAAACAGGGTGCATGACCAAAAAGTGTGTGTGACCAAACAGGGTGTGCGACCAAACAGGGTGTGTGACCAAACAGGTTGTGTGACCAAACAGGGTGCGTGACCAAACAGTGTGTGTGGCCAAACAGGGTGTGCGACCAAACAGGGTGTGTGACCAAACAGGGTGTGTGACCAAACAGAGTACGTGACCAAACAGGGTGTGTGACCAAACAGAGTGCGCGACCAAACATGGTGAGTGAAAAAGCAGGGTGTGTGACCAAACAGATCACATGACCAAACAGAGTACGTGACCAAACAGGGTGTGTGACCAACCAGGTGCGTGACCAAACAGATTACGTGGCCAAACAGGGTGTGTGACCAAACAGCGTGTTACCAAACACGGTGTGTGACCAAACAGAGTGCGTGACCAAACAGGGTGTGTGACCTAACAGTGTGTGTGATCAAACAGTGTGTGTGACAAAACAGAGTGCGTGACCAAGCAGGGAGCGTGACCAAACAGGGTGTGTGACCAAACAGGGTGCGTGAACAAACAGCGTGTGTGACCAAACAGAATACCTGACCAAACAGGGTGTGTGACCAAACAGAATGTGTGACCAAACAGGGTATGTAATCAATCAGGGTGTGTGACCAAATAGAGTGTGTGACCAAACAGGGTGTGGGACCATACAGGGCGTGTGACCAAACAGGCTGTGTGACCAAACAGGGTACGTGACCAAGCAGGGTACGTGACCAAACAGGGTGTGTGACCAAACAGAGTACGTGACCAAACAGAGTACGTGACCAAACAGGGTGAGTGACCAATCAGGGAGTGTGGCCAAACAGGGCGTGTGACCAAACAGTGTGTGTGACCAAACAGACTACGTGACCAAATAGAGTATGTGACCAAACAGGGTGTTTGACCAAACAGGGTGTGTGACCAAACAGAATATGTGACGAAACAGAATGTGTGACCAAACAGGGCGTGTGACCAAACAGGGTGTGTGACCTAACAGGGTGTGTGAGCAAAGAGAGTGCATGACCAAACAGGGTGTGTGACCAAACATAATGTGTGACCAAAGAGAATACGTGACCAAACAGAGTGTGTGACCAAACAGTGTGCATGACCAAACAGGGTGCTTGACCAAACAGGGTTTGTGACCAAACAGGGTGCGTGACCAAACAGTGTGTGTGACCAAACAGAGTACATGACCAAACAGAGTACGTGACCAAACAGAGTGTGTGACAAACAGAGTGCTTGATGAAACAGTGTTTGTAACCAAACAGGGTGTGCGACCAAACAGGGTGCGTGACCAAACAGGGTGTGTGACCAAACAGAGTACGTGACCAAACAGAGTGTGTGACAAACAGAGTGCTTGACCAAACAGTGTTTGTAACCAAACAGGGTGTGCGACCAAACAGGGTGCGTGACCAAACAGGGTGTGTGACCAAACAGAGTACGTGACCAAACAGGGTGTGTGACCAAACAGAGTGCGTGACCAAACATGGTGAGTGAAAAAACAGGGTGTGTGACCAAACAGAGTGCATGACCAAACAGAGTACGTGACCAAACAGGGTGTGTGACCAACCAGGTGCGTGACCAAACAGATTACGTGACCAAACAGGTTGTGTGACCAAACAGTGTGTTACCAAACAGGGTGTGTGACCAAACAGAGTACGTGACCAAACAGGGTGTGTGACCTAACAGGGTGTGTGACCAAACAGTGTGTGTGACCAAACAGAGTGCGTGACCAAACAGTGTGCGTGACCAAACAGGGTGTGTGACCAAACAGGGTGCGTGAACAAACAGCGTGTGTGACCAAACAGAATACATGACCAAACAGGGTGTGTGACCAAACAGAATGTGTGACCAAACAGGGTATGTAACCAATCAGGGTGTGTGACCAAACAGAGTGTGTGACCAAACAGGGTGTGGGACCATACAGTGTGTATGACCAAACAGGCTGTGTGACCAAACAGGGTACGTGACCAAACAGGGTACGTGACCAAACAGGGTGTGTGACCAAACAGAGTACGTGATCAAACAGAGTACGTGACCAAACAGGGTGAGTGACCAATCAGGGAGTGTGACCAAACAGGGCGTGTGACCAAACAGTGTGTGTGACCAAACAGACCACGTGACCAAAGAGGCTGCGTGATCAAACAGACTACGGGACCAAATAGAGTACGAGACCAAACAGGGTGTTTGACCAAACAGGGTGTGTGACCAAACAGAATATGTGACGAAACAGAATGTGTGACCAAACAGGGTGTGTGACCAAACAGGGTGTGTGACCAAACAGGTTGTGTGACCTAACAGGGTGTGCGAGCAAACAGAGTGCGTGACCAAACAGGGTGTGTGACCAAACATAATGTGTGACCAAACAGAATACGTAACCAAACAGAGTGTGTGACCAAACAGTGTGCATGACCAAACAGGGTGCTTGACCAAACAGGTTGTTTGACCAAACCGGATGCGTGACCAAACAGTGTGTGTGACCAAACAGAGTACGTGACCAAAAAGGGTGTGTGTCCAAACAGACTGTGTGACCAAACAGGGTGTGTGACCAAACAGGGTGTGTTACCAAACAGTGTGTGTGACCAAACAGGGCGTTTGACCAAACAGAGTACGTGACCAAACAGAGTGTGTGACCAAACAGTGTGTGTGACCAAACAGTGTGTGTGACCAAACAGAGTACGTGACCAAACAGGGTGTGTGACAGACTGAGTGCATGACCAAAAAGTGTTTGTGACCAAACAGAGTACGTGACCAAACAGGGTGTGTGACCAAACACAGTTTGTTACCAAACAGGATGTGTGACCAAACAGGGTGCGTGACCAAACAGGGTGCGTGACCAAACAGAGTGTGTGACCAAACAGGGTGTGTGACCAAACAGGGTGAGTGACCAAACAGAGTACGTTACGAAACAGGATGTGTGACCAAACAGGGTGCGTGACCAAACAGAGTGTTCGACCAAACAGGGTGCATGACCAAACAGAGTGTGTGACCAAACAGAGTGTGTGACCAAACAGGGTGAGTGACCAAACAGTGTGCGTGACCAAACAGGGTGTGCGACCAAACAGTGTGTGTGACCAAACAGGGTGTGCGACTAAACAGGGTGCATGACCAAACAGTGTGTGTGACCAAACAGGGCGTGCGACCAAACAGGGTGTGTGACCAAACAGGGTGTGTGACCAAACAGAGTACGTGACGAAACGGGGTGTGTGATCAAACAGAGTGCGTGACCAAACATGGTGAGTGAAAAAACAGGGTGTGTGACCAAACAGAGTACATGACCAAACAGAGTACGTGACCAAACATGGTGTGTGACCAACCAGGTGCGTGATCAAATAGATTATGTGACCAAAGAGGGTGTGTGACCAGTGTGTTACCAAATAGGGTGTGTGACCAAACAGTGTGTGTGACAAAACAGGGTACGTGACCAAACAGGGTGTGTGACAAACAGTGTGTGTAACCAAACAGAGTACGTGACCAAACAGGGTGTGTGACAAACAGAGTGCTTGACCAAACAGTGTTTGCAACCAAGCAGAGTATGTGGCCAAACAGGGTGTGTGACCAAACAGAGTTTGTTACCAAACAGGATGTGTGACCAAACAGGGTGCGTGACCAAATAGAGTGTGTGACTAAACAGGGTGCATGACCAAAAAGTGTGTGTGACCAAACAGGGTGTGCGAACAAACAGGGTGTGTGACCAAACAGGTTGTGTGACCAAACAGGGTACGTGACCAAACAGTTTGTGTGACCAAACAGGGTGTGCGACCAAACAGGGTGTGTGACCAAACAGGGTGTGTGACCAAACAGAGTACGTGACCAAACAGGGTGTGTGACCAAACAGAGTGCGTGACCAAACATGGTGAGTGAAAAAACAGGGTGTGTGACCAAAGAGAGTACATGACCAAACAGAGTACTTGACCAAACAGGGTGTGTGACCAACCAGGTGCGTGACCAAACAGATTACGTGACCAAATAGGGTGTGTGACCAAACAGTGTGTTACCAAACAGGGAGTGTGACCAAACAGAGTACGTGACCAAACAGGGTGTGTGACCTAACAGGGTGTGTGACCAAACAGTGTGTGTGACCAAACAGAGTGCGTGTCCAAACAGGGTGCGTGACCAAACAGGGTGTGTGACCAAACAGGGTGCGTGAACAAACAGCGTGTGTGACCAAACAGAATACATGACCAAACAGGGTGTGTGACCAAACAGAATGTGTGACCAAACAGGGTATGTAACCAATCAGGGTGTGTGACCAAACAGAGTGTGTGACCAAAGAGGGTGTGGGACCATACAGGGTGTGTGACCAAACAGGCTGTGTGACCAAACAGGGTACGTGACCAAATAGGGTACGTGACCAAACAGGGTGTGTGACCAAACAGAGTACGTGACCAAACAGAGTACGTGACCAAACAGGGTGAGTGACCAATCATGGAGTGTGACCAAACAGGGCGTGTGACCAAACAGTGTGTGTGACCAAACAGACCACGTGACCAAAGAGGCTGCGTGACCAAACAGACTACGGGACCAAATAGAGTACGTGACCAAACAGGGTGTTTGACCAAACACAGTTTGTTACCAAACAGGTTGTGTGACCTAACAGGGTGTGTGAGCAAACAGAGTGCGTGACCAAACAGGGTGTGTGACCAAACAGTGTGTGACCAAACAGTGTGTGTGACCAAACAGAGTACGTGACCAAACAGGGTGTGTGACAGACTGAGTGCATGAACAAAAAGTGTTTGTGACCAAACAGAGTACGTGACCAAACAGGGTGTGTGACCAAACACAGTTTGTTACCAAACAGGATGTGTGACCAAACAGTGTGTGTGACCAAACAGAGTACGTGACCAAAAAGGGTGTGTGTCCAAACAGACTGTGTGACCAAACAGGGTGTGTGACCAAACAGAGTGTGTGACCAAACAGGGAGTGTGACCAAACAGAGTACGTGACCAAACAGGGTGTGTTACCAAACAGTGTGTGTGACCAAACAGGGCGTGTGACCAAACAGAGTACGTGACCAAACAGAGTGTGTGACCAAACAGTGTGTGTGACCAAACAGTGTGTGTGACCAAACAGAGTACGTGACCAAACAGGGTGTGTGACAGACTGAGTGCATGACCAAAAAGTGTTTGTGACCAAACAGAGTACGTGACCAAACAGGGTGTGTGACCAAACACAGTTTGTTACCAAACAGGATGTGTGACCAAACAGGGTGCGTGACCAAACAGGGTGCGTGACCAAACAGAGTGTGTGACCAAACAGGGTGTGTGACCAAACAGGGTGAGTGACCAAACAGAGTACGTTACGAAACAGGATGTGTGACCAAACAGGGTGCGTGACCAAACAGAGTGTTCGACCAAACAGGGTGCATGACCAAACAGAGTGTGTGACCAAACAGAGTGTGTGACCAAACAGGGTGAGTGACCAAACAGTGTGCGTGACCAAACAGGGTGTGCGACCAAACAGTGTGTGTGACCAAACAGGGTGTGCGACTAAACAGGGTGCATGACCAAACAGTGTGTGTGACCAAACAGGGCGTGCGACCAAACAGGGTGTGTGACCAAACAGGGTGTGTGACCAAACAGAGTACGTGACGAAACGGGGTGTGTGATCAAACAGAGTGCGTGACCAAACATGGTGAGTGAAAAAACAGGGTGTGTGACCAAACAGAGTACATGACCAAACAGAGTACGTGACCAAACATGGTGTGTGACCAACCAGGTGCGTGATCAAATAGATTATGTGACCAAAGAGGGTGTGTGACCAGTGTGTTACCAAATAGGGTGTGTGACCAAACAGTGTGTGTGACAAAACAGGGTACGTGACCAAACAGGGTGTGTGACAAACAGTGTGTGTAACCAAACAGAGTACGTGACCAAACAGGGTGTGTGACAAACAGAGTGCTTGACCAAACAGTGTTTGCAACCAAGCAGAGTATGTGGCCAAACAGGGTGTGTGACCAAACAGAGTTTGTTACCAAACAGGATGTGTGACCAAACAGGGTGCGTGACCAAATAGAGTGTGTGACTAAACAGGGTGCATGACCAAAAAGTGTGTGTGACCAAACAGGGTGTGCGACCAAACAGGGTGTGTGACCAAACAGGTTGTGTGACCAAACAGGGTGCGTGACCAAACAGTGTGTGTGGCCAAACAGGGTGTGCGACCAAACAGGGTGTGTGACCAAACAGGGTGTGTGACCAAACAGAGTACGTGACCAAACAGGGTGTGTGACCAAACAGAGTGCGCGACCAAACATGGTGAGTGAAAAAGCAGGGTGTGTGACCAAACAGATCACATGACCAAACAGAGTACGTGACCAAACAGGGTGTGTGACCAACCAGGTGCGTGACCAAACAGATTACGTGGCCAAACAGGGTGTGTGACCAAACAGCGTGTTACCAAACACGGTGTGTGACCAAACAGAGTGCGTGACCAAACAGGGTGTGTGACCTAACAGTGTGTGTGATCAAACAGTGTGTGTGACAAAACAGAGTGCGTGACCAAGCAGGGAGCGTGACCAAACAGGGTGTGTGACCAAACAGGGTGCGTGAACAAACAGCGTGTGTGACCAAACAGAATACCTGACCAAACAGGGTGTGTGACCAAACAGAATGTGTGACCAAACAGGGTATGTAATCAATCAGGGTGTGTGACCAAATAGAGTGTGTGACCAAACAGGGTGTGGGACCATACAGGGCGTGTGACCAAACAGGCTGTGTGACCAAACAGGGTACGTGACCAAGCAGGGTACGTGACCAAACAGGGTGTGTGACCAAACAGAGTACGTGACCAAACAGAGTACGTGACCAAACAGGGTGAGTGACCAATCAGGGAGTGTGGCCAAACAGGGCGTGTGACCAAACAGTGTGTGTGACCAAACAGACTACGTGACCAAATAGAGTATGTGACCAAACAGGGTGTTTGACCAAACAGGGTGTGTGACCAAACAGAATATGTGACGAAACAGAATGTGTGACCAAACAGGGCGTGTGACCAAACAGGGTGTGTGACCTAACAGGGTGTGTGAGCAAAGAGAGTGCATGACCAAACAGGGTGTGTGACCAAACATAATGTGTGACCAAAGAGAATACGTGACCAAACAGAGTGTGTGACCAAACAGTGTGCATGACCAAACAGGGTGCTTGACCAAACAGGGTTTGTGACCAAACAGGGTGCGTGACCAAACAGTGTGTGTGACCAAACAGAGTACATGACCAAACAGAGTACGTGACCAAACAGAGTGTGTGACAAACAGAGTGCTTGATGAAACAGTGTTTGTAACCAAACAGGGTGTGCGACCAAACAGGGTGCGTGACCAAACAGGGTGTGTGACCAAACAGAGTACGTGACCAAACAGAGTGTGTGACAAACAGAGTGCTTGACCAAACAGTGTTTGTAACCAAACAGGGTGTGCGACCAAACAGGGTGCGTGACCAAACAGGGTGTGTGACCAAACAGAGTACGTGACCAAACAGGGTGTGTGACCAAACAGAGTGCGTGACCAAACATGGTGAGTGAAAAAACAGGGTGTGTGACCAAACAGAGTGCATGACCAAACAGAGTACGTGACCAAACAGGGTGTGTGACCAACCAGGTGCGTGACCAAACAGATTACGTGACCAAACAGGTTGTGTGACCAAACAGTGTGTTACCAAACAGGGTGTGTGACCAAACAGAGTACGTGACCAAACAGGGTGTGTGACCTAACAGGGTGTGTGACCAAACAGTGTGTGTGACCAAACAGAGTGCGTGACCAAACAGTGTGCGTGACCAAACAGGGTGTGTGACCAAACAGGGTGCGTGAACAAACAGCGTGTGTGACCAAACAGAATACATGACCAAACAGGGTGTGTGACCAAACAGAATGTGTGACCAAACAGGGTATGTAACCAATCAGGGTGTGTGACCAAACAGAGTGTGTGACCAAACAGGGTGTGGGACCATACAGTGTGTATGACCAAACAGGCTGTGTGACCAAACAGGGTACGTGACCAAACAGGGTACGTGACCAAACAGGGTGTGTGACCAAACAGAGTACGTGATCAAACAGAGTACGTGACCAAACAGGGTGAGTGACCAATCAGGGAGTGTGACCAAACAGGGCGTGTGACCAAACAGTGTGTGTGACCAAACAGACCACGTGACCAAAGAGGCTGCGTGATCAAACAGACTACGGGACCAAATAGAGTACGAGACCAAACAGGGTGTTTGACCAAACAGGGTGTGTGACCAAACAGAATATGTGACGAAACAGAATGTGTGACCAAACAGGGTGTGTGACCAAACAGGGTGTGTGACCAAACAGGTTGTGTGACCTAACAGGGTGTGCGAGCAAACAGAGTGCGTGACCAAACAGGGTGTGTGACCAAACATAATGTGTGACCAAACAGAATACGTAACCAAACAGAGTGTGTGACCAAACAGTGTGCATGACCAAACAGGGTGCTTGACCAAACAGGTTGTTTGACCAAACCGGATGCGTGACCAAACAGTGTGTGTGACCAAACAGAGTACGTGACCAAAAAGGGTGTGTGTCCAAACAGACTGTGTGACCAAACAGGGTGTGTGACCAAACAGGGTGTGTTACCAAACAGTGTGTGTGACCAAACAGGGCGTTTGACCAAACAGAGTACGTGACCAAACAGAGTGTGTGACCAAACAGTGTGTGTGACCAAACAGTGTGTGTGACCAAACAGAGTACGTGACCAAACAGGGTGTGTGACAGACTGAGTGCATGACCAAAAAGTGTTTGTGACCAAACAGAGTACGTGACCAAACAGGGTGTGTGACCAAACACAGTTTGTTACCAAACAGGATGTGTGACCAAACAGGGTGCGTGACCAAACAGGGTGCGTGACCAAACAGAGTGTGTGACCAAACAGGGTGTGTGACCAAACAGGGTGAGTGACCAAACAGAGTACGTTACGAAACAGGATGTGTGACCAAACAGGGTGCGTGACCAAACAGAGTGTTCGACCAAACAGGGTGCATGACCAAACAGAGTGTGTGACCAAACAGAGTGTGTGACCAAACAGGGTGAGTGACCAAACAGTGTGCGTGACCAAACAGGGTGTGCGACCAAACAGTGTGTGTGACCAAACAGGGTGTGCGACTAAACAGGGTGCATGACCAAACAGTGTGTGTGACCAAACAGGGCGTGCGACCAAACAGGGTGTGTGACCAAACAGGGTGTGTGACCAAACAGAGTACGTGACGAAACGGGGTGTGTGATCAAACAGAGTGCGTGACCAAACATGGTGAGTGAAAAAACAGGGTGTGTGACCAAACAGAGTACATGACCAAACAGAGTACGTGACCAAACATGGTGTGTGACCAACCAGGTGCGTGATCAAATAGATTATGTGACCAAAGAGGGTGTGTGACCAGTGTGTTACCAAATAGGGTGTGTGACCAAACAGTGTGTGTGACAAAACAGGGTACGTGACCAAACAGGGTGTGTGACAAACAGTGTGTGTAACCAAACAGAGTACGTGACCAAACAGGGTGTGTGACAAACAGAGTGCTTGACCAAACAGTGTTTGCAACCAAGCAGAGTATGTGGCCAAACAGGGTGTGTGACCAAACAGAGTTTGTTACCAAACAGGATGTGTGACCAAACAGGGTGCGTGACCAAATAGAGTGTGTGACTAAACAGGGTGCATGACCAAAAAGTGTGTGTGACCAAACAGGGTGTGCGACCAAACAGGGTGTGTGACCAAACAGGTTGTGTGACCAAACAGGGTGCGTGACCAAACAGTGTGTGTGGCCAAACAGGGTGTGCGACCAAACAGGGTGTGTGACCAAACAGGGTGTGTGACCAAACAGAGTACGTGACCAAACAGGGTGTGTGACCAAACAGAGTGCGCGACCAAACATGGTGAGTGAAAAAGCAGGGTGTGTGACCAAACAGATCACATGACCAAACAGAGTACGTGACCAAACAGGGTGTGTGACCAACCAGGTGCGTGACCGAACAGATTACGTGGCCAAACAGGGTGTGTGACCAAACAGCGTGTTACCAAACACGGTGTGTGACCAAACAGAGTGCGTGACCAAACAGGGTGTGTGACCTAACAGTGTGTGTGATCAAACAGTGTGTGTGACAAAACAGAGTGCGTGACCAAGCAGGGAGCGTGACCAAACAGGGTGTGTGACCAAACAGGGTGCGTGAACAAACAGCGTGTGTGACCAAACAGAATACCTGACCAAACAGGGTGTGTGACCAAACAGAATGTGTGACCAAACAGGGTATGTAATCAATCAGGGTGTGTGACCAAATAGAGTGTGTGACCAAACAGGGTGTGGGACCATACAGGGCGTGTGACCAAACAGGCTGTGTGACCAAACAGGGTACGTGACCAAGCAGGGTACGTGACCAAACAGGGTGTGTGACCAAACAGAGTACGTGACCAAACAGAGTACGTGACCAAACAGGGTGAGTGACCAATCAGGGAGTGTGGCCAAACAGGGCGTGTGACCAAACAGTGTGTGTGACCAAACAGACTACGTGACCAAATAGAGTATGTGACCAAACAGGGTGTTTGACCAAACAGGGTGTGTGACCAAACAGAATATGTGACGAAACAGAATGTGTGACCAAACAGGGCGTGTGACCAAACAGGGTGTGTGACCTAACAGGGTGTGTGAGCAAAGAGAGTGCATGACCAAACAGGGTGTGTGACCAAACATAATGTGTGACCAAAGAGAATACGTGACCAAACAGAGTGTGTGACCAAACAGTGTGCATGACCAAACAGGGTGCTTGACCAAACAGGGTTTGTGACCAAACAGGGTGCGTGACCAAACAGTGTGTGTGACCAAACAGAGTACATGACCAAACAGAGTACGTGACCAAACAGAGTGTGTGACAAACAGAGTGCTTGACGAAACAGTGTTTGTAACCAAACAGGGTGTGTGACCAAACAGAGTACGTGACCAAACAGAGTGTGTGACAAACAGAGTGCTTGACCAAACAGTGTTTGTAACCAAACAGGGTGTGCGACCAAACAGGGTGCGTGACCAAACAGGGTGTGTGACCAAACAGAGTACGTGACCAAACAGGGTGTGTGACCAAACAGAGTGCGTGACCAAACATGGTGAGTGAAAAAACAGGGTGTGTGACCAAACAGAGTGCATGACCAAACAGAGTACGTGACCAAACAGGGTGTGTGACCAACCAGGTGCGTGACCAAACAGATTACGTGACCAAACAGGTTGTGTGACCAAACAGTGTGTTACCAAACAGGGTGTGTGACCAAACAGAGTACGTGACCAAACAGGGTGTGTGACCTAACAGGGTGTGTGACCAAACAGTGTGTGTGACCAAACAGAGTGCGTGACCAAACAGTGTGCGTGACCAAACAGGGTGTGTGACCAAACAGGGTGCGTGAACAAACAGCGTGTGTGACCAAACAGAATACATGACCAAACAGGGTGTGTGACCAAACAGAATGTGTGACCAAACAGGGTATGTAACCAATCAGGGTGTGTGACCAAACAGAGTGTGTGACCAAACAGGGTGTGGGACCATACAGTGTGTATGACCAAACAGGCTGTGTGACCAAACAGGGTACGTGACCAAACAGGGTACGTGACCAAACAGGGTGTGTGACCAAACAGAGTACGTGACCAAACAGAGTACGTGACCAAACAGGGTGAGTGACCAATCAGGGAGTGTGACCAAACAGGGCGTGTGACCAAACAGTGTGTGTGACCAAACAGACCACGTGACCAAAGAGGCTGCGTGATCAAACAGACTACGGGACCAAATAGAGTACGAGACCAAACAGGGTGTTTGACCAAACAGGGTGTGTGACCAAACAGAATATGTGACGAAACAGAATGTGTGACCAAACAGGGTGTGTGACCAAACAGGGTGTGTGACCAAACAGGTTGTGTGACCTAACAGGGTGTGCGAGCAAACAGAGTGCGTGACCAAACAGGGTGTGTGACCAAACATAATGTGTGACCAAACAGAATACGTAACCAAACAGAGTGTGTGACCAAACAGTGTGCATGACCAAACAGGGTGCTTGACCAAACAGGTTGTTTGACCAAACCAGATGCGTGACCAAACAGTGTGTGTGACCAAACAGAGTACGTGACCAAAAAGGGTGTGTGTCCAAACAGACTGTGTGACCAAACAGGGTGTGTGACCAAACAGGGTGTGTTACCAAACAGTGTGTGTGACCAAACAGGGCGTTTGACCAAACAGAGTACGTGACCAAACAGAGTGTGTGACCAAACAGTGTGTGTGACCAAACAGTGTGTGTGACCAAACAGAGTACGTGACCAAACAGGGTGTGTGACAGACTGAGTGCATGACCAAAAAGTGTTTGTGACCAAACAGAGTACGTGACCAAACAGGGTGTGTGACCAAACACAGTTTGTTACCAAACAGGATGTGTGACCAAACAGGGTGTGTGACCAAACAGGGTGCGTGACCAAACAGAGTGTGTGACCAAACAGGGTGTGTGACCAAACAGGGTGAGTGACCAAACAGAGTTTGTTACGAAACAGGATGTGTGACCAAACAGGGTGCGTGACCAAACAGAGTGTTCGACCAAACAGGGTGCGTGACCAAACAGAGTGTGTGACCAAACAGAGTGTGTGACCAAACAGGGTGAGTGACCAAACAGTGTGCGTGACCAAACAAGGTGTGCGACCAAACAGTGTGTGTGACCAAACAGGGTGATGTGCCTCAATAATTCCGAGACTCGAAGGTAGCAGAACAAAACAAGGCTTTTATTAACTTAGAACGAAACACGTAAGCGAGAGAGATGTTGTCCTTCTGGAGACTGGGGCTAGACTGAAGCTAGCTTACAAACGGGGCCAGGTATGGGCGGAGCCCTACACACAGCACATTCCAGTATACAATACAGCACATTCCAGTACACAATACAATGAGGTCTGGGGGAAGGGAAATGACACTGAAACCGATCTCAGTCACAGGCAGTGATGAATGGAAATATTTCATCACATTCACCCCTTCTATAGATTTAGTCTGTTCGGGGGTTTGATAGTCCTCTGCGACCAACGTGGCTGTTGCGGTGCCGCGGGTGTCGGCTGGGTGTCCCCGGTAGCCTCCTGGGTCTCTGCCGGGGGTGCCGCCAGGGTTGTTGAAGGGGTAGTTGGTGGGGGTGCCGTTGGTCGGTGTTCTTCCGGGGGTGATGAAAGAGTAGTGGGTGGGTAAGAGTTGCTGTGATCGTCGTTGCCGCTATTGCCGTGGTTGTTGTCGATGCCGGCTGGGGTGATGTCTTTTATGGACACGGTGTCCTCCCTTCTGTCGGCGTGCCGGACATATGTGTATTGGGGGTTGGCGTGGAGTAGGTGTACTGGCTCCACGAGAGGGTCCGTCTTGTGGCCCCTCACATGCCTTCGCACGAGTACCGGACCTGGGGTGGAGAGCCATGACGGCATGGATACGCCTGAGGTGGATTTCCGGGGAAAGACAAACATTCGTTCATGAGGCGTGGTATTAGTGGCCGTACACAATAGCGACCGTATCGAATGGAGCACATCCGAGAGGACTTCCTGCCAGCGGGAGATAGGGAGGCCCTTGGTCCTTAGAGCTAGAGTGACTGCTTTCCATACTGTCCCGTTCTCTCGCTCCACTTGGCCGTTACCCCGGGGGTTGTAGCTGGTGGTACGGCTCGTGGCGATCCCCCTGGACAGCATGTACTGGCGTAGCTCTTCACTCATGAAGGACGCCCCCCTATCCGTATGGATGTAGCTCGGCATACCGAACAGGCAGAACAGGCTGTTGAGGCATTTAATGACCGTGGCGCTGGTCATGTCTGGGCAGGGGAAGGCGAATGGGAACCGGGAGTATTCGTCCACAATGTTCAGGAAGTAAACATTGCGGTCGACGGACGGGAGGGGGCCCTTGAAATCTAAGCTGAGCCGCTCAAAGGGCCGTGTAGCTTTGATTAAGTGGGCTCTATCTGGGCGGTAGAACCGAGGCTTGCACTCAGCGCAAGTGCGGCAGTTCCTGGTCAGGGACCGAACTTCCTCAATCGAGTAGGGTAAGTTACGGGACTTTATGAAGTGGAACAGCCGCGTGACCCCTGGGTGGCAGAGGTCGTTGTGGAGGGTCTGTAGCCGATCCCCGGTGGCGCTGGCACACATCCCTCGTGAGAGGGCATCGGGGGATTCATTAAGGGCCCCTGGCCGGTAAATGATGTCGTACTCGAAGGTGGAGAGCTCGATCCGCCACCTAAGAATCTTATCATTTTTAATCTTCCCCCTCTGTTTATTATTGAACATAAACGCTACCGACCGCTGGTCGGTAAGTAGGGTGAAGCGTTTGCTGGCTAGGTAGTGGCGCCAGTGGCGCACTGCCTCCACGATGGCTTGGGCCTCCTTTTCCACAGAGGAGTGTCTGATCTCGGGCCCTTGGAGGGTCCTCGAGAAGAAAGCTACGGGCCGCCCCGCCTGGTTGAGGGTGGCCGCCAAGGCGAAGTCAGACGCATCACTTTCCACTTGAAATGGAGTGTTCTCGTCCACTGCCTGTAGCGTGGCCCGCTCAATATCCTGCTTAATGCTTTTGAAGGTGGCGTGGGCCTCAGCAGAGAGCGGGAAAGAGGATGCTTTCAAGAGGGGGCGGGCTTTGTCGGAGTAGTTGGGGACCCATTGGGAATAATAAGAAAATAACCCCAGGCACCTTTTCAGGGCTTTGGGAGTGTTGGGCAGGGGCAGCTCCCGTAGGGGGCGCAATCGGTCGGGGTCTGGCCCGATTTCCCCATTCTCCACCACGCTGCCTAGTATGCAGAGGCGCGTGGTGTTGAAAACGCACTTGTCCTCGTTGTAAGTGAGGTTGAGTTTTTGTGCGGTTTTCAGGAACCTCTCGAGGTTCGAGTCGTGATCCTGCTGGTTGTGACCGCAGATGGTGACGTTGTCGAGGTAGGGGAAGGTTGCCTGCAAGTGGTGGTCATCGACCATGCGGTCCATCTCCCTCTGGAAGACCGAGACCCCATTCGTCACCCCAAAGGGGACTCTGAGGAATTGGTAGAGGCGTCCGTTCGCCTCGAAGGTGGTGTACGGGCGGTCCTCTGGTCTGATAGGGAGCTGGTGGTACGCTGACTTGAGGTCGATGGTGGAGAACACCCGGTATTGGGCGATTTGGTTCACCATTTCTGATATGCGGGGTAGCGGGTAGGCGTCTAGTAGGGTGTACCTGTTGATCGTTTGACTATAGTCGATCACCATCCGTTTCTTCTCGCTACCCCTTACCACTACCACTTGGGCTCGCCACGGGCTGTTGCTGTGTTCAATAATGCGCTCTTTCAGGAGCCTGTCTACCTCGGTCGCGATAAACCGCCTGTCCTCCCAGCTGTACCTCCTGCTTTTGGTCGCTATTGGCCGGCAGTTAGGGGTAAGGTTCGCGAATAGCGAAGGCGGCTTTACCTTCAGGGTAGCCAGACCGCACACTGTGAGGGGCGGCTGGGACCCACCGTACTTGAGCGTGATGCTTTGGTGGTTGCACTGGAAATCCAGGCCCAAGATCACGCTCGCACATAGGTTCTTCATGATTAATACTTTAAAATTATCATATACAGTTCCGTTAACGCACAATTGTACCGTGCAGTAACCCAGAATGGTCGATGTCTGGGTTTTGTCAGCCATAGAGATGGTACCCTGAGTAGGGACCACCTTTAGGGAGAGTTGTTGTGCCAGTTCTGGGTGGATAAAGCTCTCCGTGCTTCCACTGTCAATTAAGCATTTAACCCGGCACCCGTTTACCTCGATGTCCACCATTGATCTGGATAGCGGGTGCGGCCTGGTCTGGTCCACTGTGACCGATGCCACTGTAGGGCCCTGATCGATACAAGATGGTGTCCACGCTGTCTGCTCACAAGATGGCGGACCCCACGAGGTCGGGCAAGATGGCGTCCAAGATGGCCGCTCCCACGGCACACACGCGGCGGTGGCGGGTTTTCCGGCGGTTGGTTTTCCGGCGGGGTTCCCTCTGCACACCTTCCCGAAGTGCCCCTTCTTACCGCACTTAAAGCAGGTGGTGCCTTTCGCCGGGCACAGGTTTCTGGTGTGCTTTGGCTGCCCGCAGAAGTAGCAGTTGGGTCCCTGATGCGTCGCGGCTGTCGTAGGGCTTCTGGGGGGGAGAGCGGGGCCCAGCCGGTGTCGGGCTGTCGGGCGGGGAAGATGTCTTCCAAGATGGCGGCGCCCTCGGTGCACACATGGCGGCGTGGACGGCGTGGGCTGAAGAGTAGGCGTCCGAGTTTCTCTGGGCCACATCCAGGGATCGCGTGGTGTCCACAGCCTGTTTCAGGTCCAACCCCATTTTTTCCAGCAGTCTTTGCCGGATGTAAGTGGAGCTGAGGCCTGTGATGAAGGCATCATGAACAAGCTCGTCAGTGTACACCGCGGCTTTTACATCTCGGCACTTGCAGTCTTTGCCAAGCATTTTCAGGGTGCTTAGGAACTCCTCCACCGATTCCCCAGGTCGCTGTGCGCGGGTGGCGAGCAGGTGCCTAGCATACACCTCATTCGTAGGCTGCTGGTAATGCGCCTTTAAGATGTCGCAGGCGGCCAGGTACGTCTCGGCATCTTGGATGAGGGGGTAAACCCGGTGGCTTACCCAATTCCGCAGAATTCCGAGTCTCATCCTTGCAGCGTCCGTAGCGTCTTTGACGGCTGCGGAATTGTCCAGGAAGAATTCCATACACTCAAACCAGTGTCCGAAGCGTGCTGATGCGTCCGGAGCATGTTGATCCAAATCCAAACGTTCGGGTTTCAGGAGTTGATCCATAGTGTTGAAAAAATAAGTTAATAAAATTGATGTGCCTCAATAATTCCGAGACTCGAAGGTAGCAGAACAAAACAAGGCTTTTATTAACTTAGAACGAAACACGTAAGTGAGAGAGATGTCGTCCTTCCGGAGACTGGGGCTAGACTGAAGCTAGCTTACAAACGGGGCCAGGTATGGGCGGAGCCCTACACACAGCAGATTCCAGTACACAATACAATGAGGTCTGGGGGAAGGGAAATGACACTGAAACCGATCTCAGTCACAGGCAGTGATGAATGGAAATATTTCATCACAGAGGGTGTGCGACTAAACAGGGTGCATGACGAAACAGTGTGTGTGACCAAACAGGGTGTGCGACCAAACAGGGTGTGCGACCAAACAGGGTGTGTGACCAAACAGGGTGTGTGACCAAACAGAGTACGTGACGAAACGGGGTGTGCGACCAAACAGAGTGCGTGACCAAACATGGTGAGTGAAAAAACAGGGTGTGTGACCAAACAGAGTACATGACCAAACAGAATACGTGACCAAACAGGGTGTGTGACCAACCAGGTGCGTGATCAAATAGATTACGTGACCAAAGAGGGTGTGTGACCAAACAGTGTGTTACCAAATAGGGTGTGTGCCCAAACAGTGTGTGTGACCAAACAGAGTACGTGACCAAACAGGGTGTGTGACAAACAGTGTGTGTGACCAAACAGAGTAGGTGACCAAACAGGGTGTGTGACAAACAGAATACTTGACCAAACAGTGTTTGTAACCAAACAGAGTACGTGGCCAAACAGGGTGTGTGACCAAACAGAGTTTGTTACCAAACAGGATGTGTGACCAAACAGGGTGCGTGACCAAACAGAGTGTGTGACTAAACAGGGTGCATGACCAAACAGAGTGTGTGACGAAACAGAGTGTGTGACCAAACAGGGTGAGTGACCAAAAAGTGTGTGTGACCAAACAGGGTGTGCGACCAAACAGGGTGTGTGACCAAACAGGGTGTGCGAACAAACAGGGTGTGTTAACAAACAGGTTGTGTGACCAAAAAGGGTGCATGACCAAACAGTGTGTGTGGCCAAACAGGGTGTGCGACCAAACAGGGTGTGTGACCAAACAGGGTGTGTGACCAAACAGAGTACGTGGCCAAACAGGGTGTGTGACCAAACAGAGTGCGTGACCAAACATGGTGAGTGAAAAAGCAGGGTGTGTGACCAAACAGAGTACATGACCAAACAGAGTACGTGACCAAACAGGGTGTGTGACCAACCAGGTGTGTGACCAAACAGATTACGTGACCAAACAGGGTGTGTGACCAAACAGTGTGTTACCAAACAGGGTGTGTGACCAAACAGAGTACGTGACCAAACAGGGTGTGTGACCTAACAGGGTGTGTGACCAAACAGTGTGTGTGACAAAACAGAGTGCGTGACCAAGCAGGGAGCGTGACCAAACAGGGTGTGTGACCAAACAGGGTGCGTGAACAAACAGCGTGTGTGACCAAACAGAATACCTGAACAAACAGGGTGTGTGACCAAACAGAATGTGTGACCAAACAGGGTATGTAACCAATCAGGGTGTGTGACCAAATAGAGTGTGTGACCAAACAGGGTGTGGGACCATACAGGGTGTGTGACCAAACAGGCTGTGTGACCAAACAGGGTACGTGACCAAACAGGGTACGTGACCAAACAGGGTGTGTGACCAAACAGAGTACGTGACCAAACAGAGTACGTGACCAAACAGGGTGAGTGACCAATCAGGGAGTGTGGCCAAACAGGGTGTGTGACCAAACAGTGTGTGTGACCAAACATACTACGTGACCAAAGAGGCTGCGTGACCAAACAGACTACTTGACCAAATAGAGTACGTGACCAAACAGGGTGTGTGTCCAAAAAGAATATGTGACGAAACAGAATGCGTGACCAAACAGGGTGTGTGACCAAACAGTGTGTGTGACCTAACAGGGTGTGTGAGCAAACAGAGTGCATGACCAAACAGGGTGTGTGACCAAACATAATGTGTCACCAAAGAGAATACGTGACCAAACAGAGTGTGTGACCAAACAGTGTGCATGACCAAACAGGGTGCTTGACCAAACATGGTTTGTGACCAAACAGGGTGCGTGACCAAACAGTGTGTGTGACCAAACAGAGTACGTGACCAAAAAGGGGGTGTGTCCAAACAGACTGTGTGACCAAACAGGGTGTGTGACCAAACAGAGTGTGTGACCAAACAGGGAGTGTGACCAAACAGAGTACGTGACCAAACAGGGTGTGTTACCAAACAGTGTGTGTGACCAAACAGGGCGTGTGACCAAACAGAGTACGTGACCAAACAGATTGTGTGACCAAACAGTGTGTGTGACCAAACAGAGTACGTGACCAAACAGTGTGTGTGACCAAACAGTGTGTGTGACCAAACAGAGTACGTGACCAAACAGGGTGTGTGACCAAACAGAGTTTGTTACCTAACAAGATGTGTGACCAAACAAGGTGCGTGACCAAACAGAGTGTGTGACCAAACAGGGTGTGCGACTAAACAGGGTGTGTGACCAAACAGGTTGTGTGACCAAAGAGGGTGCATGACCAAACAGTGTGTGTGACTAAACAGGGTGTGTGACCAAACAGGGTGTGTGACCAAACAGGGTGTGTGACCAAACAGGGTGTGTGACCAAACAGAGTGTGTGACCAAACAGTGTGTGTGACCAAACAGGGTGTGCGACTAAACAGGGTGTGTGACCAAACAGGTTGTGTGACCAAAGAGGGTGCATGACCAAACAGTGTGTGTGACTAAATAGGGTGTGTGACCAAACAGGGTGTGTGACCAAACAGGGTGTGTGACCAAACAGGGTGTGTGACCAAACAGATTACGTGACGAAACAGGGTGTGTGACCAAACAGAGTGCGTGACCAAACATGGTGAGTGAAAAAACAGGCTGTGTGACCAAACAGAGTACATGACCAAACAGAGTACGTGACCAAACAGGGTGTGTGACCAACCAGGTGCATGATCAAACAGATTTCGTGACCAAAGAGGGTGTGTGACCAGTGTGTTACCAAATAGGGTGTGTGACCAAACAGAGTACGTGACCAAACAGGGTGTGTGACCAAGCAGTGTGCGTGACCAAACAGGGTGTGTGACCAAGCAGTGTGCGTGACCAAACAGGGTGCATGACCAAACAGGTTGCGTGACCAAACAGGGTGTGTGACCAAACAGGGTGCGTGAACAAACAGTGTGTCTGACCAAAGAGAATATGTGAACAAGCAGGGTATGTAAGCAATCAGGGTGTGTGACCAAACAGAGTGTGTGACCAAATAGGGTGTGGGACCAAACAGGGTGTGTGAACAAACAGGCTGTAAGACCAAACAGGGTGCGTGACCAAACAGGGTACGTGACCAAACAGGGTGTGTGACCAAACAGAGTACGTGACCAAACATAGTGTGTGACCAAACAGAGTACGTGACCAAACAGGGTGTGTGACCAAACAGAGTACGTGACCAAACAGTGTGTGTGACCAAACAGTGTGTGTGACCAAACAAAGTAAGTGAACAAACAGGGTGTGTGACAAACAGTGTGTGTGACCAAACAGAGTACGTGACCAAACAGGGTGTGTGACAAACAGAGTACATGACCAAACAGTGTTTGTGACCAAACAGAGTACGTGACCAAGCAGGGTGTGTGACCAAACAGAGTTTGTTACCAAACAGGACGTGTGACCAAACAGGGTGCGTGACCAAAAAGGGCGTGTGACCAAACAGTGTGTGTGACCAAAAAGACTACGTGACCAAAGAGGGTGCGTGACCAAACAGAGTACGTGACCAAACAGAGTACGTGACCAAACAGGGTGGGTGACCAAACAGGATGTGTGACCAAACAGAATATGTGACAAAACAGAATGTGTGACCAAACAGGGTGTGTGACCAAACAGGGTGTGTGACCTAACAGGGTGTGTGAGCAAACAGAGTGCGTGACCAAACAGGGTGTGTGACCAAACAGAGTGAGTGACCAAACAGAATACGTGACCAAACAGAGTGTGTGACCAAACAGTGCGCATGACCAAACAGGGTGCTTGACCAAACAGGGTGTGTGACCAAACAGGGTGCGTGACCAAACAGTGTGTGTGACCAAACAGAGTACGTGACCAAACATGGTGAGTGAAAAAACAGGGTGTGTGACTAAACAGAGTACATGACCAAACAGAGTACGTGACCAAACAGGGTGTGTGACCAACCAGGTGCGTGACCAAACAGATTACGTGACCAAACAGGGAGTGTGACCAAACAGTGTGTTACCAAACAGGGTGTGTGACCAAACAGAGTACGTGACCAAGCAGGGTACGTGACCAAACAGGGTGCGTGACCAAACAGAGTACGTGACCAAACAGAGTGCGTGACCAAACAGAGTACGTGACCAAAAAGGGTGTGTGTCCAACCAGACTGTGTGACCAAACAGGGTGTGTGTCCAAACAGAGTGTGTGACCAAACAGGGAGTGTGACCAACAGAGTACGTGACCAAACAGGGTGTGTTACCAAACAGTGTGTGTGACCAAACAGGGCGTGTGACCAAAGAGAGTACGTGACCAAACAGAGTGTGTGACCAAACAGTGTGTGTGACCAAACAGAGTACGTGACCAAACAGTGTGTGTGACCAAACAGTGTGTGTGACCAAACAGAGTACGTGACCAAACAGGGTGTGTGACAAACTGAGTACATGACCAAAAGGTGTTTGTGACCAAACAGAGTACGTGACCAAACAGGGTGTGTGACCAAACACAGTTTGTTACCAAACAGGATGTGTGACCAAACAGGGTGCGTGACCAAACAGGGTGCGTGACCAAACAGAGTGTGTGACCAAACATAGTGTGTGACCAATCAGGGTGAGTGACCAAACAGAGTTTGTTACCAAACAGGATGTGTGACCAAACAGGGTGCGTGACCAAACAGAGTGTTTGACCAAACAGGGTGCGTGACCAAACAGATTGAGTGACCAAACAGAGTTTGTGACCAAACAGGGTGAGTGACCAAACAGAGTGTGTGACCAAACAGTGTGTGTGACCAAAGAGGGTGTGCGAACAAACAGTGTGTGTGACCAAACAGGGTGTGCGACTAAACAGGGTGTGTGACCAAACAGGTTGTGTGACCTATCAGGGTGCATGACCAAACAGTGGGTGTGACCAAACAGGGTGCGCGACCAAACAGTGTGTGTGACCAAACAGGGTGTGTGACCAAACAGAGTACGTGACCAAACAGGGTGCGTGACCAATCATAGTACGTGACCAAACAGGGTGTGTGACCAAACAGAGTACTTGACCAAACGGAGTACGTGACCAAACAGGGTGCGTGACCAATCAGGATGCGTGACCAAAAGGGGGCGTGACCAAACAGAGTACGTGACCAAATAGAGTACATGACCAAACAGGGTGCGTGACCAATCAGAGTACGTGAACAAACAGGGTGTGTGACCAAACAGGGTGTGTGACCAAACAGGGTGTGTGACCAAACAGGGTGTGTGACCAAACAGAGTACGTGACCAAACAGAGTACGTGACCAGAGTATGTGACCAAACGGAATACGTGAACAAACAGTGTGCGTGACCAATCAGAGTAAGTGACCAAACAGAGTACGTGATCAAACAGAGTACGTGACCAAACAGAGTACGTGACCAAACAGGATACGTGACCAAACAGGGTACGTGACCAAACAGGGTACGTGACCAAACAGGGTACGTGACCCAACAGGGTACGTGACCCAACAGGGTGCATGACCAAACAGGGTGCGTGACCAAACAGGGTGTGTGACCAAACAGAGTACGCGACCAAACAGGGTGCATGACCAAACAGGGTATGTGACCAAACAGGGTGTGTGACCAAACAGAGTATGTGACCAAACAGGGTGTGCGACCAAACAGAGTACATGACCAAACAGGGTACGTGACCAAACAGGGAGCGTGACCAAACAGGTACGTGACCAAACAAAGTGTGTGACCAAACAGGGTGTATGACCAAACAGAGTATGTGACCAAACAGGGTGCAAAACCAAACAGGGTGCGTGACCAAACAGTGTGCGTGACCAAACAGGGTGCGTGACCAAACAGAGTACGTGACCAAACAGGGTGCGTGACCAAACAGTGTGCATGACCAAACAGAGTACGTGACCAAACAGGGTGTGTGACCAAACAGAGTATGTGACCAAACAGGGTGTGTGACCAAACAGAGTACATGACCAAACAGGGTACGTGAACAAACAGGGAGCGTGACCAAACAGGTACGTGACCAAACAAAGTGTGTGACCAAACAGGGTGTATGACCAAACAGAGTATGTGACCAAACAGGGTGCATAACCAAACAGGGTGCGTGACCAAACAGTGTGCATGACCAAACAGGGTGCGTGACCAAACAGAGTACGTGACCAAACAGGGTGCGTGAATAAACAGGGTGTGTGACCAAACGGAGTACGTGACCAAACAGAGTACGTGACCAAACAGGGTACGTGACCAAACAGGGTGCGTTACCAAACAGGGTGTGTGAACAAACAGAGTACGTGACCAAACAGGGTACGTGACCAAACAGGATGCGTGAACAAACAGGGTGCGTGACGAAACAGGGTGCGTGACCAAAAAGGTACGTGACCAAACATAGTGTGTGACCAAACAGAGTACGTGACCAAACAGGGTGTGTGACCAAACAGAGTACGTGACCAAACAGTGTGTGTGACCAAACAGTGTGTGTGACCAAACAAAGTACGTGACCAAACAGGGTGTGTGACAAACAGTGTGTGTGACCAAACAGAGTACGTGACCAAACAGGGTGTGTGACAAACAGAGTACATGACCAAACAGTGTTTGTGACCAAACAGAGTACGTGACCAAGCAGGGTGTGTGACCAAACAGAGTTTGTTACCAAACAGGACGTGTGACCAAACAGGGTGCGTGACCAAAAAGGGCATGTGACCAAACAGTGTGTGTGACCAAACAGACTACGTGACCAAAGAGGGTGCGTGACCAAACAGAGTACGTGACCAAACAGAGTACGTGACCAAACAGGGTGGGTGACCAAACAGGATGTGTGACCAAACAGAATATGTGACAAAACAGAATGTGTGACCAAACAGGGTGTGTGACCAAACAGGGTGTGTGACCTAACAGGGTGTGTGAGCAAACAGAGTGCGTGACCAAACAGGGTGTGTGACCAAACAGAGTGAGTGACCAAACAGAATACGTGACCAAACAGAGTGTGTGACCAAACAGTGCGCATGACCAAACAGGGTGCTTGACCAAACAGGGTGTGTGACCAAACAGGGTGCCTGACCAAACAGTGTGTGTGACCAAACAGAGTACGTGACCAAACATGGTGAGTGAAAAAACAGGGTGTGTGACTAAACAGAGTACATGACCAAATAGAGTATGTGACCAAACAGGGTGTGTGACCAACCAGGTGCGTGACCAAACAGATTACGTGACCAAACAGGGTGTGTGACCAAACAGTGTGTTACCAAACAGGGTGTGTGACCAAACAGAGTACGTGACCAAACAGGGTGCGTGAATAAACAGGGTGTGTGACCAAACAGAGTACGTGACCAAACAGAGTACGTGACCAATCAGACTACGTGACCGAACAGCGTGAGTGACCAAACAGATTACGTGACCAAACAGAGTACCTGACCAAACAGGGTGTGCGACCAAACAGAGTACGCGACCAAACAGATTGCGTGATCAAACAGGGAACGTGACCAAACAGGGTAAGTGACGAGACAGAGTACGGGACCAAACAGGGTGTGTGATCAAACAGAGTACGTGACCAAACAGAGTACGTGACCAAACAGAGTACGTGACCAAACAGAGTGCGTGACCAAACAGGGTGCATGACCAAACAGAGTACGTGACCAAACAGAGTACGTGACCAAACAGGGTGCGTGACCAAATATAGTACGTGACCAAACAGGGTGTGTGACCAAACAGAGTACTTGACAAAACAGAGTACGTGACCAAACAGGGTGCGTGACCAAACAGGGTGCGTGACCAAAAGGGGGTGTGACCAAACAGAGTACGTGACCAAAAAGAGTACGTGACCAAACAGGGTGCGTGACCAATCAGAGTACGTGACCAAACAGGATGTGTGACCAAACAGGGTGTGTGACCAAACAGGGTGCGTGACCAAACAGAGTGCGTGACCAAAGAGGGTGCATGACCAAACAGGGAGCGTGACCAAACAGAGTACGTGACACGAGTACGTGACCAAAAAGAGGAAGTGACCAAACAGAGTACGTGACCAAACAGGGTGCGTGACCAATCATAGTGCGTGACCAAACAGGGTGTGTGACCAAATAGAGTACTTGACCAAACAGAGTATGTGACCAAACAGGGTGCGTGACCAAACAGGATGCGTGACCAAAAGGGGGCATGACCAAACAGAGTACGTGACCAAAAAGAGTACATGACCAAACAGGGTGCGTGACCAATCAGAGTACATGACCAAACAGGGTGTGTGACCAAACAGGGTGTGTGGCCAAAAAGGGTGTGTGACCAAACAGGGTGCGTGACCAAACAGAGTACGTGACCAAACAGGGTGCGTGACCAAACAGAGTACGTGACCAAACAGAGTACGTGACCAGAGTATGTGACCAAACAGAGTACGTGAACAAACAGTGTGCGTGACCAATCAGAGTACGTGACCAAACAGAGTACGTGACCAAACAGAGTACGTGACCAAACAGGGTGCGTGACCAAACATAGTACGTGACCAAACAGGGTGTGTGACCAAACAGAGTACTTGACCAAACAGAGTACGTGACCAAACAGGGTGCGTGACCAAACAGGGTGCGTGACCAAAAGGGAGTGTGACCAAACAGAGTACGTGACCAAAAAGAGTACGTGACCAAACAGGGTGCGTGACCAATCAGAGTACGTGACCAAACAGGATGTGTGACCAAACAGGGTGTGTGACCAAACAGGGTGCGTGACCAAACAGAGTGCGTGACCAGAGTACGTGACCAAACAGAGGAAGTGACCAAACAGAGTACGTGACCAAACAGGGTGCGTGACCAATCATAGTACGTGACCAAACAGGGTGTGTGACCAAATAGAGTACTTGACCAAACAGAGTATGTGACCAAACAGGGTGCGTGACCAAACAGGATGCGTGACCAAAAGGGGGCGTGACCAAACAGAATACGTGACCAAAAAGAGTACATGACCAAACAGGGTGCGTGACCAATCAGAGTACGTGACCAAACAGGGTGTGTGACCAAACAGGGTGTGTGACCAAACAGGGTGTGTGACCAAACAGGGTGCGTGACCAAACAGAGTACGTGACCAAACAGGGTGCGTGACCAAACAGAGTACGTGACCAAACAGAGTACGTGACCAGAGTATGTGACCAAACAGAGTACGTGAACAAACAGTGTGCGTGACCAATCAGAGTACGTGACCAAACAGAGTACGTGACCAAACAAAGTACGTGACCAAACAGAGTACATGACCAAACAGGGTACGTGACCCAACAGGGTACGTGACCAAACAGGGTGCGTGACCAAACAGGGTGCGTGACCAAACAGGGTGCATGACCAAACAGAGTACGTGACCAGAGTATGTGACCAAACAGAGTACGTGACCAAAAAGTGTTTGTGACCAAACAGAGTACGTGACCAAACAGGGTGTGTGACCAAACAGAGTGTGTGACCAAACAGAGTGTGTGACCAATCAGGGTGAGTGACCAAACAGAGTTTGTTACCAAACAGGATGTGTGACCAAACAGGGTGCGTGACCAAACAGAGTGTTTGATCAAACAGGGTGCGTGACCAAACAGATTGAGTGACCAAACAGAGTGTGTGACCAAACAGCGTGAGTGACCAAACAGTGTGTGTGACCAAAGAGGGTGTGCGACCAAACAGTGTGTGTGACCAAACAGGGTGTGCGACTAAACAGGGTGTGTGACCAAACAGGTTGTGTGACCTATCAGGGTGCATGACCAAACAGTGTGTGAGACCAAACAGGTTGCGCGACCAAACAGAGTGTGTGACCAAACAGGGTGTGTGACCAAACAGAGTACGTGACCAAACAGGGTGCGTGACCAATCATAGTACGTGACCAAACAGGGTGTGTGACCAAACAGAGTACGTGACCAAACAGAGTACGTGACCAAACAGAGTACGTGACCAAACAGTGTACGTGACCAAACAGGGTACGTGACCAAACAGGGTATGTGACCCAACAGGGTACGTGACCAAACAGGGTGCGTGACCAAACAGGGTGCGTGACCAAACAGTGTGCATGACCAAACAGAGTACGCGACCAAACAGGGTGCATGACCAAACAGGGTATGTGACCAAACAGGGTGTGTGACCAAACAGAGTACGTGACCAAACAGGGTGTGTGAGCAAACAGAGTACATCACCAAACAGGGTACGTGACCAAATAGGGAGCGTGACCAAACAGGTACGTGACCAAACAAAGTGTGTGACCAAACAGGGTGTATGACCAAACAGAGTTTGTGACCAAACAGGGTGCATAACCAAACAGGGTGCGTGACCAAACAGTGTGCATGACCAAACAGTGTGCGTGACCAAACAGGGTGCGTGACCAAACAGAGTACGTGACCAAACAGGGTGCGTGACCAAACAGGGTGTGTGACCAAACAGAGCACGTGACCAAACAGAGTACGTGACCAAACAGAGTACGTGACCAAACAGGGTACGTGACCAAACAGGGTGCGTTACCAAACAGGGTGTGTGAACAAACAGAGTACGTGACCAAACAGGGTACGTGACCAAACAGGGTGCGTGAACAAACAGGGTGCGTGACGAAACAGGGTGCGTGACCAAACAGAGTACGTGACCAATCAGACTACGTGACCGAACAGGGTGTGTGACCAAACAGATTACGTGACCAAACAGAGTACCTGACCAAACAGGGTGTGCGACCAAACAGAGTACGCGACCTAACAGAGTGCGTGATCAAACAGGGAACGTGACCAAACAGGGTAAGTGACGAAACAGAGTACGTGACCAAACAGGGTGCGTGACCAAACAGAGTACGTGACCAAACAGAGTACGTGACCAAACAGAGTACGTGACCAAACAGAGTGCGTGACCAAACAGGGTGCATGACGAAACAGAGTACATGACCAAACATAGTCCGTGACCAAACAGGGTGCGTGACCAAACATAGTACGTGACCAAACAGGGTGTGTGACCAAACAGAGTACTTGACCAAACATAGTCCGTGACCAAACAGGGTGCGTGACCAAACATAGTACGTGACCAAACAGGATGCGTGACCAAACAGGGTGCGTGACCAAAAGGGGGTGTGACCAAACAGAGTACGTGACCAAAAAGAGTACGTGACCAAACAGGGTGCGTGACCAATCAGAGTACGTGACCAAACAGGATGTGTGACCAAACAGGGTGTGTGACCAAACAGGGTGCGTGACCAAACAGAGTGCGTGACCAAAGAGGGTGCATGACCAAACAGGGAGCGTGACCAAACAGAGTACGCGACCAGAGTACGTGACCAAACAGAGGAAGTGACCAAACAGAGTACGTGACCAAACAGGGTGTGTGACCAATCATAGTACGTGACCAAACAGGGTGTGTGACCAAATAGTGTACTTGACCAAATAGAGTATGTGACCAAACAGGGTGCGTGACCAAACAGGATGCGTGACCAAAAGGGGGCGTGACGAAACAGAGTACGTGACCAAAAAGAGTGCATGACCAAACAGGATGCGTGACCAATCAGAGTACGTGACCAAACAGGGTGTGTGACCAAACAGGGTGTGTGACCAAACAGGGTGCGTGACCAAACAGAGTACGTGACCAAACAGGGTGCGTGACCAAACAGAGTACGTGACCAAACAGAGTACGTGACCAGAGTATGTGACCAAACAGAGTACGTGAACAAACAGTGTGCGTGACCAATCAGAGTACGTGACCAAACAGAGTATGTGACCAAACAGAGTACGTGACCAAACAGGGTACGTGACCAAACAGGGTACATGACCCAACAGGGTACGTGACCAAACAGGGTGCGTGACCAAACAGGCTGCGTGACCAACCAGGGTGCATGACCAAACAGAGTACGTGACCAGAGTATGTGACCAAACAGAGTACGTGAACAAACAGTGTGCGTGACCAATCAGAGTACGTGACCAAACAGAGTATGTGACCAAACAGAGTACGTGACCAAACAGAGTACGTGACCAAACAGAGTACGTGACCAAACAGGGTACGTGACCAAACAGGGAGCGTGACCAAACAGTGTGCGTGACGAAACAGGGTGCGTGACCAAACAGAGTACGTGACCAAACAGGGTGCGTGACCAAACAGGGTGTGTGACAAAACAGAGTACGTGACCAAACAGAGTACGTGACCAAACAGGGTACGTGACCAAACAGGGTACGTGACTCAACAGGGGACGTGACCAAACAGGGTGCGTGACCAAACAGGGTGCGTGACCAAACAGGGTGCGTGACCAGAGTACGTGACCAAACAGGGTGTGTGACCAAACAGAGTACTTGACCAAACAGGGTACGTGACCAAACAGGGAGCGTGACCAAAGAGGTACGTGACCAAACAAAGTGTGTGACCAAACAGGGTGAGTGACCAAACAGAGTACGTGACCAAACAGAGTACGTGACCAAACAGAGTACGTGACCAAACAGGGTACGTGACCAAACAGGGAGCGTGACCAACCAGTGTGTGTGACCAAACAGGGTGCGTGACCAAACAGAGTACGTGACCAAACAGGGTGCGTGACCAAACAGGGTGTGTGACAAAACAGGGTACGTGACCCAACAGGGTACGTGACCAACCAGGGTGCGTGACCAAGCAGGGTGCGTGACCAAACAGGGTGCGTGACCAGAGTACGTGACCAAACAGGGTGTGTGACCAAACAGAGTACTTGACCAAACAGGGTACGTGACCAAACCGGGAGCGTGACCAAACAGGTACGTGACCAAACAAAGTGTGTGACCAAACAGGGTGTGTGACCAAACAGTGTATGTGACCAAACAGGGTGCATAACCAAACAGGGTGCGTGACCAAATAGTGTGCGTGACCAAACAGGGTGCATGACCAAACAGAGTACGTGACCAAACAGGGTGCATGACCAAACAGGGTGTGTGACCAAACAGAGTACGTGACCAAACAGAGTACGTGACCGACCAGGGTGTGTGACCAAACAGATTACGTGACCAAACAGAGTGTGTGATCAAACAGGGTGCGTGGCCAAACAGGGTGAGTGACCAAACAGAGTACGTGACCAAATCGAGTACGTGACCAAACAGGGTGAGTGACCAATCAGGGAGTGTGACCAAACAGGGCGTGTGACCAAACAGTGTGTGTGACCAAACAGACTACGTGACCAAACAGGGTGTTTGACCAAACAGGGTGTGTGACCAAACAGAATATGTGACGAAACAGAATGTGTGACCAAACAGGGTGTGTGACCAAACAGGGTGTGTGACCAAACAGGGTGTGTGACCTAACAGGGTGTGTGAGCAAACAGAGTGCGTGACCAAACAGGGTGTGTGACCAAACATAATGTGTGACCAAACAGAATACATGACCAAACAGAGTGTGTGACCAAACAGGGTGCATGACCAAACAGGGCGCTTGACCAAACAGGGTGTGTGACCAAACCGGGTGCATGACCAAACAGTGTGTGTGACCAAACAGAGTACGTGACCAAAAAGTGTGTGTGACCAAACAGACTGTGTGACCAAAGAGGGAGTGTGACCAAACAGAGTACGTGACCAAACAGGGTGTGTTACCAAACAGTGTGTGTGACCAGACAGGGCGTGTGACCAAACAGAGTACGTGACCAAACAGAGTGTGTGACCAAACAGTGTGTGTGACCAAACAGAGTACTTGACCAAACAGTGTGTGTGACCAAAGAGTGTGTGTGACCAAACAGAGTACGTGACGAATCAGGGTGTGTGACAGCCTGAGTACATGACCAAAAAGTGTTTGTGACCAAACAGAGTACGTGACCAAACAGGGTGTGTGACCAAACACAGTTTGTTACCAAACAGGATGTGTGACCAAACAGCGTGCATGACCAAACAGAGTGCGTGACCAAACAGAGTGTGTGACCAAACAGAGTGTGTGACCAAACAGGGTGAGTGACCAAACAGAGTTTGTTACCAAACAGGATGTTTGACCAAACAGGGTGCGTGCCCAAACAGAGTGTTTGACCAAACAGGGTGCGTGACCAAACAGAGTGTGTGACCAAACAGAGTGTGTGACCAAACAGGGTGAGTGACCAAAAAGTGTGCGTGACCAAACAGGGTGTGCGACCAAACAGTGTGTGTGACCAAACAGGGTGTGCGACTAAACAGGGTGTGTGACCAAACAGGTTGTGTGACCAAACAGGGTGCATGACCAAACAGTGTGTGTGACCAAACAGGGTGTGCGACCAAACAGGGTGTGTGACCAAACAGGGTGTGTGACCAAACAGAGTACGTGACGAAACGGGGTGTGTGTCCAAATAGAGTGCGTGACCAAACATGGTGAGTGAAAAAACAGGGTGTGTGACCAAACAGAATAAGTGAAGAAACAGAATGTGTGACCAAACAGGGTGTGTGACCAAACAGGCTGTGTGACCTAACAGGGTGTGTGAGCAAACAGAGTGCATGACCAAACAGGGTGTGTGACCAATCAGTGTATGTGACCAAACAGTGTACGTGACCAAACAGTGTGTGTGACCAAACAGTATTTGTGAACAAACAGAGTATGTGACCAAACAGGCTGTGTGACCTAACAGGGTGTGTGAGCAAACAGAGTGCATGACCAAACAGGGTGTGTGACCAAACATAATGTGTGACCAAAGAGAATACGTGACCAAACAGAGTGTGTGACCAAACAGTGTGCATGACCAAAGAGGGTGCTTGACCAAACAGGGTTTGTGACCAAACAGGGTGCGTGACCAAACAGTGTGTGTGACCAAACAGAGTACGTGACCAAAAAGGGTGTGTGTCCAAACAGACTGTGTAACCAAACAGGGTGTGTGACCAAACAGAGTGTGTGACCAAACAGGGAGTGTGACCAAACAGAGTACGTGACCAAACAGGGTGTATTACCAAACAGTGTGTGTGACCAAACAGGGCGTGTGACCAAACAGGGTACGTGACCAAACAGATTGTGTGACCAAACAGTGTATGTGACCAAACAGAGTACGTGACCAAACATTGTGTGTGACCAAACAGTGTGTGTGACCAAACAGAGTACGTGACCAAACAGGGTGAGTGACCAAACAGAGTTTGTTACCAAACAGGATGTGTGACCAAACAGGGTGCGTGACCAAACAGGGTGTGTGACCAAACAGAGTGTGTGACCAAACAGGGTGCGTGACCAAACAAAGTGTGTGACCAAACAGAGTGTGTGACGAAACAGGGTGAGTGACCAAACAGTGTGTGTGACCAAACAGGGTGTGCGACCAAACAGTGTATGTGACCAAACAGGGTGTGCGACTAAACAGGGTGTGTGACCAAACAGGTTGTGTGACCAAACAGGGTGCATGACCAAACAGTGTGTGTGACTAAACAGGGTGTGCGACCAAACAGGGTCTGTGACCAAACAGAGTACGTGACCAAACATGGTGAGTGAAAAAACAGGGTGTGTGACCAAACAGAGTACATGACCAAACAGAATACATGACCAAACAGGGTGTGTGACCAACCAAGTGCGTGATCAAACAGATTACGTGACCAAAGAGGGTGTGTGACCAGTGTGTTACCAAATAGGGTGTGTGACCAAACAGAGTACGTGACCAAACAGGGTGTGTGACCAAACAGGGTGCATGACCAAACAGGGTGCGTGACCAAACAGGGTGCGTGACCAAGCAGGGTGCGTGACCAAACAGGGTGCATGACCAAACAGGGTGCGTGACCAAACAGGGTGTGTGACCAAACAGGGTGCGTGAACAAACAGCGTGTGTGACCAAACAGAATACATGACCAAACAGTGTGTCTGACCAAAGAGAATGTGTGACCAAGCAGGGTTTGTAACCAATCAGGGTGTGTGACGAAACAGAGTGTGTGACCAAACAGGGTGTGGGACCAAACAGGTTGTGTAACCAAACAGGCTGTAAGACCAAACAGGGTACGTGACCAAACAGGGTACGTGACCAAACAGGGTGTGCGACCAAACAGGGTGTGTGACCAAACAGAGTACGTGACCAAACAGAGTATGTGACCAAACAGTGTGTGTGACAAACAGTGTAAATGACCAAACAGTGTGTGTGACCAAACAGAGTACGTGACCAAACATGGTGTATGACAAACAGTGTGTGTGACCAAACAGAGTACGTGACCAAACAGGGTGTGTGACAAACAGAGTAAATGACCAAACAGTGTTTGTGACCAAACAGAGTACGTGACCAAGCAGGGTGTGTGACCAAACAGAGTTTGTTACCAAACAGGATGTGTGACCAAACAGGGAGTGTGACCAAACAGAGTACGTGACCAAACAGGGTGTATTACCAAACAGTGTGTGTGACCAAACAGGGCGTGTGAGCAAACAGAGTACGTGACCAAACAGATTGTGTGACCAAACAGTGTATGTGACCAAACAGAGTACGTGACCAAACAGTGTGTGTGACCAAACAGTGTTTGTGACCAAACAGAGTACGTGACCAAACAGGGTGTGTGACCAAACAGAGTTTGTTACCAGACAGGATGTGTGACCAAACAGGGTGCGTGACCAAACAGGGTGCGTGACCAAACAGAGTGTGTGACCAAACAGGGTGCGTGACCAAACAGAGTGTGTGACCAAACAGAGTGTGTGACGAAACAGGGTGAGTGACCAAACAGTGTGTGTGACCAAACAGGGTGTGTGACCAAACAGTGTGTGTGACCAAACAGGGTGTGCGACTAATCAGGGTGTGTGACCAAACAGGTTGTGTGACCAAACAGGGTGCATGACCAAACAGTGTGTGTGACTAAACAGGGTGTGCGACCAAACAGGGTGTGTGACCAAACAGGGTGTGTGACCAAACAGATTACGTGACGAAACAGGATGTGTGGCCAAACAGAGTGCGTGACCAAACATGGTGAGTGAAAAAACAGGGTGTGTGACCAAACAGAGTACATGACCAAACAGAGTACGTGACCAAACAGGGTGTGTGACCAACCAGGTGCGTGATCAAACAGATTACGTGACCAAAGAGGGTGTGTGACCAGTGTGTGACCAAATAGGGTGTGTGACCAAACAGAGTACGTGACCAAACAGGGTGCGTGACCAAACAGGGTGCGTGACCAAACAGGGTGTGTGACCAAACAGGGTGTGTGACCAAACAGGGTGCGTGAACAAACAGCGTGTGTGACCAAACAGAATACATGACCAAACAGTATGTCTGACCAAAGAGAATGTGTGACCAAACAGGGTATGTAACCAATCAGGGTGTGTGACCAAACAGAGTGTGTGACCAAACAGGGTGTGGGACCAAACAGGGTGTGTGACCAAACAGGCTGTAAGACCAAACAGGGTACGTGACCAAACAGGGTACGTGACCAAACAGGGTGTGTGACCAAACAGAGTACGTGACCAAACATAGTGTGTGACCAAACAGAGTACGTGACCAAACAGGGTGTGTGACCAAACAGAGTACGTGACCAAACAGTGTGTGTGACCAAAGAGTGTGTGTGACCAAACAGAGTATGTGACCAAACAGAGTATGTGACCAAACAGTGTGTGTGACCAAACAGTGTGTGTGACCAAACAGAGTACGTGACCAAACATGGTGTGTGACAAACAGTGTGTGTGACCAAACAGAGCACGTGACCAAACAGGGTGTGTGACAAACAGAGGAAATGACCAATCAGTGTTTGTGACCAAACAGAGTACGTGACCAATCAGGGTGTGTGACCAAACAGAGTTTGTTACCAAACAGGATGTGTGACCAAACAGGGTGCGTGACCAAAAAGGGCGTGTGACCAAACAGTGTGTGTGACCAAACAGACTACGTGACCAAAGAGGGTGCGTGACCAAACAGAGTACGTGACCAAACAGAGTACGTGACCAAACAGGGTGTGTGACCAAACAGGATGTGTGACCAAACAGAATATGTGACAAAACAGAATGTGTGACCAAACAGGGTGTGTGAGCAAACAGGGTGTGTGACCTAACAGGGTGTGTGAGTAAACAGAGTGCGTGACCAAACAGGGTGTGTGACCAAACAGAGTGAGTGACCAAACAGAATACGTGACCAAACACAGTGTGTGACCAAACAGTGTGCATGACCAAACAGGGTGCTTGACCAAACAGGGTGTGTGACCAAACAAGGTGCGTGACCAAACAGTGTGTGTGACCAAACAGAGTACGTGACCAAACATGGTGAGTGAAAAAATAGGGTGTGTGACCAAACAGAGTACATGACCAAACAGAGTAAGTGACCAAACAGGGTGTGTGACCAACCAGGTGCGTGACCAAACAGATTACGTGACCAAACAGGGTGTGTGACCAAACAGTGTGTTACCAAACAGGGTGCGTGACCAAACAGGGTACGTGACCAAACAGGGTGCGTGACCAAACAGAGTACGTGACCAAACAGTGTACATGACGAGACAGAGTGTGTGACCAAACAGGTTGCGTGACAAAACAGAGTACCTGACCAAACAGGGTGTGTGACCAAACAGAGTACGCGACCAAACAGAGTGCGTGAGCAAACAGAGTACGTGACCAAAAAGGGTGTGTGTCCAACCAGACTGTGTGACCAAACAGGGTGTGTGACCAAACAGAGTGTGTGACCAAACAGGGAGTATGACCAAACAGAGTACGTGACCATACAGGGTGTGTTACCAAACAGTGTGTGTGACCAAACAGGGAGTGTGACCAAAGAGAGTACGTGACAAAACAGAGTGTGTGACCAAACAGTGTGTGTGACCAAACAAAGTACGTGACCAAACAGTGTGTGTGACCAAACAGGTGCGTGATCAAACAGATTACGTGACCAAAGAGGGTGTGTGACCTAACAGAGTACGTGACCAAACAGGGTGTGTGACCTAACAGTGTGTGTGACCAAACAGGGTGCGTGACCAAACAGGGTGCATGACCAAACAGGGTGCGTGACCAAACAGGGTGTGTGACCAAACAGGGTGCGTGACCAAACAGTGTGTGTGACCAAACAGAGTACGTGACCAAACAGGGTGTGTGACCAAACAGAGTACGTGACCAAACAGTGTGTGTGACCAAAGAGTGTGTGTGACCAAACAGAGTATGTGACCAAACAGAGTATGTGACCAAACAGTGTGTGTGACCAAACAGTGTGTGTGACCAAACAGGGTGTGTGACCAAACAGGGTGCGTGAACAAACAGCGTGTGTGACCAAACAGAATAGATAACCAAACAGCATGTCTGACCAAAGAGAATGTGTGACCAAACAGGGTATGTAACCAATCAGGGTGTGTGACCAAACAGAGTGTGTGACCAAACAGGGTGTGGGACCAAACAGGGTGTGTGACCAAACAGGCTGTAAGACCAAACAGGGTACGTGACCAAACAGGGTACGTGACCAAACAGGGTGTGTGACCAAACAGAGTACGTGACCAAACATAGTGTGTGACAAACAGTGTGTGTGACCAAACAGAGTACGTGACCAAACAGGGTGTGTGACAAACAGAGGAAATGACCAATCAGTGTTAGTGACCAAACAGAGTACGTGACCAATCAGGGTGTGTGACCAAACAGAGTTTGTTACCAAACAGGATGTGTGACCAAACAGGGTGCGTGACCAAAAAGGGCGTGTGACCAAACAGAATATGTGACAAAACAGAATGTGTGACCAAACAGGGTGTGTGAGCAAACAGGGTGTGTGACCTAACAGGGTGTGTGAGTAAACAGAGTGCGTGACCAAACAGGGTGTGTGACCAAACAGGGTGTGTGACCAAACAGGATGTGTGACCAAACAGAATATGTGACAAAACAGAATGTGTGACCAAACAGGGTGTGTGAGCAAACAGGGTGTGTGACCTAACAGGGTGTGTGAGTAAACAGAGTGCGTGACCAAACAGGGTGTGTGACCAAACAGAGTGAGTGACCAAACAGAATACGTGACCAAACACAGTGTGTGACCAAACAGTGTGCATGACCAAACAGGGTGCTTGACCAAACAGGGTGTGTGACCAAACAAGGTGCGTGACCAAACAGTGTGTGTGACCAAACAGAGTACGTGACCAAACATGGTGAGTGAAAAAATAGGGTGTGTGACCAAACAGAGTACATGACCAAACAGAGTAAGTGACCAAACAGGGTGTGTGACCAACCAGGTGCGTGACCAAACAGATTACGTGACCAAACAGGGTGTGTGACCAAACAGTGTGTTACCAAACAGGGTGTGTGACCAAACAGAGTACGTGACCAAACAGGGTACGTGACCAAACAGGGTGCGTGGCCAAACAGATACGTGACCAAACAGTGTACATGACGAGACAGAGTGTGTGACCAAACAGGTTGCGTGACCAAACAGAGTACCTGACCAAACAGGGTGTGTGACCAAACAGAGTACGCAACCAAACAGAGTGCGTGACCAAACAGAGTACGTGACCAAAAAGGGTGTGTGTCCAACCAGACTGTGTGACCAAACAGGGTGTGTGACCAAACAGAGTGTGTGACCAAACAGGGAGTGTGACCAAACAGAGTACGTGACCATACAGGGTGTGTTACCAAACAGTGTGTGTGACCAAACAGGGAGTGTGACCAAAGAGAGTACGTGACAAAACAGAGTGTGTGACCAAACAGTGTGTGTGACCAAACAGAGTACGTGACCAAACAGTGTGTGTGACCAAACAGTGTGTGTGACCAAACAGAGTACGTGACCAAACAGTGTGTGTGACCAAACAGTGTGTGTGACCAAACACAGTTTGTTACCAAACAGGATGTGTGACCAAACAGGGTGCATGACCAAACAGAGTGTTTGACCAAACAGGGTGCGTGACCAAACAGAGTGTGTGACCAAACAGAGTGTGTGACCAAACAGGGTGAGTCACCAAACAGTGTGCGTGGCCAAACAGGGTGTGCGACCAAACAGTGTGTGTGACCAAACAGGGTTTGCGACTAAACAGGGTGTGTGACCAAACAGGTTGTGTGACCAAACAGGGTGCATGACCAAACAGTGTGTGTGAACAAACAGGGTGCGCGACCAAACAGAGTGTGTGACCAAACAGGGTGTGTGACCAAACAGAGTACGTGACCAAACGGGGTGTGTGAACAAACAGAGTGCGTGACCAAACATGGTGAGTGAAAAAACAGGGTGTGTGGCCAAACAGAGTACATGACCAAACAGAGTACGGAACCAAACAGGGTGTGTGACCAACCAGGTGCGTGATCAAACAGATTACGTGACCAAAAAGGGTGTGTGACCAAACAGTGTGTTACCTAATAGGGTGTGTGACCAAACAGTGTGTGTGACCAAACAGAGTACGTGACCAAACAGGGTGTGTGACAAACAGTGTGTGTGACCAAACAGAGTACGTGGCCAAACAGGGTGTGTGACAAACAGAGTACTTGACCAAACAGTGTTTGTAACCAAACAGAGTACGTGACCAAACAGGGTGTGCGACCAAACAGAGTTTGTTACCAAACAGGATGTGTGACCAAACAGGGTGCGTGACCAAACAGAGTGTGTGACTAAACAGGGTGCATGACCAAACAGAGTGCGTGACCAAACAGAGTGTGTGACCAAACAGGGTGAGTGACCAAAAAGTGTGTGTGACCAAACAGGGTGTGCGACCAAACAGTGTGTGTGACCAAACAGGGTGTGTGAACAAATAGGGCGTGTGACCAAACAGAGTGTGTGACCAAAGAAGGTGCGTGACCAAACAGGGTGCGTGACCAAACAGGGTACGTGCCCAAACACGGTGTGTGACCAAACAAGGTGTGTGACCAAACAGGGTGAGTGACCAAACAGGGTGCGTGACTAAACAGAATGTGTGACCAAACAGGGTGAGTGAAATAACAGAGTGCGTGACCAAACAGGGTGTGTGACCAAACAGGGTACGTGACCAAACAGAGCACCTGGCCAAACAGGGTGCGTGACCAAACAGAGTGTGTGGCCAAACAGGGTGAGTGGCCAAACAGAGTACGTGACCAAACAGGGTGTGTGACCAAACAGGGTGCGTGACCAAACAGAGTGTGTGGCCAAACAGGGTGAGTGGCCAAACAGAGTACGTGACCAAACAGAGTGCGTGACCAAACAGCGTGCGTGACCAAACAGAGTGTGTGACCAAACAGAGAACGTGACCAAACAGAGGACGTGACCAAACAGAGGACGTGACCAAACAGGGTTTGTGACCAAACAGTGTTCGTGACCAAACAAGGTGTGTGACCAAACAGGGTGTGTGACCAAACAGGGTGTGTGACCAAACAGGGTACGTGACCAAACAGGGTGTGAGACCAAACAGAGTGCGTGACCAAACAGGGCGTGTGACCAAACAGGGTGAGTGACCAAACAGGGTGTGTGACCAAACAGGGTGTGTGACCAAACAGGGTGCGTGACCAAACAGAGTACGTGATCATACAGGGTACGTGACCAAACAGGGTGAGTGACCAAACAGGGTACGTGACCAAACAGGGTGTGAGACCAAACAGAGTGCGTGACCAAACAGGGCGTGTGACCAAACAGGGTGAGTGACCAAACAGGGTACGTGACCAAACAGGGTGTGTGATCAAACAGGGTACGTGACCAAACAGGGTGTGAGACCAAACAGAGTGCGTGACCAAACAGGGCGTGTGACCAAACAGGGTGAGTGACCAAACAGGGTACGTGACCAAACAGGGTGTGTGACCAAACAGGGTGCGTGACCAAACAGAGTACGTGATCATACAGGGTACGTGACCAAACAGGGTACGTGACCAAACAGCGTGTGTGAGCAAACAGTGTGCGTGACCAAACAGTTTGTGTGACCAAACAGGGTGCGTGACTAAACAGGGTGTGTGACCAAACAGGGTGCGTGACCAAACAGTGTGTGTGACCAAAGAGGGTGCATGACCAAACAGAGTGCATGACCAAACAGAGTGCGTGACCAAACAGGGCGTGTGACCAAACAGGGTACGTGACCAAACAGCGTGTGTGACCAAACAGGGTGCGTGACCAAACAGGGTGCGTGACCAAACAGAGTGCATGACCAAACAGGACGTGTGACCAAACATGGTGTGTGACCAAACAGGGAGTGTGACCAAACAGCGTGCGTGACCAAACAGAGGATGTGACCAAACAGAGGACGTGACCAAACAGGGTTCGTGACCAAAAAAGGTGTGTGACCAAACAGGGTGTGTGATCAAACAGAGTACGTGACCAAACAGGGTTTGTGACCAAACAGTGTGCGTGACCAAACAGGGTGCGTGACCAAACAGGGTGCGTGACCAAACAGAGTGCATGACCAAACAGGACGTGTGACCAAACATGGTGTGTGACCAAACAGGGAGTGTGACCAAACAGCGTGCGTGACCAAACAGAGGATGTGACCAAACAGAGGACGTGACCAAACAGGGTTCGTGACCAAAAAAGGTGTGTGACCAAACAGGGTGTGTGATCAAACAGAGTACGTGACCAAACAGGGTTTGTGACCAAACAGTGTGCGTGACCAAACAGGGTGCGTGACCAAACAGTGTGCGTGACCAAACAGGGTGCGTGACCAATCAGGGTGCGTGACCAAACAGGGTGTGTGACCTAACAGTGTGTGTGACCAAGCAGGGTGCGTGACCAAACAGGGTGCATGACCAAACAGGGTGCGTGACCAAACAGGGTGTGTGACCAAACAGGGTGCATGACCAAACAGGGTGCGTGACCAAACAGGGTGCGTGACCAAACAGGGTGCGTGACCAAACAGTGTGTGTGACCAAACAGAGTACGTGACCAAACAGGGTGTGTGACCAAACAGAGTACGTGACCAAACAGTGTGTGTGACCAAAGAGTGTGTGTGACCAAACAGAGTATGTGACCAAACAGAGTATGTGACCAAACAGTGTGTGTGACCAAACAGGGTGTGTGACCAAACAGGGTGCGTGAACAAACAGCGTGTGTGACCAAACAGAATAGATGACCAAACAGCATGTCTGACCAAAGAGAATGTGTGACCAAACAGGGTATGTAACCAATCAGGGTGTGTGACCAAACAGAGTGTGTGACCAAACAGGGTGTGGGACCAAACAGGGTGTGTGACCAAACAGGCTGTAAGACCAAACAGGGTACGTGACCAAACAGGGTACGTGACCAAACAGGGTGTGTGACCAAACAGAGTACGTGACCAAACATAGTGTGTGACAAACAGTGTGTGTGACCAAACAGAGTACGTGACCAAACAGGGTGTGTGACAAACAGAGGAAATGACCAATCAGTGTTAGTGACCAAACAGAGTACGTGACCAATCAGGGTGTGTGACCAAACAGAGTTTGTTACCAAACAGGATGTGTGACCAAACAGGGTGCGTGACCAAAAAGGGCGTGTGACCAAACAGTGTGTGCGACCAAACAGACTACGTGACCAAAGAGGGTGCGTGACCAAACAGAGTACGTGACCAAACAGAGTACGTGACCAAACAGGGTGTGTGACCAAACAGGATGTGTGACCAAACAGAATATGTGACAAAACAGAATGTGTGACCAAACAGGGTGTGTGAGCAAACAGGGTGTGTGACCTAACAGGGTGTGTGAGTAAACAGAGTGCGTGACCAAACAGGGTGTGTGACCAAACAGAGTGAGTGACCAAACAGAATACGTGACCAAACACAGTGTGTGACCAAACAGTGTGCATGACCAAACAGGGTGCTTGACCAAACAGGGTGTGTGACCAAACAAGGTGTGTGACCAAACAGTGTGTGTGACCAAACAGAGTACGTGACCAAACATGGTGAGTGAAAAAATAGGGTGTGTGACCAAACAGAGTACATGACCAAACAGAGTAAGTGACCAAACAGGGTGTGTGACCAACCAGGTGCGTGACCAAACAGATTACGTGACCAAACAGGGTGTGTGACCAAACAGTGTGTTACCAAACAGGGTGTGTGACCAAACAGAGTACGTGACCAAACAGGGTACGTGACCAAACAGGGTGCGTGGCCAAACAGATACGTGACCAAACAGTGTACATGACGAGACAGAGTGTGTGACCAAACAGGTTGCGTGACCAAACAGAGTACCTGACCAAACAGGGTGTGTGACCAAACAGAGTACGCAACCAAACAGAGTGCGTGACCAAACAGAGTACGTGACCAAAAAGGGTGTGTGTCCAACCAGACTGTGTGACCAAACAGGGTGTGTGACCAAACAGAGTGTGTGACCAAACAGGGAGTGTGACCAAACAGAGTACGTGACCATACAGGGTGTGTTACCAAACAGTGTGTGTGACCAAACAGGGAGTGTGACCAAAGAGAGTACGTGACAAAACAGAGTGTGTGACCAAACAGTGTGTGTGACCAAACAGAGTACGTGACCAAACAGTGTGTGTGACCAAACAGTGTGTGTGACCAAACAGAGTACGTGACCAAACAGTGTGTGTGACCAAACAGTGTGTGTGACCAAACACAGTTTGTTACCAAACAGGATGTGTGACCAAACAGGGTGCATGACCAAACAGAGTGTTTGACCAAACAGGGTGCGTGACCAAACAGAGTGTGTGACCAAACAGAGTGTGTGACCAAACAGGGTGAGTCACCAAACAGTGTGCGTGGCCAAACAGGGTGTGCGACCAAACAGTGTGTGTGACCAAACAGGGTGTGCGACTAAACAGGGTGTGTGACCAAACAGGTTGTGTGACCAAACAGGGTGCATGACCAAACAGTGTGTGTGAACAAACAGGGTGCGCGACCAAACAGAGTGTGTGACCAAACAGGGTGTGTGACCAAACAGAGTACGTGACCAAACGGGGTGTGTGAACAAACAGAGTGCGTGACCAAACATGGTGAGTGAAAAAACAGGGTGTGTGACCAAACAGAGTACATGACCAAACAGAGTACGGAACCAAACAGGGTGTGTGACCAACCAGGTGCGTGATCAAACAGATTACGTGACCAAAAAGGGTGTGTGACCAAACAGTGTGTTACCTAATAGGGTGTGTGACCAAACAGTGTGTGTGACCAAACAGAGTACGTGACCAAACAGGGTGTGTGACAAACAGTGTGTGTGACCAAACAGAGTACGTGGCCAAACAGGGTGTGTGACAAACAGAGTACTTGACCAAACAGTGTTTGTAACCAAACAGAGTACGTGACCAAACAGGGTGTGCGACCAAACAGAGTTTGTTACCAAACAGGATGTGTGACCAAACAGGGTATGTAACCAATCAGGGTGTGTGACCAAACAGAGTGTGTGACCAAACAGGGTGTGGGACCAAACAGGGTGTGTGACCAAACAGGCTGTAAGACCAAACAGGGTACGTGACCAAACAGGGTACGTGACCAAACAGGGTGTGTGACCAAACAGAGTACGTGACCAAACATAGTGTGTGACAAACAGTGTGTGTGACCAAACAGAGTACGTGACCAAACAGGGTGTGTGACAAACAGAGGAAATGACCAATCAGTGTTAGTGACCAAACAGAGTACGTGACCAATCAGGGTGTGTGACCAAACAGAGTTTGTTACCAAACAGGATGTGTGACCAAACAGGATGTGTGACCAAACAGGGTGCGTGACCAAAAAGGGCGTGTGATCAAACAGTGTGTGCGACCAAACAGACTACGTGACCAAAGAGGGTGCGTGACCAAACAGAGTACGTGACCAAACAGAGTACGTGACCAAACAGGGTGTGTGACCAAACAGGATGTGTGACCAAACAGAATATGTGACAAAACAGAATGTGTGACCAAACAGGGTGTGTGAGCAAACAGGGTGTGTGACCTAACAGGGTGTGTGAGTAAACAGAGTGCGTGACCAAACAGGGTGTGTGACCAAACAGAGTGAGTGACCAAACAGAATACGTGACCAAACACAATGTGTGACCAAACAGTGTGCATGACCAAACAGGGTGCTTGACCAAACAGGGTGTGTGACCAAACAAGGTGTGTGACCAAACAGTGTGTGTGACCAAACAGAGTACGTGACCAAACATGGTGAGTGAAAAAATAGGGTGTGTGACCAAACAGAGTACATGACCAAACAGAGTAAGTGACCAAACAGGGTGTGTGACCAACCAGGTGCGTGACCAAACAGATTACGTGACCAAACAGGGTGTGTGACCAAACAGTGTGTTACCAAACAGGGTGTGTGACCAAACAGAGTACGTGACCAAACAGGGTACGTGACCAAACAGGGTGCGTGGCCAAACAGATACGTGACCAAACAGTGTACATGACGAGACAGAGTGTGTGACCAAACAGGTTGCGTGACCAAACAGAGTACCTGACCAAACAGGGTGTGTGACCAAACAGAGTACGCAACCAAACAGAGTGCGTGACCAAACAGAGTACGTGACCAAAAAGGGTGTGTGTCCAACCAGACTGTGTGACCAAACAGGGTGTGTGACCAAACAGAGTGTGTGACCAAACAGGGAGTGTGACCAAACAGAGTACGTGACCATACAGGGTGTGTTACCAAACAGTGTGTGTGACCAAACAGGGAGTGTGACCAAAGAGAGTACGTGACAAAACAGAGTGTGTGACCAAACAGTGTGTGTGACCAAACAGAGTACGTGACCAAACAGTGTGTGTGACCAAACAGTGTGTGTGACCAAACAGAGTACGTGACCAAACAGTGTGTGTGACCAAACAGTGTGTGTGACCAAACACAGTTTGTTACCAAACAGGATGTGTGACCAAACAGGGTGCATGACCAAACAGAGTGTTTGACCAAACAGGGTGCGTGACCAAACAGAGTGTGTGACCAAACAGAGTGTGTGACCAAACAGGGTGAGTCACCAAACAGTGTGCGTGGCCAAACAGGGTGTGCGACCAAACAGTGTGTGTGACCAAACAGGGTGTGCGACTAAACAGGGTGTGTGACCAAACAGGTTGTGTGACCAAACAGGGTGCATGACCAAACAGTGTGTGTGAACAAACAGGGTGCGCGACCAAACAGAGTGTGTGACCAAACAGGGTGTGTGACCAAACAGAGTACGTGACCAAACGGGGTGTGTGAACAAACAGAGTGCGTGACCAAACATGGTGAGTGAAAAAACAGGGTGTGTGACCAAACAGAGTACATGACCAAACAGAGTTCGGAACCAAACAGGGTGTGTGACCAACCAGGTGCGTGATCAAACAGATTACGTGACCAAAAAGGGTGTGTGACCAAACAGTGTGTTACCTAATAGGGTGTGTGACCAAACAGTGTGTGTGACCAAACAGAGTACGTGACCAAACAGGGTGTGTGACAAACAGTGTGTGTGACCAAACAGAGTACGTGGCCAAACAGGGTGTGTGACAAACAGAGTACTTGACCAAACAGTGTTTGTAACCAAACAGAGTACGTGACCAAACAGGGTGTGCGACCAAACAGAGTTTGTTACCAAACAGGATGTGTGACCAAACAGGGTATGTAACCAATCAGGGTGTGTGACCAAACAGAGTGTGTGACCAAACAGGGTGTGGGACCAAACAGGGTGTGTGACCAAACAGGCTGTAAGACCAAACAGGGTACGTGACCAAACAGGGTACGTGACCAAACAGGGTGTGTGACCAAACAGAGTACGTGACCAAACATAGTGTGTGACAAACAGTGTGTGTGACCAAACAGAGTACGTGACCAAACAGGGTGTGTGACAAACAGAGGAAATGACCAATCAGTGTTAGTGACCAAACAGAGTACGTGACCAATCAGGGTGTGTGACCAAACAGAGTTTGTTACCAAACAGGATGTGTGACCAAACAGGATGTGTGACCAAACAGGGTGCGTGACCAAAAAGGGCGTGTGACCAAACAGTGTGTGCGACCAAACAGACTACGTGACCAAAGAGGGTGCGTGACCAAACAGAGTACGTGACCAAACAGAGTACGTGACCAAACAGGGTGTGTGACCAAACAGGATGTGTGACCAAACAGAATATGTGACAAAACAGAATGTGTGACCAAACAGGGTGTGTGAGCAAACAGGGTGTGTGACCTAACAGGGTGTGTGAGTAAACAGAGTGCGTGACCAAACAGGGTGTGTGACCAAACAGAGTGAGTGACCAAACAGAATACGTGACCAAACACAGTGTGTGACCAAACAGTGTGCATGACCAAACAGGGTGCTTGACCAAACAGGGTGTGTGACCAAACAAGGTGTGTGACCAAACAGTGTGTGTGACCAAACAGAGTACGTGACCAAACATGGTGAGTGAAAAAATAGGGTGTGTGACCAAACAGAGTACATGACCAAACAGAGTAAGTGACCAAACAGGGTGTGTGACCAACCAGGTGCGTGACCAAACAGATTACGTGACCAAACAGGGTGTGTGACCAAACAGTGTGTTACCAAACAGGGTGTGTGACCAAACAGAGTACGTGACCAAACAGGGTACGTGACCAAACAGGGTGCGTGGCCAAACAGATACGTGACCAAACAGTGTACATGACGAGACAGAGTGTGTGACCAAACAGGTTGCGTGACCAAACAGAGTACCTGACCAAACAGGGTGTGTGACCAAACAGAGTACGCAACCAAACAGAGTGCGTGACCAAACAGAGTACGTGACCAAAAAGGGTGTGTGTCCAACCAGACTGTGTGACCAAACAGGGTGTGTGACCAAACAGAGTGTGTGACCAAACAGGGAGTATGACCAAACAGAGTACGTGACCATACAGGGTGTGTTACCAAACAGTGTGTGTGACCAAACAGGGAGTGTGACCAAAGAGAGTACGTGACAAAACAGAGTGTGTGACCAAACAGTGTGTGTGACCAAACAGAGTACGTGACCAAACAGTGTGTGTGACCAAACAGTGTGTGTGACCAAACAGAGTACGTGACCAAACAGTGTGTGTGACCAAACAGTGTGTGTGACCAAACACAGTTTGTTACCAAACAGGATGTGTGACCAAACAGGGTGCATGACCAAACAGAGTGTTTGACCAAACAGGGTGCGTGACCAAACAGAGTGTGTGACCAAACAGAGTGTGTGACCAAACAGGGTGAGTCACCAAACAGTGTGCGTGGCCAAACAGGGTGTGCGACCAAACAGTGTGTGTGACCAAACAGGGTGTGCGACTAAACAGGGTGTGTGACCAAACAGGTTGTGTGACCAAACAGGGTGCATGACCAAACAGTGTGTGTGAACAAACAGGGTGCGCGACCAAACAGAGTGTGTGACCAAACAGGGTGTGTGACCAAACAGAGTACGTGACCAAACGGGGTGTGTGAACAAACAGAGTGCGTGACCAAACATGGTGAGTGAAAAAACAGGGTGTGTGACCAAACAGAGTACATGACCAAACAGAGTACGGAACCAAACAGGGTGTGTGACCAACCAGGTGCGTGATCAAACAGATTACGTGACCAAAAAGGGTGTGTGACCAAACAGTGTGTTACCTAATAGGGTGTGTGACCAAACAGTGTGTGTGACCAAACAGAGTACGTGACCAAACAGGGTGTGTGACAAACAGTGTGTGTGACCAAACAGAGTACGTGGCCAAACAGGGTGTGTGACAAACAGAGTACTTGACCAAACAGTGTTTGTAACCAAACAGAGTACGTGACCAAACAGGGTGTGCGACCAAACAGAGTTTGTTACCAAACAGGATGTGTGACCAAACAGGGTATGTAACCAATCAGGGTGTGTGACCAAACAGAGTGTGTGACCAAACAGGGTGTGGGACCAAACAGGGTGTGTGACCAAACAGGCTGTAAGACCAAACAGGGTACGTGACCAAACAGGGTACGTGACCAAACAGGGTGTGTGACCAAACAGAGTACGTGACCAAACATAGTGTGTGACAAACAGTGTGTGTGACCAAACAGAGTACGTGACCAAACAGGGTGTGTGACAAACAGAGGAAATGACCAATCAGTGTTAGTGACCAAACAGAGTACGTGACCAATCAGGGTGTGTGACCAAACAGAGTTTGTTACCAAACAGGATGTGTGACCAAACAGGATGTGTGACCAAACAGGGTGCGTGACCAAAAAGGGCGTGTGATCAAACAGTGTGTGCGACCAAACAGACTACGTGACCAAAGAGGGTGCGTGACCAAACAGAGTACGTGACCAAACAGAGTACGTGACCAAACAGGGTGTGTGACCAAACAGGATGTGTGACCAAACAGAATATGTGACAAAACAGAATGTGTGACCAAACAGGGTGTGTGAGCAAACAGGGTGTGTGACCTAACAGGGTGTGTGAGTAAACAGAGTGCGTGACCAAACAGGGTGTGTGACCAAACAGAGTGAGTGACCAAACAGAATACGTGACCAAACACAATGTGTGACCAAACAGTGTGCATGACCAAACAGGGTGCTTGACCAAACAGGGTGTGTGACCAAACAAGGTGTGTGACCAAACAGTGTGTGTGACCAAACAGAGTACGTGACCAAACATGGTGAGTGAAAAAATAGGGTGTGTGACCAAACAGAGTACATGACCAAACAGAGTAAGTGACCAAACAGGGTGTGTGACCAACCAGGTGCGTGACCAAACAGATTACGTGACCAAACAGGGTGTGTGACCAAACAGTGTGTTACCAAACAGGGTGTGTGACCAAACAGAGTACGTGACCAAACAGGGTACGTGACCAAACAGGGTGCGTGGCCAAACAGATACGTGACCAAACAGTGTACATGACGAGACAGAGTGTGTGACCAAACAGGTTGCGTGACCAAACAGAGTACCTGACCAAACAGGGTGTGTGACCAAACAGAGTACGCAACCAAACAGAGTGCGTGACCAAACAGAGTACGTGACCAAAAAGGGTGTGTGTCCAACCAGACTGTGTGACCAAACAGGGTGTGTGACCAAACAGAGTGTGTGACCAAACAGGGAGTGTGACCAAACAGAGTACGTGACCATACAGGGTGTGTTACCAAACAGTGTGTGTGACCAAACAGGGAGTGTGACCAAAGAGAGTACGTGACAAAACAGAGTGTGTGACCAAACAGTGTGTGTGACCAAACAGAGTACGTGACCAAACAGTGTGTGTGACCAAACAGTGTGTGTGACCAAACAGAGTACGTGACCAAACAGTGTGTGTGACCAAACAGTGTGTGTGACCAAACACAGTTTGTTACCAAACAGGATGTGTGACCAAACAGGGTGCATGACCAAACAGAGTGTTTGACCAAACAGGGTGCGTGACCAAACAGAGTGTGTGACCAAACAGAGTGTGTGACCAAACAGGGTGAGTCACCAAACAGTGTGCGTGGCCAAACAGGGTGTGCGACCAAACAGTGTGTGTGACCAAACAGGGTGTGCGACTAAACAGGGTGTGTGACCAAACAGGTTGTGTGACCAAACAGGGTGCATGACCAAACAGTGTGTGTGAACAAACAGGGTGCGCGACCAAACAGAGTGTGTGACCAAACAGGGTGTGTGACCAAACAGAGTACGTGACCAAACGGGGTGTGTGAACAAACAGAGTGCGTGACCAAACATGGTGAGTGAAAAAACAGGGTGTGTGACCAAACAGAGTACATGACCAAACAGAGTTCGGAACCAAACAGGGTGTGTGACCAACCAGGTGCGTGATCAAACAGATTACGTGACCAAAAAGGGTGTGTGACCAAACAGTGTGTTACCTAATAGGGTGTGTGACCAAACAGTGTGTGTGACCAAACAGAGTACGTGACCAAACAGGGTGTGTGACAAACAGTGTGTGTGACCAAACAGAGTACGTGGCCAAACAGGGTGTGTGACAAACAGAGTACTTGACCAAACAGTGTTTGTAACCAAACAGAGTACGTGACCAAACAGGGTGTGCGACCAAACAGAGTTTGTTACCAAACAGGATGTGTGACCAAACAGGGTATGTAACCAATCAGGGTGTGTGACCAAACAGAGTGTGTGACCAAACAGGGTGTGGGACCAAACAGGGTGTGTGACCAAACAGGCTGTAAGACCAAACAGGGTACGTGACCAAACAGGGTACGTGACCAAACAGGGTGTGTGACCAAACAGAGTACGTGACCAAACATAGTGTGTGACAAACAGTGTGTGTGACCAAACAGAGTACGTGACCAAACAGGGTGTGTGACAAACAGAGGAAATGACCAATCAGTGTTAGTGACCAAACAGAGTACGTGACCAATCAGGGTGTGTGACCAAACAGAGTTTGTTACCAAACAGGATGTGTGACCAAACAGGATGTGTGACCAAACAGGGTGCGTGACCAAAAAGGGCGTGTGACCAAACAGTGTGTGCGACCAAACAGACTACGTGACCAAAGAGGGTGCGTGACCAAACAGAGTACGTGACCAAACAGAGTACGTGACCAAACAGGGTGTGTGACCAAACAGGATGTGTGACCAAACAGAATATGTGACAAAACAGAATGTGTGACCAAACAGGGTGTGTGAGCAAACAGGGTGTGTGACCTAACAGGGTGTGTGAGTAAACAGAGTGCGTGACCAAACAGGGTGTGTGACCAAACAGAGTGAGTGACCAAACAGAATACGTGACCAAACACAGTGTGTGACCAAACAGTGTGCATGACCAAACAGGGTGCTTGACCAAACAGGGTGTGTGACCAAACAAGGTGTGTGACCAAACAGTGTGTGTGACCAAACAGAGTACGTGACCAAACATGGTGAGTGAAAAAATAGGGTGTGTGACCAAACAGAGTACATGACCAAACAGAGTAAGTGACCAAACAGGGTGTGTGACCAACCAGGTGCGTGACCAAACAGATTACGTGACCAAACAGGGTGTGTGACCAAACAGTGTGTTACCAAACAGGGTGTGTGACCAAACAGAGTACGTGACCAAACAGGGTACGTGACCAAACAGGGTGCGTGGCCAAACAGATACGTGACCAAACAGTGTACATGACGAGACAGAGTGTGTGACCAAACAGGTTGCGTGACCAAACAGAGTACCTGACCAAACAGGGTGTGTGACCAAACAGAGTACGCAACCAAACAGAGTGCGTGACCAAACAGAGTACGTGACCAAAAAGGGTGTGTGTCCAACCAGACTGTGTGACCAAACAGGGTGTGTGACCAAACAGAGTGTGTGACCAAACAGGGAGTATGACCAAACAGAGTACGTGACCATACAGGGTGTGTTACCAAACAGTGTGTGTGACCAAACAGGGAGTGTGACCAAAGAGAGTACGTGACAAAACAGAGTGTGTGACCAAACAGTGTGTGTGACCAAACAGAGTACGTGACCAAACAGTGTGTGTGACCAAACAGTGTGTGTGACCAAACAGAGTACGTGACCAAACAGTGTGTGTGACCAAACAGTGTGTGTGACCAAACACAGTTTGTTACCAAACAGGATGTGTGACCAAACAGGGTGCATGACCAAACAGAGTGTTTGACCAAACAGGGTGCGTGACCAAACAGAGTGTGTGACCAAACAGAGTGTGTGACCAAACAGGGTGAGTCACCAAACAGTGTGCGTGGCCAAACAGGGTGTGCGACCAAACAGTGTGTGTGACCAAACAGGGTGTGCGACTAAACAGGGTGTGTGACCAAACAGGTTGTGTGACCAAACAGGGTGCATGACCAAACAGTGTGTGTGAACAAACAGGGTGCGCGACCAAACAGAGTGTGTGACCAAACAGGGTGTGTGACCAAACAGAGTACGTGACCAAACGGGGTGTGTGAACAAACAGAGTGCGTGACCAAACATGGTGAGTGAAAAAACAGGGTGTGTGACCAAACAGAGTACATGACCAAACAGAGTACGGAACCAAACAGGGTGTGTGACCAACCAGGTGCGTGATCAAACAGATTACGTGACCAAAAAGGGTGTGTGACCAAACAGTGTGTTACCTAATAGGGTGTGTGACCAAACAGTGTGTGTGACCAAACAGAGTACGTGACCAAACAGGGTGTGTGACAAACAGTGTGTGTGACCAAACAGAGTACGTGGCCAAACAGGGTGTGTGACAAACAGAGTACTTGACCAAACAGTGTTTGTAACCAAACAGAGTACGTGACCAAACAGGGTGTGCGACCAAACAGAGTTTGTTACCAAACAGGATGTGTGACCAAACAGGGTGCGTGACCAAACAGAGTGTGTGACTAAACAGGGTGCATGACCAAACAGAGTGCGTGACCAAACAGAGCGTGTGACCAAACAGGGTGAGTGACCAAAAAGTGTGTGTGACCAAACAGGGTGTGCGACCAAACAGTGTGTGTGACCAAACAGGGTGTGTGAACAAATAGGGCGTGTGACCAAACAGAGTGTGTGACCAAAGAAGGTGCGTGACCAAACAGGGTGCGTGACCAAACAGGGTACGTGCCCAAACACGCTGTGTGACCAAACAAGGTGTGTGACCAAACAGGGTGAGTGACCAAACAGGGTGCGTGACTAAACAGAATGTGTGACCAAACAGGGTGAGTGAAATAACAGAGTGCGTGACCAAACAGGGTGTGTGACCAAACAGGGTACGTGACCAAACAGAGCACCTGGCCAAACAGGGTGCGTGACCAAACAGAGTGTGTGGCCAAACAGGGTGAGTGGCCAAACAGAGTACGTGACCAAACAGAGTGCGTGACCAAACAGCGTGCGTGACCAAACAGAGTGTGTGACCAAACAGAGAACGTGACCAAACAGAGGACGTGACCAAACAGAGGACGTGACCAAACAGGGTTTGTGACCAAACAGTGTTCGTGACCAAACAAGGTGTGTGACCAAACAGGGTGTGTGACCAAACAGGGTGTGTGACCAAACAGGGTACGTGACCAAACAGGGTGTGTGACCAAACAGGGTGTGAGACCAAACAGAGTGCGTGACCAAACAGGGCGTGTGACCAAACAGGGTGAGTGACCAAACAGGGTACGTGACCAAACAGCGTGTGTGACCAAACAGGGTGCGTGACCAAACAGGGTGCGTGACCAAACAGAGTGCATGATCATACAGGGTACGTGACCAAACAGGGTACGTGACCAAACAGCGTGTGTGAGCAAACAGGGTGCGTGACCAAACAGTGTGTGTGACCAAAGAGGGTGCGTGACCAAACAGGGTGCATGACCAAACAGAGTGCGTGACCAAACAGGGCGTGTGACCAAACAGGGTACGTGACCAAACAGCGTGTGTGACCAAACAGGGTGCGTGACCAAACAGGGTGCGTGACCAAACAGAGTGCATGACCAAACAGGACGTGTGACCAAACATGGTGTGTGACCAAACAGGGAGTGTGACCAAACAGCGTGCGTGACCAAACAGAGGATGTGACCAAACAGAGGACGTGACCAAACAGGGTTCGTGACCAAAAAAGGTGTGTGACCAAACAGGGTGTGTGATCAAACAGAGTACGTGACCAAACAGGGTTTGTGACCAAACAGAGTACGTGACCAAACAGGGTGCGTGACCAATCAGGGTGCGTGACCAAACAGGGTGTGTGACCAAACAGGGTGTGTGACCAAACAGAGTGTGTGACCAAACAGGGTGAGTGACCAAACAGAGTGTGTGACCAAACAGGGTGAGTGACCAAACAGAGTACGTGACCAAACAGGGTGCGTGACCAAACAGGGTGCGTGACCTAACAGGGTACGAGACCAAATAGGGTGTGAGACCAAACAGAGTTCGTGACCAAACAGGGTGTGTGCCCAAACAGGGTGAGTGACCAAACAGGGTGCTTGACCAAACAGGGTGCATGACCAAACAGGGTGTGTGACCAAACAGGGTGCGTGACCAAACAGAATACATGACCAAACAGGGTACGTGACCAAACAGGGTACGTGACCAAACAGCGTTTGTGAGCAAACAGTGTACGTGACCAAACAGTTTGTGTGACCAAACAGGGTGCGTGACCAAACAGGGTGCGTGACCAAACAGTGTGCATGACCAAACAGGGTGTGTGACCAAACAGGGTACGTGACCAAACAGGGTATGTGACCAAACAGCGTGTGTAAGCAAACAGGGTGCGTGACCAAACATTTTGTGTGACCAAACAGCGTGCGTGACCAAACAGGGTGCTTGACCAAACAGGGTGTGTGACCAAACAGGGTGTGTGACCAATACAGAGTGTGTGACCAAACAGGGTGCGTGACCAAACAGGGTGCGTGACCAAACATAGTGCGTGACCAAACAGGGCGTGTGACCAAACATGGTGTGTGACCAAACGGAGTGTGTGACCAAACAGGGCGTGTGACCAAACATGGTGTGTGACCAAATAGGGGTTCAGTTACCTGCTTAATGCAGCATTGTTTTAAATATTCATTTTCAGAATGTCGGCATCATTGTCAAGGCATCATTTATTGCCCATTCCTAGTTGCCCTTGAGATGGTGGTAGTGGACCTTCTTCTTGAACCACTGCAGTCCAAGTGATGGAGGTCTTCTCGCAGTGCTGTTAGGAAGGGAATTCCAGGATTTCGACCCAGTGACAATGAAGGAACGGCGATATATGTCCAAGTCAGGATGGTGTGTGAAATCTAAAAAAAGGACAATTAAAGGGGAGTGTCAGAATGGGGTGAGAGAAATTCTGAAAGCCTTTGTAAAAGCTCAGAAGGAATCTTAACCCAATTACTGCATTTGCTAAGCTGAAGGGGAGGCAACCAGGAAGTGACAGGCAAAATTGAATGGAAACAAAACATAAAGTGCAGGCATGAGTTTACAGGCAAGTGAAGGAGAAGCCCAGCACCCAAACCCTTGTTTGGAGCTGGGACTGCATGATGTCATTCCCATAGGTTAGCAATGCCACAGTTGACAGTTACTGTCAACTAGATCCCATTGCACTATTTGAAGTGGAGCAGGGAAGTTCTTCTAGTGTCCTGGCCAACATTTATCCCTCAACGAACATTATCAAAAACAGATTAACCAGTCATTTATCTCATTACTGTTTGTGGGACCTTGCTGTGTACAAACTGACTGTCATGTTTGCCTACATTACAACAGTGACAGCACTTCTAACGTACTTCATTGGCTGGGAAGTGCTTTAGGGTATCCTGAGGACATGAAAGGCACTATATAAATTCAAGTTATTTCTTTTGATGGTGCCTGCTGCTCGGGAAGTGGAAATAAATCTGTACGATTTTGTGTTGTTGGCCATTGACCACCTGGACATTGATGGAGTAGAAACCCTTGTGACCCATGAAGGTCATGGGATTGTGTATGTGACCCAACATAGCTACATGAGTGCCGTCAATAAGGCCCTGGATTTTGGGGAATCCTGTGATGTGGAAAAAATGCAAGGCTCTCTCATTCAGCTGCCGGGTTTACAGGGGAAAAGTGATGAAAATATTTGCCTTGGTAAACAATGCATCAATGATCTGATTGATGCATCTATGCATTGACAGATATCCCAGGTATCCCTGACATGTACTTTCTCTATTTTCTTTCTGAAAGACTCCCACTGCTCTGATGTGGATTTTCCTACTAGTAGCTGATCTCAGGGTTTCAACTTCCCCAATATTAACTGGGATAGTCAGAGTGTGAAAGGCTTAGAGGGTGCGGAATTCTTAAAGTGCATCCGGGAGAGCTTTTTGAGTCAGCATGCAGAATGTCCTACAAAAGAGGGGGTGGTACTGGACCTAATTCTAGGGAATGTAGCCGGACAAGTGGTAGAAGTGTCAGTAGGAGACATTTTGGTGACAGTGACCATAATTCGGTGAGACTTAAGGTAGTCGTGGAAAAGGACAAAGATGGACCGGAAATAAAGGTTCTAAATTGGGGGAAGGCCGATTTTAATATGATAAGGCAGGATCTGGCCAAAGTGGATGGGGATCAGCTACTTGTAGGAAAATCCACATCAGAGCAGTGGGAGTCTTTCAGAAAAGATATAGAGAGAGAACAACGCCAACATGTTCCCATAAAGGTCAAGGGTGAGACCAACAAGCCCAGGGAACCCTGGATGTCAAGGGGTATACAAGAATGGATTAGGGAAAAAAGGGAGGCTTTTGGCAGATACAAAGGACTTAAAACAGTGGAAGCCCTAGAGGAGTATAGAAAGTGCAGGGGGGTACTTAAAAATAAATTAGGAGAGCGAAGAGGGGGCATGAAAATCACTGGCGGGCAAAATAAAGGAAAAATCCAAGGTGTTTTATAAGTATGTTAAGGGCAAGAGGATAACCAGGGAAAGAGTAGGGCCCATCAGGGACCAAAGTGGCAATCTCTGTGTAGGAAGATGTAGGTGAGGTTTTAAATGAATACTTTGCATCTGTGTTCACTATGGAGAAGGATGATGTAGGCATAGAAATCAGGCAGGGGGATTGTGATATACTTGAACAAATTAGCATTGAGAGGGAGGAGGTACTAGCGGTTTTAGCGGGCTTAAAAGTGGATAAATCCCCAGGCCCAGAAGAGATGTATCCCAGGCTGCTGTGTGAGGCAAGGGAGGAGATTGCAGGGGTTCTGACACAAATTTTCAGAACCTCTCTGGCCACAGGGGAGGTGCCAGAGGACTGGAAGACAACTAACGAAGTACCATTATTCAAGAAGGGTAGTAGCGATAAACCAGGGAATTACAGGCCAGTGAGCCGAACATCAGTGGTAGGGAAATTATTGGAAACAATTCTGAGGGACAGAATTAGTCTCCACTTGGAGAGACAAGGATTAATCAAGGATAGTCAGCATGGCTTTGTCAGGGGGAGATCATGTCTAACCAATTTGATTGAATTTTTCGAGGGGGTGACTAGGTGTGTGGATGAGGGTAGTGCAGTTGATGTAGTCTACATGGACTTCAGTAAGGCTTTTGACATAGTCCCACATGGGAGACTGGTCAAGAAGGTAAGAGCCCATGGGATCCAGGGCAACTTGGCACATTGGATCCAAAATTGGCTTAGTGGCAGGAGGCAGAGGGTGATGGTCGAAGGTTGTTTTTGTGACTGGAAGCCTGTGTCCAGTGGTGTACTGCAGGGATCGGTGCTGGGTCTTTTGCTGTTTGTAGTGTACATTAATGATTTAGATATGAATGTAGGAGGTATAATCAGTAAGTTTGCAGATGACACAAAAAATGGTGGAGTGGTAAATAATGAGGAGAGAAGCCTCAGGCTGCAGGATGATATAGATGGGTTGGTTAGATGGGCGGAACAGTGGCAAATGGAATTTAACCCTGAAAAGTGTGAGGTGATGCATTTTGGGAGGAATAACAAGGCAAGGGAATACACAATGAATGGTAGGACCCTAGGAAGGGCAGAGGATCAGAGGGACCTTGGTGTGCATGAACATAGACCCCTGAAGGCTGCAGGAGAGGTAGATAAAGTGGTTAAAAAGGCATATGGGATACTTGCCTTCATTAGCCGAGGCATAGAATATAAGAGCAGGGAGGTTGTGATGGAGCTGTACAAAATGCTAGTTAGGCCACAGCTGGAATACTGTGTGCAGTTCTGGTTGCCACACTATAGGAAGGATGTGATTGCATTGGAGAGAGTGCAGAGGAGATTCACCAGGATGTTACCTGGGTTGGAGCGCTTCAGCTATGAAGAGAGACTGGAGAGGCTGTTTTTTTTTGCTTAGAGCAGAGAAGGCTGAATGGGGACCTGATTGAGGTGTACAAAATTATGAGGGGCATAGATAGGGTAGATAGAAAGGAACTTTTCCCCTTAGTAGAGGGGTCAATAACCAGGGGGCACAGTTTCAAGGTAAGGGGCAGGAGGTTTAGAGAGGATTTGTGGAAAAACTTTTTCACCCGGAGCGTGGTTGGAATCTGGAACTCACTGCATGAAAGGGTGGTAGAGGCAGGAACCCTCACAACATTCAAGAAGCATTTAGATGAGCACTTGAAACGCCATAGCATACAAGGCTACGGACCAAGTGCTGGAAAATGGGATTAGAATAGATAGGGCTTGATGGCCGGCGCAGACATGATGGGCCGAAGGGCCTCTTTCTGTGCTATATAACTCGACTCTATGACTGATCACCGAGGCCATCACTGCTAGCAGTGTTGCCCCCATGACTTGGCTCTAGTGCCCAAAGAAGCTTAAATAAAAACAGAAAATGTTGGAAATTCTCAGCAAGTCAGGCAGCATCTGTGGATGGGCCGAAGGGCCTCTTTCTGTGCTGTATAGCTCTATGCCTCTATGACATGACTTGGAAGGAGCAGGAGGCATAAAATGTTCAGTGTTGCAATCATCTTCACTGCCAGTGTTGTCTGCAGGTCAGATTACCACAGATGGAACAACTCAGTCACTGATCTCTGGTGGAGCAAAGTCTGTAAAAGCAGGTCCCCTCAAATCATTCCCAGCTAGGTGTGCCTGAATTTGTAGATACGAGCTGCGTGGCTGAGAGCAAGTACAATCAAACCTGCCTTGCACCCCTTCTTTTATTCTATTCCTCCTCCTCCTCCAAGTAATACTCAAAAAGGAGAATCCCCAGTTTTCAACTGGATAATCCGAAATGTTGCTGCTAAAATCCCGGGCAACAAAAGATTGTCCAATGAACCAAACACTTGAAACGCAGCTCCCAGAAATTGACTGGTAAAGATCACTTTAGAAAGTACACATGGGACAAGTGCAGCTCACTTGTCTTAACTGGTCTGACCCTCATTACCCAGATCATATAAGCAAATTGGGTGCACAGAATATACCCACAAGAAAATAGGAGAACTGCCTTGTGTGAATTATGCTGATTTTCTCATGAATTATTATATTAAAATGAAGCTCTTGCACATTGAAATGATGATATGCAAAATGGAAGGGGATACATTGACGTGGATCTCCACCCAATTATCCAGCCTTCAGTCACCCACTACGTGCTGTCACCACCGACAGAACAAAAAAATTTGTCCTGTAGTATTAAGTTGAGTAAAACAGATTTAACATTTGTATTATCCACAATATAGTTACCATTACAAACATATAACGGAAAAAACCAGCCTGAATTTCTATTGCTGCCTTTGAGTCTCTTTCCAAGCAAATCACCAGACACTTCTGGATCTGAAGTAGAAGGGGGCAGTAAAACACAAGAGACCTCACTGATTGTGTTCACATTTATTGGCGCTGAAATTCCTTGGGTTGTGATTTGAGCAGTTACAATGGATCGCGTTCACCAGTGCCCTCCAGCGCTGACCCATCCGGAGTTTACAAGGCCAAGGATGGGCACCTTATTTACATGAGACAAGAGGGCACAAGTGCCACTATGGATGCATCTCTGGCATCCACCTGCCCCTTGTGACCAGAAAGTCCAGCACCCACCCACTATAGGGCTGTGGGGGTGTCCAGGCCTCCCCCACCCCGACCCTGACCATGACCTCCTCAGCCCCTGGTGTAAGGGGGCCAATCAGTAAAAAAAAATTTAAACTCACTTATGTACAAGAGTCCAGGTCACTTCCCTGGCCTGGATCCCACCAGTGGAACCAACACTCACCCATGAGGTAGAAGATCAGCCATGATCTTACTAAATGGCGGAGCAAGCTTGAAGAGCCAAATGGCCTACTCCTGCTCCTATTTCTTATGTTCTTATGTCCTTATTATCTGAAGGCCAGTATGTCTGAACTCGCTCAGCATACCAGCCTCCACCAATATGGTGGATCTCGACTGAGCCAGGAAGCTGGTGGATATTGTGAGTCCCCATCCCTGCCTCCAGCCCTCTGATGACATTTGTAAGGGGATATTGGAAACTCCAGCAGATGGTGGGGACTCGGAGAAACCAGAGCCCTGATTTTAACTCGGGGCAGGAATCGGAGATTCATCCGGCCTCTCCAGTATGTGAGGCGATTTTAGCTCCTGGGCCTTATTTGAATCCCCTCTCACTGACTCCCAGCCAAAGCTGGCGAGGATGACGTTGAGGCTGGTAGGAAATGACATAGATGCAGACGGCCGACGGGGACCTTCGGAAACGGTCCCTGCCACGATAAGTCATGCAGAAGCGCTGTCCCGGCCAATCGCGTCCCAAGAAGGGAGACGGGGAAAGGAGGCCCAAGGCTTCCTTGTTGAGCTAGGAGGGACACTCCTGCTCCTCCTGGGCCACAAGGAACCAATCAAAATTTTTAAAAACTGATACTTACATGGATGTCTTCTGACCCGATTCTGTGTGCCATCATGTATAAATTAAATTGTTTGCTTTGTTTAATGGGTTTGCTTAGGATGAGTAATGGGTACATAATATACTGACAAACACAATCTTTAATTTCCTGACAACAAATACTTCTTCATACTATCATATATTTTAGCTTGTGATAATTGCTGATGGTACAGTTGAAGAAGAAAGTCACTTGAAGTGTAGATTAGCTTTCACCTAACAAAATTAATATTCTATTGGGATTTCAAAGTAGTGTAACTTAAACTGATCAAAGAATACCTGCAAAACTAGACATCCAAAGTTCAGAGTGACAGTTTTAGATAGGCATTTAAATTCACAGCATGAAAATAAAGTTGTACGTTTAAATAAAAAGTTAAAATTTCAGAGCATTAGTGCTGGCAGTTTCTGCCTTCTTAAAACAGGTTAGCTTTTTCTTCTAAATCTAACTTCAGTTCCACCTTGTGTTTGGATGTGTTTTATTTTTGTTTAAGACCTGCAGTTTATAGGTCCCTGAGTGGTACCGTGACCTCACAGAAACAGACAGCATCAGTCCTTCCTTCTAAGGATCCTTTATTTTATTGTCCTTATCAGAGTCTAAATCTGCAGAGAATTTTGCAATTCCCTTTGATTTTACGGGTTGTACAACTTACTTCAGTCTTTAAAAGAAGCAAATGACAGTTGTTTTACCCATTTCATTGTCAACTTTCATTTCCTTGCATTGAAGAGTAGTTTTACAAAGTGAAAACAACAAACCTTTAACTGTTACAAGAACTACTCCCTTGATAGTAAATGCTCTTCATTAACAATTAAATTCTGCTCTTTAATCTCTAGCCTTTTTTCTATTCTACAGTTTTATGAGGATTCGTAAGACACACAACCCTAACAATAACACCTATTGCTCCTCTCTGAAGTCTTATTGATTTCTAAAATTATTTTCATTTTACATTCCAAAAAACCTAGCTTTGATGGTTCCATCAAGTGAAGCAGAAGTATTTAGTACAACTATTATCATCTGTTGTGGACTATATTAGAACACAGGGGTTTCCACACTGTTTCCAATTAAGGGGGTCTACTTGTGGTGATAGACTGCAGATGCCACTTGTTGCTCAAATACATTGCCTTGATCTGAGGGTGACTCTGAGGTACCTGTTTCCTTTGGTGAACAGAAGATGTTTCATTTGATGTGATCATACAAAATTTCCATGATTTTGACACCAGCCAAAGCTGATAGTGCTTGGGTGCTTTTGTATAGAATCAAATTCTATACAGATTTGTCATGATGGGAGTTATAGAGATCCTCAAAATAGAAAAACTAAAATTCTAAGCATCCTACATATATTCAAGCTGGAACAATGTTGTCAATAGACACTTCTCAGGCTGACCATTTTTAATTTTTTGAAATCTTTAGCAAAGATGAGAATATTGTTGATCTTCAGATGGTGAAATTATTTACTTTCATTAATTGTGTGTGGCTTTGAGATAAGACTATAGCCTGGATATTACTGTTTTCTCTATCAGCATATGAGCATTCAAGGGCCACGAAATTTGGCACCTTAGTGCTGACAGTTAAGATTCCGTGCTGGTTGCCATCTTGGTGAGGGTGATAGCGCAGGAGGGACGTGTGTGCACCAGCATCATTCAGAGTAGGCAGATTGTGATGTCAGTCAGCGTGCAACGCTGATTTGATGCACGACCTGCAATTTTGGACATCACCGTACCAAACAACAACCTCTCCAGCTGCACGAGGGACCCCCCACCAGCGCTATTTAAAGGGATACAAACAACTTACAGGTAAGTTGATTTTTTCTCTTTTACTGGTTCTTGCAGGGTTTAAACAATACAGGGTTGCTGGATGTAAAGTCTGTGGGTTGTTTAGTTAATTAATGCACAGACTCCAAGAGTAACTTAAAACAGGACTTTACTATTCGAAGGTCAGGGCGAATCTGCCCAATAACTCCTGGCACAACACTTATATACTGGTGTGCTCACCGTCGGTATTACCGTATACAGAAGCCAAACAAAGTAGTGCCACACCTAAAATAGTTCTCTTAAAGGTGAACGGTTACATACAATAGTTCTCTTAAAGGTAGACGGTACACTGGAAGACATTTATAAAGTTGGTAAAGTGTACAGGGAATTCTGCTGTATGTTGGGAAGGCATTCGCTCCTACTGTAAGGCCTCTGACTACTCCACTTGCTCTCAGTAATCGGGGCTCTACTTGCAGACCCCTCGCGTTGCAGCATGACAGAGAGATGGAGCAGAGGCAACAAAGAAGACAAGCTGCTCACAGAGGGAGGAGGAGGATGGGGATGAGGGCTCTCAGCAGGAGGAATTATCCACCTAGGGACTTCAGGGAGCACTTCTTCTACCTGCACATAAGCCAGGAGCAGTGTGTTTTTTTGGCTCCGCTTCACCAAGGAGGTGGTCACAGAACTCTGGCACCTCTTGGAACCAGACCTGCAGCATCAGAGCAGGGTGATGACAGTGCTGCCTGTGGCCCTCAAGGTGACTGTGGCCCTGAATTTTTTCACCAGTGGATCCTTGCAGGTTGGAATAGGTGACATAACTAACATATTGCAGTTCGCTGTCCATCGCTGCATCCGGGAAGTCACAGAGGTGCTGTACATCAGGAGAAGGGACTTCATTGTCTTCTCTCTGAAAAGAGAGAAGCAGGCAGAGTGTGCACATGGCATTACCAGGATATTGGACTTCCCCATGGTTCAGGACGCCATCGACTGCACTTTAATGTATATACCTTTAAGGGGGGAACTATCTTTTACAGCTCATGTATACTGCAGTACCGGCAGTGACCACACCTGTATATAGCACTGAGTAGTAATCTGTACAGATCAGTTCCAATGTGAGCCACGTTGAGTAAACACCTGTTGTACCATTCTCCTGCAGTCTGTGTCTTATTATACACGGACACAACATTGGCGACAAGGCAAGTTCGAACCTACCCGCAACTCTGCATCACCTCCCAGGGATTCGTTCCTGGAGATCAGTGGATTGGAGGTCAAGGCCAGAGACTCGGGCGTCGACCACGGGCAACCACCCAGTCATCCAGCAGAAACTCGAGAATTGCGGGGGAGGCTGTCGAGAGCCAGGCTTGGCTTTCCAGTCGAGGTGGTCCAGCGAAACGGGCTGGCAACAGGTAGTGCACAGACCCTTCCCGGACAGCGGCGGGCTAGAGCCCGACCGAGCGGCACAGAAAAGGGCCGAGCAGCGTCGACGGGGGAGAGAGAGAGAGGGCAGAGCACATAGGGCGCAGCCGGTGTTCAGGGGCCGAGCAGCGTCGAAGAGAGGGAGAGAGAGACGCACAGAAACCCGCGAGGCGCCACCATTGCCACGAGGACCGCTGAGAGCGGTGTTGGCAGCAGCGCAGGAGAAGCGCGCTAAACCTACAGGGTGCCGCCATTGCCACAAGAACCGCCGGGAGCGGCGTTGACAGCAGCGGGGGAGGAAGGAAAGCGCGAGAGACGCCATTTTAAACCACACCCAAAATGCCGAAGAGTGGCAGTATCACCGCATTTGACTATGAAGTCGAAGATTGGACTACATATGTCAAACGAATAGAGGTATACTACAAGGCAAATGAGGTGTCAGATGACAAGAAAGCGTCGGTATTGTTAAATTTAATGGGTGCAAAGACGCATGGTTTATTACGAAATCTAGTAACCCCGACGAAGCCAATGGAAAAGAGTTTTGAAGACATAGTAACGATACTACAGGAACATTTAAACCCCACACCGCTGCTGATAGCAGAAAGATTCAAGTTTCACAAACGGAACCAGCATAAGGATGAAAGCAATGCTGATTATTTAACAGAACTGCGCAAACTATCGAAACACTGCCAGTTTGGAGCGGGACTGGCAGATACCTCAAGGGACAAGTTTGTGTGTGGGCTTCAAAGTCAAGGAACCCAGAAATGGCTTTTTTCTGAAAAGGACCTTACGCTGGAAAAGGCTTTCAGCATTGCGGTATCATATGAAGCAGCAGCATGGGGCACTGCAGAGATACAACAGAGACCGCAAGAATATGGCACAAACGAAATGTCATATGGAAGAGAGAAGTGCTATCGCTGCGGCAGAACAACACACGACCAGAATGATTGCTGGTTCAAAGACAAAGTGTGCAGACAGTGTGGAAAAGTAGGACACATAGCACGAATCTGCAGGTCGGGAAAGAAAACCAGCAATAAGAAACCTACCAAAGAAAAGTACAAGAAGGTACATAAGATGACGGAGAATAGTTCAGACGAACAAAAGAGTGATAATGACTCCGAAAGCAGGGAACTGAGTTGTCTGAAACTACATAATGTGATCACAACGGAGGATCACCGAACCATTTGGGTCACTCTCAAGATAGCAGGAGTCCAGGTAAAGATGGAATTGGACACAGGATCAGCCCTAACAGTCATAAACCGATGGGACTACGAGCGGCTATTCTCACACATACCCTTGAGAGACACAAAAATTATTTTGAAGACGTACACAGGGCAAAAAGTCTACCCCAAAGGAAAAATAAGGGTGACCGTTACATATAACGGTAAGGAAACACCAAAACTAGACCTGTATGTATTGCAAGATGGAGGACCACCATTACTGGGAGGTGAATGGAACCGGAAAATAGAAACATAGAAACATAGAAGATAGGAGCAGGAGTAGGCCATTCAGCCCTTCGAGCCTGCTCCGCCATTCAATGAGATCATGGCTGATCATCCAAATTCAGCACCCTGTCCCTGCCTTCTCCCCATATCCCTTGATCCCTTTAGCCTCAAGAAATATATCCAACTCTTTCTTGAATATATTTAATGAACTGGCCTCCACCGCCCTCTGTGGTAGAGAATTCCACAGGTTCACCACTCTCTGGGTGAAGAAATTCCTCCTCATTTCAGTCCTAAATGGCTTACCCCTTATCCTTAGACTATGACCCCTGGTTCTGGACTCCCCCGCCATCAGAAACATCCTTTCTGCATCTAGTCTGTCCAGATATGACAGAATTTTATAGGTTTCGATGAGATCCCCTCTCAATCTTCTAAACTCCAGTGAGTATAATCCCAATTGACACAATCTCTCCTCGTACGTCATTCCTGCCATCCCAGGTATCAGCCTGGTGAATCTTCGCTGCACTCCCTCCATGGCAAGAACGTCCTTCCTCAGGTAAGGTGACCAAAACTGCACACAATACTCAAGGTGCGGTCTCACCAAGGCCCTGTACAACTGCAGCAAGACATCCTTGTTCTTGTACTCGAACCCTCTTGCTACGAAGGCCAGCATACCATTTGCCTTCTTAACCGCCTGCTGCACCTACATGCTTACCTTCAGCGACTGGTGCACAAGAACACCCAGGTCTCTTTGCACTTCCCCTTCTCCCAATCTATTGCCATTCAAATAATAATCTGCCTTCCTGTTTTTGCCACCAAAGTGGATAACCTCACATTTATCCATATTATAGTGCATTTGCCAAGTTTCTGCCCAATCACCCAACCTGTCCAAATCGTACTGGAGTTTCATGACATCCTCCTCACAGCATACCCTCCCACCCAGCTTTGTGTCGTCTGCAAATTTGGAGATATTACATCCAATTCCCTCGTCCAGATCATTAATATATGTTGTGAACAGCTGGGGTCCTAGGACTGATCCTTGCGGTACCCCACTAGTCACTGCCTGCCACTCGGAAAACGACCCGTTTATTCCAACTCTTTGCTTTCTGTCTGCCAACCAGTTCTCTATCCAAGTCAATATGTTCTTATGTTCTTATGTTCTTATGTTCTAATACCTTGCCCCCAATCCCATGTGCCTTAATTTTGCACGCTAACCTCTTATGCGGGACCTTATCGAAAGCTTTCTGAAAGTCCAAATACACCACATCCACTGGTTCTCCCTTATCTATTTTACCAGTTACATCCTCAAAAAATTCCAGTAGATTAATCAAGCATGATTTACCTTTTGTAAATCCATGTTGACTTTGTCCGATCCAGTCACTGCTTTCCAAGTGCTCTGCTATTACATCTTTTATAATGGACTCTAGCATTTTCCCCATGACCGATGTCAGGCTTACCGGTCTATAATTCCCCGATTTTTCTCTGCCACCTTTTTTGAATAGTGGGGTAACATTAGCTACCCTCCAATCCATGGGTACTTTTCCAGATTCTATTGAGTTCTGGAAGATGACCAGCAATGCATCTACTATTTCTAGGGCCACTTCCTTAAGTACCCTGGGATGTAGATTATCAGGCCCTGGGGATTTATCGGCCTTCAGTCCCATCAATTTTCCTAACACCATTTCCCTACAAATACTGATATCTTTCAGTTCCACCCTTTCATCAGACCCTATGTTCTGCGGTATTTCTGGGAGGTTATTTATGTCCTCCTTTGTGAAGACAGAACCAAAATATATATTTAGTTGGTCTGCTATTTCTTTGTTCCCCATTATAAATTCCCCCGATTCTGACTGCAAGGGACCTACGCTTGACTTCACCAATCTTTTCCTCTTTACATATCTATAAAAGCTTTTACAGTCAGTTTTTATGTTCCCTGAAAGCTTACTCTCATATTCTATTTTCCCTTTCTTAATTAATCACTTTGTCCTCCTTTGTTGAATCCTAAACTGCTCCCAATCCTCAGGATTATTGCTTTTTCTGGCCAATTTGTATGTCCTCTCCTTGGATCTTATGCGATCCCTAATTTCCCTTGTTAGCCACGGTTGAGTCACCTTTTTTGTTTTATTTTTATGCCAAACTGGGATGAACAACTTCTGTAGTTCATCCATTCAGTCTTTGAATGTTTGCCATTGCCTATCCACCGTCAATCCTTTGAGTGCCATTCCCCAATCAATCCTACCCAACTCACTCCTCAGACCATCGTAGTTTCCTTTATTTAAATTGAGGACCCTAGTCTCTGAGTCAACTACTTCATTCTCCATCTTAATGAAGAATTCGATCATATTATGATCGCTCCGACCCAAGGGGCCTCGTACAACAAGATTGCTAATTAATCCTTTCTCGTTACATAATACCCAGCCTAAGATGGCCTGATATCTGGTTGGTTCCTCAACATATTGGTCCAGGAAACCATCCTGTAAACATTGATTTGGTTAGCCCAATCTATATGTAGATTAAAGTCACCCATGATGACTACTGTGCCCTTATTGCACGCTTCTTTAATTTCCCTTTTAATGCCATCCCCAACCTCCGCCTTACTGTTTGGAGGTCTATATACCACTCCCACTAATGTTTTTTCCCCCTTAGTATTTCTCAATTCTACTCATACAGATTCCACCTCATCAGAGCTAATATCCTTCATTACAATTGTGTTAATCCCTTCTTTAACCAGTAATGCTACCCCTCCTTTTATAAGTATATTAAGGGCAAGAGGATAACCAGGGAAAGGGTAGGGCCCATTAGGGACCAAAGTGGCAATCTGTGTGTAGAGCCAGATGATGTAGGCGGGGTTTTAAATGAATTTTTTGCATCTGTGTTCACTATGGAGAAAGGCGATGCAGACATAGAAATCGGGCAAGGGGACTGTGACATACTTGAACATATTAGCATTGAGAGGGAGGAAGTGCTAGCGGTTTTAGCAGGCCAAAAAGTGGATAAATCCCCAGGCCCGGACGAGATGTATCCCAGGCTGCTGTGGGAGGCAAAGGAGGAGATTGCAGGGGCTCTGACACAAATTTTCAGAACCTCTCTGGCCACAGGGGATGTACCGGAGGACTGGAGAACAGCTAACGTAGTACCATTATTCAAGAAGGGTAGCAGGGATAAACCAGGGAATTAGAGCCTAACATCTGTGGTAGGGAAATTATTGGAAAAAATTCTGAGGGACAAAATTAGTCTCCACTTGGAGAGGCAAGGATTAATCGGGGATAGTCAGCATGGCTTTGTCAAGGGTAAATCATGTCTGACAAATCTGATTGAATTTTTCGAGGGGGTGACTAGGGGGGTGGATGAGGGAAATGCTGTGGATGTGGTTTACATGGACTTCAGTAAAGCTTTTGACAAAGTCCCGCATAGGAGACTGGTCAAGAAGGTAAGAGCCCATGGGATCCAGGGTGCCTTGGCGCGTTGGATCCTAAACTGGCTGAGTGGCAGGAGGCAGAGGGTGATGGTCGAAGGTTGCTTTTGTGACTGGAAGCCTGTGTCCAGTGGGGTACCTCAGGGATCGGTGCTGGGTCCCTTGTTGTTTGTGATCTACATAAATGACTTGGATGAGAATGTAAAAGGTATGATCAGTAAGTTCGCAGACGACACGAAAATTGGTGGGGTGGTAAATTGCAAGGAGGAAAGCCTCAGGCTACAGGACGATATAAATGGGTTGGTCAGATGGGCGGAAAAGTGGCAAATGGAATTTAACCCTGAAAAGTGCGAGGTGATGCATTTTGGACGGACAAATAAGGTAAGGGAATACACAATGAGTGGTAGGACCCTAGGAAGTACAGAGGGTCAGAGGGACCTTGGTGTACATGTACATAGATCCCTGAAGGCAGCGGAACAGGTAGATAAGGTGGTTAAAAAGGCATATGGGATACTTGCCTTCATTAGCCGAGGCATGGAATATAAGAGCAGGGAGGTTATGATGGAGCTGTACAAAACGCTGGTGAGGCCACAGCTGGAGTACTGTGTGCAGTTCTGGTCGCCTCACTATAGGAAGGATGTGATTGCTTTGGAGAGGGTGCAGAGAAGATTCACCAGGATGTTACCTGGGATGGAGCGCCTCAGCTATGAAGAGAGGCTGGACAGGCTGGGGTTGTTTTCCTTGGAGCAAAGAAGGCTGAGGGGGGACCTGATTGAGGTGTACAAAATGATGAGGGGCATAGATAGGGTAGATAAAGAGGAACTTTTCCCCTTAGTAGGGGGGTCAATAACAAGGGGGCATAGATTCAGGGTAAGGGGCAGGAGATTTAGAGGGGATTTGAGGAGGAACCTTTTCACCCAGAGGGTGGTTGGAATGTGGAACTCAATGCCTGAAAGGGTGGTAGAGGCAGGAACCCTCACAACATTCAAGAAGCATTTGGATGAGCACTTGAAATGCCATTGCATACAAGGCTATGGACCAAATGCTGGAAAATGGGATTGGACTGGACAGGGATGGATGGGCAGCGCGGACACGATGGGCCGAAGGGCCTCTTTCTGTGCTGTAAAACTCTATGACTCTATGACTCTATGACTCCTCCCTTTCCTTTTTGCCTATCTTTCCTGAATATCGAATACCCCTGGATGTTGAGTTCCCAGTCTTGGCCGTCCTTGAGCCATGTTCCGTAATCCCAACCAAATCATATTCGTTTACCTCTATTTGCGCAGCCAATTCATCCACCTTATTACAAATGCTCCTTGCATTAAGACACAAAGCCTTCAGGCTTGTTTTTTTAACGCTCTTAGACCTATTAGAATTATTATTTACTGTGGCCATGTTTGATTTAAACCGTTGATTTCTCTGTCTGCCACTTTTGTTTTTCTCCTTCCTATCTTTTGCTTTTATCCTTGTTTTCCTTTCCTCTGTCTCCCTGCTCAGGTTCCCAACCCTCTTCCATTTTAGTTTAAACCCTCCCCCACAGCACTAGCCATCACTCCCCCTAGGACATCGGTTCCAGCCCTGCCCAGGTGCAGACCGTCCGGTTTGAACTGGTCCCACCTCCCCCAGAACCGGTTCCAATGTCCCAGGAACTTGAATCCCTCCCCCTAGCACCATTCCTCTAGCCACATATTCATCTGAAGTCTTCTATTTCTACTCTGACTAGCATGTGGCACTGGTAGCAATGCTGAGATTACTACCTTTGAGGTCCTGTTTTTTAATTTACCTCCTAACTCCCTATATTCCGCTTTTACGACCTTATCCCGCTTTTTACCTATATCGTTGGTGCCTATATGCACCACGACAACTGGCTGTTCACCCTCCCCCTCCAGAATGCCCTGCAGCCGCTTGGAGACATCCTTGACCCTTGCACCAGGGAGGCAACACACCATCCTGGAGTCTCGTTTGCAGCCGCAGAAACGCCTATCTATTCCCCTTACAATAGAATCCCCTATTATTATAGCTCTACCACACTTTTTCCTTCCATTCTGTGCAGCAGAGCCACCCCTGGTGCCAGGAAGTTGGCTGCTGCTGCCTTCCTCTGATAAGCCATCCCCCCCAACTGTACTCAAAGTGGTGTATCTGTTGGAGAGGGGGATGGCCACAGGGGACCCCTGCACTACCTGCCTGCGCCTAGTATTCTGCCTGTTGGTCACCCGTTCCCTTTCTTCCTGTTCAACCTCTACCTGCGGTGTGTCCAACTCCATAAACGTGCTATTCACGATGTCCTGAGCATCGTGAACGCTCCAGTATGCATCCAATCACAGCTCCAGGGCCGCAATGCGGTCTGTCAGTAGCTGCAGCTGCGTGCACTTCCTGCACATGTAGTTGTTAGGGACACAGGAAGTGTCCCTGAGTTCCCACATCTTGCAGGAGGAGCAGATCACGGGGCCCGGCTGTCCTGCCATGACTTACCCTTTAATTAATTGAGTTTAAATTAAATCAATCAATCCCACTAATTACACTACAGTTAAATAGTTTACCAACAGTCCCCGCTACACCAGAGAGACCTTAGAAACTATAAACCAGAGTTAAAGTTTAAAAAAGAGAGAAATACTCACCAACCAATCACTTACCTGCTTCCTGCTGATGTCACACTTGAATTACTTTTTACCTCTCTCCCGGAACCTGGATTGGTCGGGCCTCTGGTGCTCCCTCGCAGGTCCACTGCCTCTCCGGTCTCGGGGCTCTGGGCCTCGCTGCCTCGGGCTGCTGTTTAATCACAGCCTGGATTGGCATTCCATACAGGCACTGACTGTGGCTGACAAAAAGGATGACGACGTCACACCTGGGCGACTGTCAAAGATCCTAACTGACGCGAAAGAAGTGTTCCAGCAAGGACTCGGAACACTAAAAGGCATGACAGCGACGATTAAAATTGAAGAAAACGCAAGCCCAAAATTTTTTAAGCCCAGACCGATACCTTATGCGATCCGCCCAGCCGTCGAAGCAGAGCTGGAGAGTCTGGAACGTTCAGGTTTACTGTCTAAGGTAGACTGGAGCGAGTGGGCTACACCCATCGTCCCTGTGATGAACAAGTCATTGAGCAGCACGCCTGGGGAACCAAGGAAGGTTCGCATCTGTGGGGACTTTAAGGTAGCAGTGAACCCGGTCCTTCACACCGTACAATATCCACTTCCGCGGATTGAAGATATTTTCGCCTCGCTATCTGGAGGGAAACGCTTCACTAAGATTGATCTGGCCCAGGCGTATCTGCAAATGGAGGTAGAAGAAGCATCAAAAAAATACCTCACAATCAACACCCATAAAGGTCTCTACCAATACAACCGGCTGGTATTCGGGGTAGCATCAGCTTCGGCTATTTGGCAGAGGACAATGGAACAAGTCCTGCAAGGGATCCCAGGGACCCAGTGTTATTTGGACGACATCCTGGTCACGGGCAAAAATGACAGTGATCACCTTGCCAACCTGGAGCAGGTGCTCACTAGATTGCAGGAATATGGGCTCCGAGCTAACCGCCCCAAATGCGAGTTTTTTAGAAAACAGATCTCGTATTGTGCCCACGTTATCGATAAAGAGGGGTTACATAAGTCCCCAGAGAAGATTGAGACAGTAGTCAAGGCTCCAGCACCGGAAAATGTGTCACAACTGAGGTCGTTCCTCGGGCTGGTAAACTACTACCATAAGTTCTTGCCAAATTTGTCTACAATACTACACCCACTGAACACCCTACTGCAAACTGGGGCGCCATGGAAGTGGAGTGACGAATGTAGACGAGCTTTCCAGAAGAGCAAAACACTAATCACATCGAAAGAGGTATTGGCCCATTACAACCCAGCATTACCAATTCAGTTGGCGTGTGATGCCTCACCCTACGGCATTGGAGCGGTCCTGTCGCGCAAATTCTCGGACGGCTCAGAGAGGCCAATAGCCTTTGCATCACGATCACTAACCTCAGCCGAGCGTAACTACGCCCAGATTGACAGGGAGGCCCTCAGCCTAGTGTGGGGAGTGACAAAGTTCAATCACTATCTGCACGGGCAGAAATTCACCTTGCTGACTGATCACCAGCCTCTTGTCTCCATTTTTAATCCGAAGAAGGGCGTTCCGGTGATGACTGCGCAACGACTACAAAGATGGTCTCTTTTTCGAGGGGCGCACCACTATGAGATTGAATATAAGGGCACGAAACAGCATGGAAATGCTGATGGGCTATCACGCCTGCCACTGCCTACTGCGGAGGAAGCACCAGCAGTGGACCCTGTTGAAATATTCCATTCGACTATAGTTGAATACCTACCGGTAACTAACGCTTGCATCGAAAAGGAAACCTGAAATGACCCGACACTGTCTCGGGTATATGATTTGACGGTGAAGGGATGGCCAGTGTATGGCGACTCACTGTTGCCAGCATTCTCGACAAGGAGAGAACAGCTGTCAGTGTGCCGGGGGACCTTGATGTGTGGATCCCGAGTGGTAATTCCACCCAAGTTAAGGGATAGAGTGCTCCATGAGCTTCATGAGGGTCATCTGGGAGGGGTAAAAATGAAAAGCCTAGCCAGGGCTTATGTCTGGTGGCCGGGAATCGATAAACAAGTCGAGGACCTGACCAAGAGCTGCTCAGGATGCCAGAAAGTCCAAAATGCACCACCACAGGCCCCTCTACACCCATGGGAGTGGCCCTCATCTCCATGGCAACGGGTGCATATTGATTTTGCTGGTCCATTCATGCACTCAATGTTTTTACTAGCTGTGGATGCGCACTTGAAATGGCCTGAGGTCATCAAAATGTCCTCCACCACCACGGAGAAAACAATTGCAGTCCTACGGACCATTTTTGTCAGGAATGGCTTGCCAGAACAGATTTGCTCCGACAACGGACCACAGTTTGTGTCCGAAGAGTTCCGGAGGTTCTTGAAAAAGAATGGGATAAGGCATTACACATCCGCCCCGTATCATCCAGCCACAAATGGATTGGCTGAGAGGTTCGTACAAACCTTTAAGAAGGCAATAAAGGCTATGTACAATGACAACATTCCGCTGCAGCACAAGGTGGACAATTTCCTGTTCGCCTACCGGAATGCGACACATGCAGTCACCAACCAGGCTCCAGCCATGATGTTCTTTAACCGAAGGTTAAGATCTCGCCTGGATTTGCTCAGTCCAAACGTACGAAGAGATGTTGAGAGTAAGCAATTCCAGCACATCCATGAGAAGCCAACAAGGAGCTTCAATGTAGGGCAACCAGTCTTGGCCCGTGAACCGAACAGAAAAATGGCAGCCAGGAACGATATGCACACGTCAGGGCCCACTAATGTACACAGTGGACGTTGGGGAGAGCATCGTGAGACGCCATGCTGACCAGATCCTAGAGTCACAGGAACAAGTCAACCCCATGCCTCGCCCATACGTACCTGGTGATGAACCCGACATACAGATCGGATCTACCCCAGATACAGTAGCATCTGAAGCTGATGAACCAACCGATGACAGGGGGCCAAAGTCGCCTCCGCACCAAGAGCAAGACACTCGGGAAAGGCGCTATCCAGAAAGGATCAGGAAGCCTCCCCAAAGACTGAATATATAAATAGACTATTTTCAGCTAATGTTGCATGTTAAAAGTGTTAATTGTAATTAGTTTGATATTTAATTGTTAAATGAGTGTTACGGTACTGTTAATCTAAAAGGGGAGGAATTGTAATGTATATCCCTTTAAGGGGGGAACTATCTTTTATAGCTCATGTATACTGCAGTACCGGCAGTGACCACACCTGTACATAGCACTGAGTAGTAATCTGTACAGATCAGTTCCAGTGTGAGCCACGTTGAGTAAACACCTGTTGTACCGTTCTCCTGCAGTCTGTGTCTTATTATACACGGACACAACATGCACACATGTGGCTTTGCGGGTGCCGCATGTCAATGCTGAGATGTACCGTAACCGCAAAGGCTACCACTCTCTTAATGTGCAGTTGATGTGCGACCGATGGTGAATGCCTGGTATCCTGGCAGCAGTCATAATGCCTTCACCCTGCGCCAGTCCACTGTGCCAGCAATCTTCCAGCCACCACATCGAGCCTGAGGGTGGCTGCTCGGAGACAAGGGCTATCTGCTCTGCACCTAGCTGATGACTCCCCTCCGAGACCCCAACACTCATGGCCAGCATACCTATAACGGGAGCCATACTACCACGAGAAACCTCATCGAGCAGATCATCGGGGTGCTCAAGCAATGGTTCCACTGCCTTGACCACTCAGGATGAGCTCTCCAGTACTCGCTGGAGCGTGTGTCCCAATTTGTGGTGGCCCGCTGCATCCTCCACAACTTGGCCATCATGAGGGCATAGCCCTTGCCACCACGGGTTCCGTAACCACCTCAGGAGGAGGAAGAGGAAGGGAGAAGGCAGCCTCTAAATCCCCGTTCCTGATGGGCTATCTGTGAGTGAATTATTAGCCTCTGTTTCCCCTGAATGAAACCGCAGATCCCCGTTGCTCAACACTTCCCCACCTTACCATCCTTCTATCACAGAACATCATGGCATCTACTTGCCCACAATGCTGAAATGAAAGCCACCACAAAACAGACATTCCAAAATTAATTTTTAAATGATTAATTCCAATATAACATTACAAAGTCAAGTAATCACCCTTATGCATTCCCTTAGAGTCTGTCTTTCATGTTCCTTTGCCTATTCTAGTACTGCTACGCATGGCTGGTGGAAGGCTGCTGACTTTCAGTGAGCGAGACTGCAAATGGTCTTGCAGGATGACCTCGAGCAGCTCTGGGCCTGGAAGGCCCAGCTGTAGACTGCACCACCTCAGCATGGGCAGCAGCAATCTGGGATGGCTGGATGACAGACAACTAGAAACATAGAAACATAGAAAAATAGGAGCAGGAGTAGGCCATTCAGCCCTTCGAGCCTGCTCCGCCATTCAGTATGATCATGGCTGATCCTCTATCTCAATACCATATTCCCACTCTCTCCCCATATGCAATGGTACTGACGGAGTGGCAGTGGTGGAAGTACAAATGCTGTCATCCTGAGAGAGGACAGCAGGTTCTTGCTCCACGGAGCCATTGCCAGTCCCCCGGGGCGGCGCCTCAGCATTCCTAGCCATCTGTTGGAGGAGAGATTGCTGGACTGCTGTGGAACTCTGCAAGCCTCTTTCCACATAAACCCAGCCACGATGGCAGCAAGCTGAGCCTGCATGGCAGAAGTCTGAGCTTCCTCTGCAGCACTGAGACATTGGGTCACTTCTGCTTGTGCTGCAATGAAAGCTGAGACATCGCCCATCATACCCTGCACCATGGTTGGGTCCACAAGTTCTCTGCTGGAGTTGCCCATCACTTACATCCTGGAAATCATGGGCTCCAAGCTCCGCACAAATCCCCGTGCAATGTTGGAGCTGGACTCCTCCATGCTCCTTGGCAGTGACAAATGGCTCTCTGGCTGGCCTGCCATTGCACCAAGCATTTCTGTATGCATGCCCATCACCCTTCTTCTGAAGGTTGCCCCATCGAAGTCCTCATCTGAGTCCTGTGCAGCAGAACTCATGTGCAACGTCGCCCTCCGAGGAGCTGGCACCTGCGCTACCCTTTCCCCCTGCCCAGGCTGCACTTCACTAGTGCCCGGTGACTCACCACATGCAGATCCCACCTCTATACTATCCTCTAAAGTACATGCAGTACCATTTTCTGAGCTTGTGCCTGGGAGTGTCAGATTGAGTGGCAGTGTCTCTTCTTCTCCATCACTCTCCTCCACTACTTCTTGCTGCACAGGCTGGTCTGCTGTCAGTTCTTAGGTATCTGAAAGGAGAAAGGCACAGGGTTCGGGTTGTGGTGAGGGGAGGGGGGGAAAGCAGGATGTCAATGCTTATACCAGCAGCAGCTTGTAAGCGATAAGAGATTGTGGGATGAGTGGGAAGTGGGGTACGAGTAGAAGGATTAGGTGTGAGCATACCGTCATCATCAATGCTTTCAGCCTCGCCGAGCGCCACGGACTCAGTGATGACCCCTCCAATGATCTCCAGTACAGTCTCCTCCATCTGAGTCAGGTTGTGCTGCTGTGCTTGCCCCTCATTTGTTTATTCCTGCTTACGCCGGTTGTGAGCCACCTTGGCCTGCAAGAGAAAGGGAAGTGTGACAGTGAGTGTGGTGCAATGTGTTTGGGTGGTGTGCCTGTCATGGTTGAATAGTTGACATTGTGTGCAAGGTGAGAGATGTGGGTGTGAGGCTTGCAGCAGTGGTAAGTGTGGGAGGGTGAGGTGAAGCTATGGTTGTGAGGTATGAGTCGTGATTGCTAGAGATTGTCGGTAGGTGAGTGATGGGGGTGTGGTGCATTGAGCAGTGTCTGAGGCTAGTGATGGTGGGATATGGCATTTGAAGATGAATTCACTGACCTTGACCACTCGTGTGAGGCCATTAAACTTCTTCCGGCACTGGATCCATGGTCTGGGGCAACACTGTTGTCACTGACGGCTTCTGCGATCTCCTCTGACTGCTTTTGCAGTGTATCTGGAAGCCTCCTGCCTCCCTGTGGGTTAAAGGACTTGTCTCCTCCTGTAGACCCTCTGCACCAAGGCCTCCAGTGCTACATCAGAGAACCAAGGTGCACACTCGCTCCCCTGTTGATACATTGCTCCGGCTCCAGCCACAATGAGGTACTTCTGTATCACAGCACCTCCCCTTCAAGAAGTGCCTTTCAATCGGCAGGCAATCTTTAAATAGACAGCAGAATCCGTGTGATATTGGGGCCCCTGTTGAGCATGAGCCAGCCAGCAGCACATTTAGTGCTGAGCTCAGCGCTGCAATCATGGCAATGAGCAGGCGGAACAAACTTACAACGGGCACGGGCAGATTGCACATTGCAATCCCCACCCCCGTTTTCGGGTCTTATCAAATTTAGCCCCCAAGATGTTCAAATGACAATCCTCTGTCCACTATTGGAGGTGTTAGCAACAACAACAGTAACTTGCATTTATGTAGCACCTCTAATGTAGTGAAATGTTCCAAGGCACTTTACAGGAGCATAATCAGACACAATTTGACACCACGCCACATAAAGGGATATTAGGGCAGGACAAGCTTGGTCAAAGAGGTAGGTTTTAATGAGCAAATAAAAGGAGGAGAGAGAGGCAGAGTGGTGGAGAGGTTTAGGGGGGTAATTCCAGAGCTTAGAGCCTAGGCAGCCAAAGGCACTGCTACTAATGTTGGAGCGAAGGAAACTGTGGATGCGCACGAGGCCGGAATTGGAGGAGCGCCAAGTTCAAGGAGGGTTGTAGGGCTGGAGGAGGCTACAGAGATAGGGAGGGACGAGGCCATGGAGGGATTTGAAAACAAGGCTGAGAATTTTAAAATCAAGGCATTGCCGGAGTCAATGTAGGTCAGTGAGCACAGCGGTGAAGGGTGAATGGTACTTGGTGAAAGTCAGGACATGGGCTGCAGAATTTTGGATGAGCTGAAGTGTGCGGAGGGTGGTAGGTGGGAGGTTGGCCAGGAGAGTATTGGAAAAGGTCGAGACAGGAGGTAAAATAAAATAAATGGTTTAATGCCTCTGTTAAAATAGCAGATGGGAGACTACTGCTCATGAGGAGGAAAAACACCAATAAGACTGATTGGGTAGAACAGCCTGTTTCCATGTTGTCATTTTTAATGTAATTCTATGTAAGGCAGGAATGACGTATGAGGAGAGATTGGGTCGATTAGACTTATATTCGCTGGAGTTTAGAAGAATGAGAGAGGATTTCATTGAAACTTATAACATTCTAACAGGACTAGACAGACCAGATGCAGGAAGGATGTTCCCGATGGCGGGGGAGTCCAGAACCAGGGGTCACAGTCTAAGGATAAGGGGTAAGCCATTTAGGACAGAGATGAGGAAGAATTTCTTCACCCAGAGAGTGGTGAACCTGTGGAATTCTCTACCACAAAAGGCAGTTGAGGCCAATTCATTAAATATATTCAAGAAGGAGTTAGATATATTTCTTAAGGCTAAAGGGATCAAGAGATATGGGGAGAAAGCAGGGACAGGGTACTGAATTTGGATGATCAGCCATGAACTCATTAAATGGCAGAGCAGGCTCGAGGGGCTGAATGGCCTACTCCTGCTCCTATCTTCTATGTTTCTATGTAATGCAGTGAGGGAAAACTGCTGGGAATTCTGACAGATGAAGCCATCTCACTAGTCCCACCTTTTTCAATGATGTCTGGATGGAAAACTGCAGATGCAAGAATTGTAGAATCAACAAATGGCAGAGACCTGGCTCCAATATTTTGTCACAATAAGGTAAAATTTAATGTTAGCAGGGGCACAAACCGATGGCTGAGGATTGTCCGCCCCTTATGTACCCCGCTGAATTTTCCTTTCCCTTTATTTCAACTCTAAACCCATGCTCATCTTTCCAACAACTCCTGGTTTGAATTTCTCCAAACAGGTTTCCCCCCCCTTCAAAGTCACAAATGACATCTTCTATGACTGATTGTGATTCATTTTGCTTCCTCATCCTTCTTGACCTCTCTACAGCCTTTAACACGGTCGACCACACCATCCTCCTCTAACGCCTCTTGTCTGTTGTCCTGCTCAGTGGGACTGCCCTCGCTTGGTTCCACTCTCCAATTTTGGCCAGAGCATCTCTAGCAATGACTTTTCTTCCTGCCCCCATACTGTTACCTCTAGGATCTAGCCTTGGCTCCCTCCTCTTCCTCATCTACATGGTGTCCCTTGATGTCTTCATCCGCTGATATGGGGTCAGCTTCCAGATGTACGCTGAAGACATCCAGCTCTACCTCTACACCGCCTGTCTTGATCCCTTCACTGCTTCTGTGCTGTCAGGCTGCTTGTCTATTATCTAGTTTTGGATAAGCCGCAATTTCTTCAGTTAAACATTGGGAAAATCAAAATCATTGTCTTTGCCCCCCGCCACAAATTCCTTACCTTTTTTATCGATTCCAATGTCTTCCTGGCCACTGTCTCACGTGGAATCAGATTGTTCACCTCCTCAGCATTCTATTCAACTCTGAGCTCAGCTTCTGACCCCATATTCTCTCTGTCACAAAAGTCTGCCTATTTTCATCTCTGAAATATCACATGCCACTGCCCTTACTTCAGTCCATCTGCTGCTGACACTCTCATCCATGCCTTTGTCTTGACTTGTCTGCAGCCTTTAACACAGTTGACCACTCTGTCCTCCTCCAACGCCTCTCCACTGTCATCCATCTGGGTGGGACTACACTCGCCTGGTTCCATTCTTATCCATCTAATCGTAGCCAGAGAATCACCTGCAATGGCTTCTCTTCCCGCTCCCGCATCATTACCTCTGGTGTCCCTCAAGGATCTATCCTTGGCTCCCTCCTATTTCTCATCTACATGTTGCTCCTCGGCGACATCATCTGAAAACACAGCGTCAGTTTCCACATGTATGCTGACGACACCCAGCTCTACCTCACCACCACTTCTCTCGACCCCTCCACAATCTCTAAATTATCAGACTGTTTGTCCGACAGCAGAAATTTTCTCCAATTAAATATTGGGCAGACCGAAGCCATTGTTTTCGGTCCCCAACGCAAAACTCCATTCCCTAGCCACTGACTCCATCCATCTCCCTAACATCTGTCTGAGGCTGAACCACACTGTTCGCAACCTTGGTATCATATTTGATCCTGAAATGAGCTTCCGACCACATATCCGCAGCATAACCAAGACCGCCTATTTCCACCTCCATAACATCGCCCATCTCTGCCCTTGCCTCAGCTCATCTGCTGCTGAAACTCTCATCCATGCCATTGTTACCTCTGGACTTGACTATTCTAATGCACTCCTGGCTGGCCTCCCACATTCCACCCTATGTAAACCTATGTAAACTAGACAATTTCATTCACTTTGCCTCCAATTTCCACCCTTCCCTCACCTTCACATGGTCCATCTCTGACTCTTCCCTTCCCTTCCTCGACTTCTCCGTCTCCATCTCTGGGGATAGGTTATTGACCAATATTCACTACAAGCCCACTGACTCCCACAGCTACCTGGACTACACTTCCTCCCACCCCGCCTCCTGTAAGGACTCTATTCCATTCTCCCAGTTTCTCCGTCTCCGCCGCATCTGCTCTGACGATGCCACCTTCCAATTCAATTCAATTCAATTCAATTCAATTCAAATCGCTTTATTGGCATGACAAGGTACATCTTATGTTGCCAAAGCATCGAAAAACATTCATGGTTGTACACAAAAATACAGATCTATCCATAAAGTGTATAAACAGATATATCCCTGAGTGTATAAATATACATTCATATAATTTGTATATACTCTTTTCTTATATTTAGTGATTGTCCCTCTGTTTATGGCAAGCTGTAACATAGTGTGCCGCTAAGGTTACACAATTTCTCTCTTCCCCTAGTAGGTATGGGAGTTTTTGGTCGTCATTCACATTTCTGAATTCCGGGCATATTTTTGTGAATTTTGGGTAGAAATTCTCCCTTATGCCCTGATATTTTCTACAAGCTGTGAGGAAGTGCATCTCTGTCTCCACCACTCCCTGACTGCAGTGAGAGCATATCCTGTCCTCTCTTGGTAGCTGGGTCTGCCTGTGTCTACCTTTTTCGATGGCCGGGCTATGTTCACTCTCTCTCCCCCCCGACACTCTCTCTCTCTCCCCCCCCCCGCACACTCTCTCTCTCTCCCCCCCCACACTCTCTCTCTCCCCCCCCACACTCTCTCTCTCTCCCCCCCACACTCTCTCTCTCTCCTCCCCCACCACACTCTCTCTCTTCCCCCCCCCACACTCTCTCTCTCTCTCTCCCCCCACACTCTCTCTCTCTCCCCCACACTCTCTCTCTTTCCCCCACACTCTCGCTCTCTCCCCCACACTCTCTCTCTCCCCCCCCACTCTCTCTCTCTCCCCCCCCACTCTCTCTCTCTCTCTCCCCCACACCAGTGCTTCCGACATGTCTTCCTTTTTCCTCAACCGAGGATTCCCCTCTACCGTGGTTGACACGGCCCTCGACCGTGTCCGTTCTATCTCCCGCACTTCTGCCCTCACCCCGCCCCTCCCTCCCAGAACCACGATAAGGTTCCCCTTGTCCTCACCTTTCACCCCACCAGCCTCCACATTCAACGGATCATCCTCCGCCATTTCCGCCACCTCCAAAGTGATCCCACCACCAAACGCATCTTCCCCTCCCCTCCCGTTTCAGCATTCCGTAGGGACCGCTCCCTCCGAGACACCCTAGTCCACTCCTCTATCACCCCCAGCACCCCTTCCCCTTCGCCTGGCACCTTCTCGTGCAAGCGCAGGAGATGTAACACCTGCCCTTATACCTCCCCCCCTCCCACTGTCCAGGGCCCCAAACACCCCTTCCAGGTGAAACAGCGATTTACTTGTACTTCTTGCAATCTAGTATACTGTATTCGCTGCTCACGATGCGGTCTTCTCTATATTGGGGAGACCAAACGCAGATTGGGTGACCACTTTGCAGAACACCTCCGTTCAGTCTGTAAGGGGGACCTCGAGCTTCCGGTCGCCTGTCATTTTAATTCACTGCTCCATTCCCACTCGGAACTCACCATCCCTGGCCTCTTGCATTGTTCCATGGAAGCTCAACGTAAACTCGAGGAACAGCACCTCATCTTCCGATTCGGCACTTTACAGCCTTCCGGACTCAATATCGAGTTCAACAATTTCAGATCATAACCTCGGCCCCTATTACATTTTTACTTATATTTTTTATCTACACCTTTGTTTTGGTTTTTCCCTCCCCCCCTTTCCTTTTTTTTCTCTTTCCCACATGGCAGCTGTCTCCCATTCTGCCAGCGCATTTCACACCTAATCTAGAGCTGTCTTTTGTCTCCACTAGTCCTATCACCATCTCGTCTCGTTTTGAATACCTCTTAATGTCTCTTCTCTTTTGTTCTCTCCCAGCCCGGCCTCTTAATCTATTTCATTCCCTGTGCCTCTTTAGTCTTGATAAAGGGTTTTGACCTGAAACGTCGACTCTAATTTCTCTCCACGGATGTTGCCTGGCCTGCAGAGTTTTTCCAGCATTTGCTGTTGTTATTTCGGATTTCCAGCATCTGCAGTATTTTGCTATCGTCATCCAAAACTCGGTTGCCCATGTCCTAACTTGCACCAAGTCCTGTTCACCCATCACCCCTGTGCTCGCTGACCTACATTGGCTCCCGGTTAAGCACGCTTCGATTTCAAAATTCTCATCCTTGTTTTCAAATCCCTCTGTGGTCTCGCCCCTCCCTATCTCTGAAATCTCCTTCAGCCCCACAACCCCCGAGATATCTGCGCTCCTCTAATTCTGCCCTCTTGATACGTTAAAGGTGCTATATAAATACATGTTGTTGTTGTTACCCCCATTCTCAACTATATTACTGCTCTCCTAACTGGCCTTCCATTCCCAACCCTTTGTAACTTTCAGCTTATTCAGCTATTGTATTATAAATAGGGTGGGAAAAGATACATACTGTATCAAGGATGCAGACGTGAAACCAAGCATGGAGCTGGCAAATTGAGGATTAAGCTGGCAAATCCAAATATATTTTTCTTGCAGACTGATATTTGTCAATACAGGAACATTCTTTTGTAAAGAATGCATATTTCTGAAGAGCTGAACCTTTTTTGAAGTTCACCAATTGACTGTCATTTCTAGTCAGACTGATGGGGTTAATTGGACAAATTGGCCTTTTTTGGTTCTGATTTTTCTTTCTATCCCTTCTCCAATGAAAATTGTAAAACAATTTTTTGAATAAAGATGGCCTTTTCTCACTCCAGACAATTTTGATGAGGGCAAAGTTCATGCATGATAATGTGCACGACAAATGAGCATTCAAGATATGGTGAATGGAGTCTGTAGTGATCAATAGCATGTCATTCTATAGTGGACACTAGGTGGAGCCACAGAGCTGTATATAGCTGTATGTATAAGACTACACCACCCAGCTATATATTATATTAAGACTACATTACCCATGAGGCTAGGCTACCCACAAGGCAGCAGTCAATGTGGAAGCCTCTACAAGATGCTGTACAAGTCCACATGTGCTCAATAAAATAACTAGCAAAAGCTAGCTGTGTTCATAATAAGAATGTCTAATTATTAATGAACATAACATGGTACCAGGATGGTGAAGATCTGCTGAAAATTGTGAAAAGCGACATGGAGAATTTGAAGACACCAGAGCGTTTGAAACTCACAGAAAAAATCGACTACAATTGGCAGACTTTTAAAGAGCAATTCGAACTCTACATTGCAGCCATCGGATTCGGTATGAAGCCACACGCAAGGAAGATAGCGTTGCTGCTTATGGTTGCAGGCCCACAGGCGATAGAGGTATTTAGTACATTTGTATTTAATCCAGCGGAGAACAGAGACAAATTAGACGATGTGCTACAGAAATTTGATGCACATTGCTCTCCCAAAAAGAATGAGACGTATGAAAGATACATCTTCCGTTCTCGGATACAGCAACAAAATGAGACTTTTGATAGCTTTATAACTGATCTGAAACTGAAAGCACAGACATGTAATTTCTCTGAGCTCAAAGCATCCATGATTTGTGACCAGATTGTGTTTGGTATTCATGATAAAAAAGTCAGGGAACGTCTGTTGAGAGAAACCGAACTAAATTTGGAAAATGCTGTGAAAATATGCCAAGCCAGCGAGCTAGCTCGAAATCACGCGAAGACTTTCAGTGAAATCAATAATGATGCGAATGTAATGAGTGATAATGCTGCTGTCGGTGCTGTGTCCTACAAGGGGAAGAAACGTGGGCAGAACAGAAATGAAAAGCAATCGGAGGATGACATTTTTAATTGTAAACGCTGTGGTTACAAATATCAGTTAAGACAATGCCCAGCGTTTGGAAAAATGTGCGCAAAGTGTAATGGAAAGAATCACTTTGCCAAACAATGCTTTTCAAAAGTAAAAATGACGAAAGGGCAACGAGTTAATGTGATTGAGGACACTGATTTAAGTGAGACATTTTTTGTAGGAATGGTGTCATGTGACGATATCAAAAAAGATACAGAAAATGTGCAGCCCTCAGAAATGGACAATGCTGAACATAAAGTTAATGCAGTAAAAGAGGACAAATGGATGATCTCACTGCAGATAAATGGAGCATTAGTTACATTGAAACTGAACACTGGGGCAAAAGCAAACTTAATCAGTATGCGTGACATTAACAATATGAAAGAAAAGCCCAAAATACAGAAAAAGTCAATACTACTGAAGGACTATAATGGACAGAAAATAGATAGCTTAGGTGTATGCAGACTTAAAGTGACAGTCAAAGACAAAGTGCATCATCTCGTGTTTTCTGTTGTGGCTGAAAGGCTTGATTCACTACTGGGTGACAAAGCTTGTGAGGACATAGAACTGGTCAAAAGAGTCTACCGTATAAACTGTGCCATAAGCAGACCAGATGACTCGGTGGATTCTGTAGTGAATAATTTCCAGGATGTGTTCAAAGGATTTGGAGTTCTACCATTCACTTACAAGATCCAGCTAAAGCAGGATGCTCAGCCAGTGCTACATGCTCCACGAAGAGTTCCAGCACCCCTGCGTGACCGGCTCAAGAATGAACTGGACAGAATGACCACACTAGGAGTCATCAGGAAAGTCGAAGAGCCAACAGACTGGGTTAACTCCATGGTATGTGTAAAGAAAAAGAACAATGATCTAAGAATATGCATGGATCCAAAGGACTTAAATGCAAACATAAAACGTGAACACTACCAGATTCCCAAGCGAGAAGAAATCACCAGTGAAATGTCAGGTGCCAGATACTTTACAAAGCTCAATGCCTCACAAGGATTTTGGCAACTAAAACTGGATGAAGAGAGCACCAAATACTGTACCTTCAACACACCATTTGGCAGGTATTGTTTCCTCAGAATGCCTTTCGGGATAATATCTGCATCTGAAATCTTTCATAGAGTGATGGAACACATAATTGAAGGTCTGGAAGGAGTTCGGGTCTATGTTGATGACATCATCATCTGGGGCTCCACACTGAAAGAACACAATGAGAGACTGACTAAAGTGCTACAGAGCATACGCCGGAATGGACTGAAGCTCAACAAAGCCAAGTGTCAGTTTGGCGTCCAGGAAGCCACTTTCCTAGGAGATAATCTATCTGGTAAAGGAATAGAGCCAGATATGGAAAAAGTAAACACCATACTCAAAATGCCCCGACCCACTGACAAAAAAGGAGTGCTACGCATCATGGGGATGATAAACTTCATTGGAAAGTTCATTCCTAACTTGTCAGCCAAGACAGCCTGTCTGCGAGACCTGCTACATAAAACAAATGAGTTCGCATGGACAGAAAGACATGAACAAGTGTGGATAAACCTCAAAACAGTGCTGACAACCACACCTGTACTCACCTTCTTTGACCCAACCAAAAGAATCAAAGTGTCAACGGATGCATCAAAAGATGGCCTTGGTGCAGTCTTGCTACAAGCAGAGGGTGAAGATTGGAAGCCTGTTGCCTATGCCTCCAGGTCTATGACTGATACTGAGTGTCGATACGCCCAGATTGAAAAGGAATGTCTAGGCTTGGTAGTTGGACTAGAAAAGTTTCATGGCTACATATATGGACTTCCCACCTTCACAGTTGAGACAGACCACAGCCCTCTGGTTGCCATCATAAAAAAAAACCTGAATGAGATGTCTCCAAGGATTCAACGACTCATGATGAAGCTGCAAAGATATGGCTTTGAACTGATCTACACACCAGGCAAATACATAGTGTTAGCAGATGCACTATCCCGAGCACCCACAATGAGTCATGTGAGCTCTACGGAAGAAGACGTGGATGTTCATGTGAGTATGGTCACTGCTGCGCTGCCCGTGTCAGACACAAAATCAAAGCAAATAGCAGAAGAAACAGTAAAAGATACTGTTAAGTCTGTGTGTCCCAGTTATGCTTATTATAAATCACTGGACACAGACCACAAGGATAACTTTAACAGGTCTTTACTATTCGGAGGTCAGGGTTGAACTGCCCAGCAAATCCCTACACAACGTTTATATACCGGTGTGGTCACCACCGGTATTACAGTATACAGCAGCCAAGAGAAAGTAGTACATCTCTTAAGGTAGTTCTCTTAAGGTGGAACAGGTTACATGCACCACAATCCTCCCCTTTTAGCTTAACAGTTATATCCCCATTTAACATAACATAATAACATATAGATATATATATATACAACTTCATGCAAAACAGTGCAAAGATTCAGTCTCTGAGGAGGCCTCCTGATTCGAGTTGGATAACGCCTTTCAGGGGTCTCTGATTCTCGTTGCTGGGGTGACTCATCTAGTTGATCTCTTATGGATTGGACATCATCCTCAGGTACATTCACTTCTGAGGTATATGCTTCAGGTTCACTAACTTCTTCCACGGTTGTCTCTGCCGTAACCCTGGGTTTGACCCTTGTTCTCGATTCTACCAGTTGGTCAGCATGACGCCGTATTACATTTTCACCAATATCTACCGTGTACATCAGGGGCCCTTGTCTGGCCCGAATTGTTCCAGATTGCCATTTCTCGTTTTTATAGTCCCGGGCTAACACTGGTTGTCCTATTTCGAAACTCCGAGTGGTCTTGTTATTTATATGCTGGAACTGTTTGTTTTCAACTTCCCTCCGCACATTTGGTTTTAACAAGTCCAACCTGGACCACAACCTCCTGTTATAGAACATCATGGCAGGACTTTGGTTTGTCACTGCACGAGTGGCGTTTCGATATGCCAGTAGGAATTTGTCCACCTTGTGTTGTAGTGGAATCTGATCTTCGCTCATGGCCTTTATTGCTTTTTTGAACGTTTGTACAAATCTCTCGGCCAACCCGTTTGTAGCTGGATGATATGGGGCAGAGGTATAATGTTTCACCCCATTCTTCTTCATGAATTTCTGGAATTCTTCTGACACGAACTGCGGTCCGTTGTCTGAACATATTTGTTCTGGCAATCCATTTCTTGCAAATATCGTTCTTAGCACCGCGATCGTCTTTTCCAAGGTAGTGGTAGTCATCTTAATCACTTCTGGCCATTTAGAATGTGCGTACACCGCAATTAAAAACATGGAGTCCATGAATGGACCAGCAAAGTCAATATGTACACATTGCCATGGGGTTGAAGGCCATTCCCATGGATGCAGCGGTGCAATCGGAGGTGCATTTTGCACTTTTTGGCACCCTGAGCAGCTTTTCGTCAGATCCTCTATCTGTTGGTCGATACCCGGCCACCACACATAAGCCCTAGCAAGGCTTTTCATCTTGACTCCCCCCAGATGACCTTCATGCAGTTCCTTTAGAACTCTCTCTCTTAACTTAGGAGGAATAATCACCCTTGTTCCATACATCAATGTTCCTTGACAGATGGACAGCTGTTCTCGTCTTGCTGAGAATGCCGGTAACAGTGGATCACCATGTGCTGGCCATCCCTTCACTGTCACTTCGTAGACCCGGGACAGTGTCGGGTCGTTCCTGGTTTCTCTTTCAATACTTGCATTGGTGACTGGTAAACATTCGATGATGGTCGAGTGAAATAACTCAACAGGGTCAACCGTCGGTGCATCCTCCTCTGTAGGTAGTGGCAGGCGCGACAGCCCATCAGCATTACCATGCTGCTTTGTACCTTTGAATTCGATCTGATATTGATGTGCCCCTAGGAAAAGGGACCATCTCTGGAGTCTCTGTGCTGTCATCACCGAAACACCCTTCTTAGGGTTAAAAATGGATACCAACGGCTGGTGGTCTGTCAGAAGCGTAAACTTTTGGCCCTGCAGGTAATGATTAAACTTCTTTACTCCCCACACAAGGCTGAGAGCCTCCCTATCTATCTGAGCATAGTTGCGCTCAGCGGAGGTCAATGATCTGGATGCGAACGCAACTGGCCTCTCCAGGCCATTTGGCAACTTGTGTGAGAGTACTGCCCCAATACCATATGGAGAAGCATCACAAGCCAAATGAATAGGCAGCGTTGGGTTGAAGTGAGCCAACACTTCCTCTGAGGTGATCAATGCCTTGCTTTTGCAAAAGGCCCTCTTACAGTCCTCGCTCCACTTCCATGGTACTCCCTTCTGCAAAAGAGCATTCAGCGGGTGCAGCACCGTGGATAATTTTGGCAGAAACTTATGGTAATAGTTAATCAACCCTAGGAACGACCTCAACTGGGATACATTATCCGGAGCGGGAGCCTTCACAACAGCTTCGATCTTGTCAGGAGACTTATGAAGCCCCTCCTGGTCAATGACATGACCACAGTACGAGATCCGCTTCTGAAAGAACTCACATTTCTGGCGATTAACTCGAAGTCCATATTCTTTCAATCTGGTGAGCACCAGTTCCAAATTTGCAAGGTGTTCCTCGTCATCATCTCCTGTAATCAGAATATCGTCCAGGTAACATTGTGTGCCTGGAATTCCCTGTAATACCTGCTCCATGGCCCTCTGCCAAATTGCTGGAGCCGATGCCACTCCAAAAACCAGTCTATTATACCGTTACAAGCCTCTATGCGTGTTGATCATGAGATACTGGCGTGACTCTTCCTCAACTTCCATCTGTAAGTACGCCTGCGCCAGGTCTATCTTGGTGAAGTGTTTCCCGCCAGACAACGAAGCGAAGATATCCTCAATCCGCGGAAGCGGATACTGCACCGTGTGAAGCACCGGATTAACAGTGATCTTGAAATCTCCACAGATGCGAACCTTCCCCGGTTCCCCCGGCTTGTTGCTCGATGAATGCTTCATGGCGGGGACAATGGGCGTGGCCCACTCACTCCAGTCTACCTTAGACAGTACTCCTGAACGTTCTAGCCCTTCCAGCTCAGCTTCCACAGCAGGTCGGATCGCATAAGGTACCGGTCTGGCTTTGAAAAATTTCGGGTTTGCATGTTCTTCAACCTTGATGTTTGCCGTAATTCCTCTCAGTGTTCCCAGTCCCTGTTGGAACACCTCTTTAGCATCGTCCAATATTCTGGACAATCATTTAGTTTTGACATCTTTTTTACCAGAATCTACCGTTAGTGCTTTTAAGGAATGCCAGTCCATATTTATTTTCCTAATCCACTCCCGCCCCAGTAGTGGTGGACCTCCCTCAGGTAGCACATATAAGTCCATTCCTCGGCTTTCTTTGCCCTTGTGGACCACCTTTACCTCTATCTTCCCGATGGGGTATACTCTTTGCCCCGTGTATGTTTTCAATACAATCTCCGTATCCCGTAGGGGAATATGTGGGAATAACCTTTTGTAATCTTGCTTATTCATGACCGTCAATGCCGATCCAGTGTCCAATTCCATCTTCACTTGGACTCCTGCTATCTGAAGTGTGACCCAGATTGTTTGGAGGTCTGCTTCATTACCAACATTGTGTACTCTTAGACTACCCAGTTCATTACTGCTGGAGTCTGAATTTGACTTCTGTTCGTTCGAACTGTTCTCTGTCACCTTGTGTACCTTTCTGTACTTTTCCTGCGGTGACTTTTTGTTGCTGGTCTTCTTTCCTGACCGGCATACTTTAGCTATGTGACCAAGCCTGCCACATTTTCTGCATTCCTGATTTTTGAACCAGCACTGGTTCTGATCGTGCGTTGTCTTTCCACAACGATAACATTTTACTGTACCCAAGACCATTTGATTGGTGCTGAGTTCCGGTGACCGTAGCTGCATTTCCGCAGTGCCTCTCACTGCGGCTTCGTGCGATGCTGCAATAGTGACAGCTTTATCAAGCGTAAGATCATTCTCCTCAAGCAGTCGCTTTTGTGTTCCTTCTTTTAACAATCCACACACAAATTTATCTCTCAGCGCATCTGCTAGTCCTGTTCCAAACTGACAGTACTTTGATAGCTTACGCAGTTCAATTAAAAATTCAGCGTTGCTTTCGTCTTTCAGCTGCGTTCTTCTGTAAAATTTAAATCGTTCCGCTATCATCAGCGGCATGGGGTTTAAATGATTTTTCAGGACAGTAACAATATTCGCGAAAGTCTGATCCGCCGGTTTATCTGGTGATAGAAGGTGCTTCAATAGCCCGTATGTCTTCGCACCCATTGAGCTTAATAAGGTTAGTGCTTTCTCATCATCTGGTACCTTATTTGCTTCACAATAAACTTCCATGCGTTCTACATACGTGGTCCAATCTTCGATATCGCTATCAAAGGTATTAATGTTCCCATGTTTAGGCATCCTTGCAAGGTTTTAAATTTTTCTTTTTCTCAAAATGGCGGCTTCCCGCGCTTGTCTTCTTCCCCCGCCTACTAAAATGACAGCTTCCCGCACTTGGCGGTCTTTCCCATGCTCGTCTTCTTCCCCCGCCGACTACAATGGCGGATTCCCGCGTTTGCCTTCTTTCCCCGCTGGCTGCAATGGTGATTGCCGTGCTGCTGCCGTTCTCGCCTCCCCAGCGGTTCTCAATTCCCTGACGCTGCTTTTACTCTCCCGCGGTTCCCGTGGGCATTCACGCTTCCCCTGCTGTTGCGCCTCTCAGCCCCGCATGCAGCCCGGTCCTTTACACTGGCTGCGTTTGAGTTCTCCGCGGCTCTCGTGCCTTAAGCTGCCCCAGTCGCTGCGCCTCTCGGCCTCGATTGCAGCCCGGCCCTTTTCACCGGCCGTGGTCGAGTTCTCCACCCTTTTTCCTCCGTTTTCCCTCCCCCACTCCACAGTCAACGCGGCCGACTTTCTGCTCGTGTCGCTGATCGGCTTACCCACCACCGTGGTAGAAGGGATGATCACTGCCTGTCGCTGATGGAGGGCTTCGTGGTCAGAATTTTTTCATTTTAACCCGGGTTCTCGATGCCTCCCGTGTGATGGTGCTCAGCAGGATGATGAGGGCGGATGCCTCTTCTTGACGCCCGTTCTGAGGACGAAGCTGCCTTGGATGTAAAACTGCCGCAGGGTAAGATCGGATTCGTCGCCACTGTTAAGTCTGTGTGTCCCAGTTATGCTTATTATAAATCACTGGACACAGACCACAAGAATAACTTTAACAGGTCTTTACTATTCGGAAGTCAGGGCTGAACTGCCCAGCAAATCCCTACACAACGTTTATATACCGGTGTGGTCACCACCGGTATTACAGTATACAGCAGCCAAGAGAAAGTAGTACATCTCTTAAGGTAGTTCTCTTAAGGTGGAACAGGTTACATACACCACAGATACAGTATTACAAACAGTAATAGAGAACATTCGTCATGGTTGGCCAAAAGGTTCCTGTCCAAAATATTTTCACATAAGGTCAGAACTGAGTGTCGCAAGTGGACTATTACTAAAACAGAACAGAATAGTCATTCCACAAGCTCTACATCAAGACATGCTCAAAAGAATTCATGAGGGACACCTCGGAATTGAAAAATGCAAAAGGAGAGCAAGAGACACTGTTTATTGGCCTGGCATAAATAAGGACATTGAGATCATGATAGGCAAATGTGAGACATGTCAGAAACACCAAAACAAACAAGCAAAGGAACCAATGATAGTAGCTGACATACCAACAGCAGCATGGCAAAAGGTTGGTATGGACCTTTTTCATTTAAATGGTAAAGACTATCTAATAGTGATTGACTACTATTCTAACTATCCTGAGATGGCGCTGCTCTCAAGCACCACAGCAAGCAGTGTCATAATGCATGTGAAATCCATCTTCGCCAGACATGGAATTCCCAGGATTGCCGTTTGCGACAATGATCCGTGCTTCAACTGTAAGGAGTGGCAACAGTTTGCAGCACATTATGACTTTCAGCACATCACATCCAGTCCTTTGTATGCTCAGTCAAATGGTAAGGCAGAGAAAGGTGTTCAAGTTCTCAAGCAGCTACTGAAGAAAGCGACAGAAAGCAAGTCTGATCCTTATCTCGCCCTGCTGAGCTACCGAGCCTCACCTTTAGACTGTGGTTCTTCACCTGCTGAATTACTAATGGGTCGCAAGTTGCGCACCATGCTACCCTGCTGTGCAAAAGAACAGCAAAGTGAGGAACTGAGACAGAGACTTCAACTGTTAAAGCTGAAACAGAAATCATACTATGACAAGTCATCCAAAACTCTAAAACCATTGACAAAGGATGATGTTGTCAGGATTGAGGATCCAGATGCATGGAACAGGAAAGCTACAGTTCTTGAGGAAGTAGGACCAAGGTCATACACTGTTAGAACTGAGGAAGGACAGCTTCTCAGGAGGAACCGCCGTTCCCTCCTAAAAACACAAGAGACTATTCAAGACCAGATTGATGACAATGCCGCAACTGCATCTTGTCATTCACCGCCAGAACAATCTCATGAAGACACATCAGACTTACCCGTGTTGAGAAGATCCACACGTGAAGTAAAAGAGCCTGATAGACTTAATCTTTGAGTACAATGTAAAGCTTTGAAAATGTGTTGACTGTTTTGAAAATGTTTATGTTTATAGAGCACTAACAAAAGTGTTACTGATATTATCTTTATTGTTTTCTTGAAAGTTGATTGATATTGATTTTGTTAAACCTCAAAGAAAGGGGGATGTAGTGATCAATAGCATGTCATTCTATAGTGGACACTAGGTGGAGCCGTAGAGCTGTATATAGCTGTATGCATAAGACTACACCACCCAGCTATATATTATTTTAAGACTACATTACCCATGAGGCTAGGCTACCCACAAGGCAGCAGTCAAGATGGAAGCCTCTACAAGATGCTGTACAAGTCCACATGTGCTCAATAAAATAACTAGCAAAAGCTAGCTGTGTTCATAATAAGAATGTTTATTTATTAATGAACATAACAGAGTCCAACTGTTTTGTACCTAATTTATGCTCGGGTCCAGTCACAGAACCAAGATCTGGGCGTGCAGAGGCACCAGCTCCGGTTCATGAACTACAGGTCACTTTCACCAACAGCAATGGGGTAACCAGAGCTATGGTAGCAGAAACATGCACAGCCAGTTCTTTTGGTTTACGGTTTTGTTATGATGCTTCCCCATGGACTAAAATAAATGCGCTTTGAAAAAAATGCTTGAATCTGCAAATTAATCATACAAACTTTAAAAAATCCCTTTCCTTTTATTTAGATGCATTTGAAGAGGAGTCTGAAAAACTAATTACACAGGAGAGAAGCGGGAAGCAGAGGATGACTGTTTTAGTTGGCATTTGCTATGACCAGTTAATTTATTTTTGGTTGGAGGAAGAATGTTGGCAGGACACAAGAACGCCATCCTTATCTTTGAATAGTGCCATAGGATCTTTAGCATCCAACAGACAGAGCCTCAGATTTAAACATCTCATCTGAAGGACAGCACCTCTGAAAATGTTGGCTCCCCCATCAGTACTGCAACAAATGTGTTAGGCTAGATTACATGTTCAAATCCTGGAGTGGTGCTTGAACCCACAAGCTGCTGGCTCAGAGGCAAGAGGACTATTAAGTGAGCCAAGATGTCACTTCATGTAGCACATGTAAAGTGATAAATAACAAAATGCATTTAATGCGTTAGAGCAAAAGACTGTATGGGAAAAGCCCATTTGGCTCATTGAGACAATTCATTCTAATAGGCCTTGTAAATTCTGCGACTATTGTTTACTTACCCAAATTGTTTAACTCTTAAATTGCAGGCATGTCCATGGAACAGTATGTCATACTGCTGGCTGGGACGATTGTTATTTTTTATTGATTTCATACAGTTACATTACATCTGCTGTGTACTTAATCTCCGGAGGGTGGTGACGAACCACAAATAGAACTTCCAAGAAGAGAAAACTCTGTAAAATTTCTCACTGATCTGTGGTTAATTTAATAACTGAATTAAGTTAATTTCTAGGATTTCAGTCTAACATTATAATATACATTAGTGGTTACATTCCCATGGTCTCAGTATTTGATTATCTATACCTACAGGGCTAATTTTAATCCTGCCCACTTGAAAGAAACAGGGCGGGCAGTTAAAATGTCCTGTGAAAATTATCCGCCAAGGTCTCGCTGTCTATCCCCGGAGTCCAATCTTAATCTGCTCTTCTTCGGAAGTCGACGGGGTCCTTCTTTAAATCTGCGGATGATGTCATTGGGGCCTGATTCCAATTTTAAATGGAAGCCTGCGCAAGCTTCCTCACCAGGCCAACCTAATGGAAAGAGGAGCCAGGGCCAGAGGAGACCCAAAAATGCAAGTGGTTTTCCATTGTTGTTTTCTTTCTTGTTGGTCAAGGAGGAGTAGGAGTGCTTCTTCAGGTCCCCTGCGATGGTCTCCTGCTGCCCAACCTTGCACTCCCGCCCACCATCCAGTTGCCGCTTCCTGCCGTTGTCGGGCAGGAGACTGACGGGCAGAAGAGGCCCAGGAGTTAAAATCTCCTGGCCTCACGTTGCCGAGATCAGGGCAATTTGCCGCCTTAGCCCCCCATCCACACAACTCCTGCCCCGAATTAAAATCGGGGCTTATATGTCTGCGTTTCTCTCTGATTAAAATTACTTGATCAGTACTTGACTACTACTCCAAACAGGCCTGTGGGGCCTAAGGCACTTTTATGTTGGTACAACCAGGTTGGGGGCTGGGTGCTACTTGAACGGAGATCTTCCCTTTGTAGTTCACTAGCATGCTGATACTCCCATTTCTATCCATTAGTGGGCAACAGGATAGGGGCCCACGTTTTCCACAGTTGGAAGCTGTCGACAGCAGGAGTACCATGTGCCTACTCTCATGCCATGTTGTCAATGTAAAGGCCCCAATAAAGTAGGAGAAGCTCTGGCCGCCCCCGACTCCGCTTGTGTATACTACTGTTAACAGGAGTCCACTCCCCTGATATGGGTACTGCTCTTGCACTTGGACTTTGCATTATTTAATTTAAAATATTAACTAATTTACAAATAATTAACTTAAACTTAACTTTTAGCGATGACCTAAATATTTGCTTTTTTACTTCTGAAAATAGTGAAGAGTGCTTCAAGTTGCTTAACTTATCAAAGCAAGTATAGTAGGTGGCTTTTTGAAATGATTTAAGTACTTTTACATTAAATTTTAGTGAGAATGTTTCCCAGAGGATGAAATTCTCCTAAGGAAAGCACTTGTGAAATACTCGACCCAAGTAAAAGTCTGGGCACAATTTTTACCTGTGCGGCGAGTTGGGTGCGGGAGAGCTACGTAGTGGGCCGGCACCATGAACCTCTTGGCAGTGCGTTGTCCACTTTGTCTTTAACTGAATTAGAGCAATTAAGTTAGGCATGTGGGTTCCCCGGCCAATTAAATGGAGTGGGCCTGATGACATCATCGATGACGTGCCTTGAGCTCAGATATTTAAAGGGGCCTTCCACACAGCACACTTGAAGGTTGTTGGAGGAGGATCACAGGTCTTTGGGAGAGGTACGGTTGGTGAGACATTGAAGATTTTTGCTCTGAGGCTGTAAAGGAAGCATGGAGTCCCAACGGCAGATGGCAGTGCCCAGATTCTCTGACTCCTCCCTGGAAGTCCTGCTCCAGGGATTTCGAGCACGCAGGGACAATCTGTTCCCTGGTAATGGGTGCAAGAGACCATCCACTGAGACCAAGAGGGCATGGCTGGAGATCGCCCAGGAGGTCAGTAGCAGGGATGTAGTCAGCCGTTCCTGGATACAGTGCTGCAAAAGATATAATGATTTCATGAGGTCAGGAAAGGTGAATGCAATGCCACACTCAACTACATCCTGATGTGCGTCTCACCCCAACCCCATCACTCTGCCTTCCTAAGCCTGCTCCTGCATGTCAATCATCACACCAAACCTACCTTGCAAGCTGTACCCATTCCTCACTCTCTATGCACCTACTCACATCCCCATTTGACTAACCACCACTGACACTCACCCTCATCCTAATGAAATCCTAGCAAGTAATGCCACAGAAGGAGCCCATTTGGCAATGTCGCACCACTTCCTCATAGTCTCCATCTACAGATGTAACCCATCCCTTACACTCATTCCATCACTCTCACTCAAACTTCTCTTCTTTTCCTCCTTGAGGAGAAGAGAGCGCAGAACATCTGGAGGTGGCCCTCTAATTTACAGAACATTGACTGCAGCAGAGGAGGAGGCACTACAAATAAGTTGTGTTGCAGAGCTGCTGGCAGTGGGAGCCAGAGAGAGGTGGACCTCCCAGCAACCGGATGACAGAATTAAATTGCATACAGCCACATGGCATACAACAGTCACTCATGGTGACTGATGTCAGCAGCCAGTGAAATGTCATGAAGTACATAATGGTAACGTTACACATTCTTATCATAACACTTCTAATTCATCATAACAACAGAAAATGCTGGAATAACTCAGCAGGCCAGGCAACATCCATGGAGAGAAAACAGAGCCAACGTTTCGAGTCAAACTCTTTGTCAAGACTGGAAAGGCACAGGAAATGAAATAGATTGAGAGGCCAGGCTGGGAGAGAACAAAAGAGAAGTGAAGAGACATTAAGAGATATTCAAAATGAGACAAGATGGTGATAGGACTAGTGGAGACAAAAGACGGCTCTAGATTAGGGGTGAAATGAGCTGGCAGAATGAGAGACAGTTGCTGTAGTGTATGTACCTTTAAGAGCCCCTGTGTACTGTAATACCGGTAGTGACCACTCGGGTATATAAGCCTGTGTAGCGTCTTGTATCTTTTAGTTCACCTCCAGACTTTGTTCAGTAAACACCTGTTAAAACAACTCCTGCATTCCGTGTCTCCATTAACACACGGATACAACAGTGGCGACGAATTGGAAACGGACTTACCTGCAATTCGGCAGCACCTCAAGGAGATCGATGCCTCAGACGAAGGTCGAAGAAAAAAAAAAAAAACCGTGGTTTCACCAACTAGTCGGGCTGGTGGCAGGTACTGCACTAATCCTTCCTGGGCGGCGGGCTGGGGCTCGATCGGGTGGCTCTGCAGCGGGGCCAAGCAGCGAGTCGGAAGGCGGAGGCAAACAGAGATGGAGGGTGGAGCACTCGGGAGACGGCCGGCGCTGCAAAGCAGGTCGGCGTTCGGACCAAGCAGAGGGAGGGAAAAGTCCCAGAGAGTCCGGCGAGAAAGAGTCTCCAACTATTAAAAATATCTGTGTAAATAAAAACCGCGGAGAACAGCGTTGTCAGCAGCGGCAGCAGCGGGAAAGCGCGGGAGGTGCCATTTTTTCTCGGCAGGGAAGAAAGGAAAGCGTGGGAGGCGCCATTTTTGATTTTCAGGATGCCTAAGACTGGCAATATTACTGCTTTCGATAGTAATATAGAGGATTGGACCACATATGTGGAAAGAGTGGAGGTATATTGCACAGCGAATGAAGTAGAGGATGATAAAACGGCATCGGTACTTCTAAATCTGATGGGCGCAAGGACATACAGGCTGTTACAAAACTTAATCACTCCAGCCAAACCGATGGACAAGAATTTTAAGGAGATTGTTGATACCCTACAGGAGCACTTAAACCCAACACCACTGCTGATAGCGGAACGACTCAAATTCTTCAGGAGGAATCAGCACAAGAATGAAAGTAACGCTGATTACCTCACCGAATTAAGAAAGCTGTCAAAGCACTGCCAATTCGGGGCAGGACTGGCAGATTCTCTACGAGACAAATTCATCTGCGGTCTCCTAAGTGAAGGAACACAGAAAAGGCTACTTTCTGAGAAAGATTTGACACTGCACAAGGCTTTCAGTGTGGCTGTATCATACGAAGCAGCAGCAAGAGGAGCTGCAGAGATACAGCAAAAGCCACAGGACTTCAGCACCCATGAAATGACACGGGGTTTCGAGAAATGTTATCGCTGCGACAGATCCACCCATGACCAGAGGGACTGCTGGTTCAAGGACAAAGCATGCAGGCAATGCGGAAAGATGGGACACATTGTACGTGTATGCCAATCTGGAAACAAAAAATCCACTGACAAAAAAACAAAATCAATAAGGAAAAGTACAGAAAGGTACAAATGATGACGGACAGTAGCTCCGAAGACCAGAAGAGCGATAGCGACTCCGGAAACAAGAGACTAAGCTGTCTCAAATTACATAATGTAATTGCCAAAGAAGATTACCAGACCATTTGGGTTACCCTCACGATAGCGGGTTCCCCAGTTAAAATGGAGCTAGATACAGGATCAGCTCTGACCGTCATAAGTCGACGGGATTACGAGCGGCTATTTCTGCATATACCTTTGAAAGACACATCCATTATCTTGAAGACATATACGGGGCAGAAAGTATACCCCAGAGGAAAAATAAGGGTGCCTGTTGTATACAACGGCAAGGAAATACAGAAGTTGTATTTATACGTTCTGCAAGATGGTGGTCCACCGCTGTTGGGACGTGAATGGATCAGGAAGATACATTTAGACTGGCACTCCATTCAGTCACTGACGGTGACCAGTAAGAAAAAAAATGATGATGACGTCATACCTGAACGATTAAAAGACATCTTGGCCAACGCCAAAGAAGTGTTTCAACAGGAACTAGGAACCTTGAAAGGCGTCACTGCCTCAATAAAAGTGGAAGATGCGGCAATTCCCAAGTTTTTTAAGGCAAGGCCGGTGCCATACGCAATTCGTCCAGCAGTCAAGGCAGAGCTGGAGAATTTGGAAAAGGCAGGCGTGTTATCCAAGGTAGATTGGAGCGAGAGGGCAACACCCATCGTCCCGGTCATGAAGAAAACGTTGAATAATGATAAATCTGAAGATCAGAGAAAAATTCGCATCTGTGGGGACTTCAAGGTGACTGTAAACCCGATCCTTCACACGGCACAGTATCCTCTTCCGAGGATAGAAGATATTTTCGCCTCACTATCCGGAGGGAAACATTTCACCAAAATTGACTTGGCACAGGCATATCTACAGATGGAGGTTGAGGAGGCCTCTAAAAAGTATCTCACGATAAACACACAAAGGCCTGTACCAGTACAATCGACTGGTTTTCGGAGTAGCATCAGCTCCAGCTATCTGGCAAAGAGCTATGGAGCAAGTCCTGCAAGGGATTCCGGGGACTCAATGCTACCTAGATGTCATCCTTGTAACAGGAGAAAACAACAACGAGCACCTTGCCAATTTGGAGCAGGTGCCCACTAGGCTGAGAGAACGGGGCCTACAAGCAAATCGCCCCAAGTGCGAATTTTTCCAGAAACAAATATCATATTGTGGCCATATAATTAACGAAGAAGGGTTTCATAAGACACCTAAAAAAATTGAAGCGGTCATAAAAGCCCCAGCACTTGAAAATGTCTCACAATTAAGGTCGTTCCTGGGATTGATAAATTACTATCATAAATTTTTACCGAACTTGTCAACTGTTCTGCACCCTCTTAACGCACTGCTACAAACGGGAGTAATTTGGAAATGGAGCGAAGACTGTAAACGTGCCTTCCATAAATGCAAAGGCTTGCTCATGTCCAAGGAAGTGTTGGCTCATTACAACCCATCACTGCCAATCAGACTGGCGTGCGATGCATCCCCTTACGGCGTAGGAGCGGTATTATCGCATAGATTCCCTGATGGCTCGGAGCGGCCGATAGCTTTTGCGTCACGCTCATTGAACCCAGCTGAGCGTAACTATGCCCAGATCGACAGGAAAGCACTCAGCCTGGTGTGGGGAGTGAAGAAATTCAACCATTACCTACACGGACAAAAATTTACCTTGTTGACTGACCATCAACCCCTCGTCTTCATATTCAACCCTAAAAAGGGCGTTCCCATTATGACAGCACAAAGGCTACAGAGGTGGTCCCTTTTCCTAGGGGCACACCAATATGACATAGAATACAAAGGATCAAAACAGCATGGGAATGCTGACGGTTTATCGCACCTACCGTTGCCAACGGTAGAAGAGGCACCTACAGTAGACCCAGTGGAGATGTTCCACTCAACCATAGTGGAATGTCTACCAGTAACAAATTCTACCATTGAAAAGGAAACGAGAAATGACCCGACTCTCTCACGAGTCTACGATTTAACGGTGAAGGGATGGCCAGCACATGGCGAACCACTGTGAAAATGAAGAACCTAGCCAGAGCATTTGTGTGGTGGCCAGGTATCGATGGAGACATCAAAGAAATGACCAAGAGCTGTCTAGGATGCCAGAAGGTCCAAAACGCCCCACCACAAGCCCCTCTACATCCATGGGAGTGGCCCTCATCTCCATGGCAAAGGGTACATATCGACTTTGCTGGTCCATTTATGGACTCAATGTTCTTAATCACGGTGGATGCACACTCCCAGTGGCTGGAGTTAATAAAGATGTCCTCCACCACCACGGAAAAAACCATCACAGTATTAAGGACCATATTTGCCAGGAATGGGCTGCCTGAACAGATCTGTTCTGATAATGGACCGCAATTTGTGTCCGAAGAATTCAGGAAGTTCTTAAAAAACAATGGGGTTAAGCACTACACGTCCGCCCCATACCATCCCGCCACCAATGGATTAGCTGAAAGGTTTGTCCAGACCTTCAAGAAGGCCATAAAGGCCATGGGTAATGAAGACATAAATCTACAACATAAGGTAGGTAACTTCTTGTTTGCGTACAGGAATGCAACACATGTGGTTACAAACCAAACTCCCGCCATGATGTTTTTCAATAGAAGACTAAGATGCCGGCTGGATTTGATCAAGCCAAACATCAGAAGGGACGTAGAGAACCGGCAATTTCAAGGCATGAATGAAAGGCCAACTAGAACCTTGCAGATAGGTCAACAAATTTTGGCCCGGGACTACCAAACCGAGAAATGGCAGCCTGGAACTATTTGCACACGACTAGGACCGCTGATGTATACCATGGACATTGGAGAAAGTATAATAAGGCGCCATGCTGACCAGATCATAGAGTCATCCGAAAAGTGACAACCTACACCACAACTCTATACGCCTAATGATGAAGCAGAGATACCCATAGTATCTACCTCCGATCCGGTGATACTGGAACCAGATGAACCCGACACTGGCATTCAAGCCGAATCGACCTTGCCAAAAGAACCTACTACACCACCGAAAACTACTACACTACCGAGGCGTTATCCGGACCGAGTCAGGAAGCCTCCAGAGAGACTGACTTATAATTGATTAACTGCAGCAAATGTGTAGATTATTGTTCTTGTAAACATGTTAATTAATGTTTACTTATAATGTTATGTACTAATTATCTAAAAGGGGAGGAATTGTAGTGCATGTACCTTTAAGAGCCCCTGTATACTGTAATACCGGTAGTGACCACTCGGGTATATAAGCCTGTATAGCGTCTTGCATCTTTTAGTTCACCTCCAGACTTTGTTCAGTAAACACCTGTTAAACCAACTCCTGCATTCCGTGTCTCCATTAACACACGGATACAACAGCTGCCATGTGGGAGAGAGAGAAAAAAGGGTGTGGAGGAAAAGGGCCAAAACAAAGATGGGGATAAAAAATAAGTAAAAATGTAATTTTGGATTTCCAGCATCCGCAGTATTTTGCTATCGTACTTCTAATTCATCTCTTTACTCTCCCACAAGTCCATCAAGTGCCCCCCCTCTCTCCCCCCCCCTCTACTGTCCAGCCGGAGGAGGAAGACGACTCCTCAGAGGAAGCTCCACTCTCTGAGGGTGCACTGTCACCAGACCCATGCGCACCCAGCACCAGTGCAGATACACGCAAGCCGGTGGGTCCATCAAGACATAGAGTAGTGTTGTCACCTATTGTCTCACACATCACAAGTGAGCAAGAGCAGATGGTGGACACAGGGACAGCAGTGGAGACTCCTCACCGGAGGGTGCAGGACACTGCAAACTCTGCTCAGCTGGATGCAGATGCTGAACTTCAGGGGCCGTCGACAAAGAGGTTGATCTGGAAGGAGCAGCAACAAATGTGGAAGGCTCTGGCAGCTGTTCCAGTGCGATGTGCGTGATTGTACAGAGAATGGACGAGTCCATCTCCAACATGGGCACCACCATATCGCAGGCAATGGTGACGATGTGAGGTTCCATGAAAAGGATGGCCACCTGCATGGAGCAGCTAATCCGCCAGTTGAATGAGAAAATACCTGCTGTGAGCAACAGATTGCAGGCTCTCATTGACCACATCTTGAGGCGGGATACCAACATAGACTTGGGCGTTCATCACTCCACTGATGTGCAGTAAGGTGCTCTCCAGCTCCTTGCTAGCAGGGAAATGCGGGCGACCCATGAGAGAGATGATGGTGAGAGGGGAAATGTAAGTGGGGGCTCTGCTCAAAGCATTCCCACTTCTCTCTCATTGCCTTCCCCTCAGTCAGAGCCCCACATGCTGCCTCAGATCCCAATGGCCGAGTCTGCCCCTGCACAGTTGCAGGAGGAGCAGTCTTTGGCGGGGCTCTCACAGGCCCTAAAACCCAGAGGACGTCGGCCAAGAGTGTCTAAGCAGTCACAGCAGGGAAGTGAGCAGCCTCTCTCTACCTCTGCTGAAGCCATAGGTGTTGCACCCCATAGAAGCACTCGGAAAAGAAAAAGTACACAATCGTAGATGCATAAGGGTAGGCACATGGGTGTTTGCCAAAATGTTAGTGTTAAGTTTCAGTTCTATTTATGATGCACATATATTTATTTCTTTGCACTACTTTCCCATCTTTTCCATTTTTGCCTGCTGCCTGGGAAGTGGCTTTGTCACTTGGAGTGAATGGTGAGACATTACTTAACCTCGAGCAATGGGGGTTTGGTTGACAGGAATGGTTTGGTCATTTTAGGACTGCTTTGTGGTGTTAGTTAAGGGATGGGCGGGGGGGAAGTTGGTACAGCATCTGGCAGCCATTTGGGTGCATTGGTGCAACTTCAGTAAATCGGGCCATTATGAGGCCACCCTGGACCTCCCGGGCAGCAATGTGTACTGCTGCTGGTGCCATCTCCACCTCAGATTCCTCCTCCTCTGCGCCTTGCTCCTCCTGCAGCTCAAATCCTCGCTGCTGCTCTATGTTGTGCAGGGCACAGCATACAACGATGATTCTGGAGACCCTGGCTGGTGCGAACTGAAGGGCTCCTCCAGATCTATCAAGGCATCTGAAGCGCATCTTCAACATGCTGATTTCTTGCTCTATGACACATCTGGTGGAAATGTGGCTTTCATTATATTGCTCCTCAAGGGTGTCATCAGCCACATCTTCAGTGAATAGCCCTTGTCTCCAAGCAGCCAGCTGGTAAGTCTGTTTGGAGGTGTGAAGAGCTGAGAGAGGGTGGACTGGTGCAGGACGAAAGAGTCATGACAGCTCCCAGGGAATCTGGCACACACATGCATGATGATCTTTTTATGGTTGCAGATGAGCTGCACATTGAGAGAGTGGAATCCCTTGCAGTTCACAAACACTCCTGGGTGATGTGAGGGTGCCCTGTGGATGACGCTCTGCACCTGTGGGGAGCCAGCCAGAGCCTCAAAGCTGAGTGTCCACTCAGTAACACTGGCTTCATCAGTAGCAAAGTGCACATAAGTGGCTGACTTGTGAAACATGGCATCGGTCTCCTGGGTGATGCATTTGTGACAGCCGACTGCAAGATCCTGCAAATGCCTGCTGCAGATCCCTGGAAGGAGCCTGAAGCAAAGAAGTTGAGGGCGACCACTGGTAAGGTGTGATAAGGAGTGCCCACCAGGTCCTCTGGGCAGCAGGTCTTCTTCCAGCAAGCTACAAATATCTGCGACATCCTGGCGCAATAGCATAAGCCTCCTGAAGCACTGCTGTTCAGTCATGTTCAGGATGCTCATCCTCTGCCTGTATACCCTGTGTTGGGGATATCGGCCTAGAAATTCAGTTGCGTTCGCCAGCCGTTAGCGCCATAAGGGGAGTAGATCTCGAGCGCTAGGCACTTAGCGGCCGGGCGCAGAACGATCTGCGCCTACGCCCAACTTCAGTAGACAATTAGCGCCGGCGCAAAGTGTTTGCGCGCGCTCAGCTGCGCGCGCAGCTTATGACGTCATTTCGTCGTGCAACGCTGTTTGTGCACCCCAAACCGGAACTTCAGTGGCGCCCGCCCAATGTGGGCGTGGCGCTGTTAAGAACTGTGAAGTGGAACGCAGCAGAGGCCCTGCGGGCCTCGGGGAGCGCTAATTAAAGGGCACTTAGACTGAACTATAAAGGGCAGCCATTTTGCTGCAATGACTTTAGTGCAACGGATTTCTGGACAGAGACCAAGGAAGAGACCTTACTGATTTGGGCCAACATAGGAGAGGTATTTTTGGCTTCTGGCCAGAGCTTGGAAATTTGACTCATTGTGATTTCACTGTTTGCAAGTATATTATGGGGGCTGCATGGGGTTCCAACCCTCAGTTCCAGCATTATGTGCGAAGGGCTCGCAGACGCTGTGTGAGAGGGGCAGCCATGCCTAGACGGAGAGGGGCCATCAGGCGTCGGCAACGTAGGCCTTACCCACTCAGGGAATACCGCCAGCAGGTGTCCTATCTCACCATGACTGCGGCGCAGTGTGTTAAGAGGCTGCGCTTCAGAAGGGAGGTGGTTGCAGAGATCTGCCAGCTGCTTCACAGAGATCTGCGTCCACAGCTGATGTGCAGGACGTCTCTGTCGGTGGGAGTGAAGGTCACGGTGGCTCTGAACTTTTATGCAAGCGGCTCCTTCCAAGCCGCTGCTGGGGACATAGCTAACATCTCCCAGTTCGCCGTGCATCGCTGCATCCGGCAGGTCACCGATGCCCTTTTCACAAGGAGACACCAATTCATCTCCTTCCCCATGACCCTAGAGAGGCAGGAGCAGTGTGCAGCTGGATTTGCGAGGATCGCCGACTTCCCCATGGTGCAGGGCGCCATTGACTGCACGCATGTGGCTTTGCAGGCACCTATTGACAATGCCGAGGATTACCGCAACCGGAAGGGCTACCATTCCCTCAATGTACAGCTGGTGTGTGACCACAGGCAGCGCATCCTAGCTGTCAATGCCCGCTTTCCAGGCAGCAGCCACGATGCATTTATCCTGCGCCAGACTACTGTGGCTGACATGTTCCAGGCACAGCCTCCCCCAAGAGGATGGCTTATCGGGGACAAAGGCTATCCTTTGTGTACATGGCTCATGACCCCGCTCCGCACGCCCAGGACCCCTGCTGAGGAGGCATACAACGAAAGCCATCAAGCCACAAGGAACATCATAGAGCAAACGATTGGCGTCCTCAAGCAACGGTTCCACTGCCTGGATCGCTCCGGCGGATCTCTGCAGTATTCGCCGGATAGAGTCTCCCAGTTCGTCGTCGTTTGCTGCATGCTGCACAACCTGGCTATCCGCAGGACTCAGGCACTGCCACCTCACGTTGGACCACCACCTCAGGAGGACGAGCAGGAGGACCATGAGGAGGAGGAGGAGGAGGAGGAGGAGTACCAGCCCAGGAGGGAGCCACAAGGTCCAAGGGCCGTCCGTCAGCGGCTTATTGAACGACACTTCTAGGCCCCCTGTCAGGGAATGGCTTGTGGCAATGAAGGCACATGAATGCAGCCGCTCCGCAAGCCCTCAGCCGGTTAACGCAACAACCACTTGAAACATCACACATGGACAAGCTGAATAAAGAAAAAGCTTTATTGAACAAACTCAGGGCCCTTCCCACATGAAACCCAAAAACAGACAACACCCCCAAAAAACAGTCAAAAACATATCTCACTCCCACAACCTGGGGAGGAATAACAAAACTTGTCCATCCAAATGGCCTTCATCCTCGGCCTTACCAAAAGAACCCCCCCATACAGAACACAAGCACCCCCATATAAAAAAACATTTGCCTTCATCCTCGGCCTTACCAAAAGAACCCCCCCCATAGACAGCACAACCACCCCCATATAAAAAAACATTTGCCAACACACTCTACTTTGTGTGCCGACAGGGCGAGTCCTTGTCCAGCCTTTTCCGACCCCTGGACGACCTGCTGCTCCGCCTCAACCTGGGCCCTGTGGGTGTTGCAAGGCTGGGGGAAGGCTCCTGAGGGGCACATTGCGTGACGGCAGATGCCCTTGGGGGTCGGCCTAGACGAGCTCTGGCCCTCGAGGGGCCGGCTGCTGACTGCTGCAGCTGTGGCTGGGCAGCATCAGTCTCTCCAGCAGCTCGTCGCAGCTTTGCTGGGGGAGTGGCAGTGGCGGCTGCAGCAATGGGGGCAAGCTGGCTGATGGCAGCCGCTCGCTGGTCGCCAGAGACACTGGCACTCGGCCGGGCTGGCACTGCAGCAAGCGCAGCAATCTGGTGAAGGCCAGACCGCTGTGCTGCAGCAGCGCGGCGGGTGCCCTGGCGATGCATGCATGACACAGCGAGTGTGGCAGCAGTGAGTGCCCGTACTGCCCTGGTCTGTGCCCGCATCAGACCAGCCAGTGACTGCACGGCACCACTGATCAACTGTCCACTCGCTGCCTGTGCTGCCCTGAAGTCGTCCCGACTCGCGTCCTGTGCTGCCCTGAATTCGGCCCGACTCGCGTCCTGTGATGCCCCGAATTCGGCCCGACTCGCGTCCTGTGATGCCCCGAATTGTGCCCGACTCGCGTCCTGTGATGCCCCAAATTGTTCGAGACCCCTGGCCTGTGCTGCCGCGAGTTGTTTGAAACCCCTGGCCTGTGAGGCCCCGAAATCGGACACACTATGAGCCAGGGACTCAATGGCCTCAGGCAACCGTGCCACAACCCCCATGAACTCGGTGTGCCGCCGATCCGAGTCCGCGGACATTTGATCAAGGAGGCGCACCTCCTGGGCGAGGACCGTCTCCGGACTGGAGGCTGGACTCTCCCTCTGGGGAGAAGGCTGCCGAGCTGGCTGACCCTTCCCGCGTGGCTGCACGCCACTGGGCCCAGCAACTACACTCCCCTGCAACACTTCCCCCCTCTGGGGAGAAGGCCGCCGAGCTGCCCGACCCTTCCCGCGTGGCTGGATGCCACTGGGCACAGGAGCTACACTCCCCTGCAACACTTCCCCCCTCTGGGGAGAAGGCCGCCGAGCTGCCCGACCCTTCCCGCGTGGCTGGACGCCACTGGGCACAGGAGCTACACTCCCCTGCAACACTTCCCCCCTCTGGGGAGAAGGCAGCTGAGCTGGCCAACCCTGCCCGCTTGGCTGGACGCCACTGGGCACAGGACCTACACTCCCCTGCAACACTTCCCCCTGGCTCTCCTCCAGGGAACACGTGTCCCCTCCATTGCCATCCCCTGGTGTGGATGAGGGTTCCCCCGATGTGCCGCCTTCCTCTTGCTCCTCCTCGTCCTCCTCTTCCGAGGGACTGACACTCGCAGCTTCAGGGACCTCCTCCTCACCAGCTGAAAGCAGGAAGGCACAAGAGTAGCTTTAGAGTGAGGACAGGGCGTCAGCGAGGGAGGCATGAGTGGTGGCATTCTGCGCATTGGTCGGACAGTGGCAAAGGATGTAGATCTGAAGCGCAAGGGGAACGAGAGAGGTCCAAACGGTCATGTCCTTACCATTGGGGCCCAGCACAGGGTCGGCATCTCCAATTGCAACGGGGCCAATCACCCGGGCACCCATGACTCGACCCACGTGCTCCTCCAGGTCACTGAGCTGCTGGAACTGGGCACGGCCTCCCCCGGTGACAGTCCGGCTCTTCAGATTCTGGGCCAGCTTGGCCTGCAAGAGAAAGGACGGCCTCTAAGTACAGTGTGGTGCCCGGTTGTTGTGTGCACTGCCTCCCATGGTCGAATAGCTTGGCCAGTGTGGTGCCCTGTTGTTGTGTGCACTGCCTCCCATGGTCGAATAGCTTGGCCAGTGTGTCAAGTGCAGAAAGTGCAATTGATGTTCATGCCAGTGCCATAGCTGCTGGATGAGGGCTGGCCATTAGGGCTTTGAGGTCCCTTTGCCCATAATGTGAGGTGCACATGCAAGGATGAGGAGGACACTGGAAAGGGTACTTACCCTGACAATTCGAGTGAGGTCGTTAAACTTTTTCCGGCATTGGACACCAGTCCTGGGGACATCGCTGTTGGCTGTGACCCTCTGGGCGATTTCCCTCCAGGCTCTCCTGTACACCCTCTTGGGAGGCTTCTTGCCACTGTCCGGGAACAAGATATGGCTTCTCTTCTCCAAAGCCCTAACCAGCACCTTTAAATCATGGGCAGAGAAGCGCTGCGCTCGCTCACGGGCCCTCTGCATCCTTCCTGGCGCTATTTCTCTCCAGCAGCAGTGTTTAGGCCTAGCTGGAGGGCTGCAGTATCCAGGGCGTGGCAGCAGACCAAGTCGACCCTTCCCCCTTTAAGAGCTGGAAGGCGCCAGGGTGTCTGCTGTCAATCAAAACATGACCGCACATGCGCTGCGCCCGGCCTCGGCGGTATCAGTCTGCACCGCCGGCTTAGCGCCTAAAGATAGCCGTGCAACGCCAGTTTTAGCGCTCGAGCGAACTCCTTGGCCAAAGCTACTGAATATCGGCGAAGTGGCCTCCACTTTCCGGCGGGCGCAAACTTTAGCGGCCGCCCGACTTTACCGCCCCAAAAGTGGCTATACTGAATTTCTAGGCCATCGTCTCCGGCGAGGTGCACCCCTGTGCTGACCCCCTCTCTCCTGTGGAGCATCAGGTCGGTGAGGAAAAGGCTGCAGGTGTTGCTGCTGCTGGTGCTGCTGCTGCTGGTGTGGCTGGTGCTGTTGGTGCTGGGGCTCATCTTGGTACGAATCTGAGGTCCAAGGTGAGACAGCATAAGCGGCACCCATGCTGATCTGATAGATGGCAGGTACAGTGGAGATCAGAGGCACAATCCTCCAATGTGCTGAGAGTGGCTTGCAATGTGCTGAGAGTGGCTTCCGAGATTGCAGAAATCACCTGCAAACCCCTGAAAGCTAAATCTCTGCACCAAATGGTGTCAGCAAGAGCCTTTCCATTAGGCAAGGAAGCAGGTGTAAGGTGTGTGTATTTATGTGCTTTTTCCAGCTGTCACTTAATGAAGTAGCACAATGGCCACTGAGCTCCCGCCTCCCCTTCACAGGCGAGCTTCCCAAGGTCCATGAATCCCCTGCACAACCAGTTAAAGTTGAAACCTCACGTTAAAAAGGCTGTTAAGAGTCTGTAAACGGACAGTTAACTACCTCAATGAGGTCGCCCGCCTCTCCCGAGCAGGTCCGTGGCGTGCTTCTAAACGCGCCCCAGTTAAATGCGGAAGTCATCGGGATGACGGCGGGTTCCCGATGCACTGTCAATTTTAGTACTTTTAAGCACCGACCTGCTCCCAAACCCGCACGCTCTGCAATGTGAAAATTCCGGCCAATGATTCTGTAGTGAACGTTGCTGCAGTTTTGTGGACAGTTTGAATATCCTGGTAAATAAAAGGAGACATTACTCAAAGCACTCCTATTTTTCAGAGAGCTGTGAGCTCCTTGATATTTTTGGCTTATTAATCTACAGAGAGCTGAACACCAGAAAATTACATGCAGATTTGTATGTTAATGTGCTTTACAATCAGCTGCATTGCTACTTATAAGTGTCATAGGGAATCTGTAGCTCTAAAAACCATCATTTTCCTTAATTCTTCTCCTGCTACTTCTTAATGCCTGCTCCCTTCCCCCTCTTTTCCACCTCTGTGAAGTCCTTTAAAGGTGCTATATAGATGCAAGCTTTTGTTGAAGTTGAGATGCCTCGCCAAAAGATCAGCAAATCACGGGGTGAAGACATCCCAACAATCCAGGAACAAGTTGACCTCACCATCTTTTGATTGAGGATTGCTGCATTTCATGGGAGGGACAGAAAATAACTGGCAAAGTGGGAGAGATAGATATATCATAGTAGAGGGCTGCCAGTGGATTATAAGGGAGTACTTCAATCCAATGTCCCCGTGTTATAAACTGAGAGTGAAGCTCACATGATTTATGAATGTCTGTGGCTCTTGAAGATTCAATTACTGCCTTAAAGCCACTGACAGACATTTGCTATTTGTTATAATTATATGATCAACAGCTTTTTTAAAAGAAATACTTTTCATATTTGTGGTGAATCCACTGAGCACAGCAGAGGCAACGTGACCTCAGAAAAATTAGAGTAAGGAACAAGCGATGTGGGAGCTCACGTTACATAGTATCACATAACTGTCACTACAGTTGTATCTTTTCTCTGGCAGAATGCAGATAGATGTACCATACATTCTTATTAATAAAAATAAAACCCACCGTAGCAGATGTGAATTTAATCCAGTGCTGTACATGTATAAGTACAGTGTAAACTCAGCACTGCCATAGAGCCAGCACTCGAATCCAAAAATGCCTGGTATTGCCAAGCAACTGGGATGAATAGGGAGCATGAAATGATTGTTTCTTTTCAAAGAATTTATGATCATGTGTGACATGAATCTTGTCATTCATGTGGAAATGACTTATGAAGTAATACTGGGCGGCCTGCTGGTGGCGCTGTCCAGGGAGAGTATAAATACTCGGGCATGGGCCCAGCTTGCTCAGGATATTCTTTAACAGGAACTAGTGAAGGACACAGCTAGATCTCCATGTTGAAAAACAGTTGATTAAAGCCTTGTTTAATACTTAGACAAAGTGCCTAGTAGTTTTCTTACGTCAATGTATATTTGGCATATATTTAAAAATTGACAACAATGATAAATTAGCTATTAATTTACCTCATGTACATATTTTGGGATAATTATAAGTAAACTGCACATGGTAGCTAATTCTAAACTTCAGTTTTCCTGATAACTTCCTAAAGTGCAAAACGAAACATCACCAATGGAGAATCAGGTCAGTAATTGTTGTTTCTGGGATGATAGCCAGCATGATCAGCCCCAATTTAAAACTTGTGCTGCCACTTTAATATTTAATATGCAATCTCTTCTCATGTGCTTATTTATTTATAACCAGGACTGTTCTAACAGAAGAAGTAGTGCAAATGTGGCAATATGTGATTTGTTTTATATTTATTCTTGAAATAAATTATAGTGGATTTTTTCTGCGTGGTTCATATAAATGCTTATAATAGCCACAGTTAAAGATGTGATAAACTTTGAATATTTGTTACCTATATAAAATGTCTGATTGGTATCCAATCTGAACAGACAAATAAAAGGGCAATGGAGTACAAAATTAGACAATCAGAATTTCAGAAAAAATGACACTGGGGAAAATGTTTTAAAAACTGATTCCACACTATTGCAGTAGCCTCCCTTAGTATTTAACTTTGTACAGATTGGTACCACAGATGCTTGCCCTTTATATTATAGTGAGCATATTTTCCTGTCCTGTGCTAGAATTTTTTAAAAATTCTGTGACTTCAATGCTGTCATGTGGTGACATGAACCTTCAGAACCTTCCGCTCCTACATCACTCATATCCTTATTACATCATTATCCACATCAAACTGCTTTGAACACACACCATACAAGTATAAGTCAGTTCTAAATGGATAAGATTTGGTGCATATCTCACCAAAATGGGAGAGTTCTAATAGTGTTCAATTTTACAGGGTATGCCAACTGGCATAATTATGCAAAGCTCCAAGTGCAGACTTAGATGGGTGCAGCAAGCACACCTGGTGGGAATGGAAAGTTGCATGTAAGTAAAACTTAGAGAGTAATTGTACCGTAATCTGCCGGGCAGGAAAAAGGTGGGCTCGGCTCGGATACTCGTTTTGCACCATGCCCAATTTTACTCTCTGTTGAAGTCCACAATGATGGCTGACTCAAAACCACCTGTTTCCAAGCCCGTGGGTTAGGTTAACATTATCTCCAAAGGGAGGAGGCCAATTAAAGAGGATTGTCATAGTAAAATTCTGCAAGCCTTTGGACAGCTTCAAAAGGTATCTCTACCCATTTTCAATCTTTGCCAAGTCAGAAGGGGCAAGGGTCCTAGAAGTGACAAAGGAAACCCAGGCAAGTTTGCAGGCAAGTGACAAAGTAGAGCAGCATCCAACCAATGTTCCCTCTAAGCTGCCCAGCCACGTAGCCATCTGCTGGTCCCACACAGCCCGGGACTGACTTCTGTGAAATTTCGCACATGCATGAAACTTTGAATGGGCCGTGCAGCCCATTAAAGGGCCCGCGCAGCCAAGCAAAAATTAGGGGGAAGATTGCATCCAACCCCTTGTTTGAAGACTGCTGAAGTGGAGGTTATGCCACTTAATGGCACCTTCCTCATAGGGAAGCTTGGCAGCATGCCTGAACGGAGGTGAACCAGGTGTCAGGGCACAGCTGACGATTACTGTCACTGGCTGCATCAGCCCTATGTTGTATGGTAGGTGTAGGTGTACTTGTAGCAGATGGCACACCTCTGCATCTGCCTTTCTGCTGATCCACACCATGAGACGATAGCTCCATATGGTCAGTCGGGCTATGCTGGTTTTTCATCACCCTGGCATGTCTTCTTTCATGAAATACCATTGAAATAACTAACTGTGAATAGCAATGTCCTAATTGTATATGTCCTAATAGTGCCATTGGGTCTGCTGTTCCAGCTTCACTTGGTTAGAAGAGCTACCACCTGCCCTAATTGTCAGCCAAAGTGAGTTATGTTTATCTCTGTCTGTAGATGTGAGTGTGTGGACACAGACGATGGGCACAGAGGATCTCCCAAGTCACCTGACCTGCTTGCCATTGGTCTGGAGGTCCTCTTCTTCCAAACATGTTAAACAGGAGGCTTCTCAATGGAAAATCCATTGGTGTCTGTAATGATGCTGGGGGCAAAAAATAAATAATTCAGAACAATTGGTGCAAAGATTCATGACAGCCTAAGTGCCAGCAGGGGAAGAAATGTAAAACAGTCTAGAAATCCACTAAATAAAAACTTACCTTTGTTATTATTGTGCCCTCTGAATGAACAGCCATTTGAACTCACAGGCCGCAATTTTCCCTACCTCGGTGGGTCCGTGGCGGGCGATGTTGGTGGTGGGTCGTGGCCTCACTGCCGGCTCCAGCCCGCTGTCCAAAATTATTTTCCCCCGATTGGGCTTGTTAAGCCCGCCCAGCGAGTTTCCTGGCCAATTAAAGGAAGCGGGTCTGATGACGTCATTTGATGACACATCATCAGCCGGTTTCCTTAAAGGAACTATGCGCAAATTTGCTTTGACATTTGTGCTGTCAGTGTTCTACAGCATTGAGGTGTTGCAGACACCGACAAGCATGCACAGAGGTGCACGGCTGCACCCAGTCTCTCCCCTGATTCCCTCCATAAGCTTATGGAGGGAGTCACAGCACACAGAGAGGTTCTCTTCACTTCCCATGGGCAGAAGAGACCTCCCCAGGAGACCAACGCAGCCTAGTTGCACATTGCACAGGAGGGCACAAGCAGGGATGTCGTCAGGAGGACCAGGCTGCAGTGGCATAAGCCTTTCAATGATCTCAGTAGATCATGAAACATTACTGTAAAGCCACACTCAACCTCATCCTGATGTGCCACTCATCACATCCCCAACACTCTGCCTTCCCTATCCTACTCCTACAAATCCTTACTCACATCAACTTACCTTGCACCTCCACCCATCCCTCTCTATCTACATTATCACTTCCCCATCTCACTAGCCACCCCTCACACTCACCCTCATTCTAGTCCAATCATACCAACTAAAAATGCACTTGTGTGTTTTAACCAATGTTCATGTGAAGTTTCTGTTAATGTGGTGTCAAACATTAAAATCTTTATTTTCAACACTTTGCGTTCTTGGACAGATTTGTGTGCACCTTTGGAAGTGGCAGTGAATGGTGAGACATAACGGTGCCCCCCGCAATGCTGATGAGTGTGAAAAGAATGGCTTGGGCATTATAGGGATGCTTTATGTTGTTGGTGCGGAGTGGTGCCAACATGGCGCATCCTGTGGCAACCAGGGTGTGCAGCATCAAGTGAAGTAAATCTGGCCACGGTGATGCCATACCTGGCGTTTGGGCAGCAATGTGGCCGGGTGCTGATGCCCTCTGTCCTGTGCAGCATCAGGTGATTGTCGAGAAGGTTGGCATTGTTGTTGATGCTGCTGGTGTGCCTGGTGATGCTGGTGTTGGGGCTGATCATGGTCAGATTCTGAGGGCCAAGGTGAGAGAGTATAAACTATACCCATGCTGATGGAATAGATGGCAGGTGAACTTGAGATGACAGAAGCAATCGGTCAGTGGTGAGAGAGGTTGTTCCAATGAGGTTACACTGGTTAGAGAGTTTGCCCCAAACACTTGTAACCTGCATAAAGCTCAATCTGTCTTCCAAATGCTGTAAGCAACAGCTTCTGAGCTTGGACAGTGAACAGCTGTGAGACGGGAGCTTTTATACCACATTTAAAGCTGTCATTAGATGATTGAATGGATATTTAACACCCGCCCAGCTTAACAGACGTAATCCCTGAGCATCGTGGACCCCGTGGGTGAGCTGATAAATTCTAAAGATGAGCTCAAAATTATTGTTAATCCTCTGTTAACAAGGTCATAGGTTTTTTTTAAATTCATTACTGGGATGTGGGCGTCATTGGCAAGGCCAGCATTTATTGCCCATCGCTAATTGCCCTTGAGAAGGTAGTGGTGAGCTGCCTTCTTGAACTTCTGCAGTCCGTGTGGTAAAGGTACTCCCATAGTGCTGTTAGGAAAGGAGTTCCAGGATTTTGACCCACTGACGATGAAGGATCGGCGATATACTTCTAAGTCAGGATGGTGTATGACTTGGAGGGGAGCTTGGAGGTGGTGGTGTTCCCATGCGCCTGCTGCCCTTGTCCTTCTAGGTGGAAGAGGTCACGGGTTTGGGAGGTGCTGCCAAAGAAGCCTTGGCGAGTTGCTGCAGTGCATCTTGTAGATGGTACACACTGCAGCCATGGTGCACCGGTGGTGGAGGGAGTGAATGTTTAAGGTGGTGGATGGGGTGCCAATCAAGCGGGCTGCTTTTTCCTGGATGGTGTGGAGCTTCTTGAGTGTTGTTGGAGCTGCACTCATCCAGGCAAGTGGAGAGTATTCCATCACGCTCCTTACTTGTGCCTTGTAGATGGTGGAAAAGCTGTGGGGAGTCAGGAGGAGAGACACTTGCTGCAGAATACCTAGCCTCTGACCTGCTCTTGTTGCCACAGTATTTATGTGGCTGGCCCAGTTAAGTTTCTGGTCAATGGTGGGGGATTCAGCGATGGTAATGACGTTGAATGTTAAGGGGCGGTGGTTAGACTCTCGCTTGTTGGAGATAGTTATTGCCTGGCACTTCTGTGGCATGAATGTTACCTGCCACTTATCAGCCCAAGCCTGAACGTCATCCAGGTCTTTTTGCATGCGGGCATGGACTGCTTCATTATCTGAGGAGTTGTGAATGGCTCTGAATACTGTGCAGTCAGCGGTGAACATCTCCATTTCTGACCTTATGTTGGAGGGAAGGTCATTGATGAAGCAGCTGAAGATGGTTGGGCCGAGGACAATGCCCTGAGGAACTCCTGTAGCGATGTCCTGGGGCTGTGATGATTGACTTTCAACCACCACAACCACGTTCCTTTGTGCTAGGTGTGACTCCAACCAGTGGAGCATTTTCCCCCCGATTCTCACTGACTTCAGTTTTACTAGGACTGCCTTGATGTCAAGGGCAGTCAATACAATACAATACAATACAAATCGCTTTATTGGCATGATAAGGTACATCTTATGTTGCCAAAGCATCAAAATACATTTATGGTTGAACACATAAACGCGGTTCCATTCATACAGTGTATAAACAGGTATATCCCTGAGTTTATAAACACATTTTCGCCTTGTCCATATATACTCTTGTCTTAGTTTACTGGTTGTCCCTCTGTTCATGGCAAGCTGTAACATAGTGTGCCGCCAGTGTTACACAGCTTCTCTCCTCCCCCAGTAGGAATGGGAGTTTTTGGTTGTCAGTCAGATTTCTGAATTCAGGGCATATTTGTGAGAATTTTTGATAGAAATTCTCTCTGATGCCCTGATATTTTCCACAGGCTGTGAGGAAGTGCATCTCTGTCTCAACTACTCCCTGACTGCAGTGAGAGCATATCCTGTCTTCTCTTGGCAGCCTGGTCTGCCTGTGTCTGCCTTTTTCGATCGCTAGGCTATGTTCGCTAAGTCTGTACCTTGTCAAGGTTCTTCTCAGTTTGTTATCCTTTACCATGGTCAGGTAATCAGCTATGTTGTATTGTCTGTTTAGGGCCAAGTAGCAATTGAGTTTGCTTTGGGTTTTTGTTGTTTCTGCCCAATATGACAGATATTTTTCCTTTTGCTTAGCGACGATTGTGTTGGGTCGAATTCTTTGTGTTACCCTGTCACTGTCCTGGGGCTGGTTATTGTTAGTATTGTTATTAGTTACTTTATTGAGTCCCAGGACTAGTTGACTGAGGGTATTCTTCTTTATGGTCAGCTCTTGGCATTTCAGGGCGTCGTAGTGATAGCATTGGGGGTTGCTCATTTGTAGGTGATTCCAAAATTTGGTGGCTCTTTTTTGGATAGTGATTATTAATGGGTATTGGCCTAGTTCCGCCCTGCATGCGTTGTTTACTGTTTTCCTTTGAGTCCGGAGGATACTTTTACAGAATTCCGCATGTAGGATCTCAATTGGGTGTTTGTCCCATTTTGCAAAATCTTGTTGTGTTAGTGGTCCCCAGACCTCACTGCCATAGAGTGCAATTGGTTCAATTACTGATTTGAAAATTTTGAGCCAAATGCTAATTGGGATTTCTATTTGGATTGATTTTTTGATGGCATAGAAAGCCCTTCTTGCTTTCTCTTTCAGTTCATTCACAGCCAGTTTGAAGTTTCCCGTAGAACTGATTTTTAAGCCCAAGTATGTGTAGTGAGTGGTTTGTTCAATTTTGGTTGTTCCTACTGTGAAATTTATTGTGGGTCCATGTTGTTTGGATCTTTGCTGGAACACAAGGACTTTGGTTTTTTGGGGATTTATTGTCAGGGCCCAAGTCTGGCAGTACGACTCCAGCAGGTCCAGGTTCTGCTGTAGACCCTCCTTAGTTGGTGACAGCAGAACCAGGTCGTCGGCATAGAGGAGGAATTTAACCTTGGATTCATATAGGGTGAGGCCGGGTGCTGTAGATTGTTCAAGTAGTTTTGCCAATCCATTAATGTAAATATTAAAGAGTGTCGGTGAGATTGGCGAGCCCTGCATCACCCCCCGCCCCTGTGGGAAGTATTTTGTTTGTTTGTCTCCAATTTTAACTGCACATTTATTGTTTGTATACATTGATTTAATTACATCATATGTTTTACCTCCTACCCCGCTTTCGATAAGTTTCAGGAATAAACCGTCATGCCAGATGGAGTCGAAAGCCTTCTGGAAATCTACAAAGCATGCGTAGATTTTGCTTTTGTTATGGTGAACGTGTTTGTCAATTAGGGTCTGTAGGGTGAAGATATGATCGGATGTTCTATAGTTTGGCAGGAATCCAATTTGGCTTTTACTCAAGACATTGTGCTCCTCAAGGAAGTTTATAAGTCTTTTGTTTATGATGCTACAGAATACCTTCCCCAGGTTACTGTTTACACAGATGCCTCGATAGTTGTTTGGGTCGATTTTGTCCCCACTTTTGTATATGGGTGTTATGAGTCCTTTGTTCCAGATGTCAGGGAAATAACCGACACTCAGAACCAAGTTGAAGAGTTTTAGGATAGCCAGTTTCAGTTTGTCGTCTGCGTGTTTAATCATCTCGTTTAGTATGCCGTCTGTCCCGCAAGCTTTTCCTGGTCGCAGGTCCTTGAGTTTTTCAAGAAGTTCTTTTTCTGTTATTATGGCGTCTAGCGGGTTTTGGTTATCTTTTATGGCCATTTCAAGCTTTTCAAGTTTTTTGCGTATTTGGTGTTGCTCTGGTCCTAGTGTGTTTTTCTGGTATAATTTTTCAAAGTGGTTTACCCATGTGTCCCCATTTTGAATGGACAAATCGTCGTGTTGTTTTTTGTGTAGTGTTTTCAAGTTGTCCCAGAAACAATTCGACTCAATGGATTCCTCCATGGAGCTGAGTGTATTCTTAATAAATTGCTCTTTTTTGGTCCTGAGTGTGTTTCTGTATTGTGTTAGCGTCTGACAATAATTAAGGCGTAATTCCTCGTTTTCTGGATGTCTGTGTTTTTGGTTTGATAGTTTTCTAAGTTTTTTCCTCATGTTATGGCAATCATGGTCAAACCATTTTTCATAGTTTTTTGTTTTGGGTTTGTTCTTGCGAGCTTTCAAGTTTGCATTTGTTGCCAAATTATCAAAAATATTGTTTAGTTTACTAACTGCCCGGTTTACGCCTTCTTTATTGTGAGTGTATATGTTATCCAGAAAGGTGTCTAAGAGAGCTTGAGTTGATGCATTGCTAATTGTTTTCTGGTATTTTTCCGTGTCGTTTTTGGCCCATCTGTACGATTTTTTGGTGTTGTACAGTTTACTGGGTTGTGTTTCTATGTTGTTTGTTTCTGTCTTTTTGAGAAACATAGTAATTTGACTGTGATCTGACAGTGTTGTTTGTGGTTTGACTGTGAATGCTCTGAAAGAGGATGGGTCCAAGTCTGTAATCATATAGTCTACTGTGCTGCACCTCAACATAATGACCTGAATTGCCTCCCCTGCTGCTGTGTGTCAGGTCTGCTCAGCACTGACAGACCTGACATTTGGTAAAGGCATGTGGCAGTGGGTTCACAGCGGGGTCCTGATCCGCTGGGGAAAATAAAACACTTTCCCACCCGACCCACCACCGATGATGCCCGCTGACCCCATGGAAAATCCAGCCCTCAGTCTCTAGAAATCCCGGAAGCCTGGCTTTGATTTACATTGGATGTCCTGCATGCCCACGCATTAACAAATTGCAAGCAAAACATCCCTACTCCCATTCCCTTTTTTAAAAGAGGCACCCACTTGTTTCGGATGGGCGATTCTGCCAACCGCCCAATGCTGACCACAAACTTCAACAGGCGGGATAATGGGCAAAGCTCGATTGGGGCTGATCTCCATTGAATTTTATGCTCTGTTATGCCATGTCTGCATCAGTTTTCTGAGCATAACGGTGACTAAAATTAGCCCCCTGTTGTCTAACAGGATTTGTTTAAACTATCAAACTTATTGCAGAACTGAGGGCTACATTTCAATTTCAGGGTTCTACTGCCAATCATAAACACAGATAAACTATTAGCTTGTTAGTCACTCACTGCCAGCTATGTATTACTTTAAGTGTAGTCACCACAACAGAAAATATTAAGGGGGAGAAATTCAGTACCTTAGCGCCTCCAGTTAGCGCCTGGCGGGGGCGCTAATGGGGCACTGAGGCAGAGAGCCGCAGTGAGGTGAATCCAATGCCATACGCCAAATTTGGTCCCCCATAGCAGCACCACTATGAGTTAGCACCGGGGACCTCAGCATCAGGCAGATCATGACATCAGTGAGTGTGCAACGCTCACTGGGTGCCCAATCTGCTAAATTGAGTATCATCTCCAGCCTTAGTACCTCGCCCTGACGGCGACAGGGGGAGGATGCATGAAGCAGTTGGTAGCCGGTTCCAGGGGCGCTCCTTAAAGGGATCATGAGAAATGAGTTGCAGCTCTCAGGTTAGTGCTGTTTCACTGCCTCCTTGTCAGTTTGACATTGTGCAACAGTTTAAATCAGTCATTTAAAGGTTGTTTAGTCTCCAGAGTGTTGTGGCTACTAAAAATTAGTTACATTTATTCTCAGTCGACCTCGCCCTCCAGGATCTACTGCGGAGGGAGCACAGGCAGCAAGAAAGATTGGAACATATGGCCAGAGGGAGGAGGGGGGCCATCAGGGCTCTCAACAGGAGGCCTTACCCTCCGAGGGTCTTCCAACAGCAATTCTCCAACCTCCAGTTAAGCGAGGAGCAGTGTATTAGAAGGTCATAGAGTTTTACAGCACAGAAAGAGGCCCTTCGGCCCATCGTGTCTGCGCCGCCCATCCATCCCTGTCCAGTCTAATCCCATTTTCCAGCATTTGGTCCATAGCCTTGTATGCAATGGCATTTCAAGTGCTCATCCAAATGCTTCTTGAATGTTGTGAGGGTTCCTGCCTCCACCACCCTTTCAGGCATTGAGTTCCACATTCCAACCACCCTCTGGGTGAAAAAGTTCCTCCTCAAATCCCCTCTAAATCTCCTGCCCCTTACCCTGAATCTATGCCCCCTTGTTATTGACCCCCCCACTAAGGGGAAAAGTTCCTCTTTATCTACCCTATCTATGCCCCTCATTATTTTGTACACCTCAATCAGGTCCCCCCTCAGCCTTCTCTGCTCCAAGGAAAACAACTCCAGCCTGTCCAGCCTCTCTTCATAGCTGAGGCGCTCCATCCCAGGTAACATCCTGGTGAATCTTCTCTGCACCCTCTCCAAAGCAATCACATCCTTCCTATAGTGAGGCGACCAGAACTGCACACAGTACCCCAGCTGTGGCCTCACCAGCGTTTTGTACAGCTCCATCATAACCTCCCTGCTCTTATATTCTATGCCTCGGCTAATGAAGGCAAGTATCCCATATGCCTTTTTAACCACCTTATCTACCTGCTCCGCTGCCTTCAGGGATCTATGTACATGTACACCAAGGTCCCTCTGACCCTCTGTACTTCCTAGGGTCCTACCACTCATTGTGTATTCCCTTGCCTTATTTGTCCGTCCAAAATGCATCACCTCGCACTTTTCAGGGTTAAATTCCATTTGCCACTTTTCCGCCCATCTGACCAACCCGTTTATATCGTCCTGTAGCCGGAGGCTTTCCTCCTCGCAATTTACCACCCCACCAATTTTCGTGTCATCTGCGAACTTACTGATCATACCTTTTACATTCTCATCCAAATCATTTATGTAGATCACAAACAATAAGGGACCCAGCACCGATCCCTGAGGTACCCCACTGGACACAGGCTTCCAGTCACAAAAGCAACCTTCGACCATCACCCTCTGCCTCCTGCCACTCAGCCAGTTTAGGATCCAACGCGCCAAGGCACCCTGGATCCCATGGGCTCTTACCTTCTTGACCAGTCTCCTATGCGGGACTTTGTCAAAAGCTTTACTGAAGTCCATGTAAACCACATCCACAGCATTTCCCTCATCCACCCCACTAGTCACCCCCTCGAAAAATTCGATCAGATTTGTTACACATGATTTACCCTTGACAAAGCCATGCTGACTATCCCCGATTAATCCTTGCCTCTCCAAGTGGAGATTAATTTTGTCCCTCAGAATTTTTTGCAATTATTTCCCCACCACAGATGTTAGACTCACTGGCCTGTAATTCCCTGGTTTATCCCTGCTACCCTTCTTGAATAATGGTACTATGTTAGCTGTTCTTCAGTCCTCTGGTACATCCCCTGTGGCCAGAGAGGTTCTGAAAATTAGTGTCAGAGCCCCTGCAATCTCCTCCCTTGCCTCCCACAGCAGCCTGGGATACATCTCGTCCGGGCCTGGGGATTTATCCACTTTTTGGCCCGCTAAAACCGCTAGCACCTCCTCCCTCTTGATGCTAATATGTTCGAGTATGTCACAGTCCCCTTGCCCGATTTCTATGTCTGCATCGTCTTTCTCCATAGTGAACACAGATGCAAAAAAATCATTTAAAACCCCGCCTACATCCTCTGGCTCTACACACAGATTGCCACTTTGGTCCCTAATGGGCCCTACCCTTTCCCTGGTTATCCTCTTGCCCTTAATATACTTATAAAACATCTTAGGATTTTCCTTTATTTTGCTCGCCAGTGTTATTTCATGGCCCCTCCTCGCCCTCCTAATTTCTTTTTTAAGTATGCCCCTGCACTTTTTATACTCCTCTAGGGCTTCTTCTGTCTTTAGTCTTTTGTAACTGCCAAAAGCCCCCCTTTTATTTCTAATGCATTTTTGTATATCCCTTGTCATCCAAGGTTCCCTTTGCTTGTTGGTCCCACCCTTGACCTTTACAGGAACATGTTGGCGTTGTACTCTCTCTATTTCCCTTCTGAAAGTCTCCCACTGTTTTGATGTGGATTTTCCTATAAGCAGCTGCTCCCAGTCCACTTTGGCCAGACCCTGCCTTATCATATTAAAATCGGCCTTCCCCCAATTTAGAACCCTTATTTCCGGGCCGTCTTTGTCTTTTTCCATGACCACCTTAAATCTCACCGAATTATGGTCACTGTCGCCAAAATGCTCTCCTACTGACACTTCCACCACTTGCCCGGCTACATTCCCCAGAATTAGGTCCAGTACCGCCCCCTCTCTTGTAGGACTTTCTACATGTTGGCTCAAAAAGCTCTCCTGGATGCACTTTAAGAATTCTGCACCCTCTAAGCCTTTCACACTCTGACTGTCCCAATTTATATTGGGGAAGTTGAAATCCCCCACTATTATTACTGAACTCTGCCACCTCCTGCAACCAGACCTCGAGCCTCAGATCAGGACGACCACGGCTCTCTCAGTGGCAGTCAAGGTTACCGTCGCACTCAATTTCTTCGCCAGCGGATCCTTCCAGTCTGCAACAGGAGATATAGGTAACATCTTGCAGTTCGCCATCCATCGCTGCATCCGGGAGGTCACAGAGGCTCTCTATAGTTGGAGAAGGGACTACATTTCATTCCCCATCACCAGAGAGCAGCAGGACAAACGTGCACGTGGCTTTGCGGGCACCGCATAACAATCCTGAGATCTTCCGTAACCGCAAAGGCTACCACTCACTTAATGTCCAGTTGGTGTGCGACCACAGACAGTGAATCCTCACCATCAATGCCCACTATTCTGGCAGTAGCCACGATGCCTTCATCCTGCGCCAGACCGATGTTCCAGCACTCTTCCAGCCACCGCATCAAGCTCATGGCTGGCTGGTCAGAGACAAGGAGTATCCGCTCTCCATCTGGCTCATGACTCCCCTCCACAACCCCATCACTCCTGCACAGCACTCATATAATGAGAGCCATGCCACTACCAGGAACATCATCGAGCAGACCATCCGGGTGCTCAAGCAATGGTTCCGCTGCCTTGACCACTTGGGAGGAGCCCTCCAGTACTCGCCAGAGCAGGTATCCCATTTCGTCATGGTGTTCTGCATGCTCCACAATCTGGCCATCATGATGGCCCAGCCCTTGCCAGCAGGGATTGCAGGACCACCTCAGGAGGAGAACGAGGAAGATGAGGAGGAGGAGGAGGAGGAGGAAGAACAGCAGCAAGGAAGGAGGCTGCCACTCAATCGGCCTTCCAGAAGGTGATCACCTCATCAGACTGCGGTTCCAGTAAATTCAACCCCAGATCCCTGTTGTTCACCGCATCGTCATCATTCTATCCCTGTCACAGGCCATATCACTGCGCACAGCTGAAATGAGAGACAGTACAAAATTATCTCACGTGAATTAATAAATTTATCAATAATCAGTGAACACATCTTTACAACAACAATATTTACTATTCACCCTTGTGCAATCCCTTAGTGCCCCTCGTTACAGTGCCTTTGCCTACTCTAGTGCTCCTACGAAGTGTTGACCCAATGGCTGCAGCACGGCGGGTGGAAGGCTGCTGAGTGTCCGTGCGGGAGACTTCAGATGACCTTGCAGGACGCCCTTGACCCGCTCTGGGCCTGGAAGACCCAGCTGTAGACTGCACCACCTCAGCATGGGCGGCAGCAGTCTGGGTTGGCTGGATGACAGGCAGCGACAAGGGCAATGGCGGAGTGGCAGTGGTGGGAGCAGGAATGCTGTCATCCTGAGAGAGGACAGCAGGTTCCTGCTCCACTGACCCACTGCCACTCCGCTGGGGCAGCACCTCAGCATCCCTAGCAATCTGTTGCAGCACAGATTGCTGACTTGCTGCGACACTGTGAAAGCCCTGGTCGACGGTGGTAGACCCAGCCATGATGGCAGCAGTCAGAGCTTGCGTGCCATCAAGCTGAGACTGCATGAGAGCCATCTGAGATTGAATAGTACCAACCATAGACTGCATTACAGCAGTAAGACATTGCGTCGCTTCTGCCTGTGTTGCAATGGAAGCTGCCAGATCGCCCATCACATCTGGCATCAGTTCTGGGTTGCCACGGTCTCTCTGGGAGTCCACCATCCTTTCCAGACTGGAAATGATGAGCTCCATGGTGTGCGTAGAGCTTTGTCCAATGTTGGAGGCGGACTCCTCCACTCTCCTTACCATTGCCAAGAGGCTCTCGGGCACCCTTGCCATTGCACCTATCATCTCCGTGTGCATGCCCATCACCCTTCTTCTAAAGGCCTCCCCATCGAGGTCCTCATCTGAGTCCTGTGCAGCAGAACTCCCGCGTGAACTCGCCCTCCGGGGAGCTAGCCACCGAGCTACCCTTTCCCCCTGGCCTTGCTGCAGCCCGCTCGTTCCCCATGCATCACCCTGTGCAGATCCCGCTACTATACTAGCCTCTAAAGAACGCATAGTGCCAGTATCTGAGCTGGTGCCTGCGGGTGAGACATGCAGTGACGTGGTATGTTCTTCCTCCTCCTCTTCTCCAGCATCGCTCTCAACGGTGCCCTCAGGGACAGGCTGCTCAAGGGGCTTGCTTATTATCTGAAAGCATAAAGACTCAAGAGACGGGTTATGGTGAGCGGAGGGGTGCAGAAAGGGAGAAATGCATGCATACAGCATAATTAGCTGGAAAGTGCGAAAGGCTTGTGAGGTGAGGGGGAAGTGGGATGTGACAAGGAGTAGGAATGAACATACCGTTGTTGTCCCCAAGGGGGTCAACGTCGCCGGTGGCCACGGCGCCCAATGATCTCCAGCACTCTATTTTCCAGTGCAGACTGTGGTTGGGTGTCGGCTTGTCCCCTGTCTGTGCGCTCCTGCTCCCTCCTGTTGTGAGTCACCTTGGCATGCAAGAGAAAGGAAAGTGTGTGAGTGAGTGTGGAGCAAAGTGTTTGGGCGATGTGCCTGCCATAGTTGAATAGCTTTCATTGTGTGCAAGGTATGAGATGTGGGTGTGAGTGTTGGTAGGTGGAGATTGTTGGTGGGTGAGTGCTGGGGGTGTGGTGCTTTGGCCAGTGTGTGCAAACTGTGGTTCAGATGGTGGTATGTAAGATTTGTTGAGGCCGAGTGAGGTCATTAAATTTCTTCCTGCACTGTATGTGGGTCCCAGGCACCACAGTGCTACCCGAGACCTGATGGGTAACCTCCCTCCACATAACACGGAAGACTTGCGGCGAGGGCCTCCTGCCACTTGCCGGGTAGAGCACCGCCCTCCATCTCTCCACAGCGGACACCAACTCCTCCAATGCTTGGTCCAAAAATCTGTGGGTTCTCTCCCTGGGACGTGGATCTGTCATGAGTACAGCTGGTTGAGTCATCCGGCTCCTTGGACTTGGCCTGCTCCTGCTTGCTGACACAGGCTCACAGGCAGCAATGCTGAGAATGAGGTTCTGCAGCATGAATGAACCTCCCCTTTAAGAACTGGAGAGAGCCTGTGGAATGATGACTTGCGATTAGACTGCACCTGATACTGGTTAGCGCTTTGAGTCCAATGCCACTGAGCTAGGCCGTTAGCATTTGATTTAGCGCTCCCATCCTTTCTTTGAGCGATGACATTGAATTTTGCATGCAGTGAGATTCATTAGCGCCTGGCGCTAAATCTCAAACTTTTGCAAAGTTAGCGCCCATTCCTGGGCTATAATGAATTTCTCCCCCAGAATATTGCTCTGTGCCAAAGATTTTGTATACCAACATTTGTGTGTCAGGCACCTGTCTGAGAAATTGTGGTTTCTTACTGATATTTTGAATACCAGTAGAAGGTGAAGTCATAGTTGCTTTTTTGCTTATGGCCAGAATGTTCACTTACATCACTTCCTGTTTTAGTTTTGTCATGATCATTTTTCCTTTTTTTAATTACATAATGTGCAGTTGTTGTGCAACCACGCCCAGCGCATCCTGATGGTCAACGCACTCTATCCTGGCAGCAGTCATGATGCCTTAATCCTGCGTCAGTCTGCTGTGCCCGCAATCTTCCAGCCATCACGTCAACCCCGAGGGTGGCTGCTCGGAGACAAGGGCTATCCGCTTTGTACCTGGCTGATGACTCCCTTCCACATTCCCACCACTCCTGCCCAACACTCATATCATGAAAGCCATGCTTCCAGCAGGAACATCATCGAGCAGACCATCAGGCTACTGAAGCAACAGTTCCACTGCCTTGACCATGCGAGAGGAGCCCTCCAGTACTCGGCAGAGCGGGTGTCCCATTTCATGGTGGCCTGTTGCATGCTTCACAACTTAGCCATCATGAGGGTGCAGCCCTTGCCAGCAGGGATTGCGGGTCCACCTCAGGAGGAGGATGAGGAAGATGAGGAGGAGGAAGAGGAAGATGAGGAAGAGGAAGAGGACGAGCAGGAAGGGAGGAGGCAGGCAGCCAATCCCCCTTCTGGACGGGCTGTCCCTGAATGCCTCATCCAGGGACTTGAGCACATAAAGCTAGGCTGACACTCCAGTGCAGTGCTGAGAGAGTGCTGCACTGTTGGAGGTGCCGTCCTTCGGATGAGATGTTAAACCGAGGCCCCGTCAGCTCTCTCAGGTGGACGTAAAAGATTCCATGGCACTATTTCGAAGAAGAGCAGGGGAGTTATCCCCGGTGTCCTGGACAATAGTTATCCCTCAACCAACATAACGAAAACAGATTATCTGGTCATTATCACATTGCTGTTTGTGAGACCTTGCTGTGTGCAAATTGACACTGCATTTCCTACATTACAACAGTAACTCCACTTCAAATGTACTTAATTGGCTGTAAAGCGCTTTGAGATGTCCAGTGGTTGTGAAAGGCGCTATATAAATGCAAGTCTTTCTTTATCAGACTCTGATTCCGATGAATGAAATCCCTGATTTCCATTGCTCACCACATCCCCACCATACCATCCCTCGCTTACTGAATATCACAATTCCCTCCTGAAATGAGAGCCACCACAAAAAATTCCAAACAAAATGATTAAGTTTATCGACAATCAATTTACACATACAATATCAAATAATCATCCTTGTGCAATCCCCAGTGGCTGCAGCATGGCTGGTGGAAGGCTGCTGAGTTTCCATGGATGAGACTTCATGGACCTAGCAGGCACGGCTGCAGACTGCACCACCTCAGCATGGGCAGCAGCAGTCTGGGCTGGCTGGCTGACAGGCAGCGGCAAGGGCAATGGCGGAGTGGCAGTTGTTGGCACAAGAATGATGTCATCCTGAGCGAGGACAAGATCCTGCTTCATTTACCCACTGCCACTCCCCGGGGGCGGCGCCTCAGATTTCTGGCCTGCTGCTATACCCTGCAAACCCTGGTAATGACAATGGTAAACCCAGCCTCGGTGGCAGCAGTCTGAGCTTGGGCGGCAGCAAGCTGAGACTGCATGAGAGTGGTCTGTCCTTCCGCTGCAGCACTAAGACGTTGGGTCGCTTCCGCCTGTGCTGCAATGGCAACCCCTACATTGTCCATTACACCTAGCATTACGGCTGGGTTGGCAAGTTCTCTCCTGAAGTTGTCCATCGTTTCCAGTCTGGAAGTCCTGGGCTTCAAGCTCTGCGCAAATCTCCGTGCAATGTTAGAGGCGGACTCCTCCCCTACTCCTTGACATTGTCAAGAGGCTCTCTGGTGGGCTTACCATTGCACCTAGCAATTCGCTGTGCATGCCCATCACCCTTCTTCTGAAGGCCACCCAACGAGGTCCTCATCTGAGTCCTGTGCAGCAGAACTCGTGCGCAAACTCGCCCTCCGGGGAGCTGGCCCCCGAACTACCCTTTTTCCTGGCCTTGCTGCAGCCCACTCATGCCCAGTGCCTCACCCTGTGCACATCCCACTTCTACACTACCCTCTAAATTATGTGCAGTGCCAGGTTCTGAGCTGGTATCTGCGAGTGACAGATGCAGTGACGCTGTGTCTTCTTCTTCTCCCCCCCTCGCTCTTCTCCATCGCCTCGGGACAGGCTGGTCTGGTGCGTGGTCTTGATTATCTGAAAGCAGAAAGGCACAAGAGTCGGGTTATGGTGGGCGGGGGGTGGGGGTGTTGGTGGTGGCTGTTATGTTCATTAATAACTAGACATTCTTATTATGAACACAGCTAGCTTCTAGCTAGTTATTTATTCAGTACACGTTCTCTAGGTACAGTATCTGTAGAGGCTTCCATGTGTGCTCCTGTGTGCAGGCTGCCATCTTGACTGTTGCTTTCTGGGTAGCCTAGTGCCTCATGGGTAATGTAGTCTTAAACATACAGCTATATACAGCTCTACACAGCTCCACCTAGTGTCCACTATAGAATGACATGCTATTGATCACTACATCCCCCTTTCTTTGAGGTTTAACAAAATCAATATCAATCAACTTTCAAGAAAACAATAAAGATAATATCAGTAACACTTTTGTTAGTGCTCTATAAACATAAGCATTTTCAAAACAGTCAACACATTTTCAAAGCTTTACATTGTACTCAAAGATTAAGTCTATCAGGCTCTTTTACTTCACGTGTGGACCTCCTCAACATGGGTAAGTCTGATGTGTCTTCATGAGATTGTTCTGGCGGTGAATGACAAGTTGCAGTTGCGGCATTGTCATCAATCTGGCCTTGAATAGTCTCTTGTGTTTTTAGGAGGGAACGGCGGTTCCTCCTGAGAAGCTGTCCTTCCTCAGTTCTAACAGTGTATGACCTTGGTCCTACTTCCTCAAGAACTGTAGCTTTCCTGTTCCATGCATCTGGATCCTCAATCCTGACATCATCCTTTGTCAATGGTTTTAGAGTTTTAGATGACTTGTCATAGTATGATTTCTGTTTCAGCTTTAACAGTTGAAGTCTCTCTCTCAGTTCCTCACTTTGCTGTTCTTTTGCACAGCAGGGTAGCGTGGTGCGCAACTTGCGACCCATTAGTAGTTCAGCAGGTGAAGAACCACAGTCTAAAGGTGAGGCTCGGTAGCTCAGCAGGGCGAGATAAGGATCAGACTTGCTTTCTGTCGCTTTCTTCAGTAGCTGCTTGAGAACTTGAACACCTTTCTCTGCCTTACCATTTGACTGAGCATACAAAGGACTGGATGTGATGTGCTGAAAGTCATAATGTGCTGCAAACTGTTGCCACTCCTTACAGTTGAAGCACGGACCATTGTCGCAAATGGCAATCCTGGGAATTCCATGTCTGGCGAAGATGGATTTCACATGCATTATGACACTGCTTGCTGTGGTGCTTGAGAGCAGCGCCATCTCAGGATAGTTAGAATAGTAGTCAATCACTATTAGATAGTCTTTACCATTTAAATGAAAAAGGTCCATACCAACCTTTTGCCATGCTGCTGTTGGTATGTCAGCTACTATCATTGGTTCCTTTGCTTGTTTGTTTTGGTGTTTCTGACATGTCTCACATTTGCCTATCATGTTCTCCATGTACTTATTTATGCCAGGCCAATAAACAGTGTCTCTTGCTCTCCTTTTGCATTTTTCAATTCCGAGGTGTCCCTCATGAATCCTTTTGAGCATGTCTTGATGTAGAGCCTGTGGAATGACTATTCTGTTCTGTTTTAGTAATAGTCCACTTGCGACACTCAATTCTGACCTTATGTGAAAATATTTTGGACAGGAGCCTTTTGGCCAACCATGATGAATGTTCTCTATTGCTGTTTGTAATACTGTATCTTTTACTGTTTCTTCTGCTATTTGCTTTGATTTTGTGTCTGACACGGGCAGCGCAGCAGTGACCATACTCACATGAACATCCACGTCTTCTTCAGTAGAGCTCACATGACTCATTGTGGGTGCTCGGGATAGTGCATCTGCTAACACTATGTATTTGCCTGGTGTGTAGATCAGTTCAAAGTCATATCTTTGCAGCTTCATCATGAGTCGTTGAATCCTTGGAGACATCTCATTCAGGTTTTTTTTTATGATGGCAACCAAAGGGCTGTGGTCTGTCTCAACTGTGAAGGTGGGAAGTCCATATATGTAGCCATGAAACTTTTCTAGTCCAACTACCAAGCCTAGACATTCCTTTTCAATCTGGGCGTATCGACACTCAGTATCAGTCATAGGCCTGGAGCCATAGGCAACAGGCATCCAATCTTCACCATCTGCTTGTAGCAAGACCGCACCTAGGCCATCTTTTGATGCATCTGTTGACACATTGGTTCTCTTGGTTGGGTCAAAGAAGGTGAGTACAGGTGTGGTTATCAGCACTGTTTTGAGGTTTATCCACTCTTGTTCATGTTTTTCTGTCCATGCGAACTCATTTGTTTTATGTAGCAGGTCTCGCAGACAGGCTGTCTTGGCTGACAAGTTAGGAATGAACTTTCCAATGAAGTTTATCATCCCCATGATGCGTAGCACTCCTTTTTTGTCAGTGGGTCGGGGCATTTTGTGTATGGCGTTTAATTTTTCCATATCTGGCTCTATTCCTTTACCAGATAGATTATCTCCTAGGAAAGTGACTTCCTGGATGCCAAACTGACACTTGGCTTTGTTGAGCTTCAGTCCATTCCGGCGTATGCTCTGTAGCACTTTAGTCAGTCTCTCATTGTGTTCTTTCAGTGTGGAGCCCCAGATGATGATGTCATCAACATAGACCCAGACTCCTTCCAGACCTTCAATTATGTGTTCCATCGCTCTATGAAAGATTTCAGATGCAGATATTATCCCGAAAGGCATTCTGAGGAAACAATACCTGCCAAATGGTGTGTTGAAGGTACAGTATTTGGTGCTCTCTTCATCCAGTTTTAATTGCCAAAATCCTTGTGAGGCATTGAGCTTTGTAAAGTATCTGGCACCTGACATTTCACTGGTGATTTCTTCTCGCTTGGGAATCTGGTAGTGTTCACGTTTTATGTTTGCATTTAAGTCCTTTGGATCCATGCATATTCTTAGATCATTGTTCTTTTTCTTTACACATACCATGGAGTTAACCCAGTCTGTTGGCTCTTCGACTTTCCTGATGACTCCTAGTGTGGTCATTCTGTCCAGTTCATTCTTGAGCCGGTCACTCAGGGGTGCTGGAACTCTTTGTGGAGCATGTACCACTGGCTGAGCATCCTGCTTTAGCTGGATCTTGTAAGTGAATGGTAGAACTCCAAATCCTTTGAACACATCCTGGAAATTATTCACTACAGAATCCAAACGCTGGGCATTGTCTTAACTGGTGTTTGTAACCACAGCGTTTACAATTAAAAATTTCATCCTCCGATTGCTTTTCATTTCTGCTCTGCCCACGTTTCTTCTCCTTGTAGGACACAGCACCGACAGCAGCATTATCACTCATTACATTTGCATCATTATTGATTTCACTGAAAGTCTTCGCGTGATTTCGAGCTAGCTCGCTGGCTTTGCATATTTTCACTGCATTTTCCAAATTTAGTTCGGTTTCTCTCAACAGACGTTCCCTGACTTTTTTATCATGAATACCAAACACAATCTGGTCACGAATCATGGATGCTTTGAGCTCAGAGAAATTACATGTCTGTGCTTTCAGTTTCAGATCTGTTATAAAGCTAACAAAAGTCTCATTTTGTTGCTGTGTCCGAGAACGGAAGATGTATCTTTCATACGTCTCATTCTTTTTGGGAGAGCAATGTGCATCAAATTTTTTTAGCACATCTTCTTATTTTTCTCTGTTCTCCGCTGGATTAAATACAAATGTATTAAATACCTCTATCGCCTGTGGGCCTGCAACCGTAAGCAGCAACGCTATCTTCCTTGCGTCTGGCTTCATACCGAATCCGATGGCTGCAATATAGAGTTCGAATTGTCGTTTAAAAATCCGCCAATTGTAGTCGACATTTCCCGCGAGATTCAAACCTCCTGGTGGCTTCAAATTCTCCATGTCGCTTTTCACAATTTTCAGCAGATCTTCACCACACTGGTACCATGTTATGTTCATTAATAACTAGACATTCTTATTATGAACACAGCTAGCTTCTAGCTAGTTATTTATTCAGTACACATTCTCTAGGTACAGTATCTGTAGCGGCTTCCATGTGTGCTCCTGTTTGCAGGCTGCCATCTTGACTGTTGCCTTCTGGGTAGCCTAGTGCCTCATGGGTAACGTAGTCTTAAACATGCAGTGATATACAGCTCTACACAGCTCCACCTAGTGTCCACTATAGAATGACATGCTATTGATCACTACAGTGGTGGGAAGCAAGATATGCAGGCACACAGCATCAGCAGCTTGAAAGTGAGAAGAGATTGTGGGATGAGGGGGAAGTGAAGCTCTGATTGTGAGGTGTGAGTGGTGTTAGGTAGAGATTGTTGGTGGGCGAGTGCTGGGAGTGTGGTGCACTGAGTAGTGTGTGAGGCTTGTGTTGTAGGTGGTGGGATATGGCATTTGCTGATGCCTTAACTGTCATGTGAGGTCGTTAAACTTCTTGCGGCACTGGATCGATGACCTGGGGACCACAGTGCTGGCCGTCACTTTACTGTGGGCCCAGAACAGAGAGAAACAAAGCTGGAAGTGTAAGTTAGAAAAGTCGTCAGCAAAACTAGTAGGGAGCAGAAAGAAAGGCCAACAGTAAAGAGGGACAAGTGCAGAAAAATATAAAATAGGCAAAGTTGAAGGCACTTTATCTAAATGCACTTTACATTTGCAACAAGGTGGATGAATTAATGGCACTAACAGAAGTAAATGGGTATGATGTAATTGCCATTACAGAGACATGGTTGCAGGGTGACCAAAGCTGGGAACTGAATGTTCCAGGATACTCAACATTTAGGAAGGACAGACAAAAAGGAAAAGGAGGTGAAGTAGCTCTGTTAATAAGGGATGAGATCGGTACGGTTAAGATAAAAGATCTTGGCTTGGCAGATCGTGATGTAGAACTGGAATCAGTTTGGGTGGAGCTAAGAAACAGCAAAGTGTGGAAAACATTGGTGGGAGTTGTGTATAGGCCACCAAACAGTAATGGTAATGTAGGGCACAGTATCAATCAAGAGATTAGAAGTGCATGTAACAAGGGCAATACGGTAATCATGGGGGACTTTAATCTACATATTGACTGGGCAAATCAAATTACCACTAATGGTGTGGAGGACGAATTCTTGGAATGCATGCGAGATGGTTTCCTGGATCAGTATGTGGAAGAACCAACCAGGGAACAGGCTATTCTGGATCTGGTACTGTGTAATGAGAAAGGGCTAATCAATAATCTTGTGGTAAAGGGACCTTTTGGGACAAGTGACCATAATATGATTGAATTTTATATTAAGTTTGAGAGTGATGTAGTCCAATCTGAAACTAAGGTCTTCAATCTAAACAGAGGAAACTACAAGGGTATGAGGAGCAAGTTGGCCATGGTAGATTGGGAGACTACACTAAAAGGTATGAAGGTGGACATACAATGGCTAACATTCAAGGAAATAATGCATAATTTGCAACTCTCGGGCATAAAAACCCAAAAGGAAAAGTGATCCAACCATGGCTAACAAAAGAAATTAAAGCTAGTATTAAGTCAAAGGAGGAAGCTTATAAAGTTGCCAGAAAAAGCGGTCAGCCTGACGATTGGGATCTTTTTAGAAATCAGCAAAGGGGGACCAAGAAATTGATAAAGAAAGGGAAAATGGAATATGAGCACAAACTGGTGAAAAATATAAAAACGGATTGTAAAAGCTTCTATAGGTATGTGAAAAGGAAAAGACTGGCAAAGGTAAATGTAGGTCCTTTACAGTCAGAGATGGGAGAATTTATAATGGAGAATGAGGAAATGGCCGAGAAATTAAATAAACACTTTGGCCTAGAAATTCAATATCGCCACGTTTGGGGCGTTATACTCGAGCGGGCGTGAAATTTAGCGCCCGGCGCAAATTATCGCCACCTTCAGCTAAATTGACCTGCTTCGCCCCAGGGGGTGCTTGGAGTGCTAAAACAGGTGCTGCATGACTGTCCTAAGGCGCTAAGCCGTAGAAGCGACGTGCTACCACCGAGGGCGTGCGCAGCGCAGGTGTGACCGGTTAGCGATTGCACGCAGACGTGCTGGCGCCGGTCATCTCTTAAAGGGGAGGGTCGATCTTGAATTGCAGCCACACCCTGCACATCGGAGCCCTGATTCTCGGCCTGGACAGACCTGCTACCACATTCTAATGCCTAGGACCATGGAGAGGGCCAGGGAGCAAGCGCAGCGGTTCAGTGAGGGGACCCTGCAGGTTCTGGTTGGCGCAGTGGAGCGCAGGCGATCTATCCTGTTTCCGGACAGTGGCAGGAGGCGGCTACCCACCGACTACCGCAAAGCTTGGAGGGAGGTGGCTCACAGAGTGACCTCCAGCAGCATGGTGCCTAGGACCCCTGTGCAATGCAGGAAGAAGTTCAACGACCTCACTCGGGTCGTCAGGGTGAGTACCCTTTTCAGTATCCTCTTCATCCCTGCATGTGCACCTCACTTTATGGCCAAAGGGTCCTAAAAGCCCCAATGCCCAGCCCTCATCCAAGACCTATGGGCCTTTCATGAAACTCACACGCACATTCAGCACTTTACACACTGTAAAGGCTATTCGACCATGGGAGGCAGTGCAGCCAAGATCAGGGCTTCGCACTGTAAGGGCTATTCCACCATGGGAGGCAGTGCAGCCAAGATCAGGGCTTCACACTGTACTCAGAGCCCGTCCTATCTCTTGCAGGGCAAGCTGGCCCATAACAGGAGGCAGCAGCAATGGACCGGGGGAGGCCGGCCTCACCTTAAAGACCTCAGCGATCTGGAGCAGTGAGTCCAGCGCATTATGGCAGGCCGGATGATTGGCCCCTCACCACTGGAGGTGCCGACCCCGTTCTGGACAGCAATGGTAAGGTCATCACTTTTTTGACCTCTCTCCTTCCACTTGTGCCTCACACCAGCATCCTTTGCCACTATCGAACCAATACAGTGCATTGCAGCACTCATGCCTCCCTCGCTGCCGCCCTGTCCTCATGCTAAAGCAACTCTTGTACCTCCCTGCTTTCAGATGCTGATTCGCCAGGTGAGGAGGCGGGCCCTCAAGCTGCCACTGTGAGTGATTCTGAAGGCGAGGAGAAAGAGGAAGCCGGACCATCAGTGCCACCCTCAGCCGAGGCAGCCCATGGCCATAATGGGGACACGTCTTCCCTGGAGGGGAGCAAGGGGGAAGGGTCTGAGGAGGGTGAAGCTCCGGGGCCCAGCGGGCTGCAGCAATGCGGGGGTTGGGGTAGGGAAGCTCGGCGGCCTTCTCCCCGGAGGGAGAGTCGGGCCTCCAGTCCTGCTACAGTGAGTGCAGAAGAGGTGTGGCTCCTCGCTGAAATGGGTGCCCAGGTGGAGCAGAGGCACACTGAGCTCATGGCTGCAGTGGCAAGGATGCCCGAATCCATTGAGTCACTGGCAAGGAGTCTGTCCAGGACTTCGGTGCAGCACTGGCAAGGAGTCTGCAGGACTTCGGTGCAGCACAGGCAAGGAGTCTGCAGGACTTTGGTGCAGCACAGGCAGCACAGGCGGCTTCCACGCAAGTGCTTAGTGGTGCAATGCAGTCAGTGGCTGGTCTGATGCAGACACAGATTGAGGCCACACGAGCACTGACTGCTGCCACTCCCACTGCATCAGGCACGAATCGCCGGGCCCTCGCCGCGCCACATAAGGCCAGCAGTCTGTGCTTCAGCAGATTGCTCCGCATGCTGCAGTGCTGCCGCGTGGGAGGGCCAGTGTGTCGTCCGACTAGGGAGTGCCTGTCCTCTGTCAGGATGGCAGCATTCCTGCTGCCAACACTGTCACTTCTCCACTGCAGCTGCCACCACCCGTAGGACAGACTGCTGCCGCCCATGTAGAGTTGGAGCAGTCAGCAGCCGGGCCCTCCAGGCCCAGAGCTGGTCCAGGCCGTCCCCCAAGGGCATCTGCCGACTCAGTTTCTGACACTCAGCAGCCTTCCCACAGCCTTGCTGCAGCCACTGGGGTCCCATTGCGGAGGAGCTGCAGGGTGGGAAGGGGCCAATCTCGCAAATGAAGCAGATCACCCTCGAAGGGCAAAAAGTAGGAGGTGTGGCGAAATGCTGTTAATTTTTTTAGTGACGGCTGAGGATTGTGGTCATTTTTTGTTAACTCTTTTGTTCATTGTCTCCAGGTTGTGAGAGCCAGTTATGTGTCTGACTGCTTTTTTTGGGGTTTCTCTCTATTACTTTGTCATGCGGGAAGGGCACACAGTTTGTTAAATAAAGAAGTGTCTTTATTCAGATTGTGCATGTTTGCTCTTTGAACTATTTGTTGATTTGACTGGCTCAGGGGTTGCGGAACGGTTCCATTCATGTTCTTTCAATGGCACAAGCCATTCCTTCAGAGGCGGCCTAGAACCGTCTTGCAATAAACCGCTGATGGACGGCCCTTGCACTTTGTGCCTCCCTCCCATCTTGGTGCTCCTCCTCCTCCTCCTCCTCCTCCTCTGCTGGTGCTCCAATGTCTGGTGGCAGTGGCTGAGTCCTGAGGATTGCCAGGTTATGCAGCATGCAGCACACTACAACAAAATGGGAGACTCGCTCAGGTGAGTACTGAAGGGCTCCCCCGGAATGGTCCAGATAGCGGAACATAAGAACATAAGAACATAAGAAATAGGAGCAGGGGTAGGCCAATCGGCCCCTCGGGCCTGCTCCGCCATTCAATAAGATCATGGCTGATCTGATCCTAACCGCCAATCCACTATCACAGAACCATCTCCTGAATCTAACAGAATTAGACACACGAAATAGGAGCAGGATCAGGCTACACGGCCCCTGGGCCCGCTCCGCTACCCACAGGGCCATGACCGATCCGAACCTAGACTCATGTCCAAATTCCTGCCCGCTCCCCGTAACCTTTAATTCCCTTTACTTCTAGGAAACTGTCTATTTCTGTTTTAAATTTATGTAATGATGTAGCTTCTACAGCTTTTTGGGGCAGCATATTCCATGGACCTACCACCCTCTGAGTGAAGTAGTTCCTCCTCATCTCAGTTTTGAAAGAGCAGCCCCTTATTCTAAGACTATGCCCCCTAGTTCTAGTTTTACCCATCATCGGGAACATCTTCCCCGCATCCACCTGATCCAACCCCTTCACAATCTTATATGTTTCAATAAGATCGCCTCTCATTCTTCTGAACTCCAATGAGTAGAGTCCCAATCTACTCAACCTCTCCTCATATGTCCATGCCCTCATCCCCAGGATTAACTGAGTGAACCTTCTTTGGACTGACTCGAGAGCAAGTATGGACACCAAAACTGTATGCAGTATTCCAGGTGCGGTCTCACCAATACCTTGTACAACTGAAGCAATACCTCCCTATTTTTATATTCTATCCTCCTAGCAATGAAAGCCAACATTCCATTGGCCTCCTTAATCACTTGCTGCACCTGCATACTAACCTTTTGAGTTTCGTGCAGCAGGACCCCCAGATCCCTTTGTACTTCAGTACTTTCCAGTTTCTTGCCATCAAGATAATAACTTGCTCTACGATTTGTCCTGCCAAAGTGCATAACCTCACACTTTCCAGTATTGTATTCCATCTGCCAAATCTCTGCCCACTTACTTAGCCTGTCGATGTCCCCTTGCAGGTTTTTTATGTCCTCCTCACTCACAACTTTCCCTCCCATCTTAGTATCATCTGCAATCTTTGATATGTTACACTCGGTCCCCTCCTCCAAATCGTTAATATAGATTGTAAAGAGTTGGGGACCCAGCACTGACCCCTGCAGAACACCACTAGTTACTGATTGCCAGTCTGAGAATGAACCATTTATCCCAACTTTCTGCCTTCTGTTAGATAGCCAATCCTCTATCCATGCCAGAATATTACCCCCAATCCCGTGATTTTTTATCTTAAGCAATAATCGTTTGTGTGGCACCTTGTCAAATGCCTTTTGGAAGTCTAAATACACCACGTCCATTGGTTCCCCTTTATCCACCCTATACGTTACTTCCTCAAAGAACTCCAGCAAATTTGTCAAACATGACTTCCCCTTCATAAAACCATGCTGACTTTGTCCTATTAAATTATGATTATCCAAATGTCCTGTTACTGTCTCCTTAATAATGGACTCCAAAATTTTACCTACCACAGATGTTAGGCTAACCGGTCTATAGTTTCCAGCCTTCTGTCTACTGCCCTTTTTAAATAACGGTGTTACATTAGCAGTTTTCCAGTCTGCCGGGACCTTTGCCGAGTCCAGGGAGTTTTGGAAAATTATTACCAATGCATCCACAATCCCTACCGCCACTTCCCTCAAGACCCTAGGATGTAAGCCATCAGGTCCAGGTGATTTGTCCGCCTTGAGTCCCATTATTTTACCGAGTACCACTTCCTTAGTGATTTTGATCGTGTTTAGCTCCTCCCCCCCTATAGCCCCCTGTTTGTCCAGTGTTGGGATATTCTTAGTGTCTTCTACTGTAAAGACTGATGTAAAATATTCATTCAGCGTTTTTGCCATCTCCATATTTCCCACCATTAATTTCCCGGTCTCATCCTCTAAGGGACCAACATTTACTTTAGCCACCCTTTTTCTTTTTATATAACTATAAAAACTCTTACTATCTGTTTTTATATTTTTTGCTAATTTACTTTCATAATCTATCTTCCCTTTCTTAATCAATCTTTTTGTTATTTTTTGCTGTCTTTTAAAGTTTTCCCAATCCTCTATCCTCCCACTAGATTTGGCTACCTTATATGCCCTTGTTTTTAGTCGAATACTATCCTTAATTTCTTTACTTAGCTACGGATGGCTGTCTTTTCTTTTACACCCTTTTCTTCTCAGTGGAATATATATTTTTCGGAAGTTGTAAAATAACTCCTTAAACGTACACCACTGATCATGTATCGTCTTACCCTTTAATCTATTTTCCCAATCCACTCTACTCAATTCCACTCTCATACCTTCATAGTCTCCTTTATTCAAGCTTAGCATGCTTTTTTGACATCCAACCTTCTCACCCTCTAATTGAATATGGAATTCAACCATGCTATGGTCACTCATTCCAAGGGGATCCTTTACTAGGACATTTTTAATTAATCCCATCTCGTTACACAGGACCAGATCTAAGGTTGCTTGCCCCCTGGTCGGTTCAGTTACATACTGCTCAAGAAACCCATCCCTAATACACTCAATGAACTCATCCTCAAGGCAGCCCTGCCCAATTTGATTTGTCCAATTAATATGATAGTTAAAATCCCCCATAATTATAGATGTTCCCTTATTACAAGCCTCAACTATTTCCTGATTGATACTCCGTCCAACAGAGTTGCCACTGTTTGGAGGCCTATAGACTACGCCCACTAGTGTTTTTTTCCCCCTTATTATTCCTTACCTCCACCCAAACTGTTTCATTATCCTGATCTTTTGACCCAATATCATTTCTCTGCATTACAGTGATTCCTTCCTTTATTAACATAGCCACCCCACCTCCCCTTCCTTCCTGCCTGTCCTTCATGATCGTTAAATAACCTGGTATGTTTAATTCCCAGGCATTGTCACCCTGCAGCCATGTTTCTGTAATGGCCACAAGATCATACCCATATGTAGTTATTTGTGCCATTAACTCGTCTATTTTGTTACGAATGCTACGTGCATTCAGATAGAGAACTTTCAAAGATGTTTTGTGACACTTAGTTCCTGCTTTTGCCCTTTTTATTACTTTACCTTTTACTCCATACCTTCTGCCCCTTCCTGACATGCTCTGTTTTTTAATTTCCCCACTGCTACCTAAGTCTATGACCTTCTCTGTTGTCATTTTTATTATTTGCTCTCTAGGAACCTCCCCCCAACTAGTTAGTTTAAAGCCCTCTCTACAGCCCTAGTTATATGATCCGCCCGGACTCTAGTCCCAGCACTGGCCAAGTGAAGCCCGTCCCAATGGAACAGCTCCCTCCTGCCCCAGTACTGGTGCCAGTGTCCCAGGAAGCAAAACCCATTTCTCCCACACCAGTCTTTGAGCCATGCATTTAACTCTCTAATTTTATTTGTCCTAGCCAAATTCGCTCGTGGCTCAGGTAATAATCCAGAGATTATTACCCTTGTGGTTCTGCTTTTTAATTTGGCCCCTAGCTGCTCAAACTCCCTCAGCAGAACCTCCTTCCTTGTCCTATCTATGTCATTGGTACCATCATGGACCACGACAACTGGATCCTCCCCCTCCCACTCCAAGTTTCTCTCCAGTCCAGAGGAGATTCCTTAACCCTGGCACCGGGCAGGCAACACAGCCTTCGGGACTCTCGCTCTCGGCTGCAAAGAACTCTATCTATCCCCCTAACGATACTATCCCCTACCACTACAACATTTCTTTTAACTCCCCCCACTTGAATGGCCCCCTGCTCCACGGTGCTGTGGCCAGTTTGCTCATCCTCCCTGCAGTCCCTGCTCCTGTCCCCACAGGGAGTAAGAGCCTCGAACCTGTTGGACAAGTGCAAGGGCTGCGGCTCCTCCAACACTACCTCCTGGATCCCCGTACCTGCCTCACTTCTAGTGTGCTCAATGATGTTCCTGGTCGCTTGATGGCTCTCATTGTATCGTGCTTCAGCAGGGGTGCTGGGCGCACGGAGCGGGGTCATCAGCCAGGTGCACAGAGGATAGCCCTTGTCCCCGAGAAGCCAGCCTCTTGGGTGAGCTGGGGCTTCGAAAAGGTCTGCCACACAAGTCGTCATGGCTGCTGCCTGGAAAGCGTCGTGGCTGCTGCTTGTAAAGCGGGCATTGACAGCTAGTATCAGCTGTCTGTGGTCACACACCAACTGCACGTTCAACGAATGGAACCCCTTCCGGTTGCGGTAATCCTCGGCATTCTCTTGCGACACCCGCAAAGTCACGTGCGTGCAGTCAATGGCGCCCTGGACCATAGGGAAGCCCGCTATTCTTGCAAATCCCATTGTGTGCTCTTGCTGCTTGTTCAGGGTCATGGGGAAGGAAATGTACTGACGTCTCCTTTTAAAGAGGGCATTCGTGACTTGTCAGATGCAGCAATGCACCGCAAACTGGGAGACATTGGCAATGTCCCCAGTAGCGATTGGAAGGAGCCGGTGGCATAGAAGTTGAGAGCCACTGTCACTTTCACTGCCACCGACAGAGACGTCCTGCTCCTCAGTTGAGGCTGCAGATCTGGCTGAAGCAGGTGGCAGAGCTCAGTGACCACCTCCCTGCTGAATCAAAGCCACCTTTCCCAAAGCGGAATACCCTGGGAGGGTAAGGCCTCCTGTGCCGACGCCTGTTGGCCCTCCTCCGTCTGGCCATGATTGGCACTCTCTCTCGGCATCTCTGAGCCCTCTCAATGCAATGGAGAAACCCAACGTTTCCACCCATTGCAGCCCCATAGTATGTGGCCACTCAAGGTTATGGCACTGAAAAATCAATCCAACTGCAAAGTTCTGGGCCGAAGCCAGAAGTACCTGTGTGAGCGCTGACTCAATGCAGAAAGCTCTCTCCCTTTGTCGCTCTGCAAATCTCTCTCTCTCTCACAGAAGGAGTGGTCCAAAAATGGTTACCACTAAGAAGCCAGGAAGAGCCCCCTTTAAAAGCGCCCCCCCAGCCCCACAGCGACTGGGAACCGTTCCAGTCAACCAGTCGCTGGGAGCGCCAGGCGGAAAGGAGGGGGACGCCACTGAATTTCCGGTTCGGGGCGCCCCAAGGGCGTTGCACCATGAAATGACGTCAGGATCTGCGCGCGCAGCTGAGCAGGCGTTGCGGTTTTGCGCCGCCGCTAAATGTCTGCTCAAGGTCACGAGAGGTGCAGGTCTTGCCGCGCCCGGGCGCTAGCCGCTTCCCACCCCACTTATCGCCCTCTTAAGGCACTAATGGGTGGCGCTAACAACTGAATTTCTCCCCCTTTGTTTTTGTCTTCATGGAGGAAGACACAAAAAACCTCCCAGAAATACGAGAAAACCAAGGGTGTGGCGAGAATGAGGAACTTAAAGAAATTATTATTAGTAAAAAAACAGTACTAGCAATATTAATGGGACTAAAAGTTGATAAATCTCAAGGACCAGATGACCTACATCCTAGGGTTTTGAAAGAGGTGACCATTGGGATAGTGGACGCATTTGTTGTCATCTTCCAAAATTCGATAGATTCTGGAACGGTTCCTGCAGATTGGAGAATAGCAAATGTAACCCCGCTATTTAAGTAAGGTGGGAGATAGAAAATGGGGAATTACAGACCTGTTAGCCTCACATCAGTAGTTGGGAAAATACTGGAATCTATTTTAAAGGATGCAATAACTGGGCACTTAGAAACTAATAGTAAGATTTATGAAAGGGAAGTCCTGTTTGACAAACCTATTGGAGTTCTTTGAGGATGTAACTAGTGGAGTAGACAAAGGGGAACTGGTAGATGTGGTGTATTTGGATTTTCAGAAGGCCTTCAATAAGGTCCCACACAAGAGGATGGTGAACAAAGTTAGGGCACATGGAATTGGGGGTAATATACTAGCATGGATTGAGAATTGGTTAACAGACAGAAAACAAAGAGTAGGGATAAACGTGTCTTTTTCAGGATGGCAGGCTGTGACTAGTGGTGTACTGCAAGGATCAGTGCTTGGGCCCCAGCTATTCACAATCTATATCAATGATTTGGATGAGGGGACTAAATGTAACATTTCCAAATTTGCTGATGACATAAAGCTAGGTGGCAGTGTCAGTTGCAAAGAGGATGTGAAGAGGCTTCAAGGGGATCTTGACAGGTTCAGTGAGTGGGAGAGAACATGGCAGTTGGATTATAATGTGGATAAATGTGAAGTTATCCACTTTGGTAGAAAAAACAGAAAGGCAGAGTATTTCCTAAATGGTGAAAGATTAGGGAATGCAGATGCTCAAAGGGACCTGGGTGTCCTTTTACATGAGTTACTGGAAGTGAATGTGCAGGTGCAGCAAGTCATTAGGAAGGCAAATGGTATGCTGGCCTTCATTACAAGAGGATTTGAGTACAGGGGTAAAGAAGTCTTACTCCAATTATATAGGGCCTTGGTGAGACCACACCTGGAGTACTGTGTACAATTTTGGTCTCCTTACCTAAGGAAGGATACACTTGCCATAGAGGGAGTGCAACAAAGGTTCACGAGATTGATTCCTGGGATGGCGGGACTGTCGTATGAGAAGAGATTGAGTAAGCTAGGCCTGTATTCTCTTGATTTCAGAAGAACGAGAGGGGATCTCATTGAAGCATACAAAATTATTACCGGGCTTGATAGGATGAATGCTGGGAGAATGTTTCCCTTGGCTGGGGAGTCTAGAACCAGGGGCCACAGTCTCAGGGTAAAGGGTAGGCCATTCAGGACTGAGATGAGAAGAAATTTCTTCACACAGAGGGTGGTGAATCTTTGGAATTCTCTACCCCAGATGGCTGTGGAGGCTCAGTCATTGGGTATATTCAAAACAGAAGTTGATAGATTTCTGACTAGTAAGGGCATCAAGGGATATGGCGATAAGGCCGGTGAATTCAATTGAGGCAGAAGATCAGCCATGATCTCATTGAATGGCAGAGCAGGCTCGAAGGGCCGAATGGCCTACTCCTGCTCCTATTTCTTATGTTCTTATGTTCTTATGTCATATACTCGGCTATCTCCTGTCAGAGCCTTCTAGATGTATGGGCAGATAGTTTCCTGCCAGTGCCTCCAGAGCCGCATCTGAGAACCTTTAGGCTCTCCCCTTGTGCTGAGGCTCAGCTAGTACCATCTGCTTCCAGGTGGAGTTCGAACTGGATTGACAATGAGGTACTGTAGCATGAATGCACCTCCCCCTTAAATACTGAATAAAGCCTGTGCCAAAGATGACTGGGAATTAGACTGGACCCGATATTGGCCTACCTGTTGAGTGGTAAGCCAATGAGCAGTAGTTGAGCTCAATGCTATAATCATATTAATGAGGACTGAGCACAAATTTTGCGGGCTACGAGGACCATTTTGACCGGCGCAGCTTAATATCGCTGGACCATGTCACTGCCTGTTTTCTGGCCATATCTAATTTTTAGCCCCTTAATTCTTAAATGCTACAGCTTGGTAGCTCTTTAACCAAATATGAATAAATGCCTTGTTCTGATACAATATAGTTAGATTTACAAAGCAGATACTCACATTTTCTTGTCTGTGTAACTGTGTATTATCTAAGGGTAAAAAGACAAATCCCCTGTGTTCATTCTAGTTAACTGCTAGTTGGGTTACTCTGTAGTTTTTCATTTCTGAAAGATATGATGAATTACTGTAGCCATGTACTGCACCAACTCCACTCAGTATAATTAAATAATTATTACAACATTACACTTTTTCTAAAACATCCATTTGATGGAGGATCTGCTGGCATTAGTTTTACAGTTCGGATTAGAACTGAGATCTAATAATTTTAAATTTCATTAGCATAACTCAGGGAAAGGCTAGAAATGATACATTACAGGATATATTTTACAATGCTGGCTTTCAGGCTTTTGGCATCAGTGCCCCACACTGCTCATTTTCTGACTAAAGTATCTATGTTTGCAAGTTAACCTGTTTATATAAATACAGTGCAGCTACATTTTATAAAAAGCCTAAGGGAACATCTATTTTAATCTATACCATATGATAAATCACACTTGTCCTGCTTCTCTTTTTTCACAGATAAATTATCATCCCCCATAAGTACTGTGTCATTGAGGTTTACCATCCCATCAGGATTTGAAGATGGGTAAGAAAATATTTATGAAAAAGCTTATTTCAGTTGAAAGTGGAAAGTGGTTAGAAGCCTTTAAGGGGAGGCGAGATAACTACATGAGGGAGAAAGGAATAGACGGATATGCAGATCGGGTTAGATGAAGTAGGGAGGGAGGAGGCTCGTGTGATGCATAAACACCGGCATTGACCAGTTGGGCTGAATGGCATGTTTCTGTGCTGTAAATTCTATGTAATGTAACTCTTTAATGAAGCTTTGGTTTGAGGAATGCACTTTATACATTGCACTGGCTTTTGCATAATCACTGTTGAATCCGTGATTCTTAAAGTATGATGTTTTCCAATAACTACACGGAGGCTGTAACTTAACAATCAACAGGTGTTTACTGGAGGAGGGGAGTCTAAAGACTGACAGTACAGAGGCATGCTCAAGGCTTATATACAGGTGTGGCCACTGCCGGCACTACAGTATACAGGAGCTGTAAAAGTAGTTCTCTCTTAAAGGTACATACACTACAATTCCTCCCCTTTTAGATTAGCAGTACCCATAATATTCAAATAACAATTAACACTTTAACATGCACATTAAACTGAAATAGTCCATTTATAGATTCAGTCTTTGGGGCGGCTTCCTGATCCTTTCTGGATAGCGCCTTTCCTGAGGTTCTTGTTCTTGGTGCGGAGGCGATTCTGGCCCCCTTTCGTTGGTTAGTTCATCAGTTTCCGCTGCTACTGTTTCTGAGGTAGATGCTACCGGTATGTCGGGTTCATCCCCAGGTACGCGAGACATGGGGTTGACTTGTTCCTGTGACGCCAAGATCTGGTCGACGTGGCGTCTCACACTGTTCTCCCCGACATCCACTGTGTACATTAATGGCCCCTGCCGTGTGCATATCGTTCTGGGTTGCCATTTCTCTGTTCGGTAGTCATGGGCCAAGACTGGTTGTCCTACATTGAAGCTCCTTGTCGGCTTCTCATTGATGTGCTGGAATTGTTTATCCTCAACATTTCTTCGCACATTTGGTCTGAGTGAATCCAGACGAGATCTCAACCTTCAGTTAAAGAACATCATGGCCGGGGTCTGGTTGGTAACTGCATGTGTCGCATTTCTGTAGGCTAACAGAAAATTGTCCACCTTTCATCATCGCACATGGCCTTTATCGCCTGTTTAAAGGTTTGTATGAACCTCTCAGCCAATCCATTTGTGGCTGGATGATCCGGGGCGGATGTGTAATGCATTACCCCATTCCTTCTCATAAATTTCCGAAACTCTTCTGACACAAACTGTGGTCCATTATCAGAGCAAATCTGCTCTGGCAAGCCGTTCCTGGCAAGTATGGTCCGTAGGACTGCAATTGTTTTCTCTGTAGTGGTTGAGGACATTTTTAGCACCTCAGGCCATTTCGAGTGAGCATCCACTGCTATTAAGAACATTGAGTCCATGAATGGACCAGCGAAATCAATATGCACCCGTTGCCATGGAGAGGAGGGCCACTCCCATGGGTGTAGAGGGGCATGTGGTGGTGCATTTTGGACCTTCTGGCATCCTGAGCAGCTCTTTGTTAGGTCCTCGATTTGTTGATCGATCCCCGGCCACCACACATAAGCCCTAGCAAGGCTTTTCATTTTCACCCCTCCCAGATGACCTTCGTGAAGCTCATTGAGCACTCTCTCCCTTAACTTGGGTGGAATTACCACTCGGGATCCACACATCACTGTCCCCTGGCATACTGACAGCTGTTCTCTTCTGGATGAGAATGCTGGCAACAGTGAGTCGCCATGTGTTGGCCATCCCCTCACCGTCAAATCATATACCCGAGACAGTGTCGGATCATTGCGGGTCTCCTTCTCTATATCCGCGTTAGTTACTGGCAATCATTCAATTATCGATGAATAAAATATCTCGATAGGGTCCACTGCTGGTGCTTCCTCCACAGTAGGCAGTGGCAGGCGTGATAGCCCATCAGCGTTTCCATGCTTTTCTGTGCCTTTATATTCTGTTTCATACTGGTTCGCCCCTAGAAAAAGGGACCATCTTTGTACCATTGTGCAGTCATCACCGGAACGCCCTTCTTTGGATTAAAGATGGAGAAAAGTGGTTGGTGATCAGTCAGCAAGGTGAACTTCTGCCCGTGCAGATAGTGGTTGAATTTTTCTACTCCCCATACTAGGCTGAGGGCCTCCCTGTCGATCTGGGCGTAGTTGCGCTCGGCTGAGGTTAGTGACCGAGACACAAAGGCTACTGGCCTCTCCAATCCGTCTGGGAATTTGTGCGACAGCACCACTCCGATACCATAGGGTGATGCATCACATGCCAACCGAATTGGTAGTGTTGGGTTGAAATGGGCCAACACCTCTTTTGATGTGATCAATTCTTTGCACTTCTGGAAAGCTCGTTCACATTCGTCATTTCACTTCCATGGTAACCCCGTTTGCAGTAGGGTGTTCAGTGGGTGTAATACTGTAGACAAATATGATAAAAACTTATGGTAGTAGTTCACCAGCCCGAGGAACGACCTCAGTTGTGACACATTTTCCGGTGCTGGAGCCTTGACTACTGCCTCAATCTTTTCAGGGGACTTATGTAACCCCTCTTCATCAATAACGTGGCCACAATACGAGATCTGCTTCTGGAAAAACTCGCACTTGTGGCGATTAGCTCGTAGCCCATATTCCTTTAATCTAGTGAGCACCTTCTCCAGGTTGGCGAGGTGATCACTGTCATTTTCGCCCGAGACCAGGATGTCGTCCAAATAACACTGGGTCCCTGGAATCCCTTGCAGGACTTGATCCATCGCCCTTTGCCAAATAGCCGGAGCCGATGCTACCCCGAACACCAGCCGGTTGTATTGGTAGAGACTTTATGAGTGTTGATCGTGAGGTATTGTTTCGAGGCTTCTTCTACCTCCATTTGCAAGTATGCCTGGGCCAGATCAATTTTGGTGAAGCGTTTACCTCCAGATAGCGAGGCGAAAATATCCTCAATCCGTGGAAGCGGATATTGTACCGTGTGAAGGATTGGGTTCACTGTCACCTTAAAATCCCCACAGATGCGGACCTTCTTTGGTTCCCCAGGCATATTACTCAACGACCTCTTCATTACAGGAACGATGGTTTTAGCCCACTCGCTCCAGTCTACTTTGGACAGTACTCCTGAACATTCCAACCCTTCCAGCTCTGCTTCGACGGCTGGTCGGATCGCATAAGGCACCGGTCTGGCCTTAAAAAACTTTGGGCTTGCATTTTCCTCTATTTTAATCGTCGCTGTTATGCCTTTTAGTGTTCCAAGTCCCTCCTGGAACACTTCTTGTGCATCAGTTAGCATTTTTGACAGTCGTCCAGGTGTGGCGTTGTCATCCTTTTTGGCCTCAACCTTCAGTGCCTGTATGGAATGCCAATCTAATTGTATCTTCCGGATCCATTCACGTCCTTGTAGTGGTGGTCCTCCATCTGGCAATACATATAGGTCCATTTTAGGTATTTCCTGGCCTTTGTCTATCACTTTCACCCTTATTTTTCCTTTGGGGTAGACTTTTTGCCCCGTGTACGTCTTCAAGACAATCTCTGTAGCTTTCAAGGGTATATGTGAAAATAGCCGCTTTTAGTCCCTTCGGTATATGACTGTTAGGGCTGATCCTGTGTCCAATTCCATTTTCACTTGGACTCCATCTATCTTGAGTGTGACCCAGATAGTCTGGTGATCCTCCATTTTGATTACCTTATGTAGTTTCAGACAACCCAGCTCCTTGCTTCCGGAGTCTGTATCGCTTTTCTGTTCATCTGAACTACTGTCCATCACCTTATGTACCTTTTTGTACTTCTCCTGTGGAGATTTCTTGCTGCTGGTTTTCTTCCCTGACCTGCAGACTCTTGCTATGTGTCCTGCTTTTCCACACTGTCTGCACACTTGGTCCTTGAACCAACAATCCTTCTGGTCGTGTGTTGTTCTGCCGCAGCGATAACACTTCCCTGCTCCATATGACATTTCATTAGTGCCATATTCTTGCGGCCTCCGTTGTATCTCTGAAGCACCCCGTGCGGCTGCTTCGTGTGATACTGCCATGATGAAAGCCTTGTCCAGCGTAAGATCCTTTTCTGATAGAAGCCGTTTCTGGGTTCCTTCACTTTGAAGCCCACACACAAACTTGTCCTTTAACGTATCTGCTAGTCCCAATCCAAACTGGCAGTGTTTCGATAGCTTGCGCAGTTCCATTAAGTACTCAGCATTACTTTCGTCTTTATGCTGGTTCCTTTTGTGGAACTTAAATCTTTCTGCTATCAGCAGCGGTGTGGGGTTTAAGTGGTCCTGTAGGATTTCCACTATGCTTTTGAAATTCTTATCCACGTGCTTCTCTGGGGTTATTGGGTTTCGCAGTAAGCCATAAGTTTTTGCACCCATGGAATTTAACAAAACCAGTGCTTTCCTAGCATCTGGCACTTCATTCGCCCTGCAGTACACCTCAATGCGTTCCACATATGTCGCCCAATCTTCGACTTCATTGTCGAACGCAGTGATACTGCCACTATTCGGCATCCCTGGGTGTGATTTAACTGTCTAAAATGGCGTCTCCCGCGCTCTCCCTTCTTCTCCCCGCGGACTCTGTTCAGCCCTTGAGCCCTGGCTGTGCTATGCGCGTTCTCTTGTGCGCCTCTCCCATTGCCGTCGCATGGTCCTGAACCCGGCTGCTGCTTTACCCTCACTCTCTCTGTTTTATTTTTCCTCGACGCCGCTCGGTTTTCAACCCCCGGCTGCGCCCTGTGCGCTTCACCCTCTCTCTTACCCCGTCGATGCTGCTCGGCTTTTTCTATGCCGTCAGTCGGCTCCAGCCGCCGCTGTCCGGGAAGGCTCTGCGCTGTACCTGTTGCCAGTTTGTTGCTGGATCGTCGTGGCTGGGGAACCAAGCCCGGCTCTCAACAGCCTCCCCTGTGATGTTCACTCTCTGCCAGATGACTGGGCGGTTGCTCGTGGTCGACGCCCGTGCTTCTGGCCTCGACTTTCTTCCACCGCCCTCCCGGAGCGAATCCTTGAAAGGAAATGCAGAGTTGCAGGTAGATTCGAATCGACCTCGTCGCCACTGTTGAATCCGTGATTCTTAAAGTATGATGTTTTCCAATAACTACACGGAGGCTGTAACTTAACAATCAACAGGTGTTTACTGGAGGAGGGTAGTCTAAAGACTGACAGTACAGAGGCATGCTCAAGGCTTATATACATGTGTGGTCACTGCCGGTACTACAGTATACAGCAGCTGTAAAAGTAGTTCTCTCTTAAAGGTACATACACTGCAATCACCATCACCAAAATTACCACAGGACTTAAACATTTCGAAAACCAGCTACAGCCAAGAATGCAACATCAAAACATTTTGGCCTAGAAATTCGATTAGGCCAGAAAACGGCCGGTGACACCATGAGCCAAGGTTAACGGTCACCCACAAAAAGAGCACAGGCAGCGCAGTATTTTGGTGCTGCCTGCTGATTTACATGAGCGGAGTGCAGAACCTCTTGTGCAATGCATTCTTTCCAGTGCTAACCTCAGCAAGAGGCCGAAGGTTGCGTCTGAAGGATCAGTGTGGCGTTCTCGGGCAATGTGCTGTTTCGGATCATTTGGTGACGGCTCCTGGGTTTTGCTGGGTGAAGAGGTATCGAGTCCGCTGATGGCCCTTTTAGGGTTGGATCACTGTGAGTTGTGGTACATTAGGAGGCATTTGTTTGACGACGGCTCCCCTCTTACTTTCGCGGACATTTATCTGGGTCTTGTGTGTGGTCCACAAATGGGTACCAGACTGCCTGGTACTCCCACCTTCGCTGGCTGCCATAAGTCTGCAGATGTTTAACCCAGATGGTTGCTGTGTGGGGGTTTGTGCTCCACCATGGTGCTGAAGAGGGATGGGGATGGGGATGCATCGTCTTGCTGCTTGCAGTGACAGTGCACTAGCCTACATATCACTTAGGGCATTCACATTTTGGTGAGTGAGTCTTAAAGTACAGGCTCAGATCTGGAGGGACTGTGACTGGAAACACCACAAAAAGACTGTGGCATTGATGTCCTTAAACCATTGCATGAGAAATCAATTGAAATAATTTTTTTTAAAAGGGGAACACGGACCTCTTGGTCAGGAGTTTACTGGTGTAAATCATGCAGGAGAGGGTTCAATGAAATTTTTAACAACAGCAGACTCTTGATGAGAATATGATGTTAATCTTTTAAAAACAGACTTCCAAACTTTGCATCTTGTTTTAGCAGTTCCTAAACTAGAAAACGCAATGTATAAAATTTAAGGAAATGCAGCTTTGATTTTTTCCTGAGTTTCTTACAACTGTAGTACAGTATAGTTTATTTTAAAAGTATTTATATCCTGTAATGTTTGACTGACCAGGGGGCGATTTGATGCATGTCGTTGGAAGTAGTTTTCACTCCAGTTACATGGTCTGAGCTCTCCATAGTTAGCAGTTATCTCAACAGCTCTTTACTGTACGGGTTATAGGTCACCGCTGCTTTCTGCCACCTTTATGCGCTGTTAATGGCTGCACGCATGGGCATGCTTTGGACAGGGAGGTAAGAGGAACGGTGAGCTCCAAAATGGATGAGCGTTCGTCAATTTAGCATTGCACACTGATTGATGTCACGCTCCTGCTATTTCAAATACTGGCGGCGAGCGCAGGCATCGGCAGCGCTGCCGACCTGCCTAAAATGGTGGCCACCGCTGGACCCGCCAGAACTGAAATTTGGCACCTTAGTGCCGGCAGTTAAGGCCGGTTTCTGGAAAAAATGGTGGTGTTGAGATACCGCGGCAAACGTGGGAGTCGAGACCTGAGCTAGTAAAACACAACTGCTTTTATTCTACCTCATGACAAAGAGGAACTGGAAAAGCCCGCGCATCCACTTAAATACTTCCCAGACAGGAAGTGCTCCCGGCAGCCTGTCCCTGCGGGAAACAAGTTGCTGGAGGAAAGGGCCCCCGGCTGGGGGCGTCTGCTTAAACTGTCCGTGCCGCCGTGAGCGGATTATGTCCAGTGGTGGCGTGTCGCCACAGAGCTCCCCCCAGAATCCGCTTAGGAAGAGTGGACGAGTCGTGACGGTGGTCTGATGGTTCTGCCGCAGCAGCTCTGAGTGGTCGCCGGTCTAGTTGGTGGGGCCGGGCGGTTCGCCGCCGGCTGTGCTGGCTTGCTGGCGGGACGGCCTCTAGTTGGAGGCCAGGCCACGGGGACCTGTTCCCCTGGTTCTGTGTGTGCTGGTTTGAGCCAATCGATGGAGACTGTGTCGACCCTGTCGCCGAGTCACAGCTTGAAGACCTTGTCCCCGGTTTGTGGCACCTCGTACGGTCCATCATACGGGGGTCGCAGGGGCCCGCGGTGCACGTCGTGTCGCACGAAGATGAAGCGCGCCTGCTGTAAATTTGGCGGGATGTGAGGTGCGAGTTCGCCGTGTCGGTTGACCGGAAGTGGGGCGAAATGCTGAGCGGAAGAGAAAGAGTTGAGCCGCTGCTGTTCGGCCGACCAAGGCGTGGTAGCCTCCGGAAGGAATTCGCCTGGGACGTGCAGCGGTTGTCCGTAGACTAACTCCGCTGCCGAGGACTGGAGGTCTTCCTTGACCGCGGTGCATAGGCCTAGTGGCACCCACGGTAGGCGGCCAGTCCAGGTACTGTCCTGCAGGCCAGCGCGGAGTGAGGCCTTGAGTGACCTGTGGAAGCATTCACAAAGCCCGTTGGCCTGCGGGTGGTACGCCGTGGTTCGGTGGAGCGTCACCCCGAGGTTGCGTGCTGTGGCCGTCCAGAGTTTGGAGGTGAACTGGGCGCCTCTGTCGGAGGTTATGTCGGTCGCTCCGCCGAACCTCGCAACCCAGGTGTTAACGAACACCCTGGCGATGTCGGCTGTGGTGGTGGAGGTCAGCGGCACTGCCTCAGGCCAGCGTGTGTAGCGGTCGACCATCGTGAGGAGATAAGTTTGGCCTTGCGATGGCGGCAGGGGACCGACGATGTCGACGTGTACGTGGTCGAAGCGGCGGCTGGGTACCTCGAAGTCTCCCAGGGGTGCTTTTGTGTGCAGCTGTACCTTAGCCCATTGGCAAGCAAGGCAGGAGGTGGCCCAAGTCCGAACATCTCTGCTGGGAGAGGAGTTTGACGGATGTGCGGGAACCCGGGTGGGAGAGCCCGTGGAGCGCGTCGAAGATGCGGCGGCGCCAGGTTGCAGGGACGACCGGCCTGGGTTGGCCGAGTGAGATGTCGCAAGTGACTGCCGTGGCTTCGGGCCCGTGCGCGACCTTGACTAGGCGTAGCCCTGGCAGGCTGGTAGCCGCCGAGAGGAGGTCTGGGTCCGTGAGCTGGGCTGCTGCTAGTTGCGCGTAGTCGACCGCGAGGTGATTCACGCAGATGGCAGGACAGGAAAGGCAGTCGATGACAACGTTGTCTCTACCGGAGATGTGCTGGATGTCCGTAGTAAACTCGGACACGGCCGCGAGCTGGCGTTGCTGCCGAGCGGACCAGGGTTCGGTGTGCTTGGCCATCGCGTATGTGAGCAGCTTGTGGTCCACGTACGCGGTGAAGGGGCGGCCTTCCAGGAGGAACCTGAAATGGCGGACCGACAGGTGGAGCGCGAGAAGCTCGTGGTCGAATGTGGAGTATTTGACCTCCGGGGGGGCGCAGTTGGCGGCTGTAGAAGGCAAGTGGCTGCCACGCGCCATTGACCCACTGCTTGAACACGGCGCCGACCGCGTGGTCGGAGGCGTCGGTGGTGAGCGCGACCCGGGCATCGGCCCTCGGGTGCGCGAGCAGGGTGGCGTCGGCGAGCGCGTTTTTGGTGGCGTCGAAGGCGGCTGACATGTCAGTGGTCCAGGCTACGTCCATCTTGCCAGATTTACCTCGGAGGGAGTCGTATAGGGGCTTCATGAGGGCTGCAGCTCTGGGGATGAACCTGTTGTAGAAGTTCACCATCCTGAGGAACTCCTGGAGGCCCTTGATGGTTGTGGGACGGGGGAAGTGCTGGACGGCCTGCACCTTGTTGGGCAGGGGGACGGCCCCAGCAGGGGTGATGTGGTGACCGAGAAAATCGGTCTCGGTTAGGCCGAATTGGCACTTCGCCGGGCTGAGGATGAGCCCGTGTTGGGCTAGGCGCCTGAACAGGATGCGAAGGTGTTCGAGGTGTTCCTGTTTGGAGGAGCTGGCCACGAGAATGTCGTCTAGATAGACGAATAGGAAGTTTAGGTCCCGGAGGACTGAGTCCATAAGGTGCTGGAAAGCCTGGGCTGCATTCTTGAGGCCGAAGGGATCCTCAGGAACTCGAACAGGCCGAATGGGGTGATGACGGCCGTTTTGGGGATGTCCGCGGGGTGTACGGGGACTTGGTGGTAACCGCGCACCAGGTCGACTTTGGAAAAGACGGTTCGTCCGGCCAGTCGGGCCGAGAAGTCCTGGATGTGTGGCACCGGGTATCGGTCGGGGGTGGTGGCGTCGTTAAGGCGGCGGTAGTCCCCGCAAGGGCGCCAGCCTCCGCCGGGCTTGGGGGCGATGTGGAGGGGTGAGGCCCAAGGGCTGCTGGAGCGGCGGATGATGCCGAGTTGTTCCATGGTGGTGAACTCGGCCCGCGCGATTTCCAGCTTGGCCGGGTTGAGTCTGCGGGCGTGGGCAGAAACTGGGGGGCCGGTGGTGGGGATATAGTGCTCCACACCATGTTTGGCGGCTTTGGCTGAAAAGGTCGGGTTAGTGAGGGCGGGAAACTCGGCTAGGAGTGCCGAGTAGTCGTCCGTGGCTCTGGCGAGGCAGTAGGTCATCAGGCCGGCCGAACAGGCCGGGGTAAATGCGCCGGGGATGGGGGCCATAGTGTTGATGTCGACGAGGCGGTGCCTCGGAATGTCGACAAGGAGGCCGTGGGCGCGTAGGAAGTCCGCGCCGATGAGTGGGCAGAGGACCTTGGCTGTGAGGAACTCCCAGCGGTAGCGGTGGCCCGCAAGGTCGAGCGTGACCATGCGGGTGCCATATGTGCGGATGTCAGAGCCATTGGCTGCGGCCAGCGTGATACCCCATGTGCCGCATTGGATTTCGAGGGCGGAGGCGGGGGTAATGCTGTGCTGGGCCCCTGTGTCGCACAGAAATCGGCGGTTGGTTCTGTCATCAGTGACGTACAGTAGAGGCCCCTTTTGCCCCGCGGCCATCGCGGGGGCCGGTGCGGGGGGGGGGGTTTGAAAGTACATGGTGGCGTGCAGCGTTGGGCCCTAGCGCCAAAACGGGTGTGGTAGTAGCAGTGACCCGGAGTGGTAGGGCGGTCGGGCCTAGTGGGCCGGGAAGACCGCGTGGTCGTTGCCGTGAGGTCGGGCACGACGTCGCGAGCGGACTGTGCAGAGAGCAGCCGGTCGGCCTTTTCGGCTATGTCATTCAGGTCCGTGGAGCCAGACTCCACAATGAGCGGGCGGATGCTGGCGGGGAGCTGCCGAATGAAAAGCGTGCGAAAGAGGGTGCCGGTGTTTTTGTCGTCCGAGAGGGACAGCATGTGGGAAAGCAGGTCTGATGGTGAAGCATCACCAAGGCCAGGGAGGTCAAGGAGTTGGCAGTGGTGCTGGTAAGAGGACGTTTGAAATTTTTTAAGGAGCGCAGCCTTCAGATGTTCGTACTTGCCTTCCGGTGGTGGATTCTGCAGCGCTGCCCAAACCTTGGGGACTGTGGCGTAGGTGAGAGAGGAGACAAGGTAGTCGTACTTTGTGGCGTCGACTGTAATGTGTTTCAGCCGGAATCTGGACTCAGCTTGAACAAACCAGGCTTCGGCCAGGTTCTCCCAAAAGTCCGGTAATTTAACCGTGACTGCGTTTGTATCTGCCATGCTAGCTTAGGATTCGTCCTGAGCGTCGGGGTCACCAGTGTTGAGATACCGCGGCAAACGTGGGAGTCGAGACCTGAGCTAGTAAAACACAACTGCTTTTATTCTACCTCATGACAAAGAGGAACTGGAAAAGCCCGCGCATCCACTTAAATACTTCCCAGAAAGGAAGTGCTCCCGGCAGCCTGTCCCTGCGGGAAACAAGTTGCTGGAGGAAAGGGCCCCCGGCTGGGGGCGTCTGCTTAAACTGTCCGTGCCGCCGTGAGCGGATTATGTCCAGTGGTGGCGTGTCATCACAGTGGTTACCACACTTCCGCCCGTGCTGGTTGGGATCTGGGTGAGGACAGTAGCACATGTGGGACGTGCGTGCGCCGGTATTATTCAGAGTAGGCAGATTGTGACATCAGTCAGCTTGCAACACTGATTTGGTGCACGACCTGCCATTTTGGATGTCGCTGTTCCAAACAACATCCTCTTCTAAACACGCACAGCTGCACGAGGGACCCCCCACCAGCACGACTTAAAGGGATACATCCAACTTGCAGGTATGTTGATTATTTCTCTTGTACTGGCTCTTCCAGGGTTTGTATGAATCCTGGCCTGCTGGAAAACATTTCTAAAGTTGGTAAAGTGTGCAGGGCATGCTGCTGGACGTTGGGAAGGCGTTTACTTCAACTGGAAGGCCTCTGAGTACACCACTTGCTCCCAGTCATGGGGGCACTAATTGCAGTCTCCCTCGCATGACATGCTCCCAGAGGCAGGAGGAGGGGAACTCTTAGCAGGAGGCCTTACCCACCTGGGGACTTCAGGGAGCACTGTCCTACCTGCACCTAAGCCAGGAGCAGTGTGTTTGGTGGCTCCACTTCAAAGGAGGTGGTCACAAAACTCTGCCACCTCTCAGAACCAGACCTGCAGCCTCAGAGCAGGGCGATGACAGTGCTACCTGTGGCACTCAAGGTGACCGTGGCCCTGAATGTTTTCGGCAGCAGATCCTTCCAGGCTGGAGCAGGCGACATAACCAACATATCGCAGTTCGCTGTCCACCGCTGCATCCGGGAGGTCACAGAGGCGCTGTACTCCAGGAGAAGGGACTTCATTGTCTTCTCTCTGAACAGAGAGAAGCAGGGGGAGTGTGCACGTGGCATTGCCAGGATATTGGGCTTCTCCATAGTGCAGGAGTCCATCGACTGCACACACATGGCTTTGCGGGCGCCTCATATCAATGCTGAGATGTACCTTAACCGCAAAGACTATCACTCTCTTAATGTACAGTTGATGTGCGACTGCGCGCAGCACATCATGATGGTGAATGGCCGGTATCCTTGTAACAATCATGATGCCTTCATCCTCTGCCAGTCCACTGTGCCAGCAATCATCCAGCCGCCATGTCGAACCCGAGGGTGGCTGCTCAGAGACAAGGGCTATTTGCTCTACACTTGGCTGATGACTACACTCCGCAACCCCATCACTTGTGGCCAGCAATCATATAATGACAGCCATGCTACCATGAAGAACCACATTGAGCAGACCATCAGGGTGCTCAAGCAATGGTTCCACTGCCTTGACCACTCAGGAGGAGCTCTCCAGTACTCACCGGAGCAGGTGTCCCAATTCGTGGTGGTCTGCTGCATCCTCCACAACTTGGCCTTTATGATGGTGCAGCCCTTGCCACCACGGGTTCTGTGACCACCTCAGGAGGAGGAGGAGGAGAAAGAGGAGGAAGAAGAAGAGGAGGAGGAGGAAGAAGAAGAGGGGGAGGAGGGAGGGAAGGGACGAGCAGCCTTCAAATCCCCATTCCTGGTGGGCTATCCACGAGCGACTCATCAGACTTAGAACATAAGAACATAAGAAATAGGAGCAGGAGTAGGCCAATCGGCCCCTCGAGCCTGCTCCGCCATTCAATAAGATCATGGCTGATCAGATCCTAATCGCCAATCCACTATCACAGAACCATCTCCTGAATCTAACAGAATTAGACACACGAAATAGGAGCAGGATCAGGCTACATGGCCCCTGGACCTGCTCCGCTACCCACAGGGCCATGACCGATCCGAACCTAGACTCATGTCCAAATTCTTGCCCGCTCCCCGTAACCTTTAATTCCCTTTACTTCTAGGAAACTGTCTATTTCTGTTTTAAATTTATGTAATGATGTAGCTTCTACAGCTTTTTGGGGCAGCATATTCCATGGACCTACCACCCTCTGAGTGAAGTAGTTCCTCCTCATCTCAGTTTTGAAAGAGCAGCCCCTTATTGTAAGACTATGCCCCCTAGTTCTAGTTTCACCCATCATCGGGAACATCTTCCCCGCATCCACCCGATCCAACCCCTTCACAATCTTATATGTTTCAATAAGATCGCCTCTCATCCTTCTGAACTCCAATGAGTAGAGTCCCAATCTACTCAACCTCTCCTCTTATGTCCGTCCCCTCATCCCCGGGATTAACCGAGTGAACCTTCTTTGTACTGACTCGAGAGCAAGTATGTCCTTTCTTAAGTATGGACACCAAAACTGTATGCAGTATTCCAGGTGCGGTCTCACCAATACCTTGTACAACTGAAGCAATACCTCCCTATTTTTATATTCTATCCCCCTAGCAATGAAAGCCAACATTGCATTGGCCTTCTTAATCACTTGCTGCACCTGCATACTAACCTTTTGAGTTTCGTGCACCAGGACCCCCAGATCCCTTTGTACTTCAGTACTTTCCAGTTTCTTGCCATTAAGATAATAACTTGCTCTACGATTTGTCCTGCCAAAGTGCATAACCTCACACTTTCCAGTATTGTATTCCATCTGCCAAATCTCTGCCCACTTACTTAGCCTGTCGATGTCCCCTTGCAGGTTTTTTATGTCCTCCTCACTCACTACTTTCCCTCCCATCTTAGTATCATCTACAAACTTTGATATGTTACACTCGGTCCCCTCCTCCAAATCGTTAATATAGATTGTAAAGAGTTGGGGACCCAGCACTGACCCCTGCGGAACACCACTAGTTACTGATTGCCAGTCTGAGAATGAACCATTTATCCCAACTCTCTGCCTTCTGTTAGATAGCCAATCCTCTATCCATGCCAGAATATTACCCCCAATCCCGTGATTTTTTATCTTAAGCAATAATCTTTTGTGTGGCACCTTGTCAAATGCCTTTTGGAAGTCTAAATACACTGCGTCCATTGGTTCCCCTTTATCCACCCTATACGTTACTTCCTCAAAGAACTCCAGCAAATTTGTCAAACATGACTTCCCCTTCATAAAACCATGCTGACTTTGTCCTATTAAATTATGATTATCCAAATGTCCTGTTACTGTCTCCTTAATAATGGACTCCAAAATTTTACCTACCACAGATGTTAGGCTAACCGGTCTATAGTTTCCAGCCTTCTGTCTACTGCCCTTTTTAAATAAGGGTGTTACATTAGCAGTTTTCCAGTCTGCTGGGACCTTTGCTGAGTCCAGGGAGTTTTGGAAAATTATTACCAATGCATCCACAATCCCTACCGCCACTTCCCTCAAGACCCTAGGATGTAAGCCATCAGGTCCAGGTGATTTGTCCGCCTTGAGTCCCATTATTTTACCGAGTACCACTTCCTTAGTGATTTTGATCGTGTTTAGCTCCTCCCCCCCTATAGCCCCCTGTTTGTCCAGTGTTGGGGTATTCTTAGTGTCTTCTACTGTAAAGACTGATGTAAAATATTCATTCAGTGTTTTTGCCATCTCCATATTTCCCACCATTAATTTCCCGGTCTCATCCTCTAAGGGACCAACATTTACTTTAGCCACCCTTTTTTTTTTTATATAACTATAAAAACTCTTACTATCTGTTTTTATATTTTTTGCTAATTTACTTTCATAATCTATCTTCCCTTTTTTAATCAATCTTTTTGTTATTTTTTGCTGTCTTTTAAAGTTTTCCCAATCCTCTATCCTCCCACTAGATTTGGCTACCTTATATGCCCTTGTTTTTAGTCGAATACTATCCTTAATTTCTATACTTAGCCACAGATGGCTGTCTTTTCTTTTACACCCTTTTCTTCTCAGTGGAATATATATTTTTTGGAAGTTGTAAAATAACTCCTTAAATGTACACCATTGATCATGAATGAAACCGCAGGTCTCCGTTACTCAACACTTCCCCAACTTACCATCCCTTTGTCATGGAACTTCACAGCATCCTCTTGGGCACAATGCTGAAATGAAAGCCACCACAAAACAAACATTCCAAACATAATTTATAAATGATTAATTCCAATATATCATTAGAAAATCAACTAATCACACTTGTGCATTCCCTTAGTGTCTGTCTTTCGTGTTCCTTTGCCTATTCTAGTGCTCCTACGCAGTGCTACCCCAGTGGCTGCAGCATGGCTGGTGGAAGGCTGCTTATGATCAGTGAGGGAGACTGCAGATGGCCTTGCAGGACAACCTCGAGCTCTGGGCCTAGAAGGCCCGGCTGTAGACTCCACCACCTTGGCATGGGCGGCAGCAGTCCGGGCTGGCTGGCTGATAGGCAACTGCAATGGCACTGGCGGAGTGGCAGTGGTGGAAGTACAAATGCTGTCATCCTGAGAGAGGACAGCAGGTTAGTGCTGCACGGAACTACTGCCACTCCCCTAGGGCGGCGCCTCAGCATTCCTAGCCATCTGTTGGAGGACATATTGCTGGACTGCTGTGAGACCCTGCAAGCTCCTATCCACACTCGTAAACCCAGCCATGATGGCAGTAGTTTGAGTTTGCGTGGCAGCAAGCTGAGCCTGCATGGCAGAAGTCTGAGCTTCCACTGCAGCACTCAGACGTTGGGTCGCTTCTGCTTGTGCTGCAATGGAGACTGAGACATCGCCCATCACACCCAGCACCATGGTTGGGTCCACAAGTTCTCTGATGGAGTTGCCCATCACTTACATCCTGGAAATCATGGGCTCCAAGCTCCACGCAAAGCCTCGTGCAATGTTGGAGCCGGACTCCTCCATGCTCCTTGACAGTGACGTGACTCTCTGATAGGCCTGCCACTGCACCAAACATTTTTGTGTGCATGCCCATCACCCTTCTCCTGAAGGCTGCCCCATTGAAGTCCTCATCTGAGTCCTGTGTAGCAGAACTCGTTTGTGACCTAGCCCTCCGGGGAGCTGGCATCTGCGCTACCCTTTCCCCCTGGCCTGGCTGCAGCCCACTCGTGCCCGGTGACTCACCACATGCATATCCCATCTCTAAAGTACGCACAGTGCCATTTTCTGAGCTGATGCCTGGGTGTGTCAGATCGAGTGATGGTGCCTCTTCTTCTCCATCACTCTCCTCCTCTACTTCTTGCTGCACAGGCTGGGCTGCTGGCAGTTCTTGAGTATCTGAAAGGAGAAAGGCACAAGGGTCGGGTTGTGGTGAGGGGAGGGAGGGGGAAAGCAAGATGTACATGCTTACACCATCAGCAGCTTGTAAGTGAGAAGAGATTGTGGGATGAGGGGGAAGTCGGATGTGAGAAGGAGGATTGGGTATGAGCACACCATCATCAACAATGCTTTCAGCCTCACCCAGCACCACGGCCTCAGTGACGGCCCCCCCAATGATCTCCAGAACAGACTTCTCCAGTCAGGTTGTGCAGCCGTGCTTGCCCACAGCCTGTTTATTCCTGCTCATGCCAGTTGTGAGCCTCCTTGGCCTGCAAGAGAAAGGGAAGTGTGGCAGTGAGTGTGGTGCAATGTGTCTGGTTGATGTGCCTGTCATGGTTGAATAGCTGGCATTGTGTGCTAGGTGTGAGAAGTGGATGTGAGGCTTGCAGCAGTGTGTGAGGGTGAAGTGAAGCTTTGGTTGAGAGGTATGAGTTGTGATTGCTAGAGATTGTTGGTAGGTGAGTGATGCTTTGAGTAGTGTGTGAGGCTAGTGGTGCAGATGGTGGCATATGGCATTTGAAGATGCATTCACTGACCTTGACCACTGTGTGAGGTCATTAATCTTCTTCCGGCGCTGGATCCATGTCTTGGATGCAAAACTGTAGGCACTGACGGCTTCTGCAATCTCCTCCCACTGCCTTGGCACAGTGGGGGAAAAATTCAGTTGGTAGTGCCACCCATTAGCGCCTTAAGAGGGCACTAAGTAGGGCGCAAAGCAACTGGCGCCTGGGCACGGCGATATCTGCGCCTCTCGCGAAATTGACTGGACATTTTGCGGCGGCGCTAAACAGCACCGCCCGATCTCCTGCACACGCAGATCTTGATGTCATTCGAGAGTGCAACGCCCTTGGGGCGCCCCGGACTGGAAATTCAGTGGCGCCCCCCTCCTTTCCGCCTGGCGCTACCAACAATAGGTTGACTGGAACGCTTCCCAGTCGCTGTTGGGCTGGGGGGGGCGCTATTTAAAAGGGGCCTCTTCCTGGCTTTTGTGTGGTAGCCATTTTTGCACCACTTGTTCTGAGAGAGAGAGAGAGATTTGGAGAGAGACAAAGAGAGAAAGAGAGACTTCTGCATTGAATCAACGCTGTCTGAGGTAGTTTTGGCTTCTGACCATAACTTTGCAGGTACTTTGCTTTTTGACCTTCATAACATTGATTGCCCAGATACTATGGGGGTTGCAATGGATGGGAACATCATCCTTCTCCATCACATTCGGAGGGCACAGAGACGCAGAGAGAGAGTGGCAACCATGGTCAGATGGAGCAGGGCCAACAGGCCTCGGTACAGGAGACCTTACCCTCCCAGGGTTTTTTGCCAACAGTTCTCCTACATTAATATGTCTGAGGAGCACTGTTTGCAAAGGCTGCGATTCAGCAAGGAGGTGGTCACTAAGCTCTGCCACCTGCTTCAGCCAGATCTGCAGCCTCAACTGAGGAGCAGGAAGTCTCTGTCAGTGGCAGTGAAGATAACAGTGGTTCTCAACTTTTATGCCACCGGCTCATTTCAATCAGCTACTGGGGACATCGCCAATATCTTCCAGTTCGCGGTGCATTGCTGCGGTAACAAATGCCCTCTTTAAAAGGAGACAAGAGTACATCTCATTCCCCATGACCCTGGACAAGCAGCAAGAACGTGCAACGGGCTTTGCAATGATAGTGGGCTTCCCCATGGTGCAGGGCACCATTGACTGCACGCACGTGGCTTTGCGGGCGCCGCAAGAGAATGCCGAGGATTTCCACAAACGAAAGGGCTTCCATTCCTTAAACGTCCAGTTGGTCTGTGACCACATACAGCTGATACTCGCTGTCAATGCCCACTTTCCAGGCAGCAGCCATGATGCCTTCATCCTGTGCCAGACTTCTGTGGCAGACCTTTTCCAGGCACCACATCACCCAGGAGGTTGGCTTCTTGGGGACAAGGGATATCCTCTGTGCACCTGGCTGATGACACCGTTCCATACGCCCAGCACCCCTGCTGAGCTACGATACAACGAGAGCCATCAAGCTACCAGGAACATCGTTGAGCACACAATCGGCGTGCTCAAGCAACGGTTCTGCTGTCTGGACCATTCTGGAGGAATCCTGCAGTACTCGCTTGAGCGAGTCTCCCACTTCGTTGTTGTGTGCTGCATGCTGCATAACCTTCCAATCGTCAGGACCCAGCCAATGCCACCAGGCATTGGAGTACCAGCAGAGGAGGAGGAGGAGGAAGAGGAGGAAGATGAGGAGGATGATCATCAGCAGCACCAAGGCGGGAGGGAGGCACAAAGTGGAAGGGCCGTCCGTCAAAGGCTCATAGCAAGTCGCTTCTAGGCCCCCTCTGAGGGAATGGCTTTTGCCATTCAAACAACCTGAATGAAAGCATCCCGCAACCCCTAAGCCAGTCAAGGCAACAATGAGTGCAAAGACCAAATGTCATAAATCTCATCATCGAGAAACTACCTATGAAATAACACTGGACTGCCAGCTGGTGGCGCCGTCCAAGGAGTATAAACACTCGGGCGTTGGCCCCAGCTTCCCAGGGACATTTTGTAAAGACAAGGGAGCTAGTGGATACAACTAGACTTCCATGTTCTGAAATAAGTTGATTAAAGCCTTGCTTTATGCTCAAACCAAGTGCATAGTGAGTTTTATTACGTCACCAAACATGTACATTTTGAATACAGACACTTCTTTATTTCACAAACTCTGTGTGTCTCATTTCCGCACGACAAAGTAATAGAAAGAAACACAAAAAAAGCAGTCATTCACATAACTGGCTCTCACAACCTGGAGACAATGTCCAAAAAAGTAACAAAAATTTGACCACGAACCTCGGCCTGCAATAAGAAAAACATTTTGCCACACCTCCTACTTTTTGCCCTTCGAGGGTGATCTGCTTCCCTTGAGAAATTCCCCCCTTCCCACCCTGCAGCTTCTCCATAATGGGACCCCAGTGGCTGGAGTAAGGCTGGGGGAAGGCTGCTGAGTGTCAGAAACTGAGACTGCAGATGCCCTTGAGGGACGGCCTGGACCAGCTCTGGGCCTGGAGGGCCCGGCTGCTGACTGCACCAACTCTGCATGGGCGGCAGCAGTCTGCAGTGGAGAAGTGCCAGTGGTGGCAGCAGGAATGCTGTCATCTTGAGAGAGGACAGCAACTCCCTGCTCGACCGACACACTGGCACTCCAACAGGGCAGCACTTCAGCATCCAGAGCAATCTGATGGAGCACAGATTGCTGGCCTGCTGCGGCGCGGTGAGAGCCCCGGGGAAATCTGCCCGATCCAGCGAGGGTGGCCTCAATCTACGTCTGCATGAGACCAGCCACTGACTGCATTGCAGCACTTAGCATTTGCGTGGCAGCCGCCTGTGCTACAGCGAAGTGCTCCACACTCCTTGCCAGTGATTCAATGGATTCGGGCAACCTTGCCACTGCAGCCATGAGCTCAGTGTGCCTTTGCTCCGCCTGGGCGCTCATTTCAGCGAGGACCCGCTCCTCGTCTGCGTCCAATGCAGCAGGATTCGAAGCCATACTCTCCCTCCGGGGAGAAGGCCCCCGAGCTTCCCTACCCCCATCGCGTTGCTGCAGCCCGCTGGGTCCTGGAGCTTCACCCTCATCAGACCATTCCCCCCTGCTCCCTTCCAGGGAAGGCATGTCCCCAGTGTGGGCATGGGCTGCCTCGGTAGAGGGTGGCACTGATGGTCCGGCTTCCTCTTCCTCCTTGCCTTCAGCTTCACTCTCACTGGCAGCTTGAGGGCCCGTCTCCTCACCTAGTGAATCACCATCTGAAAGCAGGGAGGTACAAGAGTGGCTTTAGCGTGAGGACAGGGTGGCAGCAAGGGAGGCATGAGTGCAGTGATTTAGTGATTTGGATTGAAAGTGTCAAAGGCTGCTGTTGTGAGGAACAAGTGGAAGGAGAGAGGACAAAAAGGTGATGACCTTACCATTGCTGTCCAGAACGGGGTCGGCGTCTCCAGTGGCGACAGAACCAATCACCCGGCTTGCCACAACCCTGTGGACGCGCTCCTCAAGATCGCTGAGGGGTTGGAACTGAGGCCACCCTCCACCGGTCCGTTGTTGCTGTCTCCTATTATGAGACAGCTTGGCCTGCAAGAAAAAGGATGGCGTCTGAGTAAATATGCAGCCATGATCTTGCCTGAAATGCCTCCCATGGTTGAATAGCCCTTACTGTATGCAGCCATGATCTTGCCTGAAATGCCTCCCATGGTTGAATAGCTCTTACTGTATGCAACGTGTGGAATGTGCGTGTGTGTTTGATGAAAGGGCCATAATGTTGGATGAGTGTTGGGCATTGGGGCTTTCAAGACCCTCTGGCCATAAAGTGAGGTTGAGATGGAGGGATGAAGAGGTTTTGAAAAAAAGACACTCACCCTGATGACCCGAGTGAGGTCGTTGAACTTTTTCCTACATTGCACATGGGTCCTAGGCACCATGCTGCTTGAGGACACTCTCTGAGCCACCTCCCTCCACACTCTTCTGTACTCGCGTGGCAAAGGCCTCCTGCCACTCTCTGGATACAGAATGGATCTTCTGCGCTCCACCCCGTGAACCAGAGCCTCCAAAGCCCGCTCGCAGAAGCGCTGTGCTCGCTCCCTGGCCCTTTCCATAGTGTCTGGCTGCTAGATTTAGCCACAGGTCTGCCTAGGCTGAGATTCAAGGCTCCAGTGAGCAGGGTGTGGCTGCAGAGCAAGAGCGACCCTCCCCTTTAAGAACTGACTGGCGCCAGCGTGTCTGTGTTCAATCGCTAACTGACAGCACCTGCACTGTGCCCGCCCTCTGAGGTAGCACCTCGCACCTCGGCCTGAGCGCCTTAAGAGAGGTGTGTAGCGCCTGATTTAGCGCTCCAATCACCTCCAGGGGCGATAAAAGCCAAGTTTGCTATCGGAGGCGATAATTAGCGCCAGGCGCTAAACTTTGCGCACCGCCAGTAATGGCGCCCCAAATGGGGCGATACCGAATTTCTCCCCCAATGTGTCTGGAAGGCCTAAACATAGAAACATAGAAGATAGGAGCAGGAGTAGGCCATTCGGCCCCTCGAGCCTGCTCCGCCATTCAATGTGATCATGTTTGATCATCCAAATTCAGTACCCTGTCCCTGCTTTCTCCCTATATCCCTTGATCCCCTTAGCGTTAACATAGAAACATAGAAGATAACAGCAGGAGTAGGCCATTCGGCCCCTCGAGCCTGCTCCGCCATTCAATGAGATCATGGCTGATCGGCCAAATTCAGTACCCTGTTCCTGCCTTCTCTCCATATCCCTTGATCCCTTTAGTCTTAAGAAATATATCCAACTCCTTCTTTAATATATTTAATGAATTGGCCTCCACTGCCTTCTGTGGTAGAGAATTCCACAGGTTCACCACTCTCTGGGTGAAGAAATTCCTCCTCATCTCTGTCCTAAATGGCTTACCCTTTATCCTTAGACTGTGACCCCTGGTTCTGGACTCCCCAGCCATCGGGAACATCCTTCCAGCATCTAGTCTGTCTAGTCCTGTTAGAATTTTATAAGTTTCGATGAGATCCCCTCTCAATCTTCTAAACTCCAGCGAGTATAAGCCCAATCGACCCAATCTCTCCTCATACGTCATTCCTGCCATCCCAGGTATCAGTCTGGTGAATCTTCGCTGCACTCACTCCATGGCAAGAACACCCCTCCTCAGATAAGGTGACCAAAACTGCACACAATACTCAAGGTGTGGTCTCACCAAGGCCCTGTACAACTGCAGCAAGACATCCTTGCTCCTGTACTCGAATCCTCTCGCTATGAAGGCCAGCATACCATTTGCCTTCTTAACCGCCTGCTGCACCTGCATGCTTACCTTCAGCGACTGGTGCACGAGGACACCCAGGTCTCGTTGCACTTCCCCTTTTCCCAATCTATTGCTGTTCAGATAATAATCTGCCTTCCTATTTTTGCCACCAAAGTGGATAACCTCGCATTTATCCACATTATACTGCATTTGCAATGCATCTGCCCAATCGCCCAACCGGTCGAAATCATACTGGAGTTTCACTGCATCCTCCTCACAGCACACACGCCCACCCAGCTTTGTGTCATCTGCAAACTTGGAGATATTACATCTAGTTCCCTCATCTAGATCATTAATACATATTGTGAATAACTGGGGTCCTAGCACTGATCCCTGCAGTACCCCACTAGTCACTGCCTTCCACTCGGAAAAAAGACCTGTTTATTCCAACTCTTTGCTTCCTGTCTGCCAACGAGTTTTCTATCCAAGTCAGTACCTTACCCCCAATCCCATGTGCTTTAACTTTGCATGTTAATCTCTTATGCGGGACCTTATTGAAAGCCTTCTGAAAGTCCAAATACACCACATCCACTGGTTCTCCCTTATCTATTCTACCAGTACATCCTCAAAAAATTCCAGTAGATTAGTCAAGCATGATTTACCTTTTGTAAATCCATGTTGACTTTGTCCGATCCTGTCACTATTTTCCAAGTGCTCTGCTATTACATCTTTTATAATGGACTCTAGCATTTTCCCCACTACCGATGTCAGGCTTACCGGTCTATAATTCCTCGTTTTTTCTCTACCACCTTTTTTAAATAGCGGGGTTACATTAGCTACCCTCCAATCCATGGGAACTGTTCCAGAGCCTATAGAATTTTGGAAGATGACCAGCAATGCATCTAATATTTCTAGGCCCACTTCCTTAAGTACCCTAGGATGTAGATTATCAGGCCCTGGGGATTGATCGGCCTTCAATCCCGTCAATTTCCCCAACACCATTTCCCTATAAATACTGATTTCATTCAGTTCCTGCCTCTCATTAGACCCTATGTTCCCCGACTTCTCTGGGAGTTTATTTGTGTCTTCCTTTGTGAAGACAGAACCAAAGTATGTATTTAATTGGTCTGCCATGTCTTTGTTCCCCATTATAAATTCCCCTGATTCTGACTGCAAGAGACCTACGCTTGACTTTACCAATCTTTTTCTCTTCACATATCTATAGAAGTTTTTACAGTCAGTTTTTATGTTCCCTGCAAGCTTACTCTCATACTCTATTTTCCCCCCTCTTAATTAATCCCTTTGTCCTCCTTTGCTGAATCCTATACTGCTCCCAATCCTCAGGTTTGCTGCTTTTATTGGCCAATTTATATGTCCTCTCCTTTGATCTTATGCTATCCCTAATTTCCCTTGTTAGCCAATGTTGAGTCACCTTCTTTGTTTTATTTTTATGCCAAACAGGGATGAACAAATTCTGTAGTTCATCCATGTGATCTTTAAATGTTTGCCATTGCGTATTCACCGTCAACCCTTTAAGTAACATTCCCCAATCCAGCCTAGCCAACTCGCGCCTCACACCATCATAGTTTCCTTTAGTTAAATTCAGTACCCAAGTCTCTGAATGAACTACTTCACTCTCCATCTTAATGAAGAATTCTATCATATAATGATCGCTCCTCCCCAAGGGGCCTCACACAACAAGATTGCTAATTAATCCTTTCTCATTACATAATATCCCGTCTAAGATGGCCTGATCTCTAGTTGCTTCCTTGACATATTGGTCCAGGAAACCATCCCGCATATACTCTAGGAATTTCTCTTCCACAGTATTGTAACTAATTTGGTTAGACTAAAGTCACCCATGATAACTGCTGTGCCCTTATTGCACGCATCTCTAATTTCCTGTTTAATGCCATCCCCAACCTCAGCATTACTGTTTGGGGGTGTGTATACAACTCCCACTAATGTTTCCTGCCCCTTGGTATTTCTCAGCTCTACCCATACAGGTTCCACATCATCAGAGCAAATATCCTTCCTTACTATTGTGTTAATCTCCTCTTTCACCAGCAATGCTACCCCACCGCCTTTTCCTTTTTGCCTGTCCTTCCTGAATATTGAATACCCCTGGATGTTGAATTCCCAGTCTTGGTCACCCTGGAGCCATGCCTCCTGCCCCCCTTCGGGTAGAGGACCTTTCTCCTCCTGTAGACCCCTGCACCAAGGCTTCCAGTGCTGCATCGGAGAACTGAGGTGCACACGCTCTGCCCTGTTGAGACATTGCTCCAGCTCCAGCCACAATGAGGTACTTCTGTAACAAAACACCTCCCCTTTAAGAAGTGCAAACAGCCTTTCACTCTGCAGACAACCTTTAAATAGAGAACAGACTTCACCTGAGCGCTGAACCAACCAGCAGTGTGTTTAGCACTGAGCTCAATGCTGTAATCATGGTAATGAGCAGGCAGCATGAATTTTGGGTGCCTGTACTACTTTCAACAGGCACAGGCAGCTCGCGCATTGTGATCCCCATGCCCGTTTTCTGGCTTTATCGAATTTAGTCCCGTATGAAACCTGGATCAAATTGACCATATGAAAAATGTGAAAAATATCAGAGGTAGAAAGTTTATATGTAATTCTGCAATGATTATAAGAGGATATAAACTGAAACTGGTGAAGTTTGGTTTGTAAAGTATTAGAGGAAGAATCGAGCATTAAGACAATGCTCCCACCCACCACCAGCCACGTAATTTCCTGGGAAAAATAAAAAACAGATTTGAAAAAACCTAGGCCGATTCAGGGAACAAAGAATCTGGGAAACTCCTCTCTGACCCCGAAAGGCAATGAACACGAGTTCCAAGAGACCATAGTGACCGTGAGGCACATCACCCAATACATACCTACCTTTTGTATGCTGTGATATCAGCCACAGCCAGGATATCGCCCACCTCCCTTTCGATCACGTGTAGTAAATCTGCACTCACTGTGCGAACTGGCAACTTGCCCCAAAGGTCGATGTCCCCCTGCAAAAAAGCAAAACCTCCTGACATCTATCCCCATCCCCTATCAAAAAGAAACAAGAATCTGCTCCCAATAAAGAAATGGAAACACTATCATGGCTAACTATCCTACTGTACCTGCAATTGGAGCCAACTTTATTTGTTTGTAATATCTCACAATTTATATTTGATTATTATTAAAGGTGCATTCCATGATGCAATATTCTAGTAATCCGATATGCTGTGACATTGTGCTGCTCATATAAGCCTGAAAGTTACACAGTGCAATATCAAAAAGAATGTTTAAAATTTTAGCATCAAAGTCCTTTGTCCCCTATTTTAATGGAGGCATTAAGCCATAAAAATAACCTTTCTTTAAAATAGCACTGGAGAAATTTGATACGAACGAGTTAAGCATTTGTATGATGATATCGCACAGTGCAATTTCCAAGCTATAAGTAAGCAGCCCGACTGACCTCCACAAAAGAGTGATACAACTGCTTCTTAGAAGGAAAGAAATATTGTCACTCAACAAACGTGAGACATGAAATAATAAATTATATTTGGTAATGATATCTAATGTAAGGTACTAACCAATCACAGAACGAATTCTGTAATCATATATAGACACATAGATCTCAGTTCTCTTTTGCTCTGATTTCTCACATATGGGAGAAATTCTATTGGCAGTCAGAGGTAGGTAATTAGTGATCTATGTATGCCTCTGAATATGCATGCAAGCTTTGTTTTTCCCTACACAGCAATGATGGGAGTGTGCCATATAGTTGCAGCTGTCTGCTCACATTACTGTTTAACAACGACACCAGTTGATGCAGTATTACTGGGCCATTAAATGTTAAAGTTTTCTAGTGTATATCCTGTGGCATTGCTCATGGTGAGCCAAAGGATGTGCTGTTTTATAATGACAGAAGCTTTATATATTGTAATGCACAATGTTTTATTGTATAATACTAGCTGATCTCCTGAAGCATTGCATGGGAGGAGTCAAGACGTATAGCGTGTTTAGAAGTTTTATTTCAATGTTCCCAAGAATGTGATGACAATACTCCCAAGAACAATGAACAACAGAAGCTGCTATTATAATAACATGGAGATTAAAAATTAACTGAATAAACTGGAGAGCTTAAAGTACAACAAAATATGTTACTTTTTGACACTATACAATCGCAACAGGAAAACTCAACTCACAGAAACCAACACAAATGACATGCATCATCACACACTCACAACGATGAAAGATTACTGTAATGATCACTGCAGTAGAGAATTATTTCAAATGTAATTTTGAGGCATATATAATCAGTGGGCCATATAAGCAATGTGACCACTGAAAGAAAGGGGAAATATATTTGCAATTTGATTGGTTCATTTTGTAGTTTCTGCTGGTTGCTGAATAGTACTTTTGGAAAACAAAGGGAATGATTTGAATGGTTAGTTTTGTATCACTTGCTGGTTGCTGATTTGTAGTTTTTTGTACTCATTTAGCAAATGGAAGTACTTTTGATTGCTTTGCATTTAATCAATTGGAAATTTGGGTCACTCGATATAATTAACTTAACAGATAGTGGTTACTTGAGCTTATAATTATTTTTTGTTCTACATACAATTTGATGTTTAAATTACACTTTTTTAGCATTGATGCCTATAAGTTGGGATGGACCCTCTTAGGTGCCCTATGGACATGCATTCAATTCAAGAGTGTTAATTATACAGATAGTCTGCAAAAGTTGCATAGTTATATCTTTTTGGTGTTATTCCATCACATACTTGCAGATCTTCCTTTGGCTTAGATGTCATGTGTATAGTTACGTATTTATTTATGTCCAGCTGAGAGTCTGACACATGCAGAAACCCATTGACATGTTTATGAGTCTCCAAATGTGGCTCCTTGGTATTCTATGCTTACCTGTAGAGTTTCTGTTTGCTCAATGTGGGATGTCCCACTTACCACATCCAGTGAATTAAATGCAGGTTGGCAGAGCCAAGACTTAGGAATCTCACAAGTGTGTGCATGGATACTGCTGGAATTTAATCAGTAAAGAGCACTGGTAAGCTTGCCACTGCTTGTACAGCTAGTGCCATCCATTGGGGCATTGGCTTGCAGGAAGTTGATTGGGAAGAATCTATTTACAATCTATATCAATGATTTAGATGAGGGAACCAAATGTAATGTATCCAAGTTTGCTGATGATACAAAGCTAGGTGGGAAAGTAAGCTGTGAGAAGGATGTCAAGAGGCTGCAAAGGGATATAGACACCTTAAGTGAATGGGCAAGATGATGACAGATGGAGTATATTGTGGGGAAATGTGAAATTATCCACTTTGATAGGAAAAATAGAAAAGCAGAATATTTTAAAAAGGAAACCGCAGATCCCCGTTACTCAACACTTCCCCAACTTACCATCCCTCTGTCACGGAACTTCACAGCATCTTCTTGGGCACAATGCTGAAATGAAAGCCACCACAAAACAAACATTCCAAACATAATTTATAAATGATTAATTCCAATATAACATTAGAAAATCAACTAATCACATTTGTGCATTCCCTTAGTGTCTGTCTTTTGTGTTCCTTTGCCTATTCTAGTGCTCCTACACAGTGCTACCCCAGTGGCTGCAGCATGGCTGGTGGAAGGCTGCTTGCATGGGGGAACAATGAGTTACGGACTTCCGTAAGAGATTAGTAAATGTTGGTATTCAGAGGGATTTGGGGGTCCTTGGTGGGTGGGAAAGTAAGATGTGAGGAAGATGCAAAGAGGCCGCAAAATGATATAGACAGATTAAGTGAGTGGGAAAGAAGGTGGTAGATGGAATATAATGTGGAGAAATGTGAATTTATCTACTTTGGAAGGAAAAATAAAAAAGCAGAATATTTTTTAAATTGTGAGAGATTAGGAAATGTTGGTATTCAGAGGGGCCTGGGTGTCCTTGTACACAAATCACAGAAAGTTAACATGCAGGTACAGCAGGCAATTAGGAAAGCAAATGGTATGTTAGCCTTTATTGTAAGGGGGTTGGAATATAAGAGTAAGGAAGTCTTGCTGCAATTATTTAGGGCTTTGGTGAGACCACACTCGGAGTACTGTTTACAGTTTTGGTTTCCTTACCCAAGGGAGGATATACTTGCCTTAGAGGGGGTGCAGCAAAGGTTCACTAGATTGATTCCTGGGATGAGAGGGTTGCCCTATGAAGAGAGATTGAGCAGAATGGGCCTATATTCTCTGGAGTTCAGAAGAATAAAGTGAGGGAAGACATTGATGGCCAGGGATAAAATAGAGTTAGAACAGGAGTGTAAAAAGATGGTTAACATTAAAGTGAAAGGAAACTGTTATTAAAAATGAGTTAAACTGTCTGTACAGCAATGCACACAGTGTTCATAATAAAACAGGGGGTCTGGAGGCAATAATACGTTGCGAGGAACCAGACATAGTAGGGATTACTGAGATACGGCTGCTGAAAAATCAGGACTGGGAATTAAACATTGGAGGGTATAACATATTTAGGAAAGACAGAGAGGGAAAAGGGAGGGTGGAGTAGCTGTACTTATTAGGAATAACATAATGGCAGTAGAAAAAAGCGACACAGCTATCAGTAAGACAAAAATAGAATCCATGTGAATAGAGATAAAAGATAATAAAGGATCAATCACACTAAAGGGATAGTCTACAGACCACCTAATAGTGGAAGGGAGGTGGAGGAAGAAAAATGCAAACAAATTAGGGAAATTAGTAAAAAACAGACTAATAATCATGGGAGATTTCAACTACCCCGATATTAATTGGATAGAAGAGGTAGGTAAAGGGGATAAGGGAATGGAGTTCCTACAATGTGTACAAGACTCCTTTCTAACCCAATACGTAAGAAGCCCAACAAGGGAGGAGGCACTATTGAATCTAGTAATGGGGACTGAACCAGAGCAGATAAAAGAAGCAAAAGTAGGGGCACATCTAGGCAATAGTGGCCATAATATAATACGCTTTAAGAAAATAATTGAGAAGGACATAAGTATGACGAAGACCAGCATAATAGATTGGAGAAAAGATGATTTTTGAGGGGCTGACAATAGAACTTGGACAACGATATTGGCAAACAATGATGTAGAACAGCAGTGGGAAATATTTAAAATGGTGTTCAACAGAGTCCGGGTAAAATATATTCTGCTAAAAAACAAGAACAAGCTAATAACTAATGAGACACCATGGATGAATAAAAACATAAGGGACAAATTGAGGCTTAGGAAAGAGGCATAAACTAAATAAATGGACAACAGGGGAGAGTATGACAAGAGTGAATACAAAAGGGTAGATTTTCCCAAACTTGTCGGGAAGAAGGCGGGACTTCCCCTTTCGGGTTTTTGACCCGCCTACTTCGACGTCCGGCCAATCCGTGTGATTTCCCCTTGATTGACCTTGTTGAGCCCGCCCAGCGGGCTCAGCAGGCCAAATAAGGGCCACCTGGCAACAGGTGACGTCACAGACTGCAATTTCATCTGTCAAGAGTTTTTGAGTTCTAACATGAGTCCTTCTGCACAGACTCAGTTAGAACTCTCACTGGCACTCAAAGCTGAAGGCTGTCACTTTTGACAGATCGTAGCCATTCAGCTTTAAGTTCCGGGTGAGTGATGCGCTCCCGATGGCTACAGGAAGAAAGGCTGGTAAGGTAAGTACAGGTAAGTAAAATAGCAAAATACTGCAGATGTTGGAAATCCGAAATAACAACAGAAAATGCTGGAAAAACTCAGCAAGTCAGGCAACATCCGTGGAGAGAAATTTGAGTTGACGTTTCGGGTTTGACCCTTCTTCAAAACTGGAGAGAAAAGGAACTAGATCGAAGGCAGGGCTGCGATCGGACAAAAGAATTAAAGAACCAAAAGAAGTAAAAGAGATTAGAAGCTGGACGAGATGGTAATAGGCTGTGATTAGGTGTAAAGTGTACTGGCAGGGCAGAAGATAGCTGCCAGGTGTGAGAGAGAAACAAAAGGAAAGGGGGGGGGGGGGAAAGGAAAGGAGTGGAAAAATATAAGTGAAAATGAAATAGGGGCCGAGGTTATGATCTGAAATTGTTGAACTCGATATTGAGACCGGAAGGCTGCAGACTGCCTAATCGGAAGATGAGGTGCTGTTCCTCGAGTTTACGTTGAGCTTCCGTGGAACAGTACAAGAGGCCAAGGACGGTGAGGTCCGAGTGGGAATGGAGCGGTGAATTGAAATGACAGGCGACCGGAAGCTCGGGGTCACCCTTACGGACTGAACGGAGGTGTTCCGCAAAGCGGTCACCCAATCTGCGTTTGGTCTCCCCAATGTAGAGGAGACCGCATCGTGAGCAGCGAATACAGTATACTAGATTGCGAGAAGTACAAGTAAATCGCTGTTTCACCTGGAAGGGGTGTTTGGGGCCCTGGACAGTGGGGAGGGGGGAGGTATAGGGGCAGGTGTTACATCTCCTCCGCTTGCACGGGAAGGTGCCAGGCGAAGGGGAAGGGCTGTTTGGGGTGATAGAGGAGTGGACTAGGGTGTCTCGGAGAGAGCGGTCCCTGCGGAATGCTGAAAGGGGAGGGGAGGGGAAGATACGTTTGGTGGTGGGATCACTTTGGAGGTAGCGGAAATGCCGGAGGATGATCCGTTGAATGTGGAGGCTGGTGGGGTGAAAGGTGAGGACAAGGGGAACCCTATCGTGGTTCCGGGAGGGAGGGGCAGGGGTGAGGGCAGAGGTGCGGGAGATAGAACTGACACGGTCGAGGGCAGTGTCAACCACGGTAGAGGGGAATCCTCGGTTGCGGAAAAAGGAAGACATGTCTGAAGCACTGGTGTGGAAGGTGGCATCGTCGGAGCAGATACGGCGGAGGCGGAGAAACTGGGAGAATGGAATAGAGTCCTTACAGGAAGCGGGGTGGGAGGAAGTGTAGTCCAGGTAGCTGTGGGAGTCAGTGGGCTTGTAGTAAATATTGGTCGATAACCTATCCCCAGAGATGGAGATGGAGAAGTCGAGGAAGGGAAGGGAAGAGTCAGAGATGGACCATGTGAAGGTGAGGGAAGGGTGGAAATTGGAGGCAAAGTGAATGAAATTGTCAAGTTCGGGGCGAGAGCAGGAAACGGCACCGATACAGTCATCAATGTATCGGAAAAAGAGGTGAGGGAGGGGACCCGAGTAGGACTGGAACAAAGATTGTTCCACATAGCCCACGAAAAGGCAGGCATAGCTAGGACCCATGCGGGTACCCATGGCAACACCTTTGATTTGGAGGAAATGAGTGGAGTTAAAGGAGAAGTTGTTCAATGTGAGAACAAGTTCAGCCAGGCGGAGGAGGGTCGTGGTGGATGGGGACTGGTCGGGCCTCTGTTCGAGGAAGAAGCGGAGTGCCCTCAGGCCATCTGGGTGGGGGATGGAGGTGTAGAGGGATTGTACGTCCATGGTGAAAAGGAAGCGGTTGGGGCCAGGAAACTGGAAACTGTTAAAGTGGCGGAGGGCGTCCGAAGAGTCGCGGATGTAGGTGGGAAGAGACTGGACAAGGGGAGAAAAGATAGAGTCAAGATAGGAAGAGATAAGTTCCGTAGGGCAAGAACAGGCTGAAACGATGGGTCTACCAGGGCAGTCCTGTTTGTGGATCTTGGGAAGGAGGTAGAAGCGGGCTGTGCGGGGTTGGGGAACTATGAGGTTGGTGGCAGCGGGGGGAAGATCTCCAGAGGAGATGAGGTCAGTGACAGTCTTGGAAACGGTGGTTTGATGTTCGGTAGTGGGGTCATGGTCCAGGTGGAGGTAGGAGCAGGTGTCGGAGAGTTGGCGTTCAGCTTCCGCTAGGTAGAGGTCAGTACACTTTTTTTTTGCCCTGCCAGTACACTTTACACCTAATCACAGCCTATTACCATCTCGTCCAGCTTCTAATCTCTTTTACTTCTTTTGGTTCTTTAATTCTTTTGTCCGATCGCAGCCCTGCCTTCGATCTAGTTCCTTTTCTCTCCAGTTTTGAAGAAGGGTCAAACCCGAAACGTCAACTCAAATTTCTCTCCACGGATGTTGCCTGACTTGCTGAGTTTTTCCAGCATTTTCTGTTGTTATTACAGGTAAGTAAAAGTTCTTTACACACTTTAGACACACCAAACACACTTACATTTACACTCATGCACCCATCACTCACCTGAGCACCAACATCGCGACCCCTCCAAGTCCTTCAACCCGACGGCCCGCCTGCTCTAACCTGGCATGGTTTGGACCGTCGCGAAACCCACACAAAACCCCTCAAAATAGGGATTAGGCTAAAAACAGCCTGTTAAGCAGTTAATTGGCAGTAATCCCTTCCCGCCTGGTTTCGGCGGGTCCCAGTGTGGGGCAGGCACCCGCCGCCCCTGAAACTTATGTGGGGCGGGGTTTTGGTCGGGATGGTGTCGGGACCCCCAAATTCGGGATTTTCCCCCCCAACACACCTGAAACCCTGCCTGTCGGCTCCACAAAAATCTAGCCCAAAGAGATTAGGGGGGAACCCGGGCACGGTGCCACGAACGCCTCCCATGAAACTGTTAGCAGCCCACGGCACTGCGCCGCCAGCGATGATGTCATCGCCATGCGCAGCACCCCGCTCGTGCCCCGGCCATGATCTTTGATAGTGCCACCTGATTTACCATTGGATGCTATGTCCGACGGGGTCAGGGGAGCCTACCTGCGGCCGGGACGGCACTAATTAATGGCAAGGTGCCGGGCGGCCATTTTTGTTGCTGGCTTCCTGCCAGCACCTGCCCCTGTTGCCATCCCCGGCCTCCTCTTCAGCCCCCCCAGCGGAGTGCCGGCTGCGCTCCGTGAGCCTGGCACTTCCCTTGAGTGCCGGGCTATTTTGCCGGCCCTCCGATCCCTGGTGGCCCAGCTGGGCCCCGGGTCATGCTGCACTAGGCCCCTCCCCTTTAAGAAGGAGAGGAAGGCCTGCAGTACTGCAGCAGGACGTGCCACAGTGCATGGTGCTGCGGCACGTAGCACCACGATATTCCCTTGCAGTGCCCCAAGAGGGAGACGGGGCACTTCTAGTAGCGCCCCGGTTCATTCTTGGGGTGCTACCAATGACTTTCGGCCGTGGGGGCGCTAAAATTAGCTCCCCGGCAAAATTAGTGCCCCAAAAGGGGGCGCGACTCAATTTTTCCCCCTAGGAGAGAAGTCAAAAAACAATTAGAAAGGCAAAAAGGAACTGTGAAATTAAACTATCAAGGAATATAAAACAAAATAGTAAAATATTTTACAGGCATATATGTAGTGTCCGTGAGTAGATAAAGACACTGAAGACAGGAGTTAGTTCATAGGTATTTACTAAGCAAGTCTGGGGGGGGTTTCTAAAGGATATACACAATACACAGGCTTAAAAAACCCAAGTGGCAATTACCGGCATTACGCACACCTGGGGCTCTTAAAGGCACATACACCATAATTGCTCTTAAAGGCACATACACCACAATTCCTCCCCTTCTAGCTAACTAGTACATCATATTTTAAGTAATTATTGATTACATGTTATATGCAAAATAATATACATTGCTGTATTAATTAATTATAAGTTAGTCTCTCAGGAGGCTTCCTGACTCGGTCCGGATAATGCCTCGGGGGTGTAGTAGTTTCTGGTGGTGTAGTAGGTTCTTCTGGCAAGGCTGATTCGGCTTGAAGGCCAGTGTCGGGTTCATCGGGCTCCAGTATCACCGGATCGGAGGTAGATATGGGTATCTCTACTTCATCGTTAGATGTATAGAGTGGTGGTGTAGGTTGTCCCTTTTCGGATGACTTGATGATTTGGTCAGCATGGCGCCTTATTATGCTGTCTCCGATGTCCACGGTATACATCAGTGGTCCTAATCGTGTGCAGATAGTTCCAGGCTGCCATTTCTCGGTACGGTAGTCCCGGGCCAAAACCGGTTGGCCTATCTGGAAGGCCCTAGTTGGCCTTTCATTCATGCCCTGAAACTGCCGGTTCTCCACGTCCCTTCGGATGTTGGGCTTGACCAAATCCAGCCGGCATCTTAGGTTCCTATTGTAGAACATCATGGCTGGAGTTTGGTTAGTAACCATATGCGTTGCATTCCTATATGCAAATAAGAAGTTATCCACCTTGTGCTGAAGTTTTATGTCTTCATTACCCATGGCCTTTATGGCCTTCTTGAAGGTCTGGACAAACCTTTCAGCCAATCCATTGCTGGCGGGATGGTATGGGGCGGACGTGTAGTGCTTTACCCCATTGTTCTTTAAGAACTTTCTGAATTCTTCGGACACAAATTGCGGTCCATTATCAGAACATATCTGCTCCGGCAGCCCATTCCTGGCAAATATGGTCCTTAATACTGTGATGGTTTTTTCCGTGGTGGTGGAGGACATCTTTATTACCTCCGGCCACTTGGAGTGTGCACCAACTGCGATTAAGAACATTGAGTCCATAAATGGACCAGCAAAGTCGATGTGCACCCTTTGCCAGGGAGATGAGGGCCACTCCCATGGATGTAGAGGGGCCTGTGGCAGAGCATTTTGGACCTTCTGGCATCCTAGGCAGCTCTTGGTCATGTCTTCGATGTCTCCATCGATACCTGGCCACCATACAAACGCCCTAGCTAGGTTCTTCATTTTCACTCCACCCAGATGCCCCTCGTGAAGCTCCTTTAGCACTTTATCCTGGAGTTTGGGTGGAATCACCACTCTGGATCCACACATCAAGGTTCCTCGGCACACTGACAGCTGTTCTCTTCTTTGCGAGAATGCTGGCAACAGTGGTTCGTCATGTGCTGGCCATCCCTTCACTGTTAAATCGTAGACCCGTGAGAGAGTAGGGTCATTTCTTGTCTCCCTTTCAATGGCAGAATTTGTCACCGGTCGACATTCCACTATGGTAGAGTGGAATATCTCTACTGGGTCTACTGTAGGTGCCTCTTCTATCGTTGGCAACGGTAGGCGTGATAAACCGTCAGCATTCCCATGCTGTTTTGACCCTTTGTATTCAATGTTGTATTGGTGTGCCCCTAGAAAAAGGGACCACCTCTGTAGTCTTTGTGCCGTCATAATGGGGACACCTTTTTTAGGGTTGAATATGGAGATGAGGGGTTGATGGTCAGTCAGCAAGGTAAATTTTTGTCCGTGTAGGTAATGGTTGAATTTCTTCACTCCCCATACCAGGCTGAGTGCTTCCCTGTCTATCTGGGCATAGTTACGCTCAGCTGAGTTCAATGAGCGTGACGCAAAAGCTATCGGCCGTTCCGAGCCATCAGGGAATCTATGGGACAATACCGCTCCTATGCCGTAAGGGGATGCATCGCACGCCAATCTGATTGGTAGTGATGGGTTGTAATGAGCCAAAATTTTCTCGGATGTGATTAAGTCTTTACATTTATGGAAGGCACGTTTACAGTCTTCGTTCCATTTCCAAATCACTCCTGTCTGTGGAAGATCATTAAGAGGGTGTAGAATAGTTGATAAGTTCGGTAAAAATTTATGATAGTAATTTATTAATCCCAGGAATGACCTTAATTGTGAAACATTTTCAGGTGCTGGGGCTTTTATAACTGCTTCAATTTTTTCAGGTGACTTATGCAACCCTTCCTTATTAATTATGTGGCCACAATATGATATTTGATTTTGGAAAAATTCGCACTTGGGGCGATTTGCTCGTAGGCCCCGTTCTTTCAGCCTTGTGAGCACCTGCTCCAAATTGGCAAGGTGCTCGTTGTCGTTTTCTCCTGTTATAAGGATGTCGTCTAGGTAGCATTGAGTCCCCGGAATCCCTTGCAGGACTTGCTCCATAGCTCTTTGCCAGATAGCTGGAGCTGATGCTATTCCAAAAACCAGTCGATTGTACTGGTACAGGCCTTTGTGTGTGTTTATTGTGAGATACTTTTTAGAGGTCTCCTCAACCTCCATCTGTGAATATGCCTGTGCCAAGTTAATTTTTGTGAAACATTTCCCTCCGGATAGTGAGGCGAAAATATCTTCTATCCTCGGAAAAGGATACTGTACTGTGTGAAGGACCGGGTTTACAGTCACCTTAAAGTCCCCACAGATGCGAATTTTTTTCTGTTCCTCAGAGTTATTTTTCAATGTTTTTTTCATGACTGGAATGATGGGTGTTGCCCATTCGCTCCAATCTATTTTGGATAATACGCCTGCCTTTTCCAAATTCTTCAGCTCTGCCTCGACTGCTGGACATATTGCGTATGGCACCGGTCTTGCCTTAAAAAATTTTGGAATTGCTGTATCTTCCACTTTTATTGAGGCGGTGATGCCTTTCAAGGTTCCTAGTTTCTCTTGAAACACTTCTTTGGCGTTGGCCAAGATGTCTTTTAATCGTTCAGGTATGATGTCATCATTGTTTTTTTCCTTACTGGTCACCGTCAGTGCCTGAATGGAGTGCCAGTCTAAACGTATCTTCCTTATCCATTCACGTCCCAACAACGGTGGACCACCATCTTGTAGAATGTATAAATACAACTTTTGTATTTCTTTGCCGTTGTATACCACAGGCACCCTTATTTTTCCTTTGGGGTAGACTTTCTGCCCCGTATATGTTTTTAAGATAATGGATGTGTCTTTTAGAGGTATATGCGAAAATAGCCTCTCGTAATCTCGTCGATTTATTACGGTTAGAGCTGATCCTGTATCTAGCTCCATTTTAACTGGGGACCCTGCTATTGTGAGGGTAACCCAAATGGTTTGGTAATCCTCTTTGGCAAGTACATTATGTAATTTGAGACAGCTTAGTCTCTTGTTTCCGGAGTCGCTATCGCTATTCTGGTCTTCGGAGCTATTGTCCGTCATCATTTGTACCTTCCTGTACTTTTCTTTATTGATTTTTTGTTTTCTGTCAGTGGATTTATTTTGTCCAGATTGGCATACCCGTGCAATGTGTCCAATCTCACCACATTGCCTGCATGCTTTGTCCTTGAACCAGCAGTCCCTCTGGTTATGGGTGGATCTGCCGCAGCGATAACATCTTCCGAACTCCTGTGTCATTTTATGGGTGCCGAAGTCCTGTGTCTCTTGTTGTATCTCTGCAGCTCCTTTTGCTGCTGCTTCGTATGATACAGCCATACTGAAAGCTTTGTCCAATGTTAAATCTTTTTCAGAAAGCAGTCTTTTTTGTGTTCCTTCACTTAAGAGACCGCAAACAAATTTGTCTCGAAGATAATCCGATAGTCCTGCTCCGAATTGGCAGTACTTTGATAGCTTTCTTAATTCGGTTAGGTAATCAGCGTTACTTTCATTCTTGTGTTGATTTCTCTTGAAGAACTTGAATCGTTCCGCTATCAGCAGCGGTGTTGGGTTTAAATGCTCCTGCAGGGTATCAACAATTTCTTTAAAAGTCTTGTCCTTTGGTTTGGCTGGAGTGATTAAATTTCATAACAGCCCGTATGTCTTCGCGCCCATTAAGTTCAGAAGTACTGAAGCTTTTTTTTCATCTGTTATCCCATTTGCAGTGCAATAAACCTCTACTCTTTCCACGTATGTGGTCCAATCTTCTATTTCGCCATCAAAAGCCTCAATATTACCAGATTTAGGCATTTCAGAAAAGATATGGCGCTTCCCGTGCTTTTTTTTTTCTCTGTAGCAACGATATGGCGCTTCCCGCGCTTTCCCGTTGCTGCTACCAATAACAACGCTGTTTTACTGTGGTTTCCGTTTATTCACTGTTGGAGACTCGTTCCCGACGGAGGTCTAAACGCTGACCTGCTTGCCGCGCCGGCCGTCTCTCGAGTGCACCCTCCCAGTCCGTTATTGCTTGCCTCCGATTTCGCTGCCTGTCTCAGCTGTAGAGCCCGCCGCTGGAGCTCCAGCCTGACGCCCAGGAAGGGTTAGCGCAGTACCTGCCACCAGCTTGGCCAGCTGGTGAAACCACAGTTTCTCTTACTTCCTTGAGTCTTCTGGACGCTGGAGGAATCGATGTCCCTGAGGTGCTGCCATATTGCAGGTAAGTCCGTTTCCACTTCGTCGCCACTGTAGTGTCCGTGTGTAGATAAAGACACTGAAGACAGGAGTTGGTTCATAGGTATTTACTAAGCAAGTCTGGGGGGGGGTTTCTAAAGGATATACACAATACACAGGCTTATATAGCCCAAGTGGCAATTACCGGCATTACGCACACCTGGGGCTCTTAAAGGCACATACACCATAATTGCTCTTAAAGGCACATACACCTCAATATAAATAAAAAAAGAAAAGTCAGGATGGGAATTGGGCCACTAAAGGATGGACATGATAATATCACAGGCAGCAATAGAGAGATGGCAGAAACATTAAATAATTACTTTGCTTCAGTATTTACCATGGAGACAGAACAGGTGGGCATGGCATTGGATGATGAAATTCGAAATGAGATAACTGATTTAAAATAAAAGGAGGTGAAATATTAAATAAACTAATCAAACTCAAAGAGGTTAAAACCCCTGGTCCAGATGGATTACATTCGTGCATTTTAAAAGAATCTAGGGAAGAGATAGCAGAGACATTACTACACATATTTAATAATTCATGAGAACAAGGTGTCGTGCCAGATGACTGGTGGATAGCTAATGTAATACTTATATTTAAGAAGGGAGACAGAACATGTCCGGGGAATTATAGACCAGTCAGCTTAACAACGGTGGTAGGAAAAATAATGGAATCCCTACTAAAGCAGAAAATAGAAAAACCAAAAATATAATAATGAATAGTCAACATGGATTTCTAAAGGGAAAGTCTTGCTTGACCAACCTCATTTTTGAAGAGGTAACAGAGAGAGTAGACAATGGTAATGCAGTAGATGTATTTTATCTAGATTTTCAAAAGGCCTTCAATAAGGTACCACATAATAGGCTAATGAATAAAGTCAGAGCATGTGGAGTCAGGGGACAAGTAGCAGAATGGATAACAGAAAGCAAAGAGTAGGGGTAAAGGGTAGCTATTTAGAGTGGCAGAAGTTGGGAAGTGGTGTTCCACAAGGATGATTGCTGGGACCACTGTTGTTTACAATTTATATTAGCGATTTAGACTTTGGAATCAAAAACACAATTTCTAAATTTGCAGCTGGCACCAAATTGAGGAGATAGTCAATACTGAGGAGGACTGCAACAAATTAGAAGAAGACATGAATAAACTTGAAGAATGGGCATATAATTGGTAAACAAAATTCAACACAGATAAATGTGAGGTATTACATTTTGGTAAGAATAATAGGGAGGTCACATATTACTTGGAAAATACGAATCTAAGTGTGGTAGAAGAGCAAAGGGATCTCGGAGTACAAATACACAAATCACTGAAAGTAGCGACACAGGTTAACAAGGCCATAAAAAAGCAAACCAAGCACTATGGTTTATTTCTAGAGGAATAGAATAGAAAAGTAGTGAAGTTATGCTAAACTTGTATCGAACCTTGGTTAGACTACACTTGGAGTACTGCGTACAATTCTTGTCGCCATATTATAAAAAGGATATAGAGGCATTGGATAGGGTGCAAAAAAGATTTACAAAGATGATACCAGAAATACGAGAGTATACCTATCAGGAAAGGATGAACAGGCTGGGTCTCTTTTCTCTTGAAAAGAGAAGGCTGAGGGGTGACCTAATAGAGTCTTTAAATTATGAAAGGTTTTGATAGAGTAGACATCCGGAGAGAATGTTTCCACTTGTGGGGAAGAGCAAAACTAGAGGCCATCAATATAAGATAGTCACCAAGAAATCAAATAGGGAATTCAGAAGGAACTTCTTTACCCAGAGAGTGGTGCGAATGTGGAACTTGCTACCACAGGGAGTGGTTGAAGCAAATAGCAGAGGTGCATTTAAGGGGAGGCTAGATAAGCGTATGAGGGAGAAGGGAATAGAGGGTTATGCTGATAGAGTTAGATGAGGAAAGACAGGAGGATGCTCGAGTGGAGCATTAATGCCAACATGGAATGGTTGGGCCGAATGGACTGCTTCTGTGCTGTATATCCTATGTAATCCTATTTAAGAATGAGAGGTGACCTCATTGAAATGTATAAAATTCTTAGAGGGTGAAGTAATAAAACTCACTATGCACTTGGGTTGAGCATAAAGCAAGGCTTTAATCAACTTGTTTCAGAACACGGAAGTCTAGTTGTACTTCACTAGCTCCTTGTCTTACAAAATGCCCCTGACAAGCTGGGACCGACGCCCGAGTATTTATACTCCTTGGACGGCACCACCAGCTGGCCGTCCAGCGTTATTTCATAAGTAGTTTCTTGATGATGAGATTTATAACAGAGGGCTTGACAGGGTAGATGCTGAGAGACTGTTTCCCCTGGCTGGAGAGTCAAGAACTAGGGATCATAGTCTCAGGATAAGAGGTCGGCTATTTAGGACTGATATGAGGAGAAATGTCTTCACTCAGAGCGTTGTGAATCTTTACCCCAGAGGGTTGTGGATGCTCAGTCATTAAGTATGTTCAACACTGAGATAGATAGATTTTTGGACACTAAGGGAATCAAGGGATATGGGGATTGGGTGGGAAAGTGAAATTGAGGTAGAAGATCAGCCATGATCTTATTGAATGGTGGACCAGACTCAAGGGGCTGTATGGCCTGCTCCTGCACCTATTTCTTATCTTCTTAGACTCGACCACCCTCCCCCACCCCCCTGCCCAGTGACAATTATGGCCCAGAAATTAGGCTCGGGGGCTTGCCGCGCGTGCAAGCCCCCGATGTGCACTTACCCGGTGCGCTTGCTGTTCTGCTCCCGGGACACTTGTAGTTCCTGTTTTCAGTTGATTACTCCCGGGCAGCATCTGACGTTACGCCACCCAGGAGTGCAGCCAGCGCGAAGCCTCGAGCGTGGAGTCTAAGTTAGACACGCCCCTTGAGGTCTCCTTAACATAGGCCATGCCCCCAATTTTTAACACAAGCTGCAAAGCAATTTTACATGCAGAGCAGCATTTTAAATACATTTTTGTATTTTTATTAATCTTTAGGTAACTTTTATAGTTTTAAATACTTTTACATTATTTTGAAGAATGTAAAGTAGTTTTAAACAGAATTAAAGCGTAGTTATTTTGATGAGCTGGCTGGGATCACGTGGGCACTGGGCAACCAATGGGAGGTTGCAAAAGTTCATTCATGAGTTTGATAGTAAGAACTGTCAAACTCATGAAAACTCAGGGCACCCAAAACAGCACTTAAACTACAAATAAAAGTTAAAAAAACATCTCACTAAATAAATGAACTGTGAATAACTGTAAAAAAAACTATTTTAAACAATTAATCAAATTTAATTTTTTTTTTAACAAATAGGGTCTAAAAATACACTTACCTTACTGTAAATTCTTTAAAAATAATAAACCTCTGGAAAAAAAATTCTAAAATGTATTAATAGACCACTTACCTGTAAAACTAAGTACTTACGTCTGGTATTTTCAAGCGTAAAAACCGGTGGCCTTTACGCACGGGCAACTCTTTACAAAAAAAGGAAATTCAGCGCACACGCGCTGCCTGATACGTCGTATGTGTTCCACCTCTTAACCCCTTGGTTAAGAGGACAGGAAATGCTGGTTTTCAGCGCATGCGCTGTGCATCCTGAAAAACGGCACTTCCATCGGGCCCATGTGTGAGTACCCCTTCCGTACTCACGCGTTGGGACCCGAATTACTGGGCCATTATCTCTCTAGCTTCCATTAAAGAGCCTGGTTCACTTGTCTATCATTTATACCATTGACCAGAAACATAACTGGACCAGCCACATAAATACTGTGGCAACAAGAGCAGGTCAGAAGCTGGGTATTCTGCGGCGAGTATCTCACCTCCTGACTCCCCAAAGCCTTTCCACCATCTACAAGGCACAAGTCAGTAGTATGATAGAATACTCCCCACTTGCTTGGATGAGTGCAGCTCCAACAATACTCAAGAAGCTCAACACCATCCAAGGCAAAGCAGCCCGCTTGATTGGCACCCCATCCACAACCTTAAACATTCACTCCCTCCACCACCGGTGTACTGTGGCTGCAGTGTGTACCATCTACAAGATGCACTGCAGCAACTCACCAAGGCTTCTTCAGCAGCACCTCCCAAACTCGCGACCTCTTCCACCTAGAAGGACAAGGGTAGCAGGTGCATGGGAATATCACCACCTCCAAGTTCCCCTCCAAGCCACACACCATCATGACTTGGAAGTATATCACCGATCCTTCATCGTCGCTGGGTCAAAATCTTGGAACTCCCTACCTAACAGCACTGTTGGGGTACCTTCACCACACGGACTGCAGCGGTTCAAGAAGGCAGCTCACCATCACCTTCCCGAGGGCAATTAGTGATGGGCAATAAATGCTGGTCTTGCCAGCGACGCCCACATCCCATAAAATGAATTAAAAGAAAAATATTGCCTGGAGAACTACAGATCTGCCTAGATCCTCATCCACCATCTCAAACATTCACTCTCTCCACCACTGACGCACCGTGGCTGCAGTGTGTACCATCTACAAGATGTGCTGCAGCAACTCACCAAGGCTTCTTCGGCAGCACTTCCCAAACCCGAGACCTCTACCACCTAGAAGGGCAAGTTCAGCAGGCGCATGGGAACACCACCACCTCCAAGCTCCCCTCCACGTCACATACCATCCTGACTTGGAAATATATCGCTGTTCCTTCATCGCCGCTAGGTCAAATTCCTGGAACTTCCTCCCTAACAGCACTGTGGGAGTACCTTCACCACATGGACTGCAGTGGTTCAAGAAGGCAGCTCACCACCACCTTCTCAAGGGCAATTAGGGATGGGCAATAAATGCTGGCCTTGCCAGCGACATCCACATCCCATGAATGAATTTTAAAAAAGGTGATGTATCACAGAGGGTTGACTTAGTTATTAGTTTCCATCATCAGACATGTCACCTAGAAGCCACCTTACCCCAAAGAGGTGGGTTTACTCCCCCCCCCAGAAGGCTAGTCACTCATTGGTCAATAGGCAACTGAAAAGTATGGGTTTGACTTGCTAGAAAGATAACAGATACTGGGAGCTTCTCACAAGCAGCATAGTAGGTAATGCAACTCACCAGAAAATGCCTAAGTGTATTGCCACCATCCCTCTGATCACAGCATGGCATCCATAGAAATGCACTAATGAATCTGCAGCATCTGTTTACCTTTCTGCAATCCTATAATTCTAGGTTATATGAGCATTTTTTTATACCTGACCACCAGGTATTGTCTTCCAGTAGTTTTTGTCCCATGTATCATTGACTATATGCTGGCTATCTGTTATATGCATCGTGGAAGGATCTGCACAGTTTGCATTGTGCATGCAACCTTGAAGTTCTAAACATCCAAGCCCAATGGCTCATAGCAAGCCTACTCATCACCAGTTACCTCCTTTGACTCCTCATATGAAAGGCTTTAGCTAAGAGCAGTGCTTGCCATGAGACTGATTCCCCCTCAACAGTATTCAGTAACAGGTCATTGTAGGCCTGGCCCCTCCTTCACTGCAGTTGTTTCTCCTTTTTGGCACAAATACATCTCATAGCTTGGATTTGGAGCTTGCACATGGGCCAGAGGAAGCCTTTCCATTGCATGTCCAGGAGTTCTGAACCTTGCAGGAGAAATGTTTGGACACATGACTTACACACCACAAATTTAATCGGTGGCAGACTGTTCACAACTACATTCCTGTAACTTTCTGAATCTCACGCAGATCTCTCATAACAGAAGTGCATGTCTGGAATCTGGGTGCATGATTTTTCGAACATCGATTTAAATTCTCAGAAAATCACGAACTGTACGTGTCCAAGGTTCCGATATGTGCTCCGGGCAGCAAGGCTTCATGCTGGAAGCATGACGTCAGAAAATTAGCTTTATAGTCTCCTGCTAAAATTCAGCAGTGTTGGAAACTGGTGCTTAATAATTGGTACAATATGTGTAAGTTTCAATCCAATATCTTGTCTCCTGGGACTATCTAATAACCATACAAAACCATCACACATTTCAACACAAATTAACCATTTATTTACAGCGGAATACGTGCATTCGCCCACTGGAGCAACCAGCAACATTTTCTTCAATTTTTGTGTTGGAAATAAAAATGGGCCAATGGATAGCAGGCTTTCTGTTAACATTAAAATCGTCAAATGTATATTTTAAAAATGTTGTTGGATTTCCTAAGAACGCTTTAAACTGTACTTTGCCAAATCTCCCCTGATGATTGGGGAAGCTGTTGGGGCTAAAAAGAAGCTATATTTTTGTTAAAGCTGTACCTGTACCTGCAGCAACAATCTACCCATGCACAGTTTTTGTTTTAAAAAGTTTTTGTTCCAATAATTTCCCCAATTGTTTTTATTCATTCACGAGATGTGGGCATCACTGACAAAGCTAGCATTTATTGCGAATTCCTAATTGCCCTTGAGTTGGTGGTGGTGAGCTGCCTTCTTGAACCGTGTAGTGAAGGTACTCCCAAGTGCGGTTAGGGAGGGAGTTCCAGGATTTTGACCCAGCGATGATGAAGGATCGGTGATACATTTCCAAGTCAGGTTGGTATGTGACTTGGAGGGGAACTTGGAGGTGGTGGTGTTGTCATGTGCCTGCTGCCCTTGTTCTTCTAGGTGGTACAGTTCGCGGGTTTGGGAGGTGCTGCCAAAGAAGCCTTGGCGAGTTGCTGCAGTACATCTTGTAGATGGTACACACTGCAGCCACGGTGGTGGAGGGAGTGAATATTTAAGGTTGTGGATGGGGTGCCAAACAAGCGGGCTGCTTTGTCTTGGATGGTGTTGAGCTTCTTGAGTATTGTTTGAGCAGCACTCATCCAGGCAAGTGGAGAGTATCCCATCACACTCCTGACTTGTGCCTTGTAGATGGTGGAAAGGCTTTGGGGAGTCAGGAGGTGAGACACTCACTGCAGAATACCCAGCCTCTGACCCGCTCTTGTTGCCACAGTATTTATTTGGCTGGCCCAGTTAAGTTTCTGGTCAATGGTAACCCCCAGAATATTGATGGTGGTGGATTCAGCAATGATAATGCCGTTGAATGTCAAGGGATGGTGGTTAGATGCTCGCTTTTTGGAGATAGTCACTGCCTGGCACTTGTGTAGTGCGAATGTTACTTGCCACTTATCAGCCCAAGCCTGAATGTCATCCAGGTCTTGCTGCATGCAGGCATGGACTGCTTCATTATCTGAGGAGTTGCGAATGGCACTGAATACTGTGCAGTCATCAGCGAACATCCCCATTTCTGACCTTATGATGGAGGGAAGGTCATTGATGAAGAAGCTGAAGGAACTCCTGCAGCAGTGCCCTGGAGCTGAGATGATTGACCTCCAACAACCACAATTATCTTCCTTTGTGCTAGGTATGACCCCTTCCAGCAGAAAGTTTCCCCCCTGATTCCCATACACTTAAATTTTACTAGGGCTCCTTGATGCCACACTTGGTCAAATGCTGCCTTGATATCAAGTGCAGTCACTCTCGTCACCCCTGGAATTCAGCTCTTTTGTCCATGTTTGGACCAAGGCTGTAATGAGGTCTGGAGCCAAGTGGTCCCGACGGAACCCAAACTGAGCATCAGTGAGCAGGTTATTGGTGAGTAAGTGCTGCTAGATAGCACTGTCGATGAAACCTTCCATCATTTTGCTGATGATTGAGGGTAGACTGATGGGGCGTTAATTGTTAGTGAAGCTTTGTACTTACAAGTGATAGCGCAACTACTTGAATAACTGTACATGGGGGAGAATCAAGAGGGCTTCAGTTTCCTCTGCTTACCCTGCTAACCCTTGGCGACATCATCTGCAGAGTTCACACGTATACTGATGACACCCAGTGCGACCTCTCCATCACTTTCCATTATCCCCCCCACTGCCTTTGTGCTGTCAAATTATTTATTTAACACATGTCAGCCGTGGCTCAATGGGTAGCACACTTGCCTCTGAGTCAGAAGGTTGTGGGTTCAAGTCCCACTCCAGGGACTTGAGCATATAAATCTAAGCTGACACTCCAGTGCAGTACTGAGGGAGTGCTGTACTGTCGGAGGTGCCATCTTTCAGATGAGACAGTAAGCCAAGGCCCCATCTGCTCTCTTGGGTGGACATAAAAGATCCCAAGGCACTATCTTGAAGAAGAGCAGGGGCGTTCTCCCTGGTGTCCTGGCCAATATTTATCCCTCAATCAGCATAACAGAAACAGATTATCTGGTCATTATCACATTACTGTTTGTGGAAGCTTGCTGTGTGCAAATTGGCTGCCACATTTCCCACATTACAACAGTGACTACACTCCAAAAGTACTTCATTGGCTGTAAAGCGCTTTGAGACATCAAGTGGTCGTGAAAGGCCCTATATAAAGGCAAGTCTTTCTTTCTAGTCCTAGATGAGTCCCAACTTCCTCCAGCTAAACATTGGGAAAGCTATGGCTGATGACTGGCAGAAACCCTGTTTACATGGTGTAAAAAGGGTTTACATCTGCTGATCTTCCACCAAATTGGCAGTCAATCGGGTGAAACCCTGTGGAAATTCTTGGCAATGGTCTCATTCAGCAAGACCTGGACAACATTCAGGCTTGGGTTGATAAGTGGCAAGTAACATCCGCACTACACAAGGGCCAGGCAATAACCATCTCCAACAAGAGAAAGTCTAATCACCTCCCCTTGACATTCAATGGCATTACCATCATTGAATTCTCCACCATCAACATCCTGGGGTCACCATTTACTAGAAACCTCCAACAACACTCAAGAAGCTCGACACCATCCAGGGCAAAGCAGCCCACTTAATTGGCACACCATCCACCACCTTAAACATTCACTCCCTCCACCACCGGTGTACCATGGCTGCAGTGTGTACTATCTACAAGATGCAGTGCAACAATTTGCCAAGGTTTCTTCGGCAGCACCTCCCAAACCCGCGACCTCTACCACCTAGAAAGACAAGGGCAGCAGGCGCATGGGAACACCACCACCTCCAAGTTCCCCTCCAAGTCACACACCATCCTGACTTGGAAATATATTACCGATCCTTCATCGTCACTGGGTCAAAATCCTGGAACTCCCTACCTAACAGCACTGTGGGAGTGCCATCACCACACGGACTGCAGCGGTTCAAGAATGTGGCTCACCACCACCTTCTCAGGAGCAATTAGGGATGGGCAATAAATGCTGGCCTTGCCAGCGATGCCCACATCCCATAAACAAATAAAAAAAAGAAGGGGCCAAGGGTAGATCCTTGGCGGACTTGCGGGGTGATTTTTTTTTTAGACTGAAAACAGCAGTTTTGAAAGACAGAAGGACAGTACCTAAGGATAGGGAACCATTTACAATGTCAGCTAGCATGGGGACTAGGATGGGAAGTTGGGTGGTCAGCAGTTTAGTGGGAGGTAGGTCTCATGGACAAAATGAGCTTGAAGAGGGCATGGATGAGATGAGAAAGAAACAAGAGAGAACAAAACTAGAGGGTTTCTGGCTGGGGTAGGGGCATGGGGAGATGCTTGGCTTAGTGGGCAAGGGGAAGGTGAAGCAGCAGAGGCAGCTGAATGGATGATCTTTATCTTGATGACAAAGAAGTCCATGAGTTCCTCGCACTTGCTGGTAAGGGTGGCGTGGACAAGGAAGAGGTGTTTAAGGAGGTGATTGGTAATTAAGCAAAGAAGCCTGGCATTTAATTTGCTCTCCAATATGAGCCTAGATTAGTGGGTAGTTTTGGCAGTGAGGTCCAGTAGAGCTTGAGTAAGTTTATAAAATGTCCTGAAAGTCCAACAAACTTTTTGTCAATTTGGGGTAGGGGGCCCTGATTGGAGAAGTTATTGTGCAGGGTTTGAAAGAAACTGCTTCACTCTACTCTGCTTCAGGTACATGCTTCCAAATTTGCAGCCAGAGAACATGGTTGACTCTGCCTCTGATGACAATCTTTAGGTTACCATTAAGTGTGTTCATGCTGCTGTAGATACCTATGTAAACCATCTCTTTTAGGGGTCTAGAACTCTTCAGAGGTAGAAGTCCCTCCTCGTTTACTTTACATCACCACTGAGTGGTACTTTACATGATTAATGTTCACACGGTGTAGTGAGTTCATTCTAATGTCTTTGTCCCAATATTAAGAGGGCAAACCTATATCTAGAAGCCCCTTTTTTTTCTAAAGGTCAGTATATCTGCTTTTGCAGGGTTAATTTTATGTACATTAATTGCTAATCCATTTATTGGTAGAAATAGATACAGATGGATCTTCATATATATGGGGTCAGAATTTACTGTAGCTGGCGAACTAACAGCACCCACTGTTCATTAGACTTGCCCTTGCCCATTTCATTTCCATGAGACTTTGTACTGCAAGTTGCTGTTAGTGGGAGATCAAAATGGCACAGCACCTCTACAGGGTATCTGGGGCCTGTATGAACAGGGCAAATAACTGTGCATGTCCTTAACCAATCAGATTGAAGGTTTGAGAATTGAACAGCACAGAGTCTGAACCAGAAAGTGTAAGTTAGGATAATGAATTCAATGTCAAATTGTAGTGTATGTGCCTTTAAGAGCCCCAGGTGTACTGTAATGCCGGTAATGGCCACTCAGGCTATATAAGCCTGTATATTGTGTTGTATCAGTTAGTTCCCCTCCAGACTTTGTTTAGTAAACACCTATGAAACCAACTCCTGTCTTCAGTGTCTCTATCAACACACAGACACAACAGTGGCGACGAATTGGAAACGGACTTACCTGCAATTCGGCAGCACCTCAAGGACATCAATTCCTCTGGCGTCCAAAGTTGAAGAAAAATCAAGAAAAAGAAAAAGCTGTGGTTTCACCAGCTAGCCAAGCTGGTGGCAGGTACTGCAATAATCCTTCCTGGGCGTCGGGCTGGGGCTCCAGCAGCTGGCTCTACAGCTAGGCCAAGCAGCGAAAGCGGAAGCAAGCAGTAACAGACGGGGAGGGAGCACTCGCGAGACGGCCGGCGCTGTAAGCAGGTCGGCGTTCAGACCTAGAGAGAGAGTCCGGCGGGAACGAGTCTCCAACTGTAAATAAATAAATAAAAAGAACGGAAACCGCGGGAAACAGCGTTGTCATCGGCAGCAGCGGCGGGGAAGCGCGGGAAGCGCCATTTTATTTCTAGGATCCCTAAGTCTGGCAACATTGATGCTTTTGATAACGAGATAGAACTTTGGACCACATATGTGGAAAGAGTGGAGGTATATTGCACCGCAAATGGAATAGAAGATGAAAATAAAGCTTCAGTACTGCTCAATCTAATGGGCGCAAAGACATACGGGCTGTTATGAAATTTAATCACTCCAGCCAAACCAAAGGACAAGAATTTTAAAGAAATTGTTGATACCCTAAAGGAGCACTTAAACCCAACACCGCTGCCGATAGCGGAACGATTCAAATTCTTCAAGAGAAATCAACACAAGAATGAAAGTAACGCTGATTACCTCACCGAATTAAGAAAGCTATCAAAACACTGCCAATTCGGGGCAGGACTAGCAGATTATCTTCGAGACAAATTCGTCTGTGGTCTCTTAAGTGAAGGAACACAGAAAAGGCTGCTTTCTGAAAAAGATTTAACACTGGACAAGGCTTTCAGTATGGCTGTATCATATGAAGCAGCCGCAAGAGGAGCTGCAGAGATACAACAAAAGACACAGGACTTCAGCACCCATGAAATGACACGGGGTTTCGAGAGATGTTATCGCTGCGGCAGATCCACCCATGACCAGAGGGACTGCTGGTTCAAGGAAAAAGCATGCAGGCAATGCGGAACGATTGGACACATTGCACGGGTATGCCGATCTGGACAAAAAAAATCCACAGACAGGAAAAAAAAATCAATAAAGAAAAGTACAGAAAGGTACAAATGATGACGGACAGTAGCTCCGAAGACCAGAAGAGCGATAGCGACTCCGAAAACAAGAGACTAAGCTGTCTCAAATTACATAATGTAATTGCCAAAGATGATTACCAGACCATTTGGGTTACCCTCATGATAGCAGGGTCCCCAGTTAAAATGGAGCTAGATACAGGATCAGCTCTGACCGTCATAAATCGACGGGATTACGAGCAGCTATTTCCGCATATACCTTTAAAAGACACATCCATTATCTTGAAAACATATACGGGGCAGAAAGTATACCCCAAAGGAAAAATAAGGGTGCCTGTTGTATACAACGGCAAGGAATTACAAAAGTTGTATTTATACATTCTACAAGATGGTGGTCCACCGCTGTTGGGACGTGAATGGATCAGGAAAATACGTTTAGACTGGCACTCCATTCAGGCACTGATGGTGACCAGTAAGAAAAAAAACGATGATGACGTCATACCTGAACGATTAAAAGACATCTTGGCCAACGCCAAAGAAGTGTTTCAAGAGAAACTAGGAACCTTGAAAGGCATCACCGCCTCAATAAAAGTGGAAGATGCAGCAATTCCCAAGTTTTTTAAGGCAAGACCGGTGCCATACGCAATACGTCCAGCAGTCGAGGCAGAGCTGGAGAATTTGGAAAAGGCAGGCGTATTATCCAAAATAGATTGGAGCGAGTGGGCAACACCCATCATTCCAGTAATGAAGAAAGCATTGAATAATGATAAATCTGAAGAAGAGAGAAAAATTCGCATCTGTGGAGACTTCAAGGTGACTGTAAACCCGGTCCTTCACACGGTACAGTATCCTCTTCCGAGGATAGAAGATATTTTCGCCTCACTATCCGGAGGGAAATGTTTCACCAAAATTGACTTGGCACAGGCATATCTACAGATGGAGGTTGAAGAGGCCTCTAAAAAATATCTCACGATAAATACACACAAAGGTCTGTACCAGTACAATCGACTGGTTTTCGGAGTAGCATCCGCTCCAACTATCTGGCAAAGAGCTATGGAGCAAGTCCTCCAAGGGATTCCGGGGGCTCAATGCTACCTAGACGACATCCTTGTAACAGGAGAAAATGACAACGAGCACCTTGCCAATTTGGAGCAGGTGCTCACTAGGCTGAGAGAACGGGGCCTACGAGCAAATCGCCCCAAGTGTGAATTTTTCCGAAATGAAATATCATATTGTGGCCACATAATTAATAAGGAAGGGTTGCATAAGTCACCTGAAAAAATTGAAGCGGTCATAAAAGCCCCAGCACCTGAAAATGTTTCACAATTAAGGTCGTTCCTGGGATTAATAAATTACTATCATAAATATTTACCGAACTTATCAACTCTTCTATACCCTCTTAATGAACTGCTACAAACAGGAGTAATTTGGAAATGGAGCGAAGACTGTAAACGTGCCTTCCATAAATGCAAAGACTTAATCACGTCCAAAGAAGTTTTGGCTCACTACAACCCATCACTGCCAATCAGACTGCCATGCGATGCATCCCCTTACGGCGTAGGAGCAGCATTATTGCATAAATTCCCTGATGGCTCGGAACGGCCGATAGCTTTTGCGTCCCGCTCATTGAACTCAGCTGAGCGTAACTATGCTCAAATCGACAGGGAAGCACTCAGCCTGGTATGGGGAGTGAAGAAATTCAACCATTACCTACACGGACAAAAATTTACCTTGTTGACTGACCATCAACCCCTCATCTCCATATTCAACCCTAAAAAGGGTATTCCCATTATGACAGCGCAAAGGCTACAGAGGTGGTCCCTTTTTCTAGGGGTACACCAATACAACATAGAATACAAAGGATCAAAACAGCATGGGAATGCTGACGGGTTATCGCGCCTACCGTTGCCAACGGTAGAAGAAGCACCTACCGTAGACCCAGTGGAGATTTTCCACTCTACCATAGTCGAATGTCTATCAGTAACAAATTCTGCCATTGAAAGGGAAACTAGAAATGACCCGACTCTCTCATGAGTCTACGATTTAACAGTGAAGGGATGGCCAGCACATGGCGAACCACTGTTGCCAGCATTCTCGCAAAGAAGAGAACAGCTGTCAGTGTGCCGAGGAACCTTGATGTGTGGATCCAGAGTGGTGATTCCACCAAAACTCCAGGATAAAGTTCTAAAGGAGCTTCACGAGGGGCATCTGGGTGGAGTGAAAATGAAGAACCTAGCTAGGGCGTTTGTATGGTGGCCAGGTATCGATGGAGACATCGAAGAAATGACCAAGAGCTGCCTAGGATGCCAGAAGGTCCAAAACGCTCCACCCCAAGCCCCTCTACATCCATGGGAGTGGCCCTCGTCTCCCTGGCAAAGGGTACACATTGACTTTGCTGGTCCATTTATGGACTCAATGTTCTTAATCGCAGTTGATGCACACTCCAAGTGGCCGGAGGCAATAAAGATGTCCTCCACCACCACGGAAAAAACCATCACAGTATTAAGGACCATATTTGCCAGGAATGGGCTGCTGGAACAGATCTTTTCTGATAATGGACCGCAATTTGTGTCCGAAGATTTCAGGAAGTTCTTAAAAAACAATGGGGTTAAGCACTACACGTCCGCCCCATACCATCTCGCCACCAATGGATTGGCTGAAAGGTTTGTCCAGACCTTCAAGAAGGCCATAAAGGCCATGGGTAATGAAGACATAAAACTTCAGCACAAGGTGGATAACTTCTTGTTCGCATACAGGAATGCAACACATATGGTTACTAACCAAACTCCCGCCATGATGTTCTTCAATAGAAGCCTAAGATGCCGGCTGGATTTGATCAAGCCCAACATCAGAAGGGACGTGGAGAACCGACAATTTCAAGGCATGAATGAAAGGCCAACTAGAACCTTCCAGATAGGTCAACAAGTTTTGGCCCGGGACTACCGTACCAAGAAATGGCAGCCTGGAACTATCTGCACATGACTAGGACCGCTGATGTATACCGTGGACATCAGAGAAAGCATAATAAGGCGCCATGTTGACCAAATCATAGAGTCATCCGAAAAGGGACAACCTACACCACAACTCTATATGCCTAATGATGAAGTAGAGATACCCATATCTACCTCCAATCCGGTGATACTGGAACCCGATGAACCCGACACTGGCATGCAAGCCGAATCAGCCTTGCCAAAAGAACCTACTACACCACCAGAAACTACTACACCACCGAGGCGTTATCCGGACCGAGTCAGGAAGCCTCCAGAGAGACTGACTTATAATTAATTAACTGCAGCAATGTGCAGATTATTTTTCTTGTAACATGTAATTAATAATTACTTAAAATATTGTGTACTGGTTGGCTAAAAGGGGAGGAATTGTAGTGTATGTGCCTTTAAGAGCCCCAGGTGTACTGTAATGCCGGTAATGGCCACTCAGGCTATATAAGCCTGTATATTGTGTTGTATCAGTTAGTTCCCCTCCAGACTTTGTTTAGTAAACACCTATGAAACCAACTCCTGTCTTCAGTGTCTCTATCAACACACAGACACAACACAAATCAGGAACAGGAAGCAAAATAAAGAGAGGGAAAGAAAGATTGGATTAAGAGTGAGAGAAAAAAAAGACACAAAAAGTAAAAAAAAAACTCCAACAATTAAAAGCTGAAGGAATGAGATTGTACAGTTGTTATTGTTAATTTTTAGTGCCCGAGAAGTTGTTTAGCAATAATTAAGACTTATTCCACTGTTATAAAGGGTACTTAGACTGAAATGGACAAGCCTTAACTTGCTGTGGTGAGTTTATTTCATATCTACCATGCAAGTACAGGAGCTTCATGCAGTTCAATGTATTTCAATAGTGAGGCAGACAACGAGATGCCATTTTTGAGTAACGGTGAAGTGGTGCATCTTGGGCAGCAACTTCTGGCTTTTCACGCTTAACTGCACATCTGCCCTCGCCTGAAGTTTCTGTGCGATTTGCACATAAATAACAGTGAGTGCCATTATCCTCACCATTATTTTGACAATAAATTCTGGCCCATTATCTCCTAGGTTTTACAAGATGTTGGGCAACCTTTTGGCTTCACACTTAATAAATGATCTGGTAAATCTGGCTTGAAACTATAGCAGGGCAGATACATTTTTTCTGTCCTGGTAACATCTACTTTCATTGCTCTTGATTTGTAACTGCTCACATTTTTATTGCATATTCGTTTGTAAATGCTATTGTTACATTTAAAGGATACTACTGATTACTGGGCACAATATATAGTTGTGCCCAATGTTCCCTTTAAGCTGGAGCTCCTGTGCAGCCAGCTCACCGGCTTTTCAATGGGAAAATCTGTGCATGCGCAGTATTTTGAATGGGCTGCAATCCCTGGCTGGCCTCCTTTGTTCTACTCTCCATAAACTTGAGGTCATCTGAAACTCTGCCTCCCATGTCCTAACTCACACCAAGTCCTACTCACCCATCTGTCCTGTGCTTGCTGACCTCCATTGGCTCCCAGTTAAGCAACGCATCGATTTTAAAATTCTCATCCTTGTTTTCAACTCCTTCCATGGCCTTGCCCCTCCTTATCTCTGTAATCTCCTTCAGCCTTAAAATCCCCCAGACCTCTGCGTTCGGCCTATTCTGGCCTTTTGAACATCCCCAATTTTAATCGCTCCACTATTGGCGGTCGTGCCTTCAGCTGCCTAGGTCCTAAGCTCTGGAATTCCCTCCCGAAACTGCTCTGCCTCTCCACTTCTCTTTCCTCCATTAAGACACCCCTTATAACCTAGCTCTTCAACCAAGCTTTTGGTAATTTGCCTTAATATCTCCTCATATGGCTCATGTCACATTTTGGTTTTTTTATGTAACGCTCCTGTGAAGACGTTTTTTTATGTTAAATGCGCTGTATAAATATATAAGTCACAAAAAGAGGAACTTTTGCCCACTCAGGCCATTTTGAGCTGAAACACAATTTTGTTTACTTTTAAAAGAAAACTGAAGGATACATTTTTGGCCCCCTCAAGAGCTAAGGGTGAATGACCAAACAAAGAGACCATTTAAATAACGGAATAGATGAATGGATCGAAAATGCAAAGGAGAATCCATTTAATAAAAAATATTTTTTATTACATCACGTTACTGCTGCAACCATTTATCATAAAATTACATTGTTAACTATTAAAGAACTTTCTCTAATTGTCAACCATTTGCTTTTACGAAGTTGGGAATGACGCTATGAAGAACTAAGCACCATTCCATTTAAATGAAAGGTCCACTTCCATATTAGCATTTATGGCCCCTTGTTGCATTCATATCGCAAACGAAGTTGCAAATCTGACGCTCTCCTTATTCGCGCGAGTACGGAAGTTTTGTAAGGGCGGAGATTCACCTAATTATACTCCTCGCACCAGCACCAAGTTATTTTTCAGCCAAACTTCACACAGGCCCCTGCTTTGCTTATCAGGAGGAAGTCAATTGTTTAACATTTCAAACTTATGACATCCACAGGGATAGGAAAAATGTGCACACCTTGCCCGAGATTTTCTCAACACTGTAAAACTCCTGAAGTTCTGAAGTTCTCTAATTGTTAAATGATTTTACACCCATTATTACTTGACCCTTTATTCCGTCAGAGGAATATTGCTGTTATTTACTTTGGTTACACACACTGATCTGCGACAAACAAAAAGGCAGGTGCGCCTTGAAGACGTTATCACAGTGCAAGTATTTCAAGTTTTAATAAAGCGTGCTTCTTTAAATTAAAACTATAATACATATTTTACATTTTAATTAAGACTAATTTCATCAGTAGTTAGTAATCCGAATAGCTAGCTGATACGATGTATCTGTTATATATTACTAAAATAACTGTCTATTTGCAATATAATGTTGCTTTCTTGGAAATTAGGATGCGCAACCGGGCTTTTAAAATTACATTTGCATCAGACACGACACTATTCCTTCTGTTGTGAATTGACCAGTTAATGACCACAATAGATGGGAATTGTGCACTGGTAGACTGATAGTTTATGCATATTCTTAATACATAAAACTTGAGAAAAATAATTAAATTAACAGATGACTATTTTATACATTGACGGAGAGAGAAAAAACCTTCAAATGTAATTCTTAAATCCCACTGTCCAATATTCTACAGGCATCTTTAACTAAACGACTTGCCTTAACGAGATGTATTTAGTTAATTCCTACTTAAATTATTGGCAATAATCATTCGTAATGATTAAGCCAAGGTACGGTTTAAAGAACTTGTATTACTGCTCGTCCAACAAGATCTTAAAACCATTAGTTTTATCTGCCTGTAGCTCTGGTAAAAGCGTTTGCTGTACGAAATCTCTTTGTATTATTTCCTATCCAAATGCAGTCTCTATAGCAGTAATAACGTTGCTCTGTGGTTGGTGCTGGCTGGGCTCAGTCTGCCCTGGCACCAGGTCGGACTCTCCCACAGGACACTAATTAGACGCACTAATTGGACAGCAATACATCAATGTCACATTTTGATGGGCACTTTCAGAATCTCCACAACGCAGTTGGATGCATTTTTAAATAATGTTGTTAACAAAGCATTTTATTTCACTTGTGTAACATGTACACTCCATGTGTGTAGTGGTGTATATGCATTCTGTACATTTATAACTTGTACCACACACCGAGATTTCTCTCGCTCAACACACTTATACAAAGCTATTATTATTTAGACAGATTAATCTCATAAATAAATGCATAGTTACTATTTAATCTATGCTTGAATATTCTGGTCGAGATTTAGATATAGTACGTCATTAAATGTTGTTCCAATAAACGATTAATAAAAGAACCCCTTTTCAATCGTACGAAGATTAAGGAAGAGTTGGAATCCTACACACAATGCTTTTTGTAACACCAGAGTTCTTCGCACTGGATCTGATATACGGGCATTGCATGAAATACCCTGGCGAGTTAGATGTAGATATGGAATCAGTCGGGAAGACGATATAAATAGCGTGTTAAGGAGCTAGTTATATATTTTTGCTGTAGCAAACAAAATACGCAGCTACCATAGGATATAGAAAATACAAATTATTTATGTATGCGTGACATTTAACAATCGTATCCTGGGTTATGTATTTGTTAAATTACATCAGAGCAATGCTTTTGGCTACAAAACAATGAATGATTAAGATACGCCTTAAAATTATGTAAAAACGACATGCTTTGAAAATCCATATATGTTAATCAAGTTGCAGCTAATATATTTAAAACAGATTCATTCTACACAGTATATATAAATAAAAATCCAGTGTAGCCACTTTCTTATAAATGCAGCCTTTCACATGTATAGTGAGTTTCCGGTTATGGTGTTACAGTATCAGCTCCTATAAAAGAGTCGGCTTCCCTTTTTTGTCAACCCGGCCTATACCCTATAGATTTCAGCTTTTATGGCCAATCCTGAGACTTTTGTGGTTGGGGAGCGCGAAAAATCAACTATGATTTTATTGTTTGTGAATGTCCTACTGTTGCTATAGTTCTTGGTATTAGCAGATTAAAAAAAACTTTATAGAGAACAGAGCTGTGTAAATACTCCTCGAGTATTATTGTCCTACTGTTTCTATCGCTGAGTCACTGGTATTTTCCTTTGCTACAATAGTTCATTTTTATAAGGATTTCATAAAAGGAGTCGAAAATATATACAATACATATAATGCAGCTATGTTTCTTGAGCTGGCTATGCAGTATATTAATATATATTTATATATATATGTTTCGGAAAACAGGCATATATGCCCATCACTTGTTAAGATATTTGTTTAAACGCTTGTAAACCTGGGATTAGATACGGTTATAATGTTTTGAAATGCATTGCCAATTCTATCCAGAGCAGAGCTGTGACACAGGCCGGCAGATAAAGCGCTGTTTTCTATAAATATGTATGATAAACACACAAGGCTCTCACGTTTACAAGATGGTGCCATTGATTAAATTTGTGACCTGCGATTCCAAATGATTTTTGGAAGGCTATTTAAACAGATGAACACGTAAATTGTCTAGCTTGTATCTGAATTAATATCTCATTCATCATCATTATCATCTGATGGGTCCATTTAAGCTCTTCGCCCTGCCGGAACGAACTAAACCTACATTAATATAACATAATTTAGGGCAGTGGCGACTTCAATAGTACCAGTTCAGCATGTAGCCGCCTAATTGTTGCATGTTCCTCATAACCCATCATTTTTCGTCACTGGTGCCCGTATATCAAGTGAACTTTTATCTGAGAGCCTGTAAACATGGATTGGGTTTGATATGGCGGAGGTGGCTGACATACGGGAGGTAGGAAGCACTCCAGCGTCTGATCACAAGGACAAAAAAAACCTGACCCAGCAAAACCAAAGCTACCTGGAAGTGATGGTCCTGAAATACAAAGTTGAGGGATCCTTGCGACTTCTTGAGTGATAGTGAATGACAGGGACGTTAATGCAAGGGATTAATGAAGCTAAAATGTAATGATAGAAATGAGAGTCTCCTTTATAAACACTCACATGCATTTCCATGTGCGCACACATGTGTACATGCATAAACGCATGTCTGTACATTCGCATACATGAACACAAGTATGAAGAGCGAATATGAAGGGATATGTTGCATAGGCAGCGTAGAGGACAGGTGCAAAATAGTTGAAAGATTATTTTCCAGGACCACATTAGATGCGACACAAGTATAATACTTAAATCATGTTATTCACTATACAGTACGAAGAAACAAGTTTTGAAGAAGGGGCCTCACCCGAAACGTTAATTGATCTGTTCTGTCAACAGATGCTGCATGACCTGCTGAGTGTTTCCAAAATTTTCTGTTTTTGATTAAGAACTGTTCACTTTAATTCAAAATTAATGGAAACATTTATAAATCAATAAAATGCTAATATTTCGATACATTTGGCAGTTGATACGATTCCTGTGTGACATGAGAAATGTGATGATATTCTCTTGATGGCGTAAGCTATTTAAATAGTAATAGTAACATTTCAATATATGGTAAGCCACTATATATGCGCACACAGATATGAGAAAACAGCTGGAGACACAGCTGCATTACAGATATAGATGCATATGCGCCCATAAGGTTTTAAAAATCACTTTCAGTTATTGTAATCTAAACTTTCCTTTTTCGATTCTATTTTTAATACAAGGGTTGGGAATTCACATTTCGCGGGAGATCTAAATCTTCCTCGGTTCTACTCACTTGCTTAAATGGAACATTATTCTAAGCATATGCATCGTAATCAACTTGGTCACACTTACAAGAACACGCGTTAATAAGGCAATCAATCAAAGCAAAACAATCAGGGGCTTCTGTTTGAGCAGCAATTGGCGGGTGGAAACAGGACCCCGGCATGACATATGACGATCGGGATATTCTGAGTCAATGCTGGATACGTTTCGTGCGCAAAGATATATTGTTCTTCCTATGAAGCTCAATTTAGACAAAGCGTGGTTCAATTACCCAGAAAATACAGTCAATTAAAGAATGCTGATTGGACAGGAGGCTGGATCATCGATCTTTGAATTCTAGCATCACTTGCAGACATCTAATTTTGTTTTCCCTATTAGCTGTTAACTCAATGAAAATATGGCTTATAATATAGAAACAGCAGGGCCATTTACTTGTCAAAAACAATTTCAGCGCCATGATCAAAACCCATAGCTTTACAAAATCATTTCTGCTCTATTGAAGACTGCCTGACCTAGTAAATGAAGCACTGAGTGGTGTAAATGCTTTCTCCCCTTCCCAGAAGTCTTCATCTGTTTAACACAACCTTATTTCAATCATTTATCCTCAGATAAACCGGAAAACAATAAAACAGGCAAAAGAGGCTAATATCAACGGAACGACTTTCGAATAATCTGTAAATGATTGGTATACAATATTGTTAAAGTTACTGAAATAAACAATAGAACTGTAATTAATCGAAGTGGTTTATTTGTTTTTACTGCTTACATTTAGTATGTCAAACAACTAGGAAAAAGAGAGGGGTCGAAAAACGAAACAAAAATTACGTGATTGGAAATGCTTAAATTATGTTTGACTGAACACTTTTAACAGAATCATTGCATTTCTTTACAATCACACTTCAAAAATAAATTAAGAGCTGTTCAATCACCAGTACAATCAAGATCAATGCAGCTTCAAATTGCACATTTTAATTTGTAACATAAATAATATAAATAACCTCTTATTTGCCCAGATATAATAATTATACAAATAAGTCATTTTAATTTGACTAATTTGTAGCAAAAAGGTTGCATGGCCTACAAAAATAGGCTGACATTTCCTTTTGTTTCCATCTGTGACCTCTAACTGTACATGTCTATTGACAATTTGTGAAAATAAATTGAACATAAATTGCTCCTTTTTTAAAGGAAAGTATAGTTCTTTATAGGCGAACTGTTTCTGCATGACAGTGACATCAGTAACTTACAGATGCGACCATTCAGTTTGTTAAATCTGCCATAAATTAAAACGAATCAGGTACACGCCCGTTTACATTAAATCAACAATTAATATGAGAAACAATTGTGTGCACAGTATCCTGAAATCGGATATATTACACGAACAATTCAGCGACTAAACATTTAAACAGGTTACATACTGTAAATAACATTAAAAAATAAAGTGGGTGGGCGTGGGTTTTGAAACATTTTGAACAGTTATGAAATACTTCAAGTTATGTGCAAAAGATTTCTTTAAAATCTCAATCAAGCACAACACAATACCAAGCGAACCCCAAATCATTTTAGTTCCTTTTTAAAACATACGATAAGCCACACCTGATTTCATAAAGTTCTATTAATTTTATTCTGAAATTACAAATTTAATTATGATTTTTTTAAGAAACGTTGTTTCATGACAACTGTATTTTTGGTAACCTATCATTGTTCTCACATTTTTCTGAATTTGTCCATTTTACAATGTGGGAAAGATCCTTTTGAAAATGCATAGTAAAAGGGGACCTGTAGAGAATCAATTTGGCTCAGTCAGAGCCTTTTATAAAGCAAACACAGAAACAGTGATCCTTGCAATTCTTTATTTTCAAATTCCATAGCGTATCAGCCGTAGGCAACTTTCAGATTTGAAAACTTGAAGACAACTGCTTGTGAACAAATGAGTTAAATTGGTATACTTTACATTGTGCTTATTCGCCCAACGAGACTCTTCATACAATGACTAAATATCGCCTTGTAGTTCGAGAACTGTACAGATTTCCCTGCTCTCAGTAGAGTCGGTCACTTTCACCATCGCAAATCAACCAACGAATTTTACTATAGTAAAAAAAAAGAAACACATTCGATCTATTTTTCAGTCTCCAAACATGATTCTGAAGTGGAGTTGCTCAGTTCCCCATCACAGAATCCCATCCTATTGTGGCTTATTAACGTTTGACACCAGGTTTCTATGATGAGGATATTATCATACATTTACTATTAAAACCCCAACTATACACGTACACGACTAGAATACTCTCATCAGCATAGGACACATTTGGCAGAGAACGAAAGAAAAATAATTATTATAATCCACTCTATGGGGTAAAAGTGTGAGATGTTGTCCTGCAGGAATGTAATGGAGCTTCTGAAGCGAGGTCCAGGCATCCAGATAGCCGACATTTCCGCTAGTGTTCAAACCCCTCTTTCAAGAAAGAAACGTGTGCACATTTGGAAAGTAGATGTTTATGCATGCTTCAGGCTGTTGTCTTATCTCGTTAAAGGAACTTCTTCCCTCTGGTCCAGGGAAACTGCAGCAGCCTTGCTCAACACAGAAGGTGTGAAGGTGAGGAATGTCTCAGTTCTGGAGGTTGGCGCACATGTGAAGTCTGTCCCTGCAGGTCTTTGTGCCACCCCGTTCGATTGGCTGCTATGGCACGTTAGGCACGAACAAGGGCTGCTCCCGGCGCTGCCAAGTCCATGGTTCGTGGCAGAAGGGTATAGGGAGGGGTGTCTGAATGCGCACAGCAATTCTGGGCGCGGGTAGGGGTGGGAAAGAACTCTAAATGTGTCCAGGGGTCTCAGAGGGGCGCTGAAGGGACTGGTCGCTGAGGCTGATGCTGCAGACATGCCCATGTGGGGGTAGTAGTGAAGAGGTACATGTGATGGGAAGGGATAGGGCAGGTTGCCAGCGGCCGCCGCGTGGCTCATCATGTAAGTATAGAAAGTAGGATCGGCGGGATGAGGCCAGGTCATTGCTAAACGCTGTCTCTTGTCCTTCATTCTGCGATTTTGGAACCATACCTTAAGAAAAAGATTTTAAAATACATATCATAATTAGATTACTCCAGTAAGCATTGAACTTGGCTTGAAAAGTACAACATACAAACATGTCTTCTGTCACCTCCATAAATTACAGATGTTCCTGTATTTATATTTTCCAATCTGATTACATTAGTGGGAATAACATTTATCCTTCAGTATCTTAAATAGTAAATTAGCTTTGAGAATCAAAGGATGAGTGTGTGCTTGATGCTATTATGGTGCAGCATGCTATTTCATCAATAACAAATCTCTATATTGCAAGCGAAGTAAGCATGCCATGACCGCTCAGAAATCTTTTCAAGACACTGGACCTTCTCCCTTGAAAATTTATGGCCAAGCTTTTACTAGACCATTCTTTGGCATACTGACATTTTATTTTGTAGTTGTTAAATCAGTTTATAAATTTGCTGCAAAGCTCAAAGCAAATCAATACAGCAAAAGTACGGTGAACGGTGCCAATAAAATGGAAATCAATTGCCATCTTTTGTCAGCGGTTCATACAGTATATATGTGTGTGTGTGTCCTTATGTGTTCGGTGTAGAAAAACCTCTAGTGACCCTACACACATTGGCGTTAACCCATTGAGAGCTGCTGGGCTACACTTTACAGTACGCCGCAATCCCCATTGCCCTCCCACTGCCAGACTATACAGCGCATGGTTAAAATAAATGGAGCTACGGCTAGCAAAGATGACGACTTCTTTCAGTAGCATTGTTTCCTTGTACCCAAAATATCAGAAGGAAAAAAAGATAGTAACGATCGAAAAAGAATGTCTTTTAACATGCTCGCAAATATGAAATTGCGACTCTGTTGCCATCACCCTTAATACTCAGGGGTTAGCTGTGTACAATTGTTTCATAGATCGTATTTCACGCAACAGATTAAAATACTGTAAAGTTATCCATATTTATCACAAAACCACTTATTTCAGAATTCCAGTAGCCTGGATTTTAATGCAGATATATTAACAGCATTGTTAACTCCAGGCTGTAGATTTAAAAATCATTCGTTCTTTTACATAAAGGCATTTTGTCTGTGCCTCTGTATTTCGTTTTGTTGCCTACTTTGTACAATCCGACCTACGCAATTTATTTTATGGCTAATAGCATTGAATTATCAGATATCTACAGATACCTGATATTTCAATAATGTGTATATATATTTACATTACGGGTACCGATAAGATTATTTCCTTAGTTATTCATTGCTTTTGATAAACTGATTAAATACAGGCCTTTTTTACGTTTCCCCACATTCTTCATTTACTGCCTTATGTGGACCAAACTGTTTACAACTACTGCTAATTGCAGCCATTTTTTATGCATCTTCTGCTCTTATTGTTTACGATCACGATTAGCCTAGACATTTCATTCCACTCCGCCTCCGTTCACCTTGATAGTGGTTTCTGGTAAATTTAAAGCCGCTGCTAACTCGCATCTCCTGGGCCTGGAAACGTAGTTTTCCCGGTAGAATTCCTTCTCCAGCCTGGCGATCTGTTCTCTGGTGAAAGCGGTTCGGTACCGGCGCATCTGATCGGCTCCACCACCGCCCATCAGGCTCTGAGAGCCGGCTACTTTGGGAAGCTCGCCCCCGCTGTTACTGCCCATCGGATCGGAAGAGTGCCCTGAAACGACAACCAGATCTAAAAGTGTTACAAAGTGAGTCATAAAAAGCACCCATGTAAATTCAGTGAAAACAGACAGGAAACTCTATACAAAGACACATCTCCTCCCATGATTTCACATTTGTTTTGCTCATTTTAGCGGCCAGAACTCTAAATACATTTAATGTAATTTCTGTCCTAAAATTTTGAAGTCTTCAGGAAGTTGCAGACAATCAGGAGTTGAACTCAGTTTAAAAATATAGTTTAAATCCTGCAAATCTACATACCAATCATCATATCTATATATACTGTATAGCAGAATAACCTATTTGATGAGATGCCCTTTGTGCCTCGATTGGCCTTTTTTGGTTGTGCCCACTGGAGAAACAGGTTCTTTCCAACAACCAACTCTGGGATTTATAGTGGAATAAACTGGTTACGCAAAGTGTGGAGATAATTCTTGAGCTCATTTGAAATGGACTCCCTTTTCTGTTTTTTTCTCTCTCCCCCTGGCTTGAGTGTGACTATAAAGTGGATGCCGGCTGCTTGCTGACTGGGATGCTTTCATATGCGCCGGCTCTTATTGAAGCTCATCTCGAGACACCTATTTCCGAGCTGGCGCCGGCAAGACCCTCCGAAAGTGACAATCTGAAGACTCGCAAGTGTTAACTCTTCTGAACCTGGGATTCAATAATCATTTTACGGTCCTTAAATGAGTTTCCACACTCCATCAAGAAACCAAATAAAATCGCAACGAGTTTCTTGCTCTTCAAATCTATGTTTTTCCCTCTTGGTTACATGTTTTACAGTTCTGTTTTCATAATATCAAAAGCCAATCCAATTGTTTTTAAGTATGAAAAGCCAAACAATGAAAGCACCTCATTATATAACATGTATAATTTAATTGTACAATTTAAACTGAAATGACACTAAATGATCCTTTGAAAAAAATGTACGTTTTAACATTTGTCAGCAACACTATTCGATTAGTAAGTAATTTCTAGTTGATATATTTTTCTAATATATAAATTCAACAATAAACAACTGCACATACTACTTTACTTTAAAAAACTTTAAAATTAAGCCAAGTATATAACATGTACTTTAGTCTGATCTGTGTAAATTCTCTATTGCAACTGAAATCTATCATTACCTTTGTTTCCGTGGTAATCTTGATTTCCCGGCGCACAATCTGGAGTGCAACTGACATCTATCTCATCATAATAATCGGACTCAGTTTCTGGACTGTTTTGGACAGAGAGAGATTTACTTTTCTCCGGATGACCATCCGATGATGACTTGTCCGGGACAGGGAGTCTTGAACCGGGTCTCATCTGAGTGCGAACATCGGTTCTGGCATCGGTCTCCTCGTCTCCGTTCTCCAGTGTCATAGGCGCCGACCCGGGGCTCAAACAACTCCTGTGGACCACGTTTTCATGGGACTCGGTTACTGGGCTTCCAGCTGGTTCTGACAAATTCGACACCCTCCTGCCAACAGGATTGCCGCGCTGACCTCGCTCCATCATCAGCAGCATCTCCTTTCTTGATTCCATTGTGTACAGATCTGAGATCAAATCAGAGCCAGAAGAGGAACACAAGCAAGAGGACACAGTTCAAGGGGACACAGGGGGAGGAAAAAAAACTGAGATGTAATGATGACCTTCTGATGTGAGCACTCCACTCGGAAGCACTGAGGGTCTGGGAAGGATCACCATTGCCTGCTCTTTCTAATCTGTCATTCTTATGTTGTAATCGTCATTACAGTACTCGGGTGACGCCAACAAACTGATTGCAACCGGTTTACAAGTAGATAACGCCTGCCACCGTGAAGATGAAAGGAGCTTCAGCTTGTCGCTGCTCTATACACGTAAGTATATGGAGAGAGAGGAAGTGCGAAACCTATTGAACAGCTCCCACAAATGAGAGCGTCCACAACATTACTGCACCTCAGGGGAGATGGAGACAAGAGCATCTTCAACTTTTCTTTGCCACTTTATTGTATTGTGAAGCCCGAATGCATTATATAGCAAATCAATGTGAGCAATCCTTTCATCGTGTAGGCGGAATAATTCAAAATGTTGGTTAATTCTGCTACTATTGTTTTCCTTACGCCTCTGTAATACGCTTTGGAACGTCTTTCTACGTTAAAGGAAACATAAATGCAAGTTGTTATTCAAACTTTATACACACACACACATATATATATATACTTTAATATATTCGATTAAACACTTTTACCGTGAATGCAATAATAAAAAAATCCTGATTTTTTTCATACTGATAGGAATACTTATGCACTATATTCCCCATAAAGATTTTTTCCATAGTTTTTAGATTGGTTTCTTTCCTTCTAATGCACTATTGTAACATAATGTCATCCATGGAAGACGAATTAATACAATCAACACTTACGCTAATGCTTCAGATACACTGTATATCTTTCTCAGTTGGAATGCCTACCCTCTGGATATTGTAGTTCATGCAAAAACATAGAAACTGAAGGAACAATTACGATACTATTTAACAGGATGAAATCTACCCGAGACACTAAGGGCTGTTTACTTTTTCACATTTTATTAAAATATAGCTCTACAACAATATATTGGGTATAAAAGTATTTAAATATATTACATGAATTATAATTATGTTTTAATTTTCAGATTGAGAATTCCCACTGCAGCTCGCGTACCTTTAATGTTTTAAACCGTTTATTTGGATATTTCAGGCTAATCGGAATTTTTGTTTAAAGAGGTTTTGAAATTACGTTCCCGTGTAAATCTACTATTTCCGTTCTTTTGAAACTACTAGTTTATACATATGTGATAATGTTGGAATAATGCTTCCTGTATTACCAAATAAAATGCTCAGCAAAATGCTGTCTCGGATTTCTGTTCCCTTTTTGCTCAGTATTTACATAATTTGTGTTTTATAACACACATTTACCGGATGCCGCTTCTCCCTTAGATCACATTTGGTAACTAATCAATACAGGTGAAATGGGAAGAGAGAGCGAGCTGCTAAAATTTTAAGAATATTAACTCAATCTAAAAGGTATTTTTAATGACTTATTATTCTTAGCGATTTCCACAGAAAACACCCGAAATAGAAATGTGAAAATAATTATTAGCCAAAATTGTTTAAATCGGTAGGCAACATCGTTTATGTATTGTGAGTTTCGGGGGGAGGGGGGGGGGAAACACGTGTTAAAATGTCACAATGTTTATTGGAGATTAAAGAACAGAACACGATTCCAAGACAGGTCACTGCAGGCCAAGTGACGTATGAACGCCATCTAAGGGGGTAGTGTAGAAGCGTCAATCATAGCCTGGAGCAATCCAACGCCAACAGGTTTTTTTTTACCTCATATTGTTTCAATGAACGGTTTATTATCACGGGAACAATTACATTCTGATATTATGTGCAGTTGGTTGACTGAGGAACACTAAAACACGATTTCAAGCCAGGAGTAAAAAGTACTAATTTCACCTTAAATAATTCCTGCAAAATCCTTTTTTTTTAATGTTTTGAGAAAATAGATGCTCCTGCACCACAAATAAAACAGAACATTTGGTCATTATCTCATTGCTGTTTGTGGGAGCTTGCTGTGCTCAAATTGGCAGCCACATTACTGGACATTAAAAACAATGACTACACCTCAAAAGCACTTCATTGGCTGTAAAGTCCTTTGGGATATCCTGAGGAGGTGAAAGACACTATATAAATGCAAGTTATTTATTTCTTATTGCCATTACTCAACATTAGGCTTGTTTAGGAGCAGAACCCTACATGAAACTCGACCCACTAAGGCAACCACAGAAAACAGACTGGCTACAAAACAGAAAGCAGAGAATAGGGGTTAAAGATAGTTTTGCTATCATTAAAGATAGTTATTCAGATTGGCAAATGGTGGGAAGTGGTGTTACAAAAGGATTGGTGCTGGGACTGCTGTTGTTCACCATGGAAATAAGTGTCTAAATGGGCTAGAGGAACAGAGGTGGGTACAAATGGGGTACAGATACACAAATCACTAAAAGTAATGATGCAGCTTAAGAAAGCCATAACAAAATTCAAAGCACTGAGGTTCATTTCTAGAGGGATAGAACTGAAAAGCAGAGAAGTTATGTTAAACTTATACAGGACCCTGGTTAGGCCACACTTGGAGTACTGTGTGCAATTCTGGTCTCCATATTATAAAAATGACATAGAAGCACTGGAAAAAAGATTTACTAGAATGATACCAGAATTGAGAGGTTATACCTATCAGGAAAGATTGAACAGGATGGGGCTCTTTTCTCCAGAAAAGAGAAGACTGAGGGGTGACCTGATAAAGATCTTTAAGATTATGTAAGGTTCTGATAGGGTAGACATAGCGAAGATGTTTCCACTTATAGGTGAGACCAGAACTAGAGGCCATAAATATAAGATAGTCACTAATAAATCCAATAGGGAATTCAGGAGAAACTTGCTTTCCCAGAGAGTGGTTAGAATGTGGAACTCACTACCACAAGGAGTAATTGAGACGAATAGCATAGATGCATTTAAGGGGAAGTTAGATAAGTACATGAGGGAGAAAGGACTTGAAGCATGTGTTGATGTGGTTAGATAAAAAATGGTGGGAGGAAGCTCAAGTAGAGCATAACCATCAGCATGGGCCTGTTGGGCTGAATGGCCTGTTTCTGTGATGTAAATACTTTGTAACCGACACTTAGATTAAACTTAAAAACATTAAATGGTGCTTGACACTGGAGGGAAATTTTATCTGCAAGCAAGTACTCTTTGGCTGTGGTTGTATTGCACAACCATTTTGAGACCAGTAACTCAGAATGTGCTATATTTCCAGGCTGTGAATGCCACTTTGCTTACCAAGAGAAAGCCCTGCACATGTATGATTACATAGGCGTGGTCATCTATTTTTCCAAAACATTAAAATAAAGGGACTTTGCAGCAAGGATTTAAGGTCAAATGGACCACCTGAGCACCTTTTACACCTGGATTGAAATTGTGTTTGAGTTATGTTGCACACAGTGTCAAGTTGAAGTGATGTGATAAATCTCTCCAAGGGCATCTCTCAACACTGCATTCTAGAGTCATTTTATGACTCAACTCTGAGTTATGCTGCCATTATCATGTTTGATACCAATAGAAACCACTGTGCATTGGCATGAAAGGGGCAGTGATGACTGACCCCTTAAGTTCTGTCCAGTTTGTTTTGTTGATTGCACACACATGCATTGCTTTTCTGTCTCAAATATTAACTTGATTTAAAATGGAATCCATCTTTGCCTCAAAGGCTCAGTGGGTAAATGCACATCTGAGCTACTGAGCTATAGGAAGTCTCCAAAGTCAATAACTAATCTCACCAGGTTAGCATTAGGACACCACAGTTGGTGTCACTGCTTCTGGGTTAAGGAAGAGGAAACAGTCAGGCAGGATTCCTATTGCTGATCACTATCCAGTGACCCTCACTGGAAAATATGTTTGTGCCGCTGTCAGGTGGGGACAGGATTAGATTCATTTGTGATGTCCCCATGGCTGAATAACCTCAGAACATTCACTGACTCAGATAGGAAGAATGATTATTTGGGTGAGGTGAATGAAGGCTGCTGGTGTTCAACAGACTATGACCTCACATGAGTCTGAGCTTTTAGTAGAAGGGTGAAAGAAAATTGGAGAGAAAAAATTCTAACTCTGATGTTTTAGAATCGACATTGCCTCTAAGTAAACAGGACCTTCAAGCATTGTGTTAAAGATTGGTTACTTTTACTGTACAGTACATGGACAGGTGTGATGCAGGTTTTAGCTTACATTTATAAATGTAGTTTGACTAAATAATCGAAGTGCTGCCATAGTAGAAGTACAATTTTTGTAATTACTATTTCTGAATCCTGCTGTATAATTATGGAAGGTCTCATTTACACATGATCTTTTTCAAACAGATAGCATGTAGGTTTAGGCCTGGAACTTTTTCATGATTTATGCCAATGCTGCATGAAAAATGTTTGTGGCAAACAAAATGGGCAAGGCATTTTTTTCTCCCTCTCAGGTGGAATACTCCACAGTTATTAGATACTCCACCTAGTGGCTCTATGGAGCATTGACAAAGTGTACCTCAACTGTGACTGGTGGATTTGAGTAACAGATAGAGCTGGATGCTAGCTCACTAATTACAAGAGCAACCATTTCAATATGCACTGTATTCATATTCCAAAGCGCTTATATACAGTTGTTTGGCTGAAGTTTATCTTAAATTATGCTGAAAGTAGGACTCTTTTAAGGTAATCTTGATAAAATCACATTAAACTGGAAGGTGTGGTAGCCATATCCACCTTGCTTGTCTGTGAAGATTAGTATTAAAAAGCAGACAATTTATCAAAATTTAAGCATCATGTCCAATGGGTTTCAGAATTGTTTTATTAAATTGTTTTAGAAATTATGGTTATATATCAATTTGAGTTTGAGAATTTAAAGATGTTCCTTTAACACCAGTAAGTGCTGTGCCGATGCTGCCATTAAGAACTGTTTAGATCCATACTAGGCAATTAGTTTGTCTGTAAGATAGAGTTTGTAAGCTAGCAGGAGCTGATGCATATGCTGGATTATTTGGAACCCTGACAACAATGCAATAATAGCACCAATAAAGCAATCAGGCAATGCAACTCTGCATTTTTCTCCTAAAGGTTCTTATTTCTACTCTGCAGTTTAGCTCTTGAGCCTGCAATTGACCAGAACTAGGACCAAAGAACAGATGTCAGCATCATTAGCAAACAAAATAGACATATGCAAAATGTGATGTCAATTATAAGAATTAAAAACAACCATTGTATTGGACACCCATTTGAGTTCGAGTTTCATTACTTCCTTTCTAGTACACCCAAAATTTAATAAAATCTGTCATTATGTCCCTGTGAAGCACCTTGGGATGTTTGTCTGCATTAAAGCTGCCATGTAGCCAGAAGTTGTTTTTGTTGAATCATCAGTTACAGCACGGAGACAGGCTATTTGGCCCATCAAGTCTATGCAGGTGTTTTTCTCCACATATTCACCTTTAGCAAGTAACTATCTAACTTCCTTTTAAAATAATTTATGGATCTTACGTGAACAATAAAATATTAAATAATTACTGGCAGAAATATTAAATAATTACTTTGCTCGGTATTTACCAGGGAGACTAACATGGTGGATGACATTAGAGGAAGAGATCAAAAAAATAAAGACATTTAAGATAGAAAGAGGGGAGATAATTGATAAGCTAATCAAACTTAGAGAAGATAAAACCCCTGGTCTGGATGGAATTCATCCATGCATATTAAAATAAGTTAGGGAAGTGATAGCAGAGGCATTATTACATATATCTAAAAATTCATTAGAAAAGGGAATAGTGCCGGAGGACTGGCAGATAGCTAATGTGATTCCTATATTTAAAAAGGGAGACAGAACAATTCCAGGGAACTATAGGCCAATTACCTTAACGTCGGTGGTAGGAAAGATAATGGAATCCTTACTCAAAGAAGTAGTAGCAAACCATCTAGAAACTGAAGATATAATAAAGAATAGTCAGCACAGATTTCAAAAGGGAAGGCTATGCTAGACCAACCTTATTGAATTCTTTGAAGGAGTAGCAGAAAGGGTAGATAAGGGTAATGCAGCAGACATAATATATTTGGATTGTCAAAAGGCCTTCGGTAAGGTAAAGCATAGTAGACTCATGACTATGGTCAGAACATGTAGAGTCAGGGGACAAGTAGCAGAATGCATCACAAGCTGTCCACAAAACAGAAAACAGAGAGTAGGGGTTAAAGGTAGCTACTCAGGCTGGCAAAAGGTGGGAAGTGGTGTTCCACAAGGATCGGTGCTCGGACTACTGTTGTTCACCTTTTACGTAAACAGTTTGGACTGGGGAATCAGAAGTACAGTGTCAAAATTTGCGGATGACACCAAATTGGGGGGTGTAAATAATACGGAGGAGGACTGTGACAAAATACAGGAAGACATTAATAAACTTGCAGAATGGGCATGTAATTGGCAAATTAACTTCAATATAGATAAGTGTGAGATGGTACATTTTGGTAGGAAGAATAAGGAGGCCTCATACTCCTTTGAAAATAAGTGTCTAAATAGGGCTAGAGGAACAGAGAGATCTAGGAGTATAGATACACAAATCACTAAAACTGGTGACACAGGTTAATAACGCCATAAAAAAAAGCAAACAAAGCTCTGGGGTTCACTTGTAGAGGCATAGAACTGAAAAGCAGAGAAGTTATGTTAAACTTGTATATAATCTTGGTTAGGCCACACTTGGAGTACTGTGACCAGTTCTGGTCTCTATATTATAAAAAGGATATAGAAGCACTGGAGAAGGTGCAAAAAAGATTAACTAGAATTATACCAGGACTGAGAGATTATACCTATCAGAAAAGATTGAACAATGCCCACATGTGGAAGGAAATTGCACAACTTAAGGAAGCTGCCAAGGTACACCAACTCAACTTTACCAACTACATGGCTTTTGTATTTCCTGTAGGGCATTCAGGAGAAACTTGTTTACACAACGAGTGGTTAGAATGTGGAACTCGCTTCCACATAGAGTAGTTGAGGTGAATAGCATAGATGCATTTAAGAGGAAGCTAGATAAACATGTGAGGGAGAAAGGAATAGAAGGATATGTTGATGGGGTTAGATGAAGAAAGGTGGGAGGAAGCTCGTATGGAGCTTAAACACTGGCATGGATGTGTTGGGCCGAAAGGCCTGTTGGCGATACGGTAGCATAGTAGTTATGTTACTGGACTAGTAATCCAGAGGTCTGGAGTAATGATCTGGAGACATGAGTTCAAATCCCACCATGGCAGCTAGGGAATTTAAATTCAGTTAAACAATTAATTAAATCTAGAATAAAAAAGCTATGAAACTACCGGATTGCCATAAAAACCCATCTGGTTCACTAATGTCCTTTAGGAAAGGAAATCTGCTGTTCTTACCTGGTCTGGCCTATATATGACTCCAGACCCACAGCAATGTGGTTGACTCTTAACTGCCCTCTGAAATGGCCTAGCTGTTGTGTATGTACCTTTAAGAGAATAACTGGTCTCAGACTGCAGTACCGGCAGTGACCACCCCTGTATAAAAGGCGCTAGTGAGCCTCTGTTGTTCCAGTTTCACGATTGACTTCCATCAGTAAAGACTTGTTTTGTTCAACTCCTGCTGTCCGTGTCTCAATCATTCACGGACGTAATACTGACGACGAGCAGATACGAACCTACCTACAGTCTGCACCACCTCCTGGGATCCATTCCTACAGCGAAGTGAGCAGAGGTCAAGGCCAGAAAGAAAAGAAAGTAAGAGGCAGTAGAAACGGGCATCGACCGTGGGCATCCGCCCCTGTGTTTGCGGAGTTGAAGATTGCTGGAGAAGCTGTCGGAAGCGGGGCCTGGTTCCTGTCGACGGTGCTTCAGCTAATCGGGCTGGTGGCAGGTAGTGCACTGATCCTTCCTGGGCTGCGGTGCTACGAAGCCGGGCTGCGTATAGACCCACAAAGAGGGAGGCAAGAGTCCCACAGGGTTGTTCCACAACGGGAAAATAATAAAAAAAAGAAATATTAAATGCGCAAGAAACCGCGAGGAGCTGCAGGTTGCAACGGGAACCGCGGAAAGCAGTGCTAACAACAGCGGGGAAGAAGGCAAAGCGCGGGAGCCGCCATTTTGTTAAATCGGGGAAGAAGGCAAAGCGCGGGAGGTGCCATTTTAGATTTGCAAGATGCCGAAGACTGGCTGTATCACTGCTTTTGATAATACAATAGAGGACTGGACCACGTATGTGGAAAGAGTTGAGGTATATTTCGAGGCAAACGAAATAGCGGAGGAGAAAAAGGCATCGATATTGCTAAACTTAATGGGCGCTAGAACGTACGGCCTATTGCGGGACCTGATTACTCCAGCCAAACCAAAGGCAAAGAGTTTTAACAAAATTGTTGCTGTCCTACAGGAACACCTAAACCCTGCACCGCTGTTGATAGCAGAAAGATTTAAATTCCACAGGAGAACTCAGCATAAAGATGAGAGCAATGCTGAGTACCTTACGGAATTACGCAAGCTATCAAAGCACTGCCAGTTCGGAGCAGGACTGGCAGATACCCTATGGGACAAATTTGTCTGTGGACTCCTGAGTGAAGGAACACAGAAGAAGTTATTCTCAGAGAAAGAGCTGACGCTAGATAAGGCTTTCAGCGTGGCAGTATCGGATGAAGCAGCAGCCAGGGGAGCTGCAGAAATTCAACAAAAACCACAGGAATACGGCACCCACGAAATGACACGGGGATTTGCAAAATGTTATCGCTGTGGCAGAACTAACCATGACCAGAAGGACTGCTGGTCCAAAGACAAAATATGCAGGCAATGCGGGAAGATGGGACACATTGCACGAGTTTGCAGGTCTGGGAAGAAGACCAGCGACAACAAAAAGGCTACTAAGGAACCGTACAAGAAAGTACAAAAGATGATGGACAGTAGTTCCGAAGACCAGATGAGCGATAGTGAATCCGGGAACAGGAGACTAAGCTGTCTCAAACTTCACAATGTAATCGCAAAAGAGGATCACCGAACCATTTGGGTCACCCTCACGATAGCAGGGTCCCAAGTTAAAATGGAATTGGATACAGGATCAGCGCTAACCGTCATGAATCGACGAGACTACGAGCGGCTATTTTCACACATACCCTTGAGAGAGACATCCATCGTTTTGACGACGTATACGGGGCAAAAAGTATACCCCAGAGGAAAAGTAAGGGTGCCTGTCGAATACAACGGCAAGAAAATACGGAAATTGTATCTCTACATACTGCCAAATGGTGGACCACCGTTATTGGGACGGGAATGGATCAGGAAGATAAACTTAGATTTGCACTCCATTCATGCAATGACGGTGGACGGTAAAAAAGATGAAGGCGTCACTCCTGGACGATTGTCAACAATCTTAGCTAATGCCAAAGAGGTATTTCAACAAGAACTGGGCATGCTTAAAGGCGTAACCGCCTCGATAAAAATAGAAGAGAATGCAGTTCCCAAGTTTTTCAAAGCAAGACCGGTACCATATGCAATTCGCCCAGCCGTCGAGGCAGAGCTGGAGAATCTGGAGAAGGCAGGCATGTTGTCTAAGGTCGACTGGAGCGAGTGGGCGACACCCATCGTTCCTGTCATGAAGAAAACGTTAAGCAATAAGTCCGGGGTGCCAAGGAAGATTCGCATCTGTGGGGATTTCAAGGTGACGGTGAACCCAGTCCTTCACACAGTACTATATCCTCTTCCAAGGATAGAAGACATTTTCGCCTCACTGTCTGGAGGGAAGCGTTTTACAAAAATTGACCTAGCACCAGCATATTTGCAGATGGAGGTTGAAGAGTCCTCTAGGAAGTATCTCACGATAAACACTCACAAAGGTCTTTACCAGTATCATCGATTGGTATTCGGAGTAGCATCGGCTCCGGCGATATGGCAAAGAGCGATGGAACAAGTCCTGCAAGGGATTCCGGGGACTCAGTGTTACTTGGACGACATCCTTGTGACAGGTGAAGATGACAGTGAACACCATAACAACCTAGAACAGGTGCTCACTAGACTACGGGAACATGGGCTGCGAGCCAACCGCCCCAAGTGCGAATTTTTTAAGAAACAGACATCGTATTGTGGCCACGTGATTGATGAAGAGGGGTTACATAAGTCCCCTGACAAAATTGAAGCGGTTGTTAAGGCCCCAGCGCCTGAAAATGTGTCGCAACTGAGGTCATTCCTCGGATTGGTGAATTACTACCATAAGTTTTTGCCGAATTTGTCAACAATTCTGCACCCACTGAACGCCCTGCTACGAACGGGGGTAGCATGGAAATGGAACGATGATTGTAAGCGGGCCTTTCAGAAGAGTAAGGACTTAATCACTTCAAGGGAAGTATTGGCTCACTACAACCCAGCACTGCCGATCAGACTGGCGTGTGATGCGTCTCCCTACGGCATTGGGGCGGTACTGCTAGGGTTTGGAGGATCAGCCATGATCTCATTGAATGGCGGAGCAGGCTCGAAGGGCCGAATGGCCTACTCCTGCTCTTATCTTCTATGTTTCTATGTTTCTATAAATTCCTTGATGGTTTAGAGAGGCCGATAGCTTTTGCGTCACGCTCGTTATCTTCTGCCAAGCGTAACTACGCCCAGATTGACAGAGAAGCCCTCAGCCTGGTGTGGGGGGTGAAGAAGTTCAATCACTACCTGCACGGTCAAAAATTTACTCTACTAACCGATCATCAACCTCTTGTCTCCATTTTCAACCCTCAGAAGGGCGTACCGATAATGACAGCACAACGGCTGCAGAGGTGGTCCCTTTTCCTAGGGGCACACCAATATGACATCGAGTACAAAGGAACTAAACAGCATGGAAATGCTGATGGATTGTCACGCCTACCGTTGCCGACGGTGGAAGAAGAAGACCTTGCAGTGGATCCAATGGAGTTATTCCACTTGACCATAGTCGAATGTCTCCCTGTGACGAATGCAAACATAGAAAAGGAAACACGGAATGACCCGACACTATCATGGGTCTATGATTTAACGGTGAAGGGATGGCCAGCACATGGCGCACCACTGCTGTCAGCATTCTCGCCGAGAAGAGAACAGCTGTCAGTGTGCAGAGGAACCTTGATGTGTGAATCCAGAGTAGTAATTCCACCTAAGTTGACGGATAGAGTGCTCAATGAGCTTCATGAAGGTCATCTGAGTGGGGTAAAAATGAAGAACTTAGCCAGAGCGTTTGTGTGGTGGCCGGGAATCGATAGAGAAATCGAAGAGATGACCAAGAGCTGTGCAGGATGCCAGAAGGTCCAAAACGCCCCACCACAAGCTCCTCTGCATCCATGGGAGTGGCCCTCATCTCCATGGCAAAGGGTGCACATTGATATTGCTGGTCCCTTCATGGACTCGATGTTTTTAATTGCGGTGGATGCACATTCAAAGTGGCCAGAGGTAATAAAAATGTCCTCAACCACCACGGAAAAAACTATCACAGTTTTATGAACCATATTCGCCAGGAATGGGCTGCCTGAACAGATTTGCTCTGACAATGGACCACAGTTTGTGTCTGAAGAGTTCCGGAGGTTCTTAAAGAACAATGGCGTTAAGCATTACACATCTGCCCCATATCATCCAGCCACTAATGGATTGGCCAAGAGGTTTGTCCAAACATTCAAGAAGGCTATCAAGGCAATGTGTAATGAAGATATACCCCTACAGCACAAGGTGGACAACTTCTTGTTTGCCTACCGGAATGCGACACATGCGGTTACCAACCAAACTCCAGCCATGATGTTCTTCAATCGAAGACTACGATGCTGCTTGGATTTGGTTAAGCCAAATGTCCGAAGAGATGTGGAGAACAGGCAGTTTCAGAATATGAATGAAAGGCCGACCAGGAGTTTTAAGATAGGTCAACCAGATTTGGCCCGGGACTACCGCACTGAGAAATGGCAGCCAGGAATGATTTGTACACGACAAGGACCTCTCATGTACACCGTGGACATTGGGGAGAGCATTGTAAGACGCCATGCTGACCAGATTCTAGAGTCACTGGAAAACGTCAACTCCACACCACGATCTGATACACCTGGTAATGAAATCGACGTACCAATTGCAGCTACCGCAGAACCGGTAATATTGGAAGCAGATGAACCAAACAACGACATTGATCCCGACTCAACATTGCCAGAAGAACCTGATACCCCAAAGAGGCGTTATCCAGGCAGAATCAGGAAGCCTCCTCAAAGACTGAACTTATAATTGCTTAAACTTAACCAATGTATCTAGCAACCGTAATTGTGATTGTAATTAGTTATCATTTAGCTGTTAAATGAATGTTATGTACTGTTTATCTAAAAGGGGAGGAATTGTTGTGTATGTACCTTTAAGAGAATAACTGGTCTCAGACTGCAGTACCGGCAGTGACCACCCCTGTATAAAAGGCGCTAGTGAGCCTCTGTTGTTCCAGTTTCACTGTTGACTTCCATCAGTAAAGACTTGTTTTGTTCAACTCCTGCTGTCCGTGTCTCAATCATTCACGGATGTAATACTAGCAAGCCACTCAGTTGTATCAAACCGCTATGAAAACAGTATAAGAATAAAACTGGGCAGACCACTCGGCATCGAGCTAGGCACCGGATTCAGACACAACAAAGGCACACCCAGCTGAGTCGACCCTGTAAAGTCCTCGTCACTGACATCTGGGGACTTGTGCCAAAATTGGGAAAGCTATCTTACTCACAGAATCATACCTTTCAGCCAATGTCCCAAACTCCTCCATCACCATTCCTGTGTATGTCCTGTCCCACCGACAGGACAGATCCACCAGAGGTGGCGGCACAGTGGTATACAGTCAGGAGGGAGTGGCCCTATGAGTCCTCAACATTGACTCTGGAACAATGTTCCCTGTAAGCTGTGTGGCCGCGTGGCCGCGCAGCGCTCCAGGGAAATCGCACAGCTGGCTTGCTGGCTTTTCAATACAAAAACCATGCATGTGCAGTATTTTGAATGACCCTACAACATTAGAGGGAGAATTGTTCTGGACTCCATGAAGTTTCATGGCATCTGGTCAAATATGGGCAAGGAAACCTCCGTGATGATTACCACCTGACGTAAGAAAACTACTCGGCACTTGGTCTGAGTATTAAACAAGGCTTTAATCAACTGTTTTTCAACATGGAGATCTGGTTGTGTCCTTCACAAGCTCCTGTTAATGAATGTACTGAGCAAGCTGGGCCCATGCCTGAGTATTTATACTCTCCCTGGACAGCACCACCAGCAGGCCGCCCAGTATTATTTCGTCAGTCATTTCCACATGAATGAAAAGATTCATGTCACCACCTCCTTCAGCTGATGAATCAGTACTCCTCTAGTTCCAAACACCATTTGGAAGAAGCTCAAAGGGTAGCAAGGGAACAGAATGTACTCTGGGTGGGGTACTTCAATGCCCATCATGAAGAGTGGCTCAGTAGCACCACTTCTGACTGAGCTGGCTGAGTCCTGAATGACATAGCTGCCAGACTGGGCCTGTGGCAGGTGGTGAGAACCAACATGAGGGAAAAACCTACTTGACCTCGTCCTCACCAATCTACATGTCACAGATGCATCTGTCCATGACAATATTGGTAGGAGTGACCACCGCACAGTCCTTGTGGAGACGAAGTCCCGTCTTCACACTGAGGATACCCTCCATCTTGTTGTGTGGCACTGCCACCGTGCTAAATGGGATAGATTTAGAACAGATCTAGCAGCTCAAAACTGGGCATCCATGAGGTGCTGCAGGAAGCAGAATTGTATTCCACCACAATGTGTAACCTGATGGCCTGGTATATTCCTCACTCTACCATTACCATCAAGCCAGGGGACCAACCCTGGTTCAAAGAGGAGTGTAGAAGAGCATGGCAGGAGCAGCACCAGGCGTACCTAAAAATGGTGAACATTGGGAAGCTGCAACACAGGACTACATGCATGCTAAACAGTAGAAGCAGCATGCTATAGACAGAGTTAAGCGATCCCACAACCAACGGATCAGACGAAAGCTCTGCAGTCCTACCACATCCAGTCGTGAATGGCGAAGGACAATTAAACAACTAGTGGGAGGAGGAGGCTCCATGAACATCCCCAATCTCAATGACGGTGAAGCCCAGCACGTGAGTGCAAAAGACAAGGCTGAAATGTTTGCAACCATCTTCAGCCAGAAGTGCCGTGGAGGATCCATATCGGCCTCCTCCTGACGTCCCCACCATCACAGAAGCCAGTCTTCAGCCAATTTGATTCACTCCACTGATATCAAGAAACAGCTGAACACATTGGATACAGCAAAGGCTATGGGCCCTGACAACATCCCAGCTATCGTGCTGAAGATTTGTGCTCCAGAACCAACCTTACCTCTAGTCAAGCTATTTGATTACAACTACAACACTGGCATCTACCCGAAAAAGTGGAAAAATGCTCAGGTATGTCCTGTCCACAAAAAGCAGGACAAATCTAATCCAGCCAATTACAGCTCCATCAGTCCACTCTCGATCATCAGCAAAGTGATGGACAGTGTCATTGACAGTGCTATCAAGCGGCACTTACCAATAACCTGCTCACCGATGCTGAATTTGTGTTGCGCCAGGACCACTCAGCTACAAACTTCATCACAAACATGGACATAAGAGCTGAATTCCAGAGGTGAGGTGAGAGTGACTGCCCTTGACATCAAGGCAGCATTTGACCGAGTGTAGCATCAAGGAGCCCCAGTAACATTTAAGTCAATGGGAATCAATGGGAACACTCTCCATTGGATGAAATCATACCAAGCACAAAGGAATTTGGTTGTGGATTTTGGCAGTCAATCATCTCAGCTCCAGGACATCACTGCTGGAGTGCCTCAGTGTCCGATGCCCAGCCATCTTCAACTGCTTCATCAATGACCTTCCCTCCATCATAAAGTCAGAAGTGGGGATGTTCGCTGATGATTTCACAGTGTTCAGTTCCATTCGCAGTCCGTGCCCGCATGCAGAAAGACCTGGACGACATTCAGGCTTGAGGTGATTAATGCCAAGTAACAGTTGCGCCACACAGGTGCCAGGCAATGACCATCTTCAACAAGAGAAAGTCTAACCACCGCCTCTTGACATGCAATTGCATTGCCATCAACATCCTGGGGGGTCACCATTGACCAGAAAATGAACTGGACCAGCCACATAAATACTGTGGCTATAAGAGCAGTTCATAGGCTGGGTATTCTGCAGTGAGTGTCTCACCTTGTGACTCCCCAAAGCATTTCCACCATCTACAAGGCACAAGTCAGGAGTGTGATGGAATGCTCTCCACTTGCCTGGATGAGTGCCGCTCCAACAACACTCAAGAAGCTCGACGCCACCCAGGACAAAGCAACCTGCTTGATTTGCACCCCATCCACCACCTTAGACATTCACTCCCTCCACCACCGGTGCACCATGGCTGCAGTGTTTACCATCTACAAGATGCACTGCAGAAACTTGCCAAGGCTTCTTCGACAGCACCTCCCAAATCCGCGACCTCTACCACCTAGAAGGACAAGCGCAGCAGGTGCATGGGAACACCACCACCTCCAAGTTCCCCTCCAAGTCACACACCATCCTGACTTGGAAATATATCGCCGTTCCTTCTCATCGCTGGGTGAATATCCTGGAATTCCCTACCTAACAGCACTATGGGAGTACCTTCACCACACAGACTGTAGCGGTTCAAGAAAGTGGCTCACTATCACCTTTTCAAGGGCAATTAGGGATGAACAATAAATGCTGGCTTTGCCAGTGATGCCAAAATCCCATGAATGAATAAAAAAGAAGAAAAAATCTTTCCCATTGGTTTATCATCCTTCCTTTAATGGGGTATGCAAAACTAAAGTATGGTTTACAGTCTTGTGTACCAATTATAGAGAGGGTATAAAAGCAATGAAAAAAGTTCCACTTTGATTTAATTTAAAGGTTTAATCCTAAAACTATTATCTTAATCCAATTTACTCAAAAACAAGAATATACAGATAACAATCCATCATAAGTAAAATATTATTGGTGTATAGCCACAGTGAACATATATGATGCCCAACTGGAAACTGACTCAGCTCCGATTGCAGTTACCAGAGATTCTAGTGCTAAGACAAAATAGCATTGTAGACAGGAGGCAGCCTTATTTAGTTACCCTACTAAGGGAAGTAGAGGACTCCCATTTGGTGCAAGTCTGGCATAGGAAGCTAACTATATTTTCCTGCCGCTAATGGCAGGCCAATTTCAAATTATTTAATTATAAACAGGAGAGACTTCTATTTATTTCAATAAAAAGCTTTGTTTGTACCAAATAATAATTTCAACAGTGGATCCTATGTCTACTTAGTTATGCATGTTATCTGTTGATACAGTAGTTGGTTCTTATGGGACTCACCATCAATCCTTAGCAACACTGATTTAAGGAGCCTTTTCTGTTCTTTTCTCAATTGGGTATGAGAGCAGGACTGAATGACTCTGACATCTCTCTCCCCCGCCCCACCCTGTAAACATCTGTTCAAAATTTTTATTGTAATGGTATTTAATTGAGACAAAAAAATTTCAAAAAATCCTTGGAACAGACATTGTCTCCTGGTGATTTTCCCTTTGCATCATTTCTAGTGTTTGTTTAAACTCTCCCTGATTCACAATATTATGCAAAGCTTTGTTGTGGGAATTCTATACCTGGGAGAAATATCCAGTTGTTCAAAAAACTCTTCCAGTTTATCTTAGTTCCTTGCTCTGCTATTCATAGCTTCTGAAATGATAAAGTTATCCAAGGTCTTTCTTGAATTTGAGGTTCCTGTCCCCAGTGGCTGTAGTTTCTGGGTCTGTGTAACAATGCTTGAGCTCTTCAGTGGAGGAGCCAATAACTCACCCATTCTGTTCACCTTCTCATAGTACAGTGATGCTCAACTTTTTGGAAATGAGGTAAGATATAAATGTAGAAACCAGTGAGTAGGCCACATATAATTATGCAATAATTTCAGTCCCATATATAAAATAATAAGATCCCCCCATATACAAAAAAATCAAGACGTTGTTGAGATACCGCTGCAAACGTGGGAGTCGAGACCAGAGCTAGTAAAACAGAACAGCTTTTTATTTCAGCCTCATGGCAAAACAGGAACTGGAAGAGCCCGCGCCTGACTTAAATACTCCCCAGACAGGAAGTGCTCCCGGCAGCCTGTCCCTGTGGGAAACAAGTTGCTGGAGGAAAGGGCCCCCGGTTGGGGTCGTCTGCTTAAACTGTCCGTACCGCCGTGAGCGGATTGTGTCCAGTGGTGGCGTGTCGCCACAGAGCTCCCCCCAGAATCCACTTAGGAGGAGTGGACGAGTCGTGACGGTGGTCTGATGGTTCTGCCGCAGTGGCTCTGCGTGATCGCCGGTCTAGTTGGCGGGGCCTGGCGGTTCGCCGCCGGCTGTGCTGGCTTGCTGGCGGGACGGCCTCTAATTGGAGGCCGGGCCACGGGGACCTGTTCCCCTGGTTCTGTGTGTGCTGGTTTGAGCCGGTTGATGGAGACTGTCTCGACCCTGTCGCCGAGTCGCAGCTTAAAGACCTTGTCCCCGGTTTGTAGTACTTCGTACGGTCCGTCGTACGGGGGTCGCAGGGGTCCGCGGTGCGCGTCGTGTCGCACGAAGATGAAGCGCGCCTGCTGTAAATTTGGCGGAACGTGAGGTGCGAGTTCGCCGTGTCGGTTGACCGGAAATGGGGTGAACTGCTGAGCGGAAGAGAAAAAGTTGAGCCGCTGCTGGTCGGCCGACCAAGGCGTGGTAGCCTCCGGAAGGAATTCGCCTGGGACGCGCAGCGGTTGTCCGTAGACTAACTCCGCTACCGAGGACTGGAGGTCTTCTTTGACCGCGGTGCGTAGGCCTAGTAGTACCCGCGGTAGGCGGTCAGTCCAGGTACTGTCCTGCAGGCCGGCGCGGAGTGAGGCCTTGAGTGACCGGTGGAAGCGTTCACAAAGCCCGTTGGCCTGCGGGTGGTACGCCGTGGTTCGGTGGAGCGTCACACCGAGGTTGCGTGTTGTGGCCGTCCAGAGTTCGGAGGTGAACTGGGCGCCTCTGTCAGAGGTTATGTCGGCCGGTACGCCCGACCTCGCTACCCAGGTGTTAACGAACGCCCTGGCGATGTCGGCTGTGGTGGTGGAGGTCAGCGGCACTGCCTCAGGCCAGCGTGTGTAGCGGTCGACCATGGTGAGGAGATAAGTCTGGCCTTGCGATGGCGGCAGGGGCCCGACAATGTCGACGTGTACGTGGTCGAAGCGGCGGCTGGGTACCTTGAAGTCTCCCAGGGGTGCTTTTGTATGCCGTTGTACCTTAGCCCGTTGGCAGGCGAGGCAGGAGGTGGCCCAAGTCCGAACATCTCTGCTGAGGCCGCGCCAGACGAAACGCTGGGAGAGGAGTTTGATGGACGCGCGGGAACCTGGGTGGGAGAGCCCGTGGAGCGCGTCGAAGACGCGGCGGCGCCAGGTTTCAGGGACGACCGGCCTGGGTTGGCTGAGTGTGATGTCGCAAGTAACTGCCGTGGCTTCGGGCCCGTGCGTGACCTTGGCTAGGCGTAGCCCTGGCAGGCTGGTAGCCGCCGAGAGGAGGTCTGGGTCCGTGAGCTGGGCCGCTGCTAGTTGCGCGTAGTCGACCGTGAGGTGATTCGCGCAGATGGCGGGACGGGAAAGGCAGTCGGCGACAACGTTGTCTCTACCGGAGACGTGCTGGATGTCCGTGGTAAACTCGGACACGGCCGCGAGCTGGCGTTGCTGCCGAGCGGACCAGGGTTCGGTGTGCTTGGCCATCGCGTATGTGAGTGGCTTGTGGTCCACGTACGCGGTGAAGGGGCGGCCTTCCAGGAGGAACCTGAAATGGCAGACCGACAGGTGGAGCGCGAGAAGCTCGCGGTCGAAAGTGGAGTATTTGACCTCCGGGGGGCGCAGTTGGCGGCTGTAGAAGGCAAGTGGCTGCCACGCGCCATTAACCCACTGCTCGAACACGGCCCCGACCGTGTGGTCGGAGGTGTCGGTGGTGAGCGCGACCCGGGCGTCGGCCCTCGGGTGCGCGAGCAGAGTGGCGTCGGCGAGCGCGTTTTTGGTGGCATCGAAGGCGGCTGACGTGTCAGTGGTCCAGGCTACGGCCATCTTGCCGGGTTTACCTCGGAGGGAGTCGTATAGGGGCTTCATGAGGGCTGCAGCTCTGGGGATGAACCTGCTGTAGAAGTTCACCATCCCAAGGAACTCCTGGAGGCCCTTGATGGTTGTGGGGCGGGGGAACTGCTGGACGGCCTGCACCTTGTTGGGCAGGGGGACGGCCCCAGCAGGGGTGATGTGGTGACCGAGAAAATCGATCTCGGTTAGGCCGAATTGGCACTTCGCCGGGCTGAGAATGAGCCCGTGTTGGGCTAGGCACCTGAACAGGACGCGAAGGTGTTCGAGGTGTTCCTGTTTGGAGGAGCTGGCCACGAGAATGTCGTCTAGATAGACGAATAGGAAGTTCAGGTCCCGCAGGACCGAGTCCATAAGGCGCTGGAAAGCCTGGGCTGCATTCTTGAGGCCGAAGGGCATCCTCAGGAACTCGAACAGGCCAAATGGGGTGATGACGGCTGTTTTGGAGATGTCCGCGGGGTGTACGGGGACTTGGTGGTAACCGCGCACCAGGTCGACTTTGGAAAAGACGGTTCATCCGGCCAGTCGGGCCGAGAAGTCCTGGATGTGAGGCACTGGGTATCGGTCGGGGGTGGTGGCATCGTTAAGGCGGCGGTAGTCCCCACAAGGGCGCCAGCCTCCGCCGGGCTTAGGGGCGATGTGGAGGGGCGAGGCCCAGGGGCTGCGGGAGCGGCGGATGATGCCGAGTTGTTCCATGGTGGTGAACTCGGCCCGCGCGATTTCCAGCTTGGCCGGGTTGAGCCTGCGGGCGTGGGCAGAAACTGGAGGGCCGGTGGTGGGGATATAGTGCTCCACCCCGTGTTTGGCGGCTTTGGCCGAAAAGGTCGGGTTGGTGAGGGCGGGAAACTCGGCTAGGAGTGCCGAGTAGTCGTCCACGGCCCTGGCGAGGCAGTAGGTCGTCAGGCCGGCCGAACGGTCCGGCGTAAAGGCGCCGGGGATGGTGGCCATAGTGTTGGCGTCGACGAGGCGGTGCCTCGGAATGTCGACAAGGAGGCCGTGGGCGCGTAGGAAGTCGGCGCCGATGAGTGGGCAGAGGACCTCGGCAGTGAGGAACTCCCAGCGGTAGCGGCGGCCCGCGAGGTCGAGCGTGACCATGCGGGTGCCATATGTGCGGATGTCCGAGCCATTGGCGGCAGCCAGCGTGATACCTCGTGTGCCGCGTTGGATTTCGAGGGCGGAGGCGGGGGTGATGCTGTGCTGGGCCCCTGTGTCGCACAGAAATCGGCGGTTGGTTCTGTCGTCAGTGATGTACAGTAGAGGCCCCTTTTGCCCCACGGCCATTGCGGGGGCCGGTGCGGGGGGGGGGAATTGAAGGTACACGGTGGCGTGCAGCGTTGGGCCTTAGTGCCAAAACGGGTGTGGTAGTAACAGTGGCCCGGAGTGGTAGGGCGGGCGGGCCTGGTGGGCCGGGGAGACCGCGTGGTCGTTGCCGCGAGGTTGGGCGTGACGTCACGTGCGGACTGTGCAGAGAGCAGCCGGTCGGCCTTTCAGGTCCGTGGAGCCGGACTCCACAATGAGCGGGCGGATGCTGGCGGGGAGCTGCCGAATGTAAAGCATGCAAAAGAGGGCGCCGGGGGGCTTGTCGTCCGCGAGGGACAGCATGTGGGAAAGCAGATCTGATGGTGAAGCGTCACCGAGACCAGGGAGGTCAAGGAGTTGGCAGTGACGCTGGTAAGAGGACGTTTGAAATTTTTTAAGGAGCGCAGCCTTCAGATGTTCGTACTTGCCAGTCTGTGGTGGGTCCTGCAGCGCTGCCCAAACTTTGGGGACGGTAGCATACGTGAGCGAGGAGACGAGGTAGTCGTACTTCGTGGTGTCGCCTGTGATGCCTTTCAGCCGGAATCTGGACTCGGCTTGAACGAACCAGGCTTCGGCCAAGTTTTCCCAAAAGTCTGGTAATTTAACCGTGACTGCGTTTGTATCCGCCATGCTAGCTTAGGATTCGTCCTGAGCGTCGGGGTCACCAGTGTTGAGATACTGCAGCAAACGTGGGAGTCGAGACCAGAGCTAGTAAAACAGAACAGCTTTTTATTTCAGCCTCATGGCAAAACAGGAACTGGAAGAGCCCGCGCCTGACTTAAATACTCCCCAGACAGGAAGTGCTCCCGGCAGCCTGTCCCTGTGGGAAACAAGTTGCTGGAGGAAAGGGCCCCCGGTTGGGGGCATCTGCTTAAACTGTCCGTACCGCCATGAGTGGATTGTGTCCAGTGGTGGCGTGTCGCCACAATATCACACATACAAAAATGTGAGATCATGCACGGCTCGCCATCCTCCATTCCTCCTAATTTTTCCCCTCTTTTCCCTCACTCACTCTTCCCCTCCATTGCCCCCATTCTCCTCATCCCTCAAAGCCTGTTTCTTTTGCTCTCCTCTTCTCATTCTCCATATTTACCTATACCCCTCTTCTGGTCCACTCTTTCCACCAACTCTGGTACTTTCTTATTCTCAGTCCTCTCTTTCTCCTTTTCTCCTCCTTTCTTTTTGTCTTTTGATGCACACCCCCCTCTGCTTCTTTTCCCTCTTCTTGCTGTTTCTCTTTCTCTGCCTCCTCTCTGATTCTCTCTTCCCTTTTATATTGCAGTACACCTTCAGAAAGATGCCATTATTTTCAAGAATGTAATCTTCACTTCAAAAGACCCTTCCTCTTTGAACAGTAGGAAAGCTTCAACTCTTTAAAATAGCTGGGTCTGGATGACTATTAAACATTGCTCACTGACTGGTGCCAGCCTCCCCACCCCCAGAAAAATTACACATGTCCCCTTGGCTTCCTTTTTACCAGCCCATTTATCTCCTGAGGAAAGTTATTGCAAAGTTTTTAAAGGCAAACCAAGTTAAACTCTAGAATATCTATCTAATCTTACAGCCTGCATTATTCATGCATGGCTAGTTGCCTTCATTGGCGTGACATTTACATTGTCCCAGCAGCTCAGGAACTAGCATGTTTTACACAGTATTCAATCATTTCTGGCCATACTTGTCCATATAATGCTCAATCTTGTACTTAACCAGATAATTCATCTAGCATTTTTCTGAAAGCATTAACTGACACATAATTAACTGCAGTAGCTGGGAGTCTTATTTCTATTTTACACACTAGGATTACATGTTCTATCCTCCAGTGCTCAGATAGAACCCCTGTACTTATGACACTTCTAAAAATAATTTCCCTTATTTATTTCCTTGAGGATTCTAGCATGTACCATCTGGTTCAGGTGCCCTGTTGACATTTGAGCCTAGAATTTAATGTTGACAATATTAGCAGATGAGTGCTTAACATGTTCGTATAATATTCCTCTTTCTGTTGGTTCAACAGAGCCATGAGCCCATTTAAAATAAATAAGTTATCACCTCCATTAAAATTGTGGCAGAGATGTCATATGAATATGTTAAGCATTGGTCCACTAATATTGTCAACGGTAATTTCAGTTTATCACTGTATACTTTATACTATATAATGGCCTATAAATTCTGCTGTGCAGTGCTGGTTTTTCAGGCACTAATTGACCTACCCTTAATATTGCGGACAGGAAGCATGCGCACATTTCCAGCCAGTCTGGGTTCGCTGGATGAATGGCACCAGCAAGGGCACTGGCAGAGTATTTGGCAGAGGAGCTGGCATGCTGTCTGTCATCCTGAAAGAGGACAGCAGGTGCCCCTCCTATGGAACCAAGGCAACTCTCCTAGGTGGCACCTCAGCACTCCAAGGGCTCTTCCAGAGAACAGAGTGCAAGGTTGAGGTCGCTTTTAACAGTGATCCCCACAGCCATGATGGCAGCCATCTGAGCTATTATGGCAGCAGTGTGAGCTGCCATAGTAGCTGACTGAACTTGCTTGTGCTTCCATTGAAACTGTCAGAGCTGTGATAACAGGCTCTATCATGGTAGGTTCCACTGTGGTGTTGATGGATCTGAATAGTCTCCATGCTCTGCGCAAAGCCTTTGAGACAAGTTGGAGCTGGATCCCTCCATGCTCCACAACATTGTGCGCAAGCTTTCTGGCAGGCTGCCCAACGCACCTAATATTTCCCGATAGTCTTCTTCGGTAGCCTGGGTCCTCGAATTCAGTATATCAGTCCTCTGAGACAGAACAAGTATGCAACCTTACCCTCCAGTGACCTGGCACCTGTGACATCCTATCTCTCTGCTCTAGCTCCTGTGCACTTGTGCCCGGCAAGTCACCACATGCAAATGCATCCTCTAATATAGCCTCTAAAGTCCACATGGTGCCAATAGCTGAGTTGGTGCTTGCGACAGTCAGATTGCGTGATGATGCATCTTTTGGAACACTCTGCTCCTCTTCCTCCACTGACTGAGGGGGTGGTGGGGGGCGTCATTCTCAACCACTGAAATGAAAGAGAGTGACAAGGTTTACCTTGTGGTGTGAGGGAGAGCGGAGAGAAAGAAGTGGGTGTTGAAAGCATCTGCAGGTTGCCATACAGAGTATGTGGGCTGAAGGAGAAGTCAGAAGAGAGAAAGAGGATTAGTTATAAAGCAACCCAGAGCTGCTTCTCCTCCAGCGTTACCAGTGGCCATGGCCTCCGCTGTGCCCCTCCCAATTATAGCTAGGATGCTCTCTTCAAGTGGGGAGAGGGCGTGCAGATGGGCTCTTCCTCCTCCGGTACCAGCCTGTTGCCTGCTGTTGTGTGCCACCTTCTCCTGCAAGAAAGAGGTGAGTGTGTTAGTGAGAGTGTTGTGAGGCATTTGGAGAATGTGGCTGCATAGTGGTGAAATAGCTGATAGTTTGTGTGTGAGATGTGTTGTGGATATGTGAGGATTGTAGTAGTGGCTTGTATGAACATGAGGGGAACAAGGTGTAAAGTGTGGTGCAGTGATTGTAGGAAATGAAGGGCAGTGGGGGAGGGGAGTCTTGCGTGTGCTGTCAGTGTTGTAATTAATGAGGCTGTAAGTGGTGCAGCTGTGATCAGAAAGTATGAAAGCAATCTTGTTACCTTAATAACTCTACTCAGATCATTGAAGGTTTTCCAGCATTGCAGCCATGTTCTTGGTGCAACATTTCTGGCATTAACACACTTGGTGATGTCTTCCTTCTTTTTTAAAAATTCGTTTATGGGATCAGGGCGTCGCTGGCAATGCCAGCATTTATTGTCCATCCCTAATTGCCCTTGAGAAGGTGGTGGTGAGCCGCCGCCTTGAACCGCTGCAGTCCGTGTGGTGAAGGTACTCCCACTGTGCTGTTAGGGAGGGAGTTCCAGGATTTTGACCGAGCGACGATGAAGGATCGGCGATATACTTCTAAGTCAGGATGGTGTGTGACTTGGAGGGGAACTTGGAGGTGGTGGTGTTCCCATGCACCTGCTGCCCTTGTCCTTCTAGGTGGTAGAGGTCACAGGTTTGGAAGGTGCTGTTGAAGGAGCTTTGGCGAGTTGCTGCAGTGCATCTTATAGATGGTACACACTGCAGCCAGGGTGTGCCGGTGGTGGAGGGAGTGAATGTTTAAGGTGGCGGATGGGGTGCCAATCAAGCGGGCTGTTTTTTCCTGGATGGTGTCGAGCTTCTTGAGTGTTGTTGGAGATGCACTCATCCAGGCAAGTGGAGAGTATTCCATCACACTCCTTACTTGTGCCTTGTGGATGGTGGAAAGGCTTTGGGCAGTCAGGATATGAGACACTCGCTGCAGAATACCTAGGCCTAGAAATTCAGTATAGCCACGTTTGGGGCGCTACAGCATGGCGTTCGCTAACTTTTGCGCCCGGCACAACTTAGCGCCACCTTCGCCGATATTCAGTTGCATCGCCCCAAGAGGTTGCTGCTGCGCTAAAGCAGGCGATGCACGACTATCATTAGGCGCTAAGCCGGCGATCCGGGGCGCAAACACAGAAGGCGGGCACAGCGCAGGTGCGGCGAGTTGCTCATTGAGGCCAGACAGTCAGGCGCCGGTCAGCACTTAAAGGGGGAGGGTGGAATTGCTTGGCTGCCACGCCCTGCACTCTGTAGCCCTAAGGCAAGGCCTGAACACTGCTTCTGGAACAGCTCCACGCCCAGGAGAATGGAGAAGGCCAGGGAGAGAGCGCAGCGTTTCGGTGAGGGTGACCTGAGGCTGCTGGTTGGCGCAGTGGACCGCAGGCGCCATATCCTCTTCCCTGAGGGTGGCAGGAGGCCGCTGCCCGCCGAATATCGGAAAGCATGGAGGGATGTGGCAAACAGGGTCACGTCCAACAGCGTGGTTGGCAGGACACCAACCCAGTGCCGGAAAAAATTCAACGACCTCACTCGGGTTGTCAGGGTGAGTACCCTTTCCAGTATCCTCCTCATCCCTGCATGTGCACCTCACTTTATGGCCAAACAGGTCTGAAAGCCCTAATGGCCAGTCCTCATCCAGCAGCTATGGGACTGTCATGAAAAGCACTTGCGCAATCAGGACTTTAGACACTGTCAGGGCTATTCGACCATGGGAGGCAGTGCGGGCAAGATCAGGGCTTGACACTGTCAGGACTAATCGAACATGGGAGGCAGTGCGGGCAAGATCAGGGCTTGACACTGTACTTAGAGGCGGTCCTTTCTCTTGCAGGCCAAGCTGGCGCATAACAGAAGACAGCAGCGACAGACCGGGGGAGGCCGTCCTGACCTGAAACAGCTGAGCGACCTCGAGCAGCGAGTGGAGCGGATCATGGCAGGCCGGCTGAGTGGCCCCGTCGCCACTGGAGATGCTGACCCTGTTCTGGGCACCAATGATAAGGTCATCACCTTTTTGACCTCTCCCTTTCCACTTGCGCCTCACGCCAGCATTCTTTGCCACTATCGAACCAATGCAGTGCACAGCAGCACTCATGCCTCCCTCATTGCTGCCCTGTCCTCACTCTAAAGCAACTCTTGTGCCTCCCTGCTTTCAGATGGTGACCCGCCAGGTGAGGAGGCGGCCCCTCAAGCTGGCACTGTGTCCGAGTCAGACATAGAGGAGGAGGAAGAGGAAGCCAGCCCATCAGGGACACCCTCAGCTGAGGCAGCCCATGGCCATGATGGTGACACGTCTTCCCTGGAGGGGAGCAGGGGGGAAGGGTCGGAGGATAGTGAAGCTCCGGGGACCAGCGGGCCGCAGCAACGCGGGAGGGGTGGGAAAGCTCGGCGGCCTTCTCCCCAGAGGGTGAGTGCGGCCTCCAGTCCTGCTACAGTGAGCGCAGAGGAGGTGCGGCTCCTAGCGGAAATGGGCGCCCAGGCTGAGCGCAGGCACACTGAGCTCATGGCTGCAGTGGCAAGGATGCCTGACTCCATAGATTCACTGGCAAGGAGCGTGCAGGAATTCGGGGCAGCACAGGCCAGGAGTCTGCAACAATTCAGTGCAGCACAGGCCAGGAGTCTGCAGGACATCGCGACAGCACAGGCTAGGAGTCAGCAGGACTTCGCTGCTTCACAGGCGGCTTCTAGCCAAGTGCTCAGTCGTGCCGTGCATTCACTGGCTGCTGTCATGCAGACACAGACCAGGGCCACACGGGCACTAACTGCTGCCACACTCGCTGGATCGGCCAGGCATCGCCGGGGCACTCGCTGTGCAGCAGCAGCCCAGCAGTCTGTGCCTCAGCAGATTGCTGCGCATGCTGCAGTGCTGGCCCGTGCACGTGCCAATGTCTCAACCGACCAGGGAGTGCCTGTGATCTGTCAGGTTGGCAGCATTCCTGCAGCCAACACTGTCACTCCTCCATTGCAGCTGCCACCAGCTGTTGGACAGACTGCTACCGCCCAAGCAGAGTTGGAGCAGTCAGCAGCCGGCCCCTCCAGGCCCAGAGCTGGTCCAGGCCGACCCCCAAGGGCATCTGCCGTCTCACCATCTGACCCTCAGCAGCCTTCCCCCAGCCTTGCTGCAGCAACTGGGGTCCCATTGAGGAGGAGCTGCAGGGTGGGTAGGGGCCAGTCACGGAAGCGAAACGGATCACCCTCGCAGGGGAAAAAGTAGAAGGTGTGGCCAAATGTTTTGTTTTACTTACAAAAGCCGAGACTGGTGTATTTGTTTCATATATAAAAGCCGAGACTGGTGTATTTGTTTCATATTTAAAGGCCGAGACTGGTGTATTTGTTTTAATTGTAAAGGCCGAGACTGGTGTATTTGTTTCATATATAAAAGCCGAGACTGGTGTACTTGTTTCATATATAAAAGCCAAGACTGGTGTATTTGTTTCATATTTAAAGGCCGAGACTGGTGTATTTGTTTCATATTTAAAGGCCGAGACTGGTATATTTGTTTTACTTGTAAAGGCCGAGACTGGTGTATTTGTGTTTTTGGGGGGGGTTTCTCTCCATTAGTTTGTCATGTGGGAAGGGCACAGAGGTATCATAGTAAAAATTTTTCTTAATTCGGACTGTCCATGCTTTCTTTTGGAAGTCCTGGTTGCCCTGCTCGGCTGAGGGCTTGTGGAGCGGCTACATTCATCTTCTGCCATTGGCACAAGCCATTCCCTGAGAGGGGGCCTAGAACTGACTTGCAATAAGCCGGCGACGGGCGGCCCTTGCACTTTCTGCCTCCCTCCTGTGCTGGTCCTCCTCCTCCTCCTCCTCCTCCTCCTCTGGTGGTCCTCCAATGTCTGCTGGCAGTGGCTGAGTCCTGCGGATAGCCAAGTTGTGCAGCATGCAGCACACGACAACGAAATGGGAGACTCGCTCAGGCGAGTACTGTAGGGCTCCCCTGGAACGATCCAGACAGCGGAACCGTTGCTTCAGCATGCCGATTGTTTGCTCAATGATGTTCCTAGTTGCTTGATGGCTCTCATTGTATCCCTCTTCAGCAGGGGTGATGGGCGCACGGAGCGGGGTCATCAGCCAGGTACACAAAGGATAGCCTTTGTCCCCGAGAAGCCATCCTCGTGGGTGAAGCTGGGCCTCGAACATATCTGCCACAGAAGTCTGGCGCAGGATGAAGGCATCATGGCTGCTGCCTGGAAAGCGGGCATTGACAGCTAGGATGAGCTGCCTGTGGTCACACACCAACTGCACGTTGAGCGAATGGTAGCCCTTCCGGTTGCGGTAATCCTCGGCATTCTCTAGAGGTGCCCGCAAAGCCACATGCGTGCAGTCAATGGCGCCCTGCACCATGGGGAAGCCCGCTAATGCTGCAAAGCCCATTGCACGCTGTTACTGCTTGTCAACAGTCATGGGGAAGGAGATGAACTGACGTCTCCTTCTGAAAAGGGCATTGGTCACCTGGCGGATGCAGCAAAGTACCGCAAACTGGGAGATGTTGGAAATGTCCCCAGTAGCGGATTGGAAGGAGCCGGTGGCATAGAAGTTGAGAGCCACCGTCACCTTCACTGCCACCGACAGAGATGTCCTGCTCCTCAGCTGTGGCTGCAGATCTCCGTGAAGCAGGTGGCAGATCTCAGTGACCACCGCCCTTCTGAATCGCAGCCTCCGAACACACTGCTCCTCAGACATGTTCAGATATGAGAACTGCTGGCGGTATACCCTGGGTGGGTAAGGCCTCCTTTGCCAACGCCTGTTGCCCCTTCTCCATCTGGCCATGACTGGCACTCTCTCACGGCGTCTCTGAGCCCTTTGAATGCAATGGAGAAGCACAACGTTTCCACCCATTGCAGCCCCCATTATATGTTTCCAATCAATGCTATGACTCTGAAGTTAAAGACAAGTGCAAAGCTGTGGCCTGAAGCCACAAGTACCTGTGCGAGTGTTGAGCCAAACCAGAAAGCTCTCTACCTTTGTCTCTCTCCAAAGATCCGTCTCTCACAAAGAAGGAGTGGTGCAAAATGGCTGCCATTTATACTGCAGGAGGAGTCCCCTTTAATTAGCACCCCCCGCGCCCCGCAGCGACTGGGAACCATTCCCCTCTACCAGTCGCTAGGGGCGCCAGGCGCACAATGGGCCGGCGCCACTGAATTTCCGGTTTGGGGCGCACAAAGGGCGTTGCACCATGAAATGATGTCAGGATCTGCGCGCGCAGCTGAGCGCGCGCAAGGGATTTGCGCTGCCACTAAATCTTAACTGAAGTTCGCGAGAGGCACAGATCGCGCTGCGCCCGGGCGCTAGCCGCTTAGCACCCCACTTCTCCTCCTCCTAAGGTGCTAGCGGCTGGCGCAAACAACTGAATTTCTAGGCCCTAGCCTCTGACCTGCTCTTGTTGCCACAGTATTTATGTGGCTGGTCCAGTTAAGTTTCTGGTTAATGGTGACCCCCAGGATGTTGATAGTGGAGGATTCGGCGATGGTAATGCCACTGAATGTCAAGGGGAGGTGGTTAGACTCTTGCTTGTTGGAGATAGTCATTGCCTGGCACTTCTGCAGCGCGAATGTTACCTGCCACTTATCAGCCCAAGCCTGAATATCGTCCAGGTCTCGTTGCATGCGAGCATGGACTGCTTCATTATCTGTGGAGTTGCGAATGGCGCTGAACACTGTGCAGTCATCAGCGAACATTCCCATTTCTGACCTTATGTTGGAGGGAAGGTCATTGATGAAGCAGCTGAAGATGGTTGGGCCTAGGACACTGCCCTGAGGAACTCCTGCAGTGATGTCCTGGGGCTGTGTAGATTGACCTTCAACCACCACAACCATCTTCCTTTGTGCTAGGTATGACTCCAACCAGTGGAGCGTTTTCCCCCTGATTCCCATTGACTTCAGTTTTACTAGTGCTCCTTGATGCCAGACTCGGTCAAATGCTGCCTTGATGTCAAGGGCAGTCACTCTCACCTCACCTCTGGAATTCAGCTGCTTTGTCCATGTTTGGACCAGGGCTGTAATGAGGTCGGGAGCCTAGTGGTCTTGGTGGAGCCCAAACTGGGCATCAGTGAGCAGGTTATTGGTGATTAAGTGCCGCTTGATAGCACAGTCGATGACACCTTCCATCACTTTGCTGATGATTGAGAGTAGACTGATGGGGCGGTAATTGGCCGGGTTGGATTTGTGGACACGACATACCTGGGCAGTTTTCCACATTGTCGGATAGATGCCAGTGTTGTAGCTGTACTGGAACAGCTTGGCTAGAGGTGCGGCTAGTTCTGGAGCACAAGTCTTCAGCACGATAGCTGGGATGTTGTCAGGGCCCATAGCCTTTGCTGTATCCAGTGCACTCAGCCGTTTCTTGATATCACGTGGAGTGAATCGAATTGGCTGAAGACTGGCTTCTGTGATGGTGGGGACCTCGGGAGTAGGCCGATATGGATCATCCACTTTTCACTTCTGGCTGAAGTTGGTTGCAAATGCTTCAGCCTTGTCCTTTGCACTCATGTGCTGGGCTCCACCATCATTGAGGATGGGGATATTCTTGGAGCCTCCTCCTCCCATTAGTTGTTTAATGGTCCACCACCATTCATGACTGGATGTGGCAGGACTGCAGAGCTTTGATCTGATCCGTTGATTGTGGGATCGCTTAGCCCTGTCTATAGCATGCTGCTTCTGCTTTTTAGCATGCATGTAGTCCTGTGTTGTAGCTTCCCTAGGTTGGCACCTCATGTTTAGTTACACCTGGTGCTGCTCCTGGCATGCTCTTCTACACTTGTTGTTGAACCAGGGTTGGTCCCCTGGCTTGGTGGTAATGGTAGAGTGAGGGATATGCCGGGCCATGAGGTTACAGATTGTGGTGGAATACAATTCTGCTGCTGCTGATGGCCCACAGCACCTCATGGATGCCCAGTTTTGAGCTGCTAGATCTGTTCTGAATCTATCCCATTTAGCACGGTGGTAGTGCTACACAGCACAATGGAGGGTGTTCTCAGTGTGAAGACGGGACTTCGTCTCCACAATGACTGTGCGGTGGCCACTGCTGCCAATGCTGTCATGGACAGATGCATCTGCAACAGGTAGATTGGTGAGGATGAGGTCAAGTAGATTTTTCCCTCTTGTTGGTTCACTCACCACCTGTCGCAGGCCCAGACTGGCAGTTATGTCCTTCAGGACTCAGCCAGCTCTGTCTACGAAAAAGATGCCTGGAGGGCTTCCTGCCCACTGGAGGGAAGAGGATGGCCCTCCTACTGTTCACTGCCTGCACTAAGGCCCCCAGTGCAGCATCAGAGAACCTTGGTGGCCGCTCCCACCCTCCTTCAATTTTTGTTCACCAATTTCTTTACCGGTTCTGTGCAGCCAGAAAGCATCTCCCCTTTAAGAGGTGTTAGCAGCCTTTAAGTAGCATCACAGAAGCCTAATATCCGCCTCCCCCGATAGACATGCCAATTAGAAACGCAGATAGTGCTGGCTACATGCCTGGATTATTAAAATCAGCAGGCAGCATGAATATTGCATGCTGGCTACATGCATGTTAACTGGCACATTTTCGGGCACGATCGGATTTCTAGGCCAATATCTCTTCCTAATTCATTGCTTTAACTGGCATATCTAGTGTTTAACACTATACCAACTGTTACATGTCTAAGAAAATCTTTGTATCTCTCCTCCTGCTATCTGCAATCTACCTTTTTATAGTTCTTATAATATTCAGTTTGGGTATCTTAAATAGATTTTTGTATTGGTCCAGTCGTCACTCCTCTTCATTTCATTGTATTTTTGGAAATATGCTTGCTTAGTCCTCAGTTTAGTTTTGAGTTCTTTATTCAGTTACTGTGGTTTTGGCTGTGCTATTTTTCTCCTTTTGTCCCACAGGGATATACTTTTCCACATACACTATAAATGTTCTTAAAGATAATATTTTTTTCCATTGTCTTTAGCTACCCTTCTCAGTAATGAAAAGTTTGTGATCTAACTCTCAATGATGGGAAGGTTGGTAGGTTGGTAGGAATTTTTTTTTTCTTGCAGTGACTTTTTTCTCTGCCAATTTTCTCTCCTCTTCTTTTGCAGGCACAAATTCATAGAATCATACACCACAGAAGAAGAGCATTTAGCCCATTGTGCCTATGTCAGCACTTTGAAAGAGCTATCCAAATAGTCCCACTCCCTTGCTCTTTCCCCATAGCCATGCAAAAATTTCCTTTTCAAGTATATATCCAATTCTCTGTGAAAGGTACTATTGAATCTTCTTCCATCAGCTTTTCAGGCAGTGCTTTCCAGATCATAACAAGTCTCTGTGTAAAACAATTTCTCCTCACCTCCTCTCTGGTCCTTTTGTCAATTATCTTAAATCTGCATTCTCAAGTCACCGACCAACCCACCAGTGGAAACAGTTTCTCCCTATCTACTCTATCAAAACCCCATGGCCTAGAAATTGGTTACATTTGCGCTGGCCATTAATGCTGGTTTTCTGGAAAAAAATGATGGCTGCCTTGCTTCCGGCCTCCTCCGGCGCGGGACACGGCAGCCACAATTTTGGTAAGGGCAATAGCGCTGCCGTTGACAGTGTAGGCCCCTGAAATGTAAATTAGCTGATTGTGATGTCAATCGGCGTGCAATGCCTGACTTGGCGCCACAACTGCAAACTTGGATGTTCTCGCTCTCCATTATGCTGGTCCTAAGCATGCACAGAAAAGCATGCGTGAAGCAGCCCTGCAGAGATGCTATCAGTGCTTCTAAAAGGGACACACACATCTTTCAGGTAAGTTTGGATTTAAGCTTTTGGACCTTTTAAAAAATATTTTATTTAAGTAGTGACTTGGTGCAATAGATGTTAAAAGTTTTTAAAGTGTGCAGGGAGTGCAGGGAGTGCTGCTGGACACTTGCAAGGCTTCGGATGCTAAAGGAAGGCCTCTGAGAAGGCAGAAAATGCTGGAAATACTCAGCAGGTCAGGCAGCATCCGTGGAGAGAGAAACAGAGTTAACAGGCTCAAATTTCACAGGGTCGTGGAGGCGGGAATGGAGGCATGTGGGGTGTTAAAATTGCAAAAAAGTGGCGGACGGGCCCAAACCTGCCTCCATCCCGCCTCCAAGCAATTTTCAAGAAATCATGTTTACTGCTCCCATCTCCGTCCCGCCTCCAAGAGGTGGGATAGGCATTTAAGGCCCTTTACAAGCACTAAATTGCCTCTATTATCACATTTTGAAAGGCCTTTGTGATTTTAACCCTTTTCCCATGTGAAGCATGCCTGCTCTGAAACACGACAGTGAAACCTGGTGGTAGCACAATTGGATTGCTGACTATTAGCTGCAGCTCCACCATTAAAGAGGAGATTTCATCAGACATCATTTTCAGGTGGCAGGACTTTGTTGTCTCAGGTCTGGGGGAACATTTAGAAGGCATAACCACAGCTGTGGAAGTTTGGAGCCTGACACCCATCTCCAGTGTGACCTCCTGGGAAACCCCTCTCGCCACCTTCACTGAGCGCTTCCTCAACTGAGGCATATACCAGAAACATGGGAGCCATTTATTTCCTTCCATTCTGGACATCAGATGAGGATGAAGACCAGCCGTGGCACCAGCAGAACCATGAACAACAGCAGCACCAACATCAGCAGCAACAACAGGAGCGCCAGGGTCTCCAGAATAATCGTGGTTTGCTGTGCACTTCACAACATGGCACAGCGTCGTGGCTTGCAGATTCCTGAGGACCAAGTGTCTCCTCACATATCCTCCTCAGATGAGGAGGAGGGGGAGGAGGAGGAGTTGGAGGTGGAGGTGGAGGAGGAGGAGAGCGAAAACGAACAACTTGCAGAGGCCCATCAACCAGCGGCAGCAGTACGCGAGAACATTGCTGCCCAGGATGCAAGGAACGCACTCATCTTGGCCAGATTTGCTTAGCCTAGCCAATCAAGCACTTTTGCCTCGCAGCTTCTTACCAGAGCTTCGACAATGGCCAAGAACCAGCGGATTCCTAGCAATTTGACCACCATACTGACAATTGCAAGTAATCCTATGCCCTCAATGTGGAAGTCGCATTAGCGAAATGACACACGCCACAACTGCAGCAGTAGCCATCAGATTTTTTATTTACAGTAACCATCTGATGGCTTTTTAACATTAAACATCAAATTTTACCCAAGTGACTACCCTTGTGACTATTTGTACAGTATCTTTCTCTTATGCGTGTTCCCACATGGTGCTTGCCCTGTGGCTTCAGCAGATGTGGAGGCCCCTTGCTCAGTTTCTTGCTGCTCCTGTCTCAACACCTTTGGCGGGCGTCCTCTGGGGTTGCTAACCTGTAAGGGCTCGCCAACAGTCTGCTGCTCCTGCGGCTGTGCAGGGGTTGAGGCACCAATCTCAGTTGGGTGTGGACTCTGGTGGGGCTCTGACCGAGGGCTCTGCAGTGGCATGGAAGTATGAGCGCTTGGAAAGGAGCTCCCACTTCCTTGATGTCTGCCACAAACTTCCCTCTCATGGGTCAGGTCCCCCTCAGTGCTTGCAAGTGGCTTGAAAGCACCTTGCTGCACATCAGGGGGGCCATGGGGACCTGTATCTCTGTTCAATAGATGACCATCGCTCCTCCAGAGATGTCATTCTATTCAGAACACTCACCATGTTTTCTGCACTCTGGCGACTTATCACCTCCATGGAGGTTGCCATCCTTTCCATGGTGATGCGTTCTGTACGGAATTAATATAGCGGGGCTAGGGTTATTTGCCTCTGGCCAGTCAGAGGCCTCTGAGCTGCTCCAGGGACCCCCTTGCGGTTTCAAAGCACTCCCCTATTCCTGAGTTCTGACCCTTGGACTTATTCGGTGGCCATTGTTCTGTGGTCACTCGAAACCGCAGTCTAAAGTGGATAATCCCTTGTGTACACAAAGTAGCAGTTCCTGTAAACAAACATCGATTGTCTCTGCAGGGAGGGAACTCCCCA